>NC_134375.1:6250000-6875000 GCF_035582795.1 Mycteria americana
TCTCCCGGGACTTGCAATTCTGTACCACCAACACAACCATGCTCCTTATTCACTCCTCTCTTAGGGTCCATATGTCCATAGAAAGCCCACACAAAGCAGTTTTGTTTTGCTCCAGCACTTTGCCAGGGAGGAGGAGGAACAGGATGAGTCTGAAGTGGGAAGAGGGAGTGCGGTCCCTAGTCAGACACTAGTTTGACTAGTTCTCCACTAGTCAAATAGAGATGTCGCGGAGCTAGCATGCCCTCAGCCCTGGGGAAAGAAAGAGGAGATGGGACAGGAGAAAACAGGCAAAGTGGACAACACAGGGCAGAAGACAAGGCTAACTGTGTGGAAATTGTCATATCACAATAGTAGCAATTAATACACTATTATTTGGTGTTGCCTGGTACATCTGTACGCTAAGAATTGCAGTACTACTGTGGTATTAGAAAATTGTCCACTGCTATACCCCAGAAGTATTGACTCCAATCCCTGTCTGCCGTACCACACACCTTGTAATGCAAACACAACCAGTAGCCTTTGAGAACAGTGTCTGAATGCCTGAGCTCATTAAGGCATCTTTCAGAGAACTGAAATAACCAGCTCTTTACACTTTTACCCCTGACTTACACTTTAAAAAAGTGTTTAACCCATATACTCAGAGGTAAGAAAACAAGCAACTTGCCATCACAATTAATTATTGCAGAATTACTGCAACATATTGCAGAATTACAGCAATATGTATGAGTAGGAGACAATGAATTCCAGAGACTTCAATCAGAATAATCCAAGGCATTCAGAAAGTGAAAAAACAGAGCACTACAGTGGGATTCGTTCAAACACTCAACAGCTTTCCTCGGGAAAGCTCTGAGGTATGAACGGTCCCTGCATTTGAAATGATCTGTAAAATCCATATTGGAGGTCTCTTTCCTCTTTGCTCAAATTAGCTTTTATTCCTATGGAGCTCTACACAGCCCTGAGCAACTACCGGGATCAGAGAAAAAGTGAAGGACTTGAAACAGCCCTTTATCTCTACAGTCATCAGTACATCACATTTCTAGTGAAAAGGATTTAGGGAGTTAACGAAAAAAGTTCTTAGCAGTCACGCACTGATATCACAAAATCGAACATGATAAAACAAGTGCTGCTACCCACAAGTGATGAGAAAACAGATGCAGTGGGCAGGGATGACAAGGCTGGAAAAGCAGTGGAAGTCTCTGTCTAGGACTGAAGCGTGCTGCTAGGATGGGTGTGCAGTTTGGCAGCCGCTGGGAAGGGATTATGTAGCAGGGTAGGGACGTCCTGGAAGAAGTGCTCTAGAGAAAAAGACTAAAGCTGTACGAGCTCCTACACATGATGCTAAGGTTCATTAACTGACCACTACTGAAGAAATGTACAAAGGATGTAAGCTGTGTGGTTATTAACGCCCACTTATTCAGAAATATTCAGAAAACTAGCCTTCTGTGCTCTTTTTCTTCCTTGGGGGCAGGGGAAGAAGGTTTAAGAACTGCTTTCGTCAAGACTGAAAGTTTGTACCACAAAAGTTCAAACTAAAGTAAACTCTAGACCATCTATGGGATAGCCTATACTAAATGCAAACAAAACTTCAGGTTCTCAGAGCAGAAATGAGAAAAACTGCACCAAAACTGAAGGTAGCACTCTTAATTACCAGAATGTAAAAGAACACAAAGAAAATTCTGAAACTGAAACCACCACGAGTATTAATTCCACACACAACATATATTAAAAAGACGAAAACAGGTTAAACGTGCAAAACACAAGCCACTGCTACGTCTGAGACCAGAATATGCACCATCAACAGGGGTGGATAATACATTAAACCTGGAAGGTTCATAAGTAATCCAAGTCACCATCACAACACAGAAAACCCACGTTCCCAAAACAAAGCCACTATTTTGCAAGCAAGCAGTAAAAATGTTAGTTTTATAATTGTTGTAATCACTATTATTTAAAACAAGTAATCAGTTTCAGTTTGGAGAAAATGTATATGCAGCCTGTCACCCTTCCAAGGAAATAACTGTGAAAGTATTAATAAACTTCTAAATCTTGTAGTGCTAGAAATATGCAAGAGCCCACCCACAAGGGAAGGATCCCCCCCGAATCCCCAGTGGAACATCTACAGAACAACCACAACACCAGGAGGGGAGGAGAACAGCACGGCTGGGAACAGGGAGAACAAACTTGCAACAGAAATTATTAAAATTAAGCTTTTAAAAAGCTTCATAGTATAAACATTAGAGCATTTCCTTCCTTCTTGTGAATAAAAGTAACTGTCTGTTCCTAAGAGGATTTTTATGAATGAGGGTCATCTACAAAGAGACGGGACTATAAACATCAGATAGGCAAAATAAAATGATCCTCTTCATTCTGAAGTTAGCTGTATTTCACAGGCCAAATAGCAGCAGACTGGTTTTATATTAGATTTAAAGTAATATAGATGTCAAATGACATTTCTGAGGCAGTATGTAGCTGTGAAGAGATACCAGGAAAAGCAGAATGGACACCTCCACAGAAAACAATAATTATACAACTAAGCACACAGAAAGCACCCTGCTATTGTGGCAGACAGAATTAAAGCCGAAACAATCTGAAACTGCAGAGGCAATCTAGCTTTGCTCAGATTGTGTAAGAGAGAGTTTTTCCTGTACCTAATGAACAACTATAAAAATATTTTATGTTAGTTATGTGTAAATTGTCTTTTTACTCTTCCTCATTATTTCCTACATTCGTTAAAATTTATTTTTAATTAGTCACTAAAGAAATGTAAAGCATAAACATGTTTCTAGTGCTTTAAGATGAAAATAAACAGCTGTCATTAATGGTTAGCAATGTTCTGATATACCTACATTAATTTTGTTTGCTTTGGAAAGAATAATCCTGGTAAACGATTATGAGTATTCGGCCACAATAACATAGATGTAGATGATAAAATACATAGGTCTATAATAAAATAACCATGGGGAATGACCCACTTGGACATGACATACAGCCACTCCTCTCTGTTAACAAAAGTCTGTCTACAATGTCACGCTTCCTATTGCTCTGCTGGGTGCAGGTTCCCATGAACAAAGTGACAAGGTCACCGCCAGTCTCTTTGAGACAAAGTAATCTGTGGCCCTATAACTCTATCTCCTGGGAACTCCCTTGTTTCTTACCTGAACTAACACTTCCATTTCTGCTACTTTCTCATTAGAAAAAGCCATCACGTGAATAAAACCAGAGGAATAAAATTCATTTGTGTAAACATTTTATAAGCATTTTAAATCAAAACAGCGTCTTCAGGTAGCACGTAGCTGAAAGAATATAAAAAAAAAAACAAACACCAAACAACACTTGAGGACAACAATGTACTTTGAAACCAAAACTACTTTAGTAACTAGAAGAAGAGAGAAGTATCTGTCTTTAACACATTCTATGCTAAGAAAAGGAAGACTATTCTCAGTAGGTTGAAGTAGGTGCATTCAGAAATATGCACACCCTTTGAAATTATTAAAAATCGCAATTTCAAAGGAAGCAAATATAGCATCCCCTTAGGCTCGGGCTGTAGTTTTATGATACAAGGAGTCTGGTGGCAAATACAGCACGGGGAATTCCCACCCGAGCCATGCATTCCTCTCTACGTGCCCTAGAACATCAGCCCTTCTGCTGGACCAACAAACATATTTCTAGGATCATGCCATGAACCAGAAGAGTTACCTAATCGTGCTTACATGTAACCCGCACAGCACAGGTCCACAAACAGCTATATTGGTCCTAACTGAAGAGGAAAGTGGGGCAGTTATAACTAGGTGAGGATAGAACGTGAAAACTTACTTAGTCAGGACTGCCACCTTTCCTATTGTAAAACAAACCAACAAACAAAAATAAACCCAACCTGTATGCTGTCAGAAAAGAATATTTTCCAGTTGTTAAAGATGATTATTGTAAGTGAGCAATAATTGCCCATAGCATCCATTAAATTGTTTACCTATGGGCAAGCCAGTGATGTAAATATATTCAATTTCACCATATCCTGTTAATAATACAAGTAACTGTAAATGGATTTATTTACTTCTTTATGTAATTGCTTCCCCAGAATCTGTAGTTATTTTAAAAATTCTATCCTCCTTACAATTTATGCTTGTGGCTTGTTTTCATGATGGAAATTTTTTTTGACCAGGAGTCTAAATTTAACCTACATTAAATCCCTATTTAAACTAAACACCCACAGAAGCACTTTTCCCTACCAAGTGCTGGGCAAATCCTAACCCTTATGCTATCCACCAAGGTGTCACTCACCAAAATTAGCAACGCCAGTTTTGTATAACAAATGTATGCAGAGATTCACAACCCCATTCACTTACCACTCTCATCAAGTAAGTCCTCCTCATCATCCCCATCATTGTCCTCCTCCATCGCCTCCTCCTCATCTTCCTCCTCCTCCTCTTCCATATCCTCCTGCTCCAAGTCCGGGTCCAGGTCCGGATCACTCCCTGAGATTGACTCGTCTGACATGATTCCCAGTGGTGCTCCTTGTGCATTACCTGCTCATGTTCTACTGTGAGGCAGCCCTGTGAGAAAAGAAAAGAGGTACATAATGAGCCCAGTAAATCCCAACCTTTGAGCCTCAAGGCTCAAAATCATAGCAGGATTACTGTATATAAAAACACAAATTTGCTATCAGTCTTTTAAATAACAGTTATATTAGACTGTGCACAAAATCCTGTGTAGAAAATGGATGCCATAAGCAATGTATCATAACGATATAGGCCCAGCATTGTAGAATCAGTATCAAAACCAATATATTAACTAATCACTCAAAAAACCACCTCTTTCTTCATATCCTTGACATGCACACAGCAGAAAGATTCCTAGTATGAATGTCTTATACAAAGATGCAAAAATAAATAATGTGAACAATTTCAGAACACTACCATCCAAACATGAAGCATAGAAAAAAGGATCAGACTCAGAACCTCATATGGATACCTGTTACCCTGATCCCCGAGCACTGCAAACATCATCGCAGTACGCAGACCGTGAAACCACCCTCCTGACTTAGCTGTTCCCGCTGCGAAGGTCACCCAGCTACTCATCACAGACTGTCTGAAGTCTCCGTTCCAACCAACGGAACAGAGACAGTGTTACCTTAATAACGGTACGGACAGAAGACAACAAAGATCCAGTTTTTAAAGGTTGTATGTTCCTTTGTAAAGCAGAGTAAGAAGAAAAGTAAACAAAAAGGAAAGATGGATCAGAGAGAATTTGTATTTCCTTCCTCTAAAGGACAAGACCGGAGCTGGCTGTGCATAACTCCTCTGTTACGCCACCCCAGTGCATCGCAGCAGAAACCATGGTACAAAACAACAATACAGCCTAGAGAGAGGGCCAGGGCACTCACGAAGTCACAAGTTTATCTGTTCAGATCATGCACTGTCACTTCTGGACAGTGATGGATACTCCTCTTTCATACACAAAGAATTATCATAAAGGAGCTGTGTAAGTTGGATGAAAAGAAAGAAACACAACCAAGAAAGGAAAATAAAAAAGGCATCGTGATCTCAAGGAACATAAAGCAGAGGATGTGTTCAAAAATCAAGCCTCAGAAGAATTACTACCCACACATTCCCCAGAAAGCTTTAAAGAAAGAAGAGGGAAACGTTTCCTTGTCACTCATTTTCCACTGCCCCCTACTTACACCACATTTCCAGTGTAAACTGTAAAATGTTTGAGAACTAATCAGTCACTTCAAAAAAAAAACAACCTACTTCTAAGCAGATAAGGCAGCATACATATCTACAAACGCTTCAAGAAACAGAAAAATTTCATTTTCAGCTGTGTTTCAGCAGTAACTAGAGGAGCTCAGAAACTTGAAGGTTAAGGACACAACTCAACACCCCTGTAGCAGGGCTGAAAATCTAACTGTCAAGTATGCTGAATTATTCCAGCTGAAGTCATCAGTTCCTGCTTTGCCTCCCTCAGATCCTCAATAACATTGAAGAGTGTCTGGAAGAAAATAAACACAAGGGAAGAACAGACTTTGTGGAGATTGGTATTGGAATAGGAAGCCTTTCACCACTAGGTCCCAGGAGCACTTTACCACCAGGCAGAGACAACTGAAGTCCCTACACTATTCACAGAATCACAGAATCGTATAGGTTGGAAAAGACCTTTAAGATCATTGAGTCCAACCGTAAACCTAACACTGCCAAGACCACCACTACACCATGTCCCTAAGCACCTCATCCAAACGGCTTTTAAATACCTCCAGGGATGGCGACTCCACCACTTCCCTGGGCAGCCTGTTCCAATGCTTCATAACCCTTTCAGTGAAGTAAAATTTCCTAATATCCAGTCTAAACCTCCCCTGGCGCAACTTGAGGCCATTTCCTCTTGTCCTATCACTTGTTACCTGGGAGAAGAGACCGACCCCACCTCTCCACACCCTCCTTTCAGGCAGTTGTAGAGAGCAGTAAGGTCTCCCCTCAGCCTCCTTTTCTCCAGGCTGAACAACCCCAGGTCCCTCAGCCGCTCCCCATAGCCTTGTGCTCCAGACCCTTCCCCAGCTCCGTTGCCTTTCGTTGCCCTATTGCACGTGTCACACAAAATAAGTTGGCTTAGTCAAGCAGATGGTAGAAAAGGCCAAAATCTAAATTAGCTCAAGTGGAACTGTGCCAGTTTACACAAGCCAAATAGATTTATTCAGCTTCTGTGGTCTGCTGGTAGGCAGGTACCGAGCCCTGTTGCTGTCAGCCTGCTGCAACACGGTGACTCCTGGGCACTGCAAGGTCCGGCACTGCTTACTTTCTGATGTCTGGTGACTTCAGTCAAGGACTGCAGATGCAAAGCAATCTATTATCAGAAGTTCCTCCTGACAAATGCCATTCTAAAGTCTATGTGTATTTCAAAACAGCAGCTTATTTTTACTTTTAAATAGCAACAATGTTCCCTTCCAGCTGATACTCAGCCCGAAGGAAAACAAACATTATTTTACTCTTTACAGGTTGTACTCAGGCCTGTAACCGTAAAGCTGCATGTGTTTTCTTACATTTCAAAGGAGCTGGTCAGTAGTGTTACCTTTGTCGGTCTCTGAGGGTCACCTGGGATTTCAAGGGGATTTATTTATTCCTACGTTGTCCATACTGTGCTATAAAGAACCTCCCATGCTATCTGCTGGAAACCATATCAACAGAAGCATATTAAAAAAATTTGATGTTTTACTATCCCAGCAAACTAAGCACCAACCAAAAAGAACCAACAATAAAAAAAAAAAAAAAAAAAAGAAGAAGAAATACAAACACTACTAAAATGGCAGGAATGAATTCTCATGTACAAACAGGAAAAGCAAAAGTGCTGTAATGCCACTAAATGCTCCAGGTCAAAGAATGACACATGATACAATTTCTCTCATCAGTATCCTCCTGTGTATCATCTCTCATGTTTCATTGTTTGTTGCAGAACCTTAAAAAAAAAAAGCAAAAACAAAAACACCCCCCCCAACCTAAACAAAAAACCACCACAAAACACTTTCTGAAAATTGTTTAAAGGAAAGGATATGGGTCCTTGTCCTCCTATAAATAAAATCAAACCCAGTGGAGAGCAGCTATATCCCAGACTGGAGTACAAAAGGGCTCTAATCTAAGCTTTATTTTTGTTTAGCGGTAAGTACATGTTCTTTATAACCTAACTCTTGACACCCGCTCAGCAGCCCCAGCCATATGCAGGAGAGTTAAACAGAAGCTTTCGAAAAGACTTAATTAAATCTTGCAGAAGCTGGGTGAAACAAAGATGCTTAACTCCTCTGTGCCTATTGTCATGCTGCTGTCTGTCTTCCTCCCTCCCATCCTCCTCCTCGGCTCTGGCAGCTCCGCAGCCGCTCTCCGTTGCGTAAGCCCCGGGTCCCAGGAGGGCTCCCACCCTGCCCAGTGGCACCGGGAGCGCGCAGCAGGGACACGGCACGAAGGCAGGTAGGCATTACACAGCCGCGAGACTGCCCTCGTTTCTCACACCGATCTGACCCAGTTCGGAGCCTTCCACCAAGGGGAATTACACAACAGGGCCAGATTGTAGCTGCCACTACCGTTTTATGGCCGAGTTATTCCAACCTGCTCCATCTCTTGCCTTTGCACACACAGGCGCACCGTGCTCAACATTTAATCGCTGTAGGAAGGGCACTTTGCGAGAGATAAACAGATTACCTTCAACTAATCAAAGTTACCATTTGCCTGGACTTTCTGGCTGTCCCACATTAGGTCAACCCACGAGCCTCCTGCCCAGCCGCAAGAAGGGAAGCTGCACCCCAAGCAGTACGCCGTAAGGAGGGTTACCAGCACCAAGAAATACAAACCAAACCTGCTGCACCACAGTTCACAACAGAAAGCCAGAGGTCCATACAGTACAGAGCCCAGTCCAATACCCAGTGAGGCTGCTGAGAAAACAGCGTAAGTTAGTAGGTGAAAACACTTTGAAAAATTCCTCTGGCTTACTCAGGGAGGAGAAAAGAACTGTTACGTTTACCTTACCCATGAAGTTAAACCCTGCAATCAACTGCACATCAAATTAACATCCACGACAGCCTCTCTCATGTATTATGTCCTGTCTTTCAACAAAGACAAAAATAGTTCAGAAGTTTTTTGGGCTTTGCTTTTTTAAGGTAGAACATTTCAGATAGCAAGTAAATGCCACGTGGTGACGACTGCCTCCTCCTCAGCCTGCACAGAAAGGAGGCTCAGTTCCGGATAAGGAAACTTCAAGGGCTTGCAAGTTTGGACACATTTCTGTTGTCCTCATGTTTTTCTTTCACTCTGCAAAGGTTTAAAATCACCATTTCTTCTTATGTATGAAGTTAGAGAGAAATGTGAAAGCAAACTTTTTCCCTTCTAAGTGATAGTTTTTCGCCACAGGGTCACGCATGCCATGAGCCAAACTATTAATTGAAACAGCAAACATCATGGGATCTGGTGACTTTGCCCATTTTTGTACAACATCACCGCTTTCATAAGAGGACATATCAGCACTATAAAAACAAAACTATTATTTAATTAACTATTACAAATACAAACAAGTAAAAAGGAAGGATGCAGGACAGGGCAGACTGGAGTGCTTTCCCACCCGAGCAAGGAGGAGCAGGATTCCCCTGTACCTCCAGGAAGCCACAGAAGCCAACGTGGCTTTACAGAAGCTCTTTGCCTGCTACGACACAAGTGATTTAGGCACAGGACATGCTCATTCCTGAGTACACACCCATCCCATGCAAATCCCTTCAGAAAGGGCAGGTTTAACACTAATGCTACCGTGCTGAATAGTAAAGAGGATTCCATCACCTCCCCAACCTCCAGCCAAGCCCAATATCTGGGACTCATCAAGATTTGTCCCTTAAAGCCTGTTTTGTAACCAAGACTTCACATTGGTCATTGTGGTGCCTGGCCATAGAAACAGGATCAAGCATGCTGGCAAATCACAAGAGGATTTGCATAGACAGTTTAAGAAAACCAGGTATTTCAAAGTCAGTGCTGCATAAGGCTCTTCAGTTTCTGCTATACAGTCATGTTTTATGGTAATAATAATTCCCTTAATCTTGTTTGTTTGTTTGTTTGGCAGCAAAACAGCAAAATGGTTCGCCGGGGCCATAAGATTTCTCTTACACACTCAGCTCACACACAAACACTTCAAACTGGATGCACATGGAGTTAACTGCTGGCTCCTCGGGAGAAATCTCATCTTTTTGCTAGATCTCATGCTAGCACAGTTTTGGTACCTTATAGGTAGCCTTCAGTAACTAATGGAAAATTATTATAAAGCATACAGATGGATCACTAAAGAAGCCATGAGCTTAAGCTTCTCTGTAAGATAAAAGAATCTTGTAACAGTTTGCAAGTAATAACTTGCAATGTTATTGCAAAACAACAATGAATAATTTTCTGTTCAATTCAAAAATCTACTAAGAAATAAACCCGAGATCAGTGGGTTTGGACAGTTTGATTCTAACAAAGATTAGAATTTCTCTAATTTACATTATGTAACATATTAACATCTCTATTTTACATCACCATGTAAAAAATGGCAGGGGAGGGGGGAATCACTTAAAAGGATAAATATTTTCTCAAAAAAGAGCCAACGGTGTTGCTGACCAATACTAGTCTAGCAGACCCCCTACATGTTTTTAACCAAGCAAACTTAAGTGTTTACTGAAAAATTAACAGGAACTTCTTTCCGCCAGCAATAACCCCCACAAATTGCATTTAAAGCCATCCTTAATTGATTACTTCGTGATTTAAATCCCTTCTTCCTTTGCAGTCTGAGACTGTTAAGACTTGAGCAATACAGTTTTTCAGCTGTGACTCACAGATAACTGGTGGTCACACACTGCTAGCTGGAAAGGAAGAAAACAATTCTCCTCCTTCATTTCCTCTTGTTCAAATCACAAGGAAACTAAGTGGCATTGATCCCCTCTCTAAGTGATGTGTTTACTACAGGAATATTAAACTGAAGAAACGAAAAAGAAGCAGCAGCCTGTAAAATCATAAATTGGAGAGCATCTGCTTGCTCTGGACCACCCTTCTGAGGAAGGCACGTGTGCTTCTCCCCACGCCACGCAAACATAGGCACAACACATCTAGTCTTCGCCCCCATTTGATGCGAGTATTAAGGAGCCCACCGTGATTTATGGGGAGCAGGAATCGAGAGAAAAAACAAGAGTGCTTTAAAAAACACTTCCATATATCAGTTTTGGGACAGTTGCAGGACCCGCTCTTTTATTCTCTCTAGGTTAACAACCTCCTTCCTAAAAGGCACCACAATACTAAAAACAGCCTGAAACTGGTTGTTCCCTGACAACAAAACCAACAAAAGCTGCTGCAAGAAAGGGTGGGAGAAAGCAAAAAAAACCCTAAAACCAACCCATAAAGAAAGAAAAGGGAGAGCTAATCCTTCCCCTCTGCTGACATGACAGTGCTGGAACAGAGAATGTGACAATGAACATTACATAAGGCCTGGCTCCCACTGCGATCCCGAACAAAAAGAGCTAGCGCGAGTCAATGGCAGCATCTGCAGATCATTACACAACCCGGACTGGTGGCAGCGGCACACACCGGCGTCACCCACCAGCCGCTGTGGGAACCTCCTGCCACAGCGTCCTTTCTCTCCTGCGTTTCAGAAGGGATGTGAGTACACCCTACTGCCGATAGCGTCAACATTTTGTAACCCTTAAAGAAAAAACACTGAATATTCTTCATAAGCTGTCAGCGCTCACTTCCACACAGACTTCATAAGGCACTGACCAGCTCTTTACCTCTGGACAGAGCCAGCAGAAATGGGCAAACTATTTTTGTGTCTGTATATACGTACATATATAATTATTTGCCTAAACAATGTTGCAATGCTTTTAAAAGCAATTTTATTTGATCACATTAAAGTAGAAATTGGCTTCCTAGAAATCAACTCTTTCCTTTGAAGTACTCGAAATGTCCTCACTAGTGAACAGCCCTATCTAGAAGAGTGGTTTGTTTTGCACTGCATAAAATTTCACGCTATCTGAGGTAAGAAGCATGTGATCGCTTTTGCTTCCAGTAATTACTGATACTCATGTGGATTAATACCATCACAAATGAACAGAAATTTTGTCTCTTACTTCACAAAATCCCCATTTATGTTTTTAGCTCTGGCAACTGCTGTATAAATGGCACTTGCATTCCCTGCTAAAGAAAACGTTGAGAAAAGGAAACTTTCCTTCCCTGATCACTGTTTCTGCTTTCAAAGCAAACAGCATTTCAACATAAAAGCCACTTTCAAGTGTGCTTTTACAGGTTTTGCCCACGGTGCTATTGCTATAGAAAAACAACCAGTACCTGTGAGAGCAGTCAAATTCTGAGAAAAGATTTCAAATGATGGGGAAGACTCAAGAGTAGGGCATGGCATGTCAGGATTCCAAATTATATTCAATACATTTTATTTAGCAGATTATTTTGGGGCAAATTTGCCTACCCTGCATTAACGATAACCATTCTCAAATTCCAAAAGAGAGATTTAAAAAGTCAGCTCATGGGAGAGGTATGCCAAGCCTTCTCTTTGTGAGTAGCCAAACTATGGCAAGAGGTGAGCCAATTCCCACAAGCAAGGAAGATCCAGATAACTGAAAGATCCCTCTAGGAGTTTAAGCTCTTGTTATACATAGGTGCCAGAGAAGAAGTTATGTAATAAATCAAGAATAAATTACATAAACAGAAGCAGTGGAACAGAGAGGAGTGAAAAGGCAAAGAGCTAATCCCCTCTCAAGTAAAGACCAGTCACTGTCACTCTAGGAAGACAAGCTATGGTTTTGGTCATTGAGATAGGCTAACATTACGGCTTACCTCCTTGAAAAGTATCCCACAGAAACAGACTGATACAGCTCAAACATGTTTTCGTCTTTCAGAATGAGGAAAATTGCATGTTTTCCCAATGCTGAAAGGCCTAGTTGATCTATCCTGTTTTCTCAGTATCGCCCCATCCACACACTCTTCTTTCTTCACTTCCCAGAGAAGCACATTTTATTACGGGGGAATGATTCACTGCCTTTGACTGTGTCTCTGCTCAGGAAACAAGCTTTCCCATCAGCAGCGGTCCAGGGCAACCCACCATCCCCTGTGAGACAGAGGCCAGTCACACTGCACACTGTCATCAACAGATCACAAAGTAAACACAACTTAACTCTTCCTTTGGTCATATGTCTGCATTGCACTACAAAGAGCTGCAGAGGACTGGGAGCTTGTTTTTGATGCCTCATCTTTCTTCCTCTCCGGAACTGGACTTAAAACCTGGGGGTTTGGTTTATGCAGTTTTTAGAACAAGGAAGAATTCAACATGGTTTTGTTCCTCTCTATTCCCTACCCCACCTCCAGCAATGATAATTACACTAGCGACGAGAAAGCATTACTTATGCCACCTACAGTTTACCAAAGAAACTTGCACAAAAGCAAAAAAAAGAAAGAAGAAAACCAAAAAATCCTGAAGTAGGAGGAAATGGAAATAAACAGTTTTGAACTCGCATGATATGAAGATGACAATTAGCATATGTTAGACCCAAGTTGCTCCACTCTGTCAAGCAATCAGACATTAAACTAATTTTTATTGGATTCCACTGTAGATTAAAAATCCATTAAAGGATTAAAAACTGTCAGAAACATGGGTTTCTTTCAGAGTCATTCCCTCCAACAGAACATTCTACTTGCACAGTGCTGGAAAAATTTACAGTAAATGCCACTTATAAAGGTCACTTTTCTGCTGGTTTTGAGAACAAAGTCACCAAAACCTGTAGGTCTTTGCCTCTCCCACTAAACAGGTCAAAATAAAACAGTCAGACCGATCCTTAGCTATCCTGCACAAATACGTTTGTTTTGATAACACTTAGGATTGACACTATAGGCAGCTCACGTGGAAAGCAACTGGATGAAATAGCCTTCCGTGGTTTTGTCCTTAGTAATGGAATCGCCACTTTGGTTGCGTTTCGCTGGCTCAAAACCTCCCAATGGTTTCGACAGGCCTGCAAGGGAAAAGAATGCAGCTTACTGCCTCTCGCCATACAGTACAAACAATCCAACACACTGTTCAGGGGATCATTTGCATACATTTGCACAAAACACCCCAATTAGAGATAATAAGTATTATTTCACAAAAGAAACTGAACTATGAGTCTCCTGATATACATATTACATTTTTAGTTTATAAAATTGTGAGTGTATGATTCTACATACTTGAGCTTACTTTCAAAAGAGCTTTAAAAGCAGCACAGTGCAAGTTTGGCTAAGGAGATACGCAAATATTAACACAAAGATAACACACCCTGCAGGTCACCATACCCTTTTGGTAAACATACCCAACTGTCCAGTCCCGACGTATGTTAAACAGGACATTAATTACCCTTATGAGCAGGCACAAGCATATCCAATGCTAAGACAGGAAGGTGCAATTGAAAAGGGACATATCAGCAAATTATTAAAAAACACTGTATGGTGAATAAGCACCACGACAGTCACCTACAGAAGTAGCTGCTGGCTACTAGACACAACTCTTTTAGAGTAAGAATGGCACTATCTCCCAAACATATAAACTCACTTAATTTTCACAAATGCTAGGAATGCCTTTTGTAGTACGGTTCTTACTGAACAGACAATACTGTAAGGTATTCATACCCAGGCAGAATCCAAACGTTATGTTTCCAAGATTCAGAAGCAGAATGATAAAGAGCATTCAGCTGTGATCTTCAAAAAACCATAACCTTTTGGGTATTCTTTCTCTCAAAGTTAAGTGCAAGTTTCAATCAACTGCTTTCCCCAAGTGACCACTTTTTCTATCAAAGCTCATTTAGCATTTGCAAATGCTGCTTGACTGGCTGCCGTACCCAGCAAGCAAGTACAGAAGGAACTGCAGGCAAGCCAGCTCTTCTAGCGTCCCACTGACATGTTACCATCCCAAGCGAAGGGGACCATATGTTGTAAGAAGTCAACATCCCTACGCTCAGCTGCTGATATCTCCCAAAATAAAACAGGAATGGAATTTCTTGTCCCGTCTCTATTTTTCCTCCCCTCCTCTTGACCTCCTAGTTGCATTATTGAATTATTAGTCTTGAATCAAGGTTGCCGAGTCATTTTACTCAAACTACCCATTTGTCTAATGGTAGGAATTCTTGATCATTATTGATTTGGGCTGAACTCAGAAATTTGAATAGTAACTGTAACTCTTCTTTTGATGGGAGTTCTTGGGTACAATTAATAGCATACTTTAACAGAGAAAACTAGTTACATGGCACTTCCAGAGCAGATTTACTGGCAACGCTGTAAAATCTCACTCAATTTCATTCATAGTTCTCTTTCCGTTAGGAATGAAGGAGGCAAATGATAAAAGTTAAAGACTTTCTAGAGGAGGCACCTTCTCATCACAATAAAAGCATATATATATTCACAAAAAGGTTCCACACTAGCAGCAGAGGCCAACAGCTCTGTATCTCATTCTGTTAAAATAAGCATTTCACTGACCAGAAGTATTGATTTAGTTGAAATATAAGATCTCCTCTCTTGTTTTTCATGAGTGCTATGGTAAGTACATAAGGAAGAAAAAGGCACCTCTAAACATTTTTTTTTTCAAGGGAGAGTCAGAAAAAAACAATTCCTTACAGAGGCTGCATGACTAAGCAGATCACCCATTCCCTCAGTGTTCTCTGCTCATTATCTGGGCCTTATTTCTCTCAAATAGTTAACTATTGTCATTATAGAATAAACAAATTCAGATCACATAATAAAGGCCTTAGCTACTCACATTCCTTGGAGAACAGGATGTGAAGTTACAGTGGACAGAAACTTAAAAATGCTGGCTAGGGTAAATCTCACTATGCATTGTCCAGAGTTAAGAGCTTCCCCCTGCAAAAAAACCAAGCTTCCCCAGGAAATTCTCCTCCAGAGATAACAGGACCACATCCCAGGACTGAGGGAAAATCAGAAAAAAATCTCTTCTGGGATAACAGCTTTTCCCCAAATATCTCATCTCAAAAGCAGCTAACTTCTTCAACCCCAAATCTTCTCTATTCTATGCAATAGTCGTCTTGCCATCCAGTTTTCAAGGCAATTGCTTTACCCTGTTTAGAGCTTGCGGTACACTTCATACACTAAGTGTCAAAAGGCACTGATTTTATAAGGTTTATTGTTTGGCCCTGTTCCCTCAGTTTGTTGACACCTATGGACAAGAAACTTAAAACCCAACCGATGACACCACTCCTACCAACAACTTCTTGATTTAAGAAAATATTCCTCCTGCTACCTCCCACACCCCAACATCCCCTGCAAAAACAATCTGACTTTTCTTATTTCCTATGCCCGGAAGCTTGTGTTTGAGGTTGCTGAGGTACACTCCACAGCCCTGGCACTTTTTTTAAGGAAGGAATATACAACTCTTGCACTACTTCTGGAAAGGAGAAGCCACAGCCAGCCACCTTTTCACGTAAGCGTTAAGTAGCAATGCTGCAAGAGTAATCTAAACCTCTGGTCAGTTACGTTACACTATGAATGCTGTTTCTTTCGCTTTCATCAGGGAGTGATGCAAATAATAAATGCAAAAACTAAATAAAAGAGAAGAGAGTGATAAACAGAAGATGGCAACCAAAACCTGATGCTAATCCCACCAATTAGAGAGACAGCGACATGCCCAGACATTGACAGACAGTTTTCAGATTTCACAGGCACCAGAAGGGTAATAAACATTTGGCCTTGATAAAATTACCCATTTTCCCTCTTGCTGATTGCAGCTTCTCAGGCCTCAGACACACTCTCTGCAGCAGCTGCTCTTTCCCACTAGCACACCGCTCCCGCACTGTGCCAGCACAACTATCTGCGCGGCTGGACAGCAGACTGATTCAGCTGAAAAACAACCCGGAAGCAAAATTCAGTTCCCAAATGTAATTTACTACAAAGTTGCATGAACAGCTGTGCCGGCACAGAGGAAAAAACAGTCAGAGGGTGGGAACAAGCAGCCCTGGGTATGGCCTGACCGAGCTGGCATCACTGTCCACAGGGCCATGGTCTTAGCAGCCAGAATGCTGCTCCAGGACAGGAGACAGACAGCATTTTGATTTGATAAATTGAGATGGTCCTTGTGACAAAGCTTCCTTACCTTCGTTACGCACACCAATCAAAAGGATCATGCACGTAGCAGAGGTGAGACATGAACATTCGCATACTTAATCCTCGCAATTGTCTCTTTCTTTAAATAGTCATGGCATCACTATGTGGTTTGTGTGGAGAGGTATCTATTTCTGAAGTTCATTTTGTTGGGTTTTTTTAATTGAAATATCAATGCAATTGCCACTCAAAGGGCAAAAGTACCATAAATTATATCATGCAGTTAGACACCCTTGCTGCGTGCATCTCTCTCCCCATACCTTTAAACTGCCCAGAGCTCAAAGCAAAATACCAATAGACCTCCTCAGGTAAGCCCTGAACATTTAACATATTTAATGATAGCCTCTATGAATGGGTCCTTGCAATTACATGTGGGTACTAGCATTAAAGGGGCAAAGAAAGGATAAGGCTCTGTTCTGGGGATCAGGAAGATAAGCTGCCCTAACCTAGAGGAACTGGTAACTAGCACTGACAGAAATTTCTCTAGGTCAGGGCAGGTCCTCTCCCAAATGCACTCAAGCAGGACTCATGAAAGGAACACCTTTACGTGGTGACAAAGGGGAGTGATGCAATCTGCACCATGAGAACAGATGGATAATTTCTTTAAGCTCATGAAGAGGAACTTGCTTTGGCCATGATGCCCTTGCCTGAGATCAAGGGCTAATTTTTAGTACCTGAATAATAGAAAATCACTTCCTTTAGTCTTCTACCTTTCTTTGTTTTCATGTTCTGTCTTATTATATCTGGGATAAGTAGATATTCCTGAGCTGTCCTAGAACATAGACCTCTTCCCAAGATCTTCTTCAGGGAATCAATATTTTTATTTTATTCTTGATCTCAGAAAACTTTGCTTTGCTCCTAATCTACACTATACCTTGCTGCCTGCTTAAAAAGCACGGCTCCTGGCATGCACTGCTTTCTCCACTTGAGGACCAACCTTCCCACAAGAGCAGGGCCACCAACCCATCCTATGCAACCAAGGGCCACTGTGGACACCTGGCCATAAATACATACTGGTATACATAGCCTCTCATGCATGTTCCCTGCTTGCTTTGTGCTTGTTTCACTCAACACTTGAACTTCACCCAAACTGCTCAAGGGGGCATACCCATCTTTTTCATGAAGTCCTAAAAGCCTTCTCTCATCCCTTCTCCTGCTAGGAATGAAGTTGCCACTCCAGAAACTGCTACTCTTGGTCTCCATATTCTGACCCAGGCCACAGGTAACCCCTTCCTCATTTTACCACCTCATACTAAATAATGCCACAGACATGTGAAGATACAAGTGAGGAGAGAAGAGACAGGTCCCCTCAGCAGCCCTGAGAAAGACACCTGTCTGGTATAGGATGTAGGAGGAGTTCCAGCACAGTTGGACAAAACGAAGTAGAAAAAAAATGGAATCTTTATCTCCCGAGTTCTACAATCCTTCCCCCATCCCCAAAATCTCATCCAGACTCCTGGACAATTAACTCTGTTCCCCCTCAATCTTCTCTGCCATAAATAATGAGAGAAGTGGAGTTAGCTGATAATACTCATGGGGAGCAGCAGCATGAAACTGATGGGATTTCACAGAGGAACAGTCCACATTGGTTTGCTTCCCCTCTGCCCCATCCTTTTTTGTTGTGCTTTCTTATTTTCTAAGACATTAAACACAAATCAAAAAGCCACCCATGAAGAAAACAAAACCTAGAAACTGTAAGAGTTCAAAAAGCCCATTAAAGGGTAGGCTTGAGTTTCTTTTGGCTAGCATATAACAAATACAACCTAGCTAACCTGAGACCTAAAGACAGTAAAAAATGAAGGTGAGATAGCAATATTATTTTTATTCAAGGAAAAGACATCAGAAATTTCAACTTTCAAAGCCATTTTCTGTCAGGTAAAGGTGAGCTGGTTTTTATTAAGTTAAAAAAAATACAAGCTGAAGTTTAAAAGGAAGATTCATTATTTCTGGAAATCTAGAAAGAGCATCTGTATTCAAAGTTTTTTTTATAGTTTCCTTAGGGAAATTAGGAAAAAAAAATGTTAGCTAAATTGCAGTTTCTTCATTCTCATCTCTCACTCTACTCCAGTTCTTGTGGTGCAATTTTTCCACAATAACAACAGTTGTAATTAAAGCAGCAAGACTTGAAAAACTAGAGAATTCCATTAAAAGTACATGACAGTATATTTTAAGGAAAACTATATTCCAAAATATTTTAAAACCGAAAGAGACCAGCAACAGATTGAGAAATAGAAGGATCATTACTTTCAGAACCATTCTAGTTCACAATTATTACCTTTAAAAGAAAAAAAAGAGAAAGAAGCCTTGAGTTTAACCTTTGCGTCCTCCCAAGTCTTGTCTGCAGTGGAGGCTGACAGCCCTCCAGAATGACATACGGAGCTCAAAAATGTTGTCTAGACTATGATTATAACTCATCATTGCTGCCTTGCTCTTGCCAATCACCAAAATCTCAGGGCTACACAAGTTGTATTAACTCTCCAAAGCTTGCATTGAGGCATGAGACCCCAGGCCAGATGCAAGACTCTACCAGCCCTTCAGTGATGCAACTGCCTACAACAGCCACAGGCAAGGAGAAAAATGCAGTGGGGAAGGACGTTCTAGCTTAAAATACTCCTAGAGCAGAAGCAACTGTAAAAAGAAGGCAGAAGATCACTTTTTTTTTTTTAAAGGAGTCACTGTAAGGCTGCAAGTAAAGAAACTGTTCACTTATAACAACTTCTGTCTCTCTTTCTTTACTGCTGTCTCTTTGTCAGCAAAATGGGTCAGACAAGATAACAGTAAGGAGAGCGAGAGATACAAAAGGAGAGGCACACCCCCTTCAAGAGGCAAGGAAATTAAAAGATTAAAATATAAACAGCTTCCCTCAACAAAAGGATTTTATCTTTAAGTCTTCCTGCACAGGACAGTCCAAGAGTGCAAAGAAAAGAATACAAGACCTTGCCTGTCTTAATGAAATAATAATATACGCAATAGAGGGGGAAAGGTAGCACTTGGCTGGAAAACGCTCTGAGGAGGTGACTTATTCCAGCAGGACAGTCCCTTTCAGTGATAAAGTAATTCGCTATAGCACCTGCCCTTCCCCAAAACCAGAGCTAGTGAACACATGTATTACGTCTGATGCTTGCTGGAAACATCTTTTCTGCACAATAGCTGTTCGGTGTACGCACCTATTTCCTACCGAAGTTGAGGGAGCACCTGGGGAAAAGGCCATCTAGCAGCAACCTGCCACAAGCAAAGCAGCCAGCTCCTGCACGCTCTATGTCCCACGGCCCTTCCTCCATTCACATGACTGGGCATGCACTTGTCCTGTGATGGGGGAAAAGATCAAGGTGTCTCGAAAGGTGCCTACCAGGAGTAAGCTGCTGTCACGACCGGACTAGTTGCCATCACACTCCCAAAGGAGTTTAGGAAAACATCCCAAACTAACTGTCCTGATGGGCCACTGAGAACCCACAGGCAATCAATCATCTCCATAATGGCCAAGGCAGGAGAGGACTCGCAGCTTTTTTTTTTTCCCCTAAGTCCTTAACCACTTCTGCAGATTGGACACAACAGAAACCATTTCATAGAATCGTTTAGGTTGGAAAAGACCTTTAAGATCATCGAGTCCAACCATTAACCTAAGATTACCAAGTCCACCACTAACCCATGTCCTTAAGCACCACATCTACACGTCTTTCACATACCTGCAGGGATGGCGTCTCAACCACCACAGGCAGCCTGTTCCAATGCTTGATAACCCTTTCGGTGAAGAATTTTTTCCTGATATCCAGTCTAAACCTCCCCTGGCACAACTTGAGGCCATTTCCTCTTGTCCTGTCACTTGTTACTTGGGGAGAAGAGACCGACCCTCACCTCTCTACAGCCTCCTTTCAGGCAGTTGTAGAGAGCGATGAGGTCTCCCCTCAGCCTCCTTTTCTCCAGGCTAAACAACCACAGGTCCCTCAGCCGCTCCTCATCAGCCTTGTGCTCCAGACCCTTCCCCAGCTCCGTTGCCCTTCTCTGGACACGCTCCAGCCCCTCAATGTCTCTCTTGTGGTGAGGGGCCCAAAACTGAACACAGTATTCGAGGTGCGGCCTCACCAGTGCCGAGTACAGGGGCACAATCACTGCCCTAGTCCTGCTGGCCACACTAGTGCTGATACAAACCAGGATGCCATTGGCCTTCTTGGCCACCTGGGCACACTGCTGGCTCATATTCAGGTGGCTGTCGACCAACACCCCCAGGTCTTTTTCCGCCGGGCAGCTTTCCAGCCACTCTTCCCCAAGTCTGCAGCATTGCATGGGGTTATTTCTTTTGGTGGACAAGAAACACGCTGATTTCATACTGGCAGAGAAATACAAGACACTGCATCCTTATGCATTCACACTCAAAACTACCTCTGCCACCATGAGCATGTGTAATTTCTTCCCCCAATTAAAAAGTAGTTTTTACAGAATGTAATGACTTAGCCCCCGACACTAACAATATAAAGTTTACCTCTCACTACTGGTGACTAGACTTCTTAAGAGCATGTTATGAGACTTTTGAGGAAAAAGTCTGGGGCAGACATTCCAGTTTGTTCAGGAAATTAAACAGCCATCCCTGTCCTTCCCCATACAGCCCCTTCATTTCCCATCCTCAAAAATGACAGTGCTTCCCAAAAAGAGAGATCACAAACATTCGATTCCATTTAAGTACATGGTTCATACAAGCACATTTATTCCCTTGACAGAAAACATATACTTAACAGATTTAAAAGAGTGCTACAAATGAACAACTATAATAATCAGATAATTTGACTAACTCCAGTTTAGGCAAGAAGAGAGACCTAGTCTGAACACGACTGGGTGAGATCTGTTCGCATGTGCAAATACTCCTGTACTTGTGTGGTGCCATGTACACTCGTACATCTACAAGTACGTGGACAGTGTACATGTGCAAATACTCCTCATGCATATCTTTCAAGTGGTATTTCATTCTGACTTGATGACTTCGAGAGATGGAGACATCCTAATTTCCCTTAATGGTTACAAGCATCTTCCTAATGCCTTCAGCGGTTAATCACATTCATTGTTAACAATCTGTGCCTTTTTCCTAATTTGAAGTAATCTTTTTAACTTCCAGGCACTGGCTGCTATCATATCTTTTTCCACTAGATTAAAGAGCCCGCTGGTACACAGCCTATTTTGCCCAAAGAAAATTGAGAAACTTTTAAATACCTCACGATAAGCTAAACCAATTGAGCACTTTAAGAAAAAGCTTTATGAGTGACTTAATCACCCAAGCAACATTGAACACTACATCATCTTTGTTGCTTTTGAACATCTCTTTAAAAACACTAACATTAAACCTGGTCAAAATATTCCCAAACTGATTTCACCTCTGTCCTTATTCAGTATTTCCTATTATTATGGATGCACATTAGTATTTAAAAAGTAATTAACTTACTTTAGTAGCCCTTGTATCCACAGTGTTAATCTGAGGACTCACATATTGCCATACATGTGCTCTCCTCCTGCCATCCTTTGCAAGGTCAGTGGTTTCTGGAAGCACAATTCTTTATTCTAGACCTACAGCCTCCAGTCTTTCCCCCAACATGCATAACTTTGTGTTCCAGCTCTGTAAAAACATATATGGCCATATTATACCCAGTTACCCAAACAATTCAGAGGACACTGTACAGCTGCCATTCCTTCTTCATGCTTCACCACTCAGCGTAACCTTTACATAATCCACAAATTTGATCAGCTCCAATTTCATGTTTTCTTCCAGGCCACTGATCAAAATACTACAAAGTACTAGACTACTATAAGTCCCTGAAAAATCCTCCATTCATATTCTGTTTCCTACATCTACCATTTTTAACCTAGGTTTTGATTCACTGACCATACATGAAACCATATCTGTTGAACAAGATTCACTTTTCAACAATACCCTCATTGATTAGTATTAGAGGAGGAATAGGAATATAATTATCACACAAATCCCATATGTAAGTATATGTTTGATACAAGAGCTTTAATTATAATTTTTTTATCTTCCAGAGCATTGACACTCACCAGCCATATAGTAGTTTCCTTTACTTCACTAATTTTGAGTAAATCCTACCACCAGCCCTCTGTAATCAATTCCTTTTTGAGTAACATCCCATTTTCCAAGTTGACTCAGCAGGCTGTGTGAGCACCTCCAGCCCACAATCCCTTTCCAGGCTTTTTCAGGTTCACAGATTTTTGTTTGGTTTGGGGTTCAGTCAGTTGTTGTTGTATTAGCCTTCGGATGCAACACACAGCTAGAGCAATTCACATGAAATCACTACACTTTAACAACCTATTTATTCTGGATTCAACAACTCCAAATATAATAACCCACACTTAATTGATGTTGACATCCTGGATAAGACTTGCGTTTCTCAGAGACTGGAGAAAATCTTCGATGAATTATCATATCTCTAAAACATTATTTCCACGGTTCTGATGGGCTAGGAAAGCTTTCTTCACAAACAAAAATTTTAGGTAAAAATTTTCATTGTCAAGGGAAGAAAGTACAAGTCAAGATTATGGAACAGGTTGCCCAGATTGGTGGTAGATGCCCCATCCCTGGAAACATTCAAGGTCAGGTTGGACGGGGCTCTCAGCAACCTGATCTAGTTGAAGATGTCCCTGCTCATATTAAGGGGGTTGGACTGGATGATCTCTGGAGGTATCTTCCAATCCAAACTATTCTATGATTCTATATTACCTCCACCATGTTTCAATTCTTTCCCATACTGTGCTTGCCCTACAAACTCTTTGTACCTGATCAGCCATATTGGCTAAGTAATGGAAAGGTTCTGTAGTTGCTCTTAATCAATTCTGCCCTTGTATAGCTCCAGTTCTTTGTTAATTAGATCAAGCTAGCTTTCCACAGAGAATGCCAGAGCAAAGTTATCCGCCTGTAACCTGCCAAATCACTGCAAAACCTCCTTAATTGCTTTTATAAGTTTAGTGCCTCTCTTAAGGCTCTCATTATGTAAAGTGCATTGTTTTGCATGTTAGGCCTCGATCAAAGTCCTCCTCATGTTCAGCATAAGTTTTGATGTATTTGTAACACAAGAAAGCATGTGGGTATATTAAGCTTTTCCAACTTTGATTTTCTATTTATCTGCCAGCAAAAGCCCACCAGCGTAGAACGAACTACAGTGGCAGAAGAGAGCTTCTGTTAATATGCTTAATCCTTGGCGTCGTGGTTTAACCCCAGGCAACAACTGAGCCCCACCCAGCCGCTCGCTCACTCCTCCCCGGTGGGATGGGGGAGAGAATCGGAAGAGTAAGAGTGAGAAAACTCGGGGGCTGAGATAAAGACAGTTTAATAGGGAAAGCAAAAGCCATGCACGCAAGAAAAGCAAAACAAGGAATTCATGCACTCCTTGCCATGGGCAGGCAGGCGTTCAGCCATCTCCAGGAAAGCAGGGCTCCATCACGCGTAACGGTGACTTGGGAAGACAAACGCCATCACTCTGAACGTCCCCCCCTTCCTTCTTCTCCCAGTTTTCCATGCTGAGCATGACGCCATACATTGTGGGATGTCCCTTTGGGCAGTTGGGGTCAGCTGTCCCAGCCGTGTCCCCTCCCAGCTCCTTGTGCCCCCCAGCCCACTCGCTGGTGGGGTGAGAGGCAGAAATGGCTTTGACTCTGTGTAAGCACTGCTCAGCAACACTAAAACATCCCTGTATTATCAACGCTGTTTCCAGCACAAATCCAAAACACAGCCCCATCCTAGCTACTATGAAGAAAATTAACTCTACCCCAGCCAAAACCAGCACATTTGGCTAGAATTTCAGTTATAGCAGTAGAAAATGTTTTGTGCCAGTGTATTGCATCTACTAAAGCTTCTAACAGTACCACTGCATGCGCATATGTAGAGGAGGAGGAGGAGAGAGTCACAGCAAGTCATGTTGGCAAGAAGCTGGTTGATCTCATCAACTCTCCTCCTTTTCAAATAGGTGTTCAAGAAGCTAATGGTAACTGCACTTCGCAGGACAAAAACTCCTCCTAAGATTTAGGACAGTAGTAACGGGCACTGTTTATAAGGTTTGAATGCTGTACTCCGTATTTATACTATAAGCCACACTGACAGCATCTAACATTTCTTCAGCCTCGTTTTGAAGCAACTGGCTAAAAGTCTTCCCCTTAAGATTTCTGCACCCTTGAATGACATCTTCAGTCATGAAGTTATTCAGCACTTTTCTCAAGCACAAAATCAATACTTCCTCCAGACAGGTGCATACCAGCCTTTACATCTTTTCTGATGTTTGAGTAAATAACTCTCACTAATACCTAAGTTGGTTCATTCTTCCTTTCTTTGTTTCTGCATTCAAACTTGCAGATACACCTGCAGAATAGCAGCTTTGGGACAAGCTGACAGGCCACCACAGAGTGCTTCAAATCACTGCTCCTACTTACACATTTTAGAGCATGCTGAAAACGCTGTTATTAAATTAAAGTGATGTAATACTTCCCCCCCCCCCTTCAAATGAGCTCTAGTTACTTTCCAAATGCCACAAGATTTTTGGAGGTGTCAGATTGACCCCAACTCTAGCATTACCACTGAGCAAGAAGACGATTTAAATTATCACAGCTGCTTTGAGATTACAATAGCACTGAATCAGTCTCACGTGCAGGACTAAACTGGCATTCTGCTATTCCACTTCAGACATAAAATTGAGTCCATGGTATGTCTGACCTTCAAGAATTTCTAAAAGCCTATTTTCTATACTTTGAGGTATTTTTCAAAGCAACAATTCTTGTTAAGTTTTATATCTGCATGGCTGAAAGCAATATATACTTTTTCACACCCCCCCCTTTTTTTTTTTCCCCAAAACTTGTTTCAACTTCAGATATACTAACTCTGCTGGCAAATATGTGCAATTAGCATTTGCTGGTTACCACATAGGAAATATTGATCAGTAACTTTCTTAGGATTACTTAGAATGCAAAGTCACCAGCTAGCTAGTTTAAAAGAACGATGACTTAAAAAAAAAAAAAACACAAAAAAAAAAACAAAAAAAAAACCCAAAAACCCCAAACAAACCACAACAAAACTCCACCACCATATTCTCAGAGGTCCAACCACCTTCTAAAGTTCAACAGTTTTTCCCCTCTCATGGCTACCTGTAATTCCACCTTCTTCCTTCTCACAGTATGTAATGACACTTGATTTCATCAACTAATTCTGCCCCTTTCTCAAACAAATGGTGTTACTTTATCATTCCCCTTCATCTTTATGATTCTGTTTCTTAATAAGCATAAAACCCTAGAAACTAAACTTAAGGTTTCTAAAAGTTAACAAGAAATGAAATTTTCATTCACTGTTTCAAATTACCTGAATATCAGATTCTACACATGCTATTCTACAAGTCCGAACCCGAACATTGAGTTCTACTAGTTCTGTGTTGGTGCAAGAATTTAATAAACACCAGTTTGGGGGGCAGGGGGAAACTGCAGCTCTCCATAAATTCTTTTATTTTTATATAGCTAAAAATGTTGCTTAAACACAACAAATTCCTGTCTTGCAATCTGCATTCTCTGAAACAAACGCAGCTGTAATTAACTCAACACACTTGACAATCAGGAAAATATTATGTAGAAGTTATTTTGTGTAAACAGAAAACACGTCTCAAAATTATATCTGTACCAAGTATCTAGGAATATCAAATAGTACTTAACCTCTGCAGGAACAAAGTTCTCCAGAATTAAGTTTAAAATAAGGAACTTTGTTAGCAGAGAATATTTATCCTACAGGGTATTCGCTCCCGAAAACTTCTAAGCACCTGAAGGAAACAAGTTCAAAGAAATTACACGAACGTAACTGCACTGCAACTAATTGCATTCTTAAAAATATTGTATCTAAATGTTTCATTTAACTCATACCCATAAACAACACTATTTGAAAACACACTTCCTATGTTATTACATTCTGGATTTGAATTTGATCAAACAGAATTCAACTCGGTCCTCATGGGAAAAGTCTGGCTCCACTGCCACTCCCTTCTTCGCCTAGTAACTTGATACATCTCTAAGAGGTATTTGAAACACCGTAATTTTGAGAAACAAAGTCAAGGCAATGCAACAGGCAGACCTACTAGCTGGAAGGGCACATGTGACAGTAGAAGAGTTAGGAAAGGCCAAGTAGTCAACAGTCACCACTAGCAACAACTGGAATGTGTGGGAGGGGATGGAGAAACTAGTGCTCAGTGCTGCAGAAGGCGTTATTGGACACCCGTGTGTCTACATACACACATATATGTGCACGCATACACGTTAACAAGGCTCTTCTCAGAGATGCACGGCAGGAGGACGAGAGACAATGGTTGCGTGCATGTGTATACAAATACATACGTGCACATGCATGCATATGTACACACAAACACAAAATGTAACACACGGTGGACAGCAAGCTAAACATGAGTCAGCAGTGCACCCTGGCAGGAATGCAAGCTAACGGCACGCTGGGCTGTATCAGCGGGAGCATAGCCTGCCTGATGAAGGGAAGCGATCGCTCCCTTTCACTTAGCACTTTTCAGACCCATCTGAAACACCATGTGCAGTTTTGGACACCCCCAGTACAAGAAAGACACAGATAAACCAGAGTGAGTTCAGTGGAGGGCTACCAAGATGCTCAGGGGGATAGAGCACTGGCTGTGCGAAAGGAGGCTGTGAGAGCTGGGGTTGTCCAGGCTGGAGAAGAAAAGGCTTTGGGGAGCTGACAGCCAATCTCCCATATCTACACAGAGGTTATCAAGAAGACGGAAGGCTGTGCACAGGCTCTGCACAGAGGCGTGTGGCAGAGGACACGAGAAAAACTGCAACAGCGGAGGTTGTGACCTGACATAAAGAAAAGGTTTCTCCCTGTGAGGAGAGGGAAGCACTGGAACAGGGACACAGAGACGGATGAATCTTTGTCTTTGGAGGGTTTAAAAACTGAATTAACAAAGCCCTGGTCTGAACTTGGTGTTGGTCCCACTCTGAGCAGCAGGTTGGTCTAGATACCTCCTGAGGCCCTTTCCAACCTGAATTATTCTACGACATCAACTTGGATCCCGGAGAACACTATAATGGCCTGTTACAATTTTCTGTGCCAGATTATACCTTTCAAATCTCTGCTAAAATGCAACCACTATTGAGACGAGACAGAAGACATGTTGTTTGGTTCTCCACAAAAGAGCACATAATGTTCCCGTCCAAGATCTGCCATACTCTCAAATATCAAAACTGGAATTTCAAGAGATTTTAGGGATGCAGAAGTTACCAGTTACCCGAGTAGTACAAGTGGAACACAATGGCTAAACATACAGCTTTTTTGGGGGAGGAGAAGGTGGTATTCACTCTGAGGCAGCGTTAACCCAGAAAACATCACACATCCACAACAGTTCTTCCTTAAAGCAGCAACTGCATTTTTCTTGGAAATTTCACATTCAGCACCTACCGTTAATGAACAACCCCTATATTCTGATGCTGATAAGGTCACAGGACGAGAAGCTACGTTGTTCGCTCTGTATATTCAGGATGTATAGCTTCACACCTGGGGGAAAAAAGCCTCACTTAGCAAACCAAGGCCATGTCAGAGCCCCCATCAGAAGCACCTGCAGTGGTCTAAGCAGGTTGTTTTGTTTTCATCCCTCTTCTGGGTGCTACTGCCCCTAGAGCAGAACCAGCAAAACAAAGGCTGTTTATTCTAAACTAATTGATTTTGCATTGAAGCTGACAGAGTGCTCACAAGGTCCATTACTCTAAGTCGGGGAGGGGAGTTACCACCTTCAACCAGGCAGCAGGAACATCTTAAACCAATACAGTTTCTGCAGCGATTTCCTATGGGCTAAGTGATTATTCACGAGGCACGATGCTTGGATAACCGTACAAAGAATATCCCACTAAGAATATCCAACGTTAAGAAAGTTTAAAAGACAAGCAAATGTGATCATTAGCATCTTATTAGCATAAAAAAGGGAAAAAAGAGCTCCATTATTTCCTTTTAAAGATTTTCTTTCTTCGCAATAAAAATTCTCCGCCTGCATATAGGCTAAAGCGATGTGCTAAGAACTTTTCAAAGCACCAGGTTTGTACAAACCGATGAAGGGGCAAGAGGGGAAATTAACGGAGTTTACGAGTATCTTACAAATACGAGCACCGAAACACCCAGTCACCATCGTAACCACCAGCAAAAGCAGCCCATAAACTGTTCCATGGAGGGAGCAAGTTAAAAAGCAGTGAGGCAGGCTCAAGCGAGAAGAGGTAGCAGCTCAACAAACCGATCCTTCTCCCTCCAAAGCTCACCAACGAGTCTCACACAGACACCAAATTATTACTTTGCGTGTCTGTTTACCAGTCCCACAGATCGCTGCAGTCCAGGCACAGCAGGAGCGTGACAGCCACTGTACCTGGCACAGCCGGACTCCGCCAGGCCCCTCCGGCTCAGCGCCCTCCTTCCAGCGCGGCCCCACGCCCGAGGAGCCAGCACACCCCGCGGGAGGCAGGTGCAGCCCCCCCCACGCCCCCCCAGATCGGAAGATCGCTTAGGCCCCGAAACGCGGCGTGCACCGACCGAAACTCGGCGGGATGCTGAGGGCGGCGAGCCGCGCTGCCCTGCCGGCCCCGAAGCCCGGGCTCGGCGGTCCCCGGGCCGGCCACCCCGCTCCCACGGTGGCCGGCGGGGCCCGGGGGGCGGCTGCAGCCTCGGCCCGACCCTCGCCCCCAGGCTCACCCCGAGCCCGGCCCGGCAGCCGCGCAGCCCCCGGCTCCCCCACCCCGCCGGCACCGGGACCCGCCCCCCCAGGCCCGGCGGCGCTGCCCCGCCGCTCCACAAGCGCCGGGGCCGTTGCCCCGCCGCCCTCCCGCCCCCGGTCCCCTCAGACCGGGTGGCCATTTCCCCGCCGCCCCCACTCCGTTCCCCCCGGGTCCGGCAGCCGCTGCCCCGCCACCCCCCCTAGCCCGGGTGTCCGCTCGCCCACCGCCATTGCCCCCCCGGGCCGGGCGGCCGTCGCCCCACGCCGCTCCCCACGCACCCCCGGCGGGGCGGGCGGACGGGCGCGGGCCTCCGCCGGCGCGCCCCTTCCCGGCGCGCTCCCATTGTGGCGACGCCGCCCCCACCGCGCCGCAGCGCCCCGCGCCGCGCCGCGCCGCCGAGCTCTCACCTCGGCAGGGGGCGGGGGGCTGCGGGCCGCGGCGGGCCCCGGGAGCTGGCGGCCGCCCGCCCGCCTCCGTCCCGGCCTCGGCGCTCAGCCGCCGCTCGGGGGCCGCATCACCCAGCGTCCGGCCCCCCACCCCCCGCTGGAGCAGCCGCAGGATCCCCCGGGCGGCAACAGGCGCCTCCGCCGCAAAGGTTCCGCAGGGCGGAGAAAGGTTCCCCCTCGCCCCAGAGGGCGGGAAGGCGGCGGGAGCCGCGCGGCAGGGACGGGGCGCCCCGGCCCCGAGGGGGCCCCGCTCCCCTCGGCGGCCGTCAGGGCCTGCTCGCCGCGGGACGGGGCTGCTCCGCGCCGCCAAGGCCCGCCCGAGTCCCTCGGGCCCCATCCGCCGCCCGGGCAGGCCCGGCAGCGGGGCCGACGGTCCCGGCGTGCGCGGCCGGGAGCCCACCGAGGGGCTGGAGCGGGTAACGGCGGGAGCCGCGCCCCCGCGGGAGCCTCGGCTGCTTCTGCCGGTGCCGTCGGCTGTGAGGAGAGTCCCTGCGTGGAGCGTGGGGGCAACCCCCCTCCGCGAGATGCTGTTAATTAGCCACAGGGTCCCATGGTAATTAAGGTTGAAGGGCCTCGGGGGGTCTCTCCTGCAGCCTCCCCCTCCAGGCAGGGACAATACACAGCTCAGCTCTGGGCCTTGTCCTGTCAGGCCTTAAAACCCCCCTCGTATGAAGTTCCATCAGCCTCTGAGCCCCGGCTCCAGCGCTGGACTTCCTCACTGGAGAGAACTTTTCCCTCACATCCAGTCCGATGCAAGACCCATTTATGTTTACAGCCACTGTTTCTCATTATCCTGCCATGAACCTGGCTCTGCCGCCTCCGTACCCTCCCCGTCGGTACCGGACAACCACCACTGGGTCCACCCAAACCCTTCTCCAGCTCAACCCGCCCAGTTCCCCCAGCCTCTTGTGTCCCGACCCTTTCACAGCCTCCACAGGACTCGCTTAAATCCGCCTCTTTCGCATATCGGGGGCATCCAAAATTGCACACCGCATTTCAGATGTGATCTAATGAGTGCTGCGTAAAAGGGGAGCTCGTCACTCGCCTCCACCGGCTGGCCGTGGTCCCACGGACACAGCCCAGCCTGCCGATAGCCTTCGCCGCTGCCAGGACACACACTGCTGACGCTGCGCTGAGAGCGTGCTGCTCACCCTGTACAACAGCAGGAGCCTGGTGTTTCCTTTTGTTAAAGGGAAGAAAAAGAACAAGACCAACAGAGAAAGTGCCTGTCTGGTTCCCTAGGCCGGTACTCAAATATCCAGAGCATGAAAAATTAAAGCGGGGGACTGGTATCTGACTCCGGATACGTAGTGGCAGCCTGGGCATGATCAGTGTAAGTCAACCCTTAGTCCTTCAGGGGTCTCCTGGATTTCAGGGAAGCCAGAGCTGATCCAGAATAAAAGGACCATAACACCAGAGAGCCGTCTCACAAACAGTGTGCCCCTGGGGACTTTGCAAAGGCATGAGGTATCACAGAAAGCCTGTGCTCTCCTCCCACTTAGACATATCCAAATCCTCCATAGGACCACCTTCCGTTAAACCTGACAGGAATTTCCAGGTTTTCCTTCCCTGCCCCAGCCTGTCACACAGAGGAGACATTCAGAGAGGGATGACGGCAGAGGCCTCAGAGGCAGAATGGAACAAGTGCGAGTTAAAGCAGGCAGAAGAGCCCCCAGCAGAGCAGTGAGGAGTTCTTATTGGCTTTTATTCCACATTACAGTATTTAAAAAGTCATGCTTCAGGCATTTGCTCCGCAGTAGCATTGACAAGCGCAGTCCAGCTAAGGATGGTTGCTTCAGGGGCCACTCCTGTAAGCACTCCAGCAGCTAGCACCTTCTCCTCGTTTCTGTGAAGTTAACTAAGGCAGCTAAAACGGACCCAGAAAATTATTCTTGGCTTCTGTAGGTGTACGGCCACTATCTTTCAAAGTCAATGAACCATCCATGTTGCCCGGTGGATGTGTTGGGCTGGGTTTGTCGCAGGGGAGCTGCCTGCACCATCCCGCTGCAGTGTTTGCCCCCTTCACACAGCTCCACATCACTCATGCTTTCTCAGCAGGTAGCTCACAGTCCAGCCTCAGGACACCCACATTCACCACACTAAAGAAGATGCCGCCAGGAGCTCCCACCACCACCACCATTCAGTCCCAGCAGCAAGTGTGAGTTGTTACTGCTGGTTTGCAACACTGAGGCTGGAGTTACACCATGCAGATAGAACTGGGGTAGAAAGCTCAGGCGTTATTCCTCAAGGAAAGATAAGTACCCTCGAGTCCCACCACATGTGGCAGCTCTGGCTTCTTAAACAGGTACCAGCTGTCCTTTACCATGACTGTGGAAGATTAGGTTGAAGGGGTGACCCCTCTCAGAGTAAGCAAATTAAGAAATGGTCTGAAATCTTCCAAGTGGGATCACTGGTTCCCACTCAACTTGAGCGGAGCAGCCATCCACACAACCCTCCGAGTCCCTTCACAGCCTTTCACACATACATCAACCATCACCAAAAGTGCTATACAGACAACAAATTGACACGGTTCCTCGGGCCAGTGGCTGACTGCTCACCACAGCGGTGTGCCCTCTGTCCTTCCCTCACATCCTTTGCCTTGAGTCAATACTACTGGGCACCACCACTGGCTTTGCTCTGAGCTGGGCAGGCACCCAAGCATGGGGAAATTCCCTTAGATGAGCGTTGGGAAACACCAGAGCAACGGGATGTGGAGCTCTCCTCCTCCCTTGCCAGACTCCTGCTCTAGCCCGCAGCAGTTATGCCAGTCGCAGGGCTGACACAGCATCCCTGGCTTTTGCAAACCCAGCCAGTGCACAGGCCCAAGGGGAGAGCCATAAGATCTGTAGAGCAGTTGCTTTTGACCTGGCCTTCTCATGACACAGCTGCACACCAGTGTGCGGGGAACTTTGGCACATGTGAGCAGCAAGAGATCATTTCCCACCAGGGTCCCAGGCTTCCTCCAGCACCCCACTGCACCAGCTCTCCTTTAGAGATCCCTGCACATCCAAGGTACAGCAGAGCCTCCTCTCTGGGGATAAATAGAGCTGACTGATATCCTACAACTGGGCCCTGAAAGCGCAAGGCAGACATTATCTTAATACAGGAAAGGCCATCAGATTTCAAAGCAACAGCTTCAACTTCTATCTCTTTAAATGCTCATATCATTTACAGTCTGAATTGGGTTCCCAGGCAGTATCGGTTACATGGATTAGGAGCTGTAGAGGACATTAGTACAATTCCTCTTCCTGAGGTTTTTACAGCTTAATGGACAGGAAGTGTTGCTGGTGAGCCTCCAGCTTCTGACACTCCGACCAGAATCTCCTCCAAAGCTCCCGATCCTCCCTTTGTGCTTTTTTCTGTCCTAGAATCACTCTCAATTAGCAGTACAAAAATAAAACCGATGTCATCCATCCCTCCTAAGCTGCACATGCATTATTCATCAATGTGTCTTAATTGATTCTCTCACAACCATGAGCACTTCTGCACTTGGCTATGTCATTCTTGTCCAGCAGAGCACAATTTATGAAGTTTTATGCTGCTTGGAAAAGGCACTTTCAAAGGGTTACCTTTCACAGCTTTTTCTGATCAGAGCTTCAAGTTAGATCTCAATACATAGAGCCATCAGGCCTCGGTTTTGTGTGCAGGCAAAAGTGTCCATCAAGTAACCCTGCTGCACTGATGCTCAGTGTCCTGACTGGGAGGTCAGCACTGCTCTGGATATGCTGGGCCCTCTTCCCACACCAGGGTCTTTCAAAGCTGTGAAAGGCAGGATTTGGGAAGGTCTCCACACCTCTGAATAAATGCTCTGAAATGTGTAATCCACAGAACATGTAAGGAGTTGAAATGCACTTGCAAAAGCTTTCCATGAAAGTTATAGAAGCACCTCCTAAACCTACTCACCCTGCCAAAAGGGACAAGGCTCTGTGAAGGTTGTCTCTAGAGCAGGAGAAAAATACATATCCCATCAGGAGAATAACTCAGCTTTGCCTTCAGTGCCCAGACACTAGAATACCTCTGGATTCTTCCATCCTAAGATCTGCCCAAGAGTTCAGGAAAGCCTGTGATGGGATGCTTGGAAACAAAGCAGAGGTGCGGAAACAAAGCAGAGGTGATAGAAACCTATCAAGGTGCAGTCCGCAGACAGAGTCAAAAGAGCAGGTCTGAATTTCACTCTACAACCCAAGCAGCTGGGAGCCAGCATATGACACCCCATTCAAAGCAATTAATAGATCACTAACCTCATCACTGGCACAAATGTCTTGGGTTTGATGGGACCATAAATCACAGCGATTGTTTCTTAAGTATTTTAGTGACAACATTACAACTGCTACAGCATAATTCCTACTGCTGGTGGACATGCCCTTTCTTAGATCCTTCTCTTTCAAGTGTTGGGCCTAAGCTGTGTTACTTTACCTGACATGGAGGAGGCATAGTCATCAGTGGCCATGGTGACACTACTCGTGCTTCCTGCAGACCTTCCCTGGCCAGCGGTGCTACACAGCGCTCTGCATCACACCACCATTCACCTGCTTAACCACATCTGGGTTGCCTCCTTTCCCACGTGCCTTTACTTGTCTCTGGTTTTGCCCATTTCTTCATTTGGTGCTTACTCTGGATGCTGTTCACTGTTCCCTTTGCTTGCTGCTACGCCGTCCCACTGTGGGAGAAGGGAATGCACTCCAGCCGGTCCCTCACTCACAGCAGGCACATCCAAACTGCAGGATGGGAAACCTGCAGGTGCTGCCAAGCTGTTTCCGTCCTGAGAGAAGGACTCAAGCAGTCATGCAGAGGGAAGGAAAGTGAAAAATCAGAAACAGAAGTTCACCCTGTTTTTAACATCACATTTAATGTAACATTAAGCTTTGTGCTGAAGGGCTTGGTCAAGGAGTTACCAGGGAGCATCATCTCAGAGGAGCCTGTTAAGTTTACGGTGGATCATCTTCACGGACATTGAACCAGCATCATGATATTCAGCTTGGATTTCACTTGCACACTCAGTCTGCGGCCTTCTCCTTTCCCCACTAGAAGGGGCTAAGAACCAGACACTGGAGAACAGAAAGGAGTTTTGTTATTGGCAAGTTAAAGGCAATCCTCACTATATGAAACAACTTGAACACTTCCTCTGCGTGTTAGGCTCTGCACTAGCCCAATCCAGAAGAGATTCAGTGTTGTAACAGAGCAAGATCTCTCTGCTTGGAGAGCAGGCATTTATTTTGCTTTCTTAACCCTATGGTGAGCTGCTTTGGGAAGGATTACAGTACTGAAATGTTGTAATGCCATTGCATAACTCAGCACAGCTCACTTGAAACACTCTTCAGCTTTCAACACCCCATTCTCAAACACTGGGTGATAGAGTTGGGCGCAGCCACCCAGAGAAGGCAGCAGGGAGGTAAAACAAGGCACCACCTCTTCTAGGGGAAGGTGGAAGGGTTTACAATTTCAGGTCAGGAAAGGGAGTAGCAAAGATGTGAGGATACACAGAGTAACAGGACGGAGTGAGGGCAAGATAGGGTGCTTTGCTCATAGGAGAGGCGGTGGTATATTTAAAGAAACAAAAGTAACGAATTTAAGAACTAATGCAAGCAACACCTTATTAGTAAAGGTCACGCAGTTGCTCCTGGCAATCCCCACAGCAGGGTACCTAGCTAAAGCGGGGCTCACCCTGCTTAGCCACCTCCTACAAGGACAAGGACTGTGAGGCCAGCCACAAAGCCCACCTGCAGAGCCCAAAGAGACCTGCAGTACTCAGACCTCCCATGGAGGGGGACAAAGTTAAACCTGCAGCTCCAGCACATGTAAGTGCATCATTGAATTGCCTGGGAAGACCCATTAGCAAATTCACAGCAAGGTCAAAAACATTTTGAAGTTAAGTAGTTTCCTTCATGTTCTACTTAGCCAGCACCACATACTGTGATGCTAACTGAGAAGTAAGCAAAAGCAAAATATAGTCTTACAATAAAGTATTACCAGATTCTTGTTTGCTTCTAAGCCCAGCCTGAGAAACCAGACGTCTTCACACTCCCTCCTAGGTTCAGCTCACTCCTTTTAAGCCCTCCTTCCAAGCCAGTTGGTTACAGCCGGTGCAGCAAGGTGAGTACAACCACATCCACCCCCACTCCACCCCCAAAGTGCACTCACCCCTTCCTGGCCAGCATGGGCTTGCTGCATCCCAGGGCATTTCACTCGCCTAGGACAAGAGGAGGGCACAGGGTAAAAAATCAACTCCTCGCCTTCCTTAGTGGAAAATAAACCCAGTGGCTGGTCAAGACTGCCCTGCTCCCAGTTGTGCTTTGGAAGCTACAAGGAGAAGGCACCAAGGGGTTATGTCTTTCCAGCAGACAGCTCTTGGCTTGTCCTTATTGGAGGTACAACCAACTTTTATGCCACTCCAAAGAGACAAGGCAACCTCCTTCTCCCAAGAGGGAGCTAGGTCACAGGCTGGTGTTCGCTTTGCTTTTGCCTATAGCCAGCTCTACTTTTCTGTCATCAGCTGTGGGGCAGAGAAGAAGACATGATCCATGATCAACGTGAATGTGTTTTTGCCGCCACTCCTCTGCCAAGACCTCCTTTCCAATGCTACAGTAAGCTTTCTCCTGGGGAATTAACTTTGATAACACTCCATACAAGGGGGTTTTCCCCTGTGTGATAGCGCTGTCCCTATGTTGGGCTGCAGATGTCAGGGCCCTAGTGGGCCTTAATGGTCCTGACCAGCCTCACGTGGGGCTTGCACTCACACCCCCTGCCCGCTGGCACAGGCGCTCTAAACTCAACCCTGGGCACTTAGTCTTGGGTTATGTCCCATTCTGGTTGGTATTGCTGAATGTGGTCTGTGGGCTTGTTTCTTAGCTTGACTTTGGCTCTGCCTTATCACCATGAGCTTGCCTGATGATCTGGGTTCTTGGTTGATGTTGACTGCTGTCCCTCAGCCTGCCTGGCTCACCTGACTCAGGCACTGTGGTGTGAGCACTGGCTTGTAAGACCTTTGCCCTGCTGGTCCTGAGATTCCCTTGGCTCCTGGTTTCTTGTCCCTTTAAGAGCAGCAGGTATTTGCTATCGATAGAGAAGTGAGGGACTACTCAGTCCCTGCTCTTCTCTCTGTGGCTGAAGCTGTTGGCCTCTACCCTCAGACTGTCTGTTGATGAAGACCCTGGGGCTTTATCATGACTATGGGCTGCGTCCGAATTATGCTGATAGGTAGGATGGCTGTAGACCAGCTAGAAACAGCAAGGTTTTTCTGTTTTGCTTATTTCACAACTGCACTTCGTTTATCCTGAAATTTATCCTCACAGATAAGGATGGCAAAGGAAGGAGTTTGTTTTGGGAGGAGGGGAAGGATATGTGCAATTAAATGACTAATAATAAAAGACTTTTTGGTTTTAAGCAGATGTACAACAGGCAGAAGGACTCTGGGTGGATTATCAAGGCTTGGGAAGAGAATTTAGTGCACTTTTCATATTAATGCTGGTAAGACCTACATTTGCTTCTTCATTCTGTAGACTTTGTAGACATGTAGACACCTGTAGACATTCTGTAGACTAGGGTTTACTATTAATCTGCAGCATAAAACAAGATAGCTAGCTTTTCTCTTTGCTTTTCAGAACGCTTTCCACTCTTTTCTTTGTTCTTCATGTGGGAGCTAATCTTGTGTTCATTAGAACACCTGTAATCACTGCAAATTCTTTGATTTAAGCAGCCCATATGTAGGGATTAGTGTTGGTTTCACTTTTTATTTATTAGCAGTAATGCTTCCTTTTTAGTATCATAATCCTAAGGCAATGCACTACGTGAGACTCCTTGGTCATACAGATGACTTGCTTGTTCAGGCAATGGAGTGTTAGTGTCACCAGGAACTGCTCCTCTCCTGACACTCCACTGGTGTCCGTGGCTGCGTCCTACCTGGAGCCCTGCAGCCATGGCCCACTCTCCACCGTGCAGAGCCTGTTGTACTGGAGGGGTTTCCCCAACACCCTGTGCACTGCAATTAGCATTTTAATGTTTAAAACTCCGTACAACTAAATGTAAGCCATAGCATCTCCTGATTTGTACCTACATTTTTCTTTGTTGCTACTCTGATGTCCTCCCTTGTTTTATTACCAGTAGATTCTAGTCACCTTTCTTGTGATGCCAAAACATCATTCTAAAACATTGGTGGAGTTGAAGATGAACATAATCATGCTAATGGCAGAAATTGATGTGCTTAAAATCCACAATTCATTATGCTTTACCCTCCCAGCATGCCCTGTCTTTGGGAAGGTATCTTCACGGCACAGATATTCCGGCTTCCTCACTCAGTGGGAATATACTGGTGTAATTCAGTGCTCACTGCAGTCTCTGTCTTCCTGCAGCAGGTGGTATCTGAATTTTGGAATAAGCTAACATCATTGTAGTCTGCTTTTCCCCCTACAATAGGTGATTTCACTAATTTGAAAAACAAGCCCTAAACAACAACCATTTAAACTACATGAAACAGAATTTCTCCCTTTCATTGACTCCTCTGGCTTTACAATTGTTTCTGAGGTTCAGAAGCTTAAGGAAACATCTCTGTTTCAAGAGCACATTTTCATTCCTGCAAGGCTCTCAATCTCTGGGGCATGATTTAACAAAATAGTTTTGATAGTGGATGTATTTAAGTAGGGAAATCATGGAATTGTATGTATGAAGGGGGTAATCTTGGGGCTGCTTGTATGCGTAAAATATCTTGATGCATAAAATGGGAAGGAACATTAATGTGTTATTCCTTCCCCTGTATGGCTGGAGCCTGGGCAGGTGAATGACCTTCCCTGCTCAAATGCAACCTGACCTGCCCAGCCAGGCCACTGACGGGAAGGAGGGGAGGACAATGCAATCAAGAGGCTGGGCAATTATTTTTGGAAACTTTCTGTTTACAGATCAGAAAAGCCGTTAAGGTGACAACAAACATACCTGTTGGAAGAGCTTCGGGAACTGTACAGCACTCCCTTTCACTACCAAAGGGTTATGAAACAGCAAAAATGGTTGCCTTTTAATAGTCCAAGGACTGGGACATGTTCAGCATGTGGGGAAACAGGACTCGGATCCTTCCCTTTCTCCAGCTTCTGGTAGAGGAAGCAGCCTCTGGGATTCTCCTCATCACCCTGTGTGATGACCCAGCACAGGACCCGTGTAGATGTCCAAACGTACCCTTTCTGACTTGCAGTTGTACTGTGCCACTTCCTCACTCCCCTCTACTCCCCTTCCTCATCTGCGTGGCACTGGTGAGAGCAAAAGTGGAGAGTAAATTAAGCCATACAGTTTACATTACTGTCTACACCCTGGTCTAGACCACACAAAGGATGATGTTGAAAAAGATTAATTTGCTGAAGTTAATTTGCACTAGGAGGGGGAAGGTATTAGTAACAGTTTGATCTTCTATTTATTTCCAAGCATCCAAAATACCTCTGCAAAAAAGGCAGCAAAATTAGCAAAGCGTCCATGCTGCAGCCAAGCTGCACACACCCATGGTGGGGGATTGTTACAGATGGCTGAGCCTGGAAGCACTGCCTAGCAACCAGAATTATGTGAATTATTAGGGGAAAATTAAAGAAAAACCACAAAAGAAGAGACAGAAGAAGCCAGAGAATGACTGGAACTGTAGCTGCAGAGGGATAGAAATCAGCCAAGTAATAGGAGTGAAGTTTACCCAGACAAGTTTGCATGGACTGCCAACTGCTTTCATGGACACAGTGACCCTGGTGTGCTTTGACATGGAGTCATGAATGGACAGGGCATGGGGCAGAGGGCTGCAGCAGGAGGAGTCAGCCCTGGTTGCTCCTTTGCACAGCTGCTTGTTCCACAGGAGTGAAAAGCAGTGGGCAGAGAAGGTTTTTCCACCGATACAAACTCCCAGAAGATCACCAGGCAGAGGAGGTGTTTCTGAACATGGGTGCCATGCTCTCAGCTCTACTGGGAGATGAGCTGGAGGCAGGGACTCTGGCTCTCAGGGTGCTTTGATGTTATCAGGAGTTCTGTGCACTTCTCAGGGCTTTGCAGGAGAACTGCAGAGCTCTTCAGCTGTTTCAGGCTGGAGATATATTCCACAGCACACAAACTTGTTTTTCTTAGTCATCTTTCACTTTCTTAGTCATATTCAACTAGTCCACACCCTGGGTTTAAAATTGCTTGCGTACAGTCTGGGTGCAGAGCTGAGCCAGAATGGATTGCTCCCAGCTTCTGCCTGCATGGGAAGGAGGTTGCTGAATTCCCGAGAGAGGTTTGGGACACAAGTGCTCCCAGCAGTTCTCCACCATCAGGCAATCAGAGATGGGATGAGAGGCCCTGAGCAGAACTTGCAGACCTGGATGCTGTGACTATGGCAGAAGCACAGGGTGAAGTCAGAGTCCTTCTAGAAAACACAGCTCAGGGATGAGGATGCTGCATCTGACACCTATATGTGGAAGAGAGGAGCCACAGCCCTCCCTCTAGCAAATGCCCCTCAGCCAGCTGTGAATGCCTCCTGGGGATTATTCCTAACTGAGCAAATTCCCACCATCAGGTACTGTTTCCTGAGGAAGCAAGATATAAGCTGTGGAGTATGATAGCGTCTGCAGGGTGACACATTCTCCTACATGCACAGGGTAAGGGGTATAACTCCACCAACTGCAAAATCCATATGTTACCGAAGTCTCAGTAAAGGTTCAGCCAGGGAGGACCGAGAGAGAAAATCAGCATTGGGAATAGGAGCAAAAACTGTACTCTAAAAGTGTGGAGAGTCTCTGCAGCCAGACCAGCAAGCCAAATGGTTTTGTGGAGTTGCCTGGCTGCAAGAAAGCTAGTTTCTTCCTCCTCCTCTCCCATTTTGCAAGGCTCTTGGGAGAGTGATGCTGATCAACTCCAGGCAGGGAGGGAACTAGCTCCGAAGAGCTGGAGCTGTGAGCCCTCAGCACTCCCTTTTTAGCTGGTTGTCCTTTGTGAAAGGGAGATATGGGGAGTTGCGTGGCTAGATCTGGAGAGCTGCTCTAAAGCAAACACTAAATATTCATCTCCTGGACGGTGGGTAACCACAGCTGGTTTGTAAAACTTTCTACAGCAGGCAATGTTGTTCCCTGCAGCTCTCCCTTGGGGATTCATCTTCCAAGAGATTCTCCCATTGCTCATGGGCAGTTTTCTGTAGCCCAGGAGAACAGAACGCTAGTTAACAGTAACTAGCGGGAGAAGGTTGTGTATCACAAGGAGCTCGTCAGGCAGGTAGCATGGCCTGAGGTACCTGTCTGCTACAAAACTGACTGGGAACAGCTGGGATGGAGATGATTCAAAATTTCTATGGTGAAATCTTGCCTTTATTATCTTAGTCACTAACATCCCACATGTTTCAAGGAGACCAGCATTTTACTCCCACGATCCACAGACAATACAAAATAAACCTTGGTACTCACAGCCACAATGCAAAACTCTGCTTTATGGAAAATAGCATCCTAGCCTCAAAAAGTGGCTAAACACGCCTCCCTCTTCCTTCCTGGCTCAAAGCTTTTTATCTGTATCGCTAAAATCTCCTGTGAGTTCTGCTGTCCAAACAGCCTGTAAAAGCCATAAACACCTCTCATCACTTCGTCCCATCTTTTTAACTTCTCTTTGGGCTAAAGCATTGTTTCCCTCCCAGACAACACTGAAGATTACTGCCCAGACACTACATTAAATGTAATGTTGTGTTATGATAAGCATACAAACATTACATTAAACACAAAACATAGACTGTCAAACACAGGGAAAATACTCGTCAGTCCTATCCAGTCGTGCTGGTGATTTGGTATGAGCAACAGCTCAAAAGGATCTTTTTCTCTGAAGAAGACTTGAAGCAGAAAGAATCAAGTGAAAAACTCTCTCTCAAAAAAAATTAATTCTTCTCAGTGGGGAATGCCAAAATTATGCTTCCAGAATGCCCCTCTTTCATAATTAGTTGCATTTTACCACAATTTAATGATCGTATTGCAGCAGGTAGATACGTACACCTAAGAGATGGCAATTAGGCCTGGAGTAAAGCATCACTTTTTAGGCGGTATTGTTTGCCAGGTTTGAGGTTTGCCGTGCAAATGCAACTTGCAATATTGTTGCAAGTCAAGTGTACTCACAGTCTCTGAATGATATATGCTTACATGTAAATGCTCGGTCCTAAAAGTGGTATTTTTATACTTTGATGTTCCTTTGTGTCCAGAAGTGGTAAAAATGTGTCTTTCTCAGAAACCTCTCCCATTACAGAGTGGGGGGGGGGTGTGTGTGTTAGAGAATACACTGGGCTTTCGGCTTGGGTGAGCTTCACATCACCCATTTATTGTCATCTGCAGTCCTTACTGGGCATCCGAACTGCTCCTAACCCCGGCTCCAGAAGCAGAGAGGATGTTCAGATATTTTTTGGGTTATCATTTACCAATGCTGGTTTTAGAATAAGGATAAGGATCTGCATCCCAACACTTATCTGCATCCCAAAAGGAATAGACCGCTATATAAAATACCCTGCACTCCTATAAATGCAACTAAATGTTCACAAACAAAGCTCCCTGGAGAGCAGAGCCCATGAGTATGTGTCTGCAGTTGCAAACACAGTGCACCATGCCCCGGGAGGCAGTGGGATTTTTCTCCTTTGTGGGTTGGCACCAGATTGAATTCCTAAAAATTCAGCAATTTTCCCTTCCCCTTCTGCCCTGTCTTCAAATGCTTCTGTTTTGTTCATGCAAAGAAATTTATGAAACTTCATTCTTGCTATATTCCCTCCCCGCTGACTAGGGCTACAAAGCACCTGGAAGAAAGAAGAGACTGTCGAGTGCACGATGGGTGAGTGGAAGAGGGAGGGGAAGAGCCCTCGAGCCGGTGCTGCCGTCTTGACTCGGCATTTTGAGTTCAGCAGCAGAACCAGCACTTTATGAAGTCACCCACGATGGTGGGGATCTGGGTCTGCCACCATTAACATCATGTGCCGAGGCCTGCCTGCATTTCCAAGGTATGTGGGCTTGGTGGTGCTCAGTGTTTCAGTAAGCTGTCCTGAAATGTCCCTGTCCTGGAGCCTTTCTGGGGCCGCAGAGGCCATTTGGGGTCAAGGCAGCACAAAGAGAGATGTTGCCAGAGGAAGTAATTCCTTTTGGGTGAAAAAACATGGATTGTTTCACGGGAGAGGGAAACTTAGGGCGAGTGTCTTGGGTAAATCCCAGCGCAAGCTCCTGCATCCTGTCCCTCTTCGCAGCTTTAAATTACCTCACTTCAGCTGATGATTTTTCCCATGTCGAAAGCTGTTGAATACTCTGTGCTGCTAGGGCAGCTTCAGGGCTTCTTCCTAGGTGTGGCTGAATTTAAGTGAGAGTAAAGTGATCTGTGTTCAGACTTTACAGCGGTCCAGGACCAAATGTCTTGGCGATCGCAGTGGTACCATGCACACATGGCTCCTTGGAGCTGATATCTACAGAGCTTTGAGAGCTGTAACCACCACCGCTGTCAAGCTAAAGATTAGGATTACCAAATACTGAAGAAGCTACATATGACAAACACCATATAGCTGTTACGAAGACCCTTGATGGAATCCCTCCATGATAAAACAACTCATGAATCCAAAATTAACATGTTTACACACATCTACAGTGCCTCTAATCATTATAGCTCGCCTTCACCAATTTGCTTATTTTTTCCTCATGCATCAAAACTGTCACATACAGACACTTGACCCAATTAGCTCCTGTAGAGAGAAGTCATGAAGAGAACAGATATATAACCTGCGCTTAAGGCCTGATAATCTCTCTCAAAAAAGAGAAAAAACAAAACAAACCCCTCCCTCCTTTTAACGAGGAGGGTTGTCTTAAAACCATACTTTTTCCTGGTTTTGTTTAGTGTTTGTTTTTGAAAGCTGCTGCTGTTACAAGTAATCCTTAAGATCCTTGTTGCTGGAAAGCATTAGGAGGAATTTGTTTATATTCTCAGTGTGTGTCTTGCAGGCATTTCACAGTATGCTGTGTATAATCTTTTCTTGCTTCCTCCTGTATGAAGAGTTTTCTTTGCCGGTTGAGTGGCTGTTTCCTATAGTAACAAAACAGATAAAAAAGGAAAACCCTTGTTAAACCACAGAAACTAGCAACGGATTTTGTGTAGTGCCTGAAATGAACTTTTAACTCATTCCCAGTTAGAGAAATTACTTTAGTCAGAAAACCACGTCTCATTGCCATAATGCCACTTTCTGCATAGTTACTGTCCCCTACTTTTTTCATGTTCTCCCTTGTATATTCTGTGTGTGTGGTTTATCTGTGCATTTCCGCTCCCCCAAAGGCTCTTTCCCAATTGCTGGATCATGGCTGCATCCCCCTGGGTAAATCACAGCCCATACATCACAGGACGCATCAGTAACCCCACTTTCGAGTGATTTGGGAGAGAGGAGAGGTAGGAATATCTGCTTGAAGCTGCTAGATACCTGTGGGAAGCTGAGCCTAAAGCTCTGAGCAAGACTCTGCCCAGTACTAGCTACTGTGCAGCATTACTGCAGCGTGGTCAGGATTCAGGTGTCATGCTACTGGAAAGCAAGAGGTTTATGCCAGTGCATGAACCTCTACTTCACACAACAGTGATCACTTTGTGTTATTTAACTTTCCTGTTGACTTTTAGCTTGCGAACACAGATGTTCTGTCATTCAGATGCTCAGCTAGGCAGAGTTATGTGCTCTTGGCATCAGACTGAGTGTCTGAATGGAGGGTTTTGGCACTAGCCTGTCGGGAAGAAAGCTGTTTGCCTGCTCATGTTCTCATTAGTATCTGAGCTGATGAACTACATTCTTCTGCATTTCTATGTTCCTAGATACAGATCTGGCTTCTCTCTTCAGTCTGGGCTAAATTCTCAGCCAAACCATTGCTCGGAGGGAGCTGGCTGGTGAGCCTGTGTCTGCTCTGCTGAATTCATGCAAACACTTGGAGAGCCTGAGGTGCACAGTCTGCCTGATGGCAAGTCCTGCAGGCCCTGTGAGTGTCCAGATGAGTTAGTGTAGTTGGCCATGATACATTCCTTGATGCTTTCAAGAGTGAACTGCTTCTACTAATCTACAGTAGCAGAACAATGCACAATGGTAGCTGGGCCTTTGCCAAAATACAGGTCTCTCCTTAGCCCCTCCTCATAAATACCTTAGCTGATTTCAGCTTGTGCTGCTGGTAACTCCAGCCCAGAGAAAAATCTGTCCCAGAAACCATGCTGTCACTCTTTTCTCTCCCCACAAATAACCACCCTTGAACTCCTTTTGCAGTAGGTAATGTTGGCCTGCTGCTACTGTCCCTCACTCCGTCTCCATCTGGGGAGCAGAGAAGTTTTATCTGCTGCAAGAAACTTCTCTTTGCACTTTGCTTGGCCTTTTCTGCTGGAAGGAAAACCCAAATGCTCTCTCCACACACAGGAGCAGGCTTAGCTCTCAGAAGAGGTGGTTAACTGCATTCCCTGGAGCAACTTACATCTCTGCTGCACTCTGTGCATTGCCTCTTCACACTGCATTCGTGAGTTGGTCTCCCCCGCCGTACCCACTGTCACTCAGAAATAGCAAAGGAGACCAGGCAGAATTCGATTGAATGAACAAATTTTGCCTGTACTTTTACATTTTATTTCTCCATCCAGTTGCTGGATATTTGTGCTCTATGTGTGTGCACAGAAACGGCTCTTTCTAAGCACACCAGCCCCAGATGATCGCTTGTTAATTTGAGCTTTGGGCTATTTTGCTCCCTTTCCTCTCCTCGCAGGAGGATGCTGGTCTGGTGTGGTGATCCTGGTGTGCCACCTAGTGATTGGACTATTCCCTTGTCACGCATCATTTACCATGGGCACTGAGGGCACCTATTTTGGCCCCATTTGCCCCCAGTCACCTGGATTGCAGGTAACCTGTGGCAATGCCTGCAGCCCCTCCGCTCTGCTCAGTCTGTCGAGGCAGGGTGGATCCCACTGCACTGCTTTCCCTTCCTTACTCCCACTTTCTGTCTCTTTTCTCCCATCTTTCTAGTGTAGTATCTGCCTTCTCTCAGATGTAGGCAAGAAACGGGAGCAGAAAATTTGCTGATGTGCTGGCTGCCAGCTTGCAGGTCACCCATGGCCATAACCGAATGCGTCAAGCAATATTTCTGCACAGCATGTGAAAATTTAGCATTATATACATGGCAAGCAAGCGCTGTTGGGGAGTCTAGACAGTCTTAAAAGCCCCTATGGCATGAAGGATATCATTGCAAATATTAGCTGCCACGGTACTGCATCACACCTCATAAAACAACTTCTGAACTATTCGGGCAGACCAAGCTGGAAGAGCGATAGATGGTACCGAGGCTGGAGCTGAGGCCTTCCTGGGAGAGCTTTGCGTCTGCTGCTCAATCCCCAGGTACCCACAGGCACTGCAGAAACCTGGCAGGGTGGAAGGGAGGAAAGCACTCCGCAGAGGAGTGCATCACAGCCGAACTGGTGCGCAGGCAGACTGACCTCCACTGCACTCCTGGAAAATGTCCTCCCTTCCCAGGTGCAGCTCCCCAGACGTCTGGCCTCCCGCCTGGTTTCTGCAGTCCCCTGGGGCATGGGAGTTGTAAAGAACACCCTTCAGTTTACAAGCATCTTAGCAGGGTGGGTTCAGACCCTCCCAAAAGTTCAGTTCCTGTCATTGTACCCTTCCCTAGATGCTGCCAGGGAAGCCAACTGGATGCCACGTGTAGTTGCGGCAGCAGTGTGACACACACAAGTGCTGAGAAGGGACTGAACTCTATTACTGGACTTAATACTCACCTGCTATGAGTCATGCAGCAAAATTATGCTGCAGGGGTTGGTAGCTGCAAAGTCAGTAACTACTGTCTCGGCTACCCTACAACAGAAACTCAATTGCAAGTAGAAACACGGCGATGAGCAAACTGACTCCCACAAGCAGATGGGGCAATTAATAAAAGGTGAAGTGTAGGAAGTCAATAAACTTTGTCAGTGTAGATCTGTGTTGGAGGTCAAGGTAAGCAATTAACTCTCTTGAAAGCCTAGAGGGTTCTTCCTCTCCTTGTAGGGCAGCCACTGGTGAGGAGCCTCTCTGTTGCAAGCTTCCTGATCGCAATCCTTTTTCTCATTCTCAGAGCAAAGGTCTGTTCAGGCTGGAAGGTGAAGCTGCTGCTGGAGGCTGGGTCTGGGGCTCTCTGCCTTTGTCAGCAGCTGTGAGCGGGTGAGGCATCTCAGCCCCATACTTCCACTCTTACCTGTACTGGAGGCATCCGCTGGAAACACAGCTTGTGTCTCCCTGGGTTCTCTTACCAGTGCCATTCCTCCTTCAATTCTACAATTAATTGTCCTTAAGTCTAGAAGCTTATTAGAGCCTGGCGAAGTGGTTTTATCCTCTCCTTATAAATTGCTCATCTTACCACAGTATTGCGAGGTGATCTGGGACATGACAGCAATGGAGAGAAAAGAAGCGGTTATTTTGTTCAAGGGAGTTCAAGCTTTGATTCAGCCTTAAGTCATCATTACTATCAGTTGACCATTGTATGCAAGTACCTTGTCTTTCTGGCTGGGGAGCCCATGGCGGTGAACATGCAGAGATAATCTTCCCCTCCTTGAGCACCACAGGCCTCTCTGCCACAAGATCCCACGGGACAAGAGGTGCAAGCTTACGCAAGAGGCACTGGCCTCTTGTTTTTATTGCTCTGCAATCCACAGTGATGTTTTTCTTTTTTTTTTCCCTTCAATTGCACTATTACAGCAAAGTGTTGGTGTGAGCGCGGGGCTCACTCACTATGTCCAGTGCTCAGAGGCATTTCTGCTGCAGGATCCTCACTGCTGCAGTCGTTATCCTGTAGTTAACCGAGACTTCAAAGTCAAATATTGTAAGTGCGGTAGCAGAATCTGTACCTGTCCAAACACTGCCTGGGGCAGGGGTTTATACAGTTGCAGTGTAAGAAAGGGGGTTAATGTGGACACTGGGGGGCAGGAAGCAGCTGGGAATGGTGCCAGCGCTTATGAAGCCTTTCCCTGAGGGGGAGGGCCCTGTTTCCTCTTACTTAGTCTTACTTATTCTTTTGGGAGAAGAGCTTCTGCCAGTCCCTGAGCAATTACTAGAAGACTGCAGCGCAAACTGGGGTTTCATTGCTTTTAAAGAGATGCCAGATTAAAGGAGAGCTCATACTGTCTTGGTGCTGCAAAGTGAGCCAGTAGGACTCTCACCTGCCCTGTGGGGAACAAGGGTGTTAGACTGAGTCCTTCCCAAATATCTCCTGAGGCCTGGAAATGCAGGAGCTGGAGGCCTGAGCACTTCAGGCAGCTTGTCTAGGAGGCTGCGGCAGAGCTGCCAGGGGGTAGCTGCAAGCTTCCGACAACGTACCAGGCTCTTGGAATGAAGCAGCAGGCTCCAAGCCTCCTTACCTGCTCAGGTGAGCCTGGGGACTGAACCCGCTTTCTCTGAGACCCTATCTCCAGTGCACCATAGATGTGGCAGGAACTGGAAACCTTAATTTTGCTCTTAGCCCTTTGAACTTAGGTGATGAGGAGATGGGAGCGCTAACCTCTGCAGCCTCTTCCCAAACAGCTCTGTGGCTGGCCTAGAGGCTGCCAGGTGCCTTGCAGGGGGGGACGTAGGTGCAGCCGTGGATGTGCTGCTCTTCCCTGTATAATAATGCCGCAGGCAGGTCTGATACCTTTGATCCTCCAAACAGCCATGAGGGCATGGGTGACAAGTGTACCCTTTTAGGTCTTCCTCCCCCTCAGAAACGGTAACCTTGCTGAGAGTGCATAGATCTTCTCCATGGGTAACTTAATATGCCAGGGGCACGGGATGGTGCAGAATAACAACTTCTATAAAAGCACACAGTGCCCCCCAAAGAGGTGGGCTACTTCCACCGCGGAGTCAACGGTCAAGGAAAACAAACCCCAGAGCAATGGAAGACTTTGCATGTGGAAAGCAAACAGGGATAGGGCTACTCAATGCTGAGGGGTTTCTCTGCACACAGACTCGCTCTCATTGCGTGTGTGCACGTAGCTTCTCCTGGGGGCTGTTAGAGGAGAGGACTGGGGAGAGGATGAACTCTCGCAGCCGGGAGGAGGGGTGGGCATGCGGGAAGAGGAGCTTGCCCTGGAGGCCCAGGGGAGCCTGAGAAATGCTTCAGTCCAGCCTCCGCTTCCTGCTGCTGGGCATGGCCCAGGGCAGAGGTGGAGGTGGGTGTTCGGCACCGCTGCGGCGTTTGGCTTCCACCGCCAAAAACGGTCCCCGTTTAACTGGGAAGAAATAAGGTGATGTTCCTGTCTTGCAGATAAGAAGAGGAGAAACCACTGTGGAGAGGGAGCGGAGGCAGGCATGCTTGTCATCTAAGCTCATCTTCAAGCTGCCCTCTCACTAAAACACCCCGCCGTCTACCTGGAAGTAACGTTAAGCAGGTGAACAATGCACAAGTGAACATTCAGCCTTGGCGTGAGAAAGGAAGAAAAAGACACGGCTGGCTCAGTCCCTGCCGTGCCCGCTGGGGCTGGAGGACGGGATGGCAGCGTGCCCGTTGCTATGCCGCTATCGGGACAGACACCCGGCTATCGGGGCCGGCAGCCGCTGCTCGGTGGCTCCTCAGTGCCAGCCTGGAAAAAGCAGAGTAAATAGCCTCCCCTCCCTCCCAGGAAAGCACCCCTTCGCCTACGAGCCGCCGCAGCCGCGGTGCTCCGGGCCGGGCCGAGGGGGCGCAATGGCGGCGCCCGCCGGGAACTACGGCTCCCAGCCTCCTCCGCGGCGCGGCTGGCGACAGGCGCATGCGCAGAGGGCTCACCCCGCGCGAACTCCGTTTCCCGGGAGGCCGAGCGCGAGGCCCGTGCTGCCTGCCCGCTGCTCGCAACGCCGCCTCGCGCGCTGTGACGCGGCCCCTAGCGTGGTGACGCGCAAAGTGTGTGCCCGCCATAGCAATCGCGGCCGCCGCGGGGTGTGCGGGGCCGAGCGCAGGGGCCGGGGGCAGCGGCGGTGACCCAGCGGGGCATCGGGCAGGTACGGGGCGCCGGGCGGGGGGGGCCGCGCCGCGCCGCCGCCGCCGCGCTTCCCCCTGGGCCGGGCCGGGCCGGGCCGGTTCGGTTCGGTTGGCGGCCGCGGCCTCCGCGCCGGGCAGGGGGAGGGGGGTCGCCTCAGGCCCGGAGGGAGCCGCCGGGGTGGGGGGCGGGTTGGCCCGCGCGCCCGCCCCCGCGCTAGGGGGCGCCCTCCGAAGCGCCGCTGGGGGGGGGGGGGCGGCGGGGGCCCGGCGGGGCGCTGCGCCTCTCCCCCGCGGCCTGTCAGCCTGCCGGCGGGGGGGCGGGCCTGCGCCGCGCCGGCCCCGCCCGCCCCGGTCCTCCGCCGGCCGGCCCGCCCCCTCCCCCGGGCTCTTCCTCCTGCGGCGGGGCCTGCCGAGGCGCCGCTCCGCGCGGGGCCCCGCCGGGCCTGCTCGGGAAGGGAGGCTCTCCGGCTCGGGGGTCCCCTCACCCCCTTTGCTAACCTTTAAACTCTTCGGTTCGAGCGGGCGGCGCCGGCGGTTCCTGCCGTTGGGTCCCGGCGAACAGCCTGGTCCCGCGAGGCGCCGGCGGCGGGCGCCCGCACGCTGGGGGCGTGCTGCCGTGTTAGAGCCTGTAAGAGCTGTCAGGAGCTGCGCGCTCCCCGTGCTAGAGCGGGTCTGGGTGCTCCTCCGGGGAGGGAGGGTCCTGGGGTTTTTCTTTCTAGCAGCGTGAAGAGGAACCGATGTTGACACCGAGCGTCGGGGTTTTTTACCTTCCTTTGTAGGCAGCAGAAGTTTGTTCCTGTTTTTTGTGCTTGTCCTGGCAGATCAGCACATGGTTCCAGGTTTGTTTTGTAAAAGCAGAAATTCCAGGAAATGAAATAACTTCGTGGTTTTCCCTGGCCTTAAAAATATTCTAACTGTAAAAATTTATGAATTTTTTAGACAAGTATTTAAAGCAATATTAGGAATCTGTTCTGTAGTAACAGCCAAACTGGAGTTCTGTTAGGGATTAAAGTGGGAAGTTGAACAAGTAAGGACTTCCCTCAGAGCTTCAGTCACCTATGATACCAAAACATGATTTTATTCTCCATAGATTGTGAAGATTTTGTTAGTTTGTGGCGTACTTCCTTCCACAAGTGAGCTTCAGTTTTGATGGTTCATTATGCTTCAGTATTAACTTTGGCATGGTTGTTTCAGACTCAACAGGTTTAGGCGAATAGCTGTCTGCTATCTCATTCACTTAAAGAATAACTGTGATGAGAGGGAGATTTTTTTTTTTTTTAAAGTAAAGAAGCCTTCCTGTTAAAACATAAATATGGAAGAACATACAGATTTCCTGATCTGCTTGCTATGTATTTAACTAGATTCCAACTCATGAGCTCTTAATTTTCCCTTATGGGGTTATATTATTACATTAGACTTCTCATCTACATTATGTCCTCAGCTGTACCTAGAATCATGTTTAGGAATAAAATGACGCTTGATTATTTAAGGTAGGTCAAAGTGTAGTTATTAGAATTTGAGTTGGCTCTATACATGCGGATTTGTAAATCCTCTTGTAATTTTTGTCCACATATGAATTTAAATGTGCAATCTTTCTACAAAGTTGGTTAAGATTTTTTTTTTTTCCTAAGGTATGATTTTTGTTATGTGGCTCTGTCATTTTCTACTTAAATTGTTACGGTATGGATTTTGCACTAGTTTCCCAAGTAACCAAATTGTGCTTTTCAGATTTTACGAATAGATTTATTTTCACCTAAGAAGTTTTGTACTTTAAGCTGTGTATCTGTATTGAAGTCAGCATGTTTGGAACCTCATAATCCTTTTCATGAACACAACACAAAATCAATAAGTGAATGAGTTGTAGTAGTGTTGCAGTCAGTGTGACGCTCAAGTATGTCGAGGAGCAAAAGGGCGAAGCTGAACTGCTTGAACCGTACCGTGCGCTTATCAAGGTTTGCAGTTAGAGGTGTGCGGGACTTGTATTTCTTCGTTGTTCAGAGATGTCTGACTAAGTGACTCAAGCACGAAGGTGTCTGAGATTTCAAAAACGTGAGTACTTCTAGGTATCTGTGTCTGAATACTTCTTTGGGTTTCCCTTTTTTGTAAAATTTCTACATCAAAGTTCAGGAGAGTAAAATGCTCACAAAACCTTTGCTATGATATTGGAATACTAAGTAGTGTTTAATATTAAAGCAATACTGTGTGCACCACTGTGCTGAAACATGCATATGTGGATTTTCAGTGGGAGTGTTCACAGTGAGTGATAGTTAAGGTTGTAAATATTTGTCTTTCAAAGTCAAATCCTTTGAGTGAGTGCTTTATGTTTTGTTTATATCAGTTCTGTTGATTCTAAATATGGTATTTTGACAATAGTGGTGTTTGGAAAAAAATTTTCCATTCCTTAGCTTATTGGATATTATAATTGAAATCTGTAGTAGGCCATGATTTTCAAAACTTTAAAAAAAAAAAACCCATGGATTTAAATCCACAATGAGATGGCTGCTCCCTGTTCTGCTAGTTCCTGGAGAGCAATTTAAGATTGAATTTGTTCACCAACTTGTCCAAGGAAAATAGTGGAAGTCAGAGTTGCTCTCACAGGCCTTTGTCTCCAACAGACTGGGTATATTTCTGACAGTTACAGTTTAGTTATACCATTTACAATCTTGTCCTTTCTGCAGAGTTCTTCACTTTGATTTAAGGTGGAATCCTTGAAAAAAGTGAGTGCAGTAGGAATTGCTTTGGTTCTTGTATTTAAAAAGTCATTCACCTGCCATGATATTCCATCCATATATATTTTACTGCTAATGTGTGTAAATATGAGAACTGTGGAAGTAGGTGCTTCTGAGGTAACTTTTGCTGTTGCCGCTATTTGCGGTGCCATCTAGAATAGTCAAATTTATTTGAATAGGTTAGGAGGGATAAGCCTTTGGAATAAATGAGGTGCCTTGGCGAGACATTTACTTTCATTGCTGTGTACCTATAGAAAGGGTGGCATTTTTATGTTTTAACTTTATTTCAGGAAAATAGTTGTGTGTCAGCACCAGTTATTTAGACCCATAATGTTCTTAAGTGAGGTAATAATCCAGGTTGTAGGGACAGCTGGGATTTTTCTATTTTCTCTTGGTTATGGTATAGCGCTGGGTGTCCCAGAGGGCAATGTGAGCAGTTCCTGTGGTCTTCCTGACTGGAACTTTGTTGACCTGTTGCAGGTATTGCTGGACCTTTCTTATTTTCTAGCTGGAATAATTAAGGGTTGTTAGGGGAAGTAAACTATTCTTCAGATTGCAGGAGAGCCTGTACAGGCCTTATACAAGCTCTGGGGTCACAAGGCGCTTTTTTCTGTATCCCTTGGGTATAGCGTGAAGGTGGAGAAGTCTGAAATGGTTGAATGCAGATACCGTTACAGCACTTGCATTCTGAGGCTCCGAGTAGATTTGTCTGAATGTTTATCTGTGATATTTAAAAGCTCAGAAGTGCTGCTGGCAAGTGTTGTTCACCTAATGAAAAAAGGAATAAAGCTTTATGAGCTTGGAATAGTTTTCCTTTTAAAAGATGTTTCAGGACATGTGCGTATGTGCATACAATCTCATTATGTTTTGTTGCCTGCATTTAGGTAGTGTTTTTTCCAAAGTGATTTATGCATTTGCATCAAATTTCCCAGGCTAGTTCTGTGATGAATGAATGAGGAATGCTCTAGATAAAATAATAATTACTTGTCATTTAGAAAACCTAATCTTTCTTTATGCTTAGGTAGGTTTTTTTTGTTAGCACACGCTCACTTCATATAGTACTTACCCAATCTGAAGAACATAATTTTGATGTCTTGTAGTCGCAGGTTTATTTTTCTGTAGTCTTTGGGTGATGATTTTTGTGCAATTTCTGCCAGTTTCATCTTCAGCCGGGTGATCTTCATTTGTTGTCTCCCATTTAACTAACCAGTCACAACAGACTAAATTCAGAAGCACCTATGAGGCAGGAGGTAGATCTGTAGGGTTGTTCATCCATTCCCTGAGTGAGAGGTTTTAAACCAATTAGAGGTATCCAGCACTCAGTTAAACACGGTGGTGTTTGTCAGAACGAACTTGGGCTGTAAATGCTTATGTAATCTATGTTGACCTGTGGCTCCCTTTATAGTCTGTCATTTGACTGATTCCTGAATTATGTACTTCAAGAGTTGATGCGTATGCCACTGTCTTAAATGTATCTGTATTTAACATTGCTTTGGAAAGTTCTTTCTCTGGGTCAGTTATGACAAAGGGATATTTAATCTCATGGCAGATGGATATTGGCCATGTTATGGCTAATGAAATGCTGGAAATTCTTGTGCATTTTCGGACGTGAAGGAATTTCTTTTACTTTGATCTCTCCCCCTCATCTCTAGTATAGGGTCAATTTATAAATTAGGATTGGGTGTTCCTTCCTCCAGGAGTTACAACTCTTCACAGCAATCACAGTCTGTCAGATTGGAAACTGAGAGCATGGCAGTGTTTTGAGACAGATTGTGTTCTAGTTTGGTCTGTTGATATTTCTAGTAGATTTTTATCAGACTGACAAAAATTGACAGCTGGAAATTTAGAGGCTTAAACAAAATCTAGAGTGATGGTTCCTTTCATTAAATGGTACCTTAACAAGTCACTCAGTACTATAGGGGGATCCCACTTTTGAGGATGGGAAGATAAATCTGTCGGCTGCTGTCTTGCAAGTAAAGGCTGATCAACCTGAAGTAATTGCTCCAGTGCTCCCTCCAGTGATCATTCTTCCTTCTTACTAGGGCCACTGACTGTTCCTTGAACAAGTAGCGATGAGGTGACCTGCTCCGTTTCCCAACTACCACTCTTTTGGTGCTCCTTCCATTGCCCGCAGCTGCTGCCTTCTGCCTCCTTGGCAGTGTGAAGCTAATATGATTCTTGGCACTTTCACTGCTGTCTGAAGGGTGTTAAACTGGAATAATGACACTGATGATAATCTTGCTGCCCTAGCTTTGTTGTTTCTTGAGTAAATCCCTGAGCAACAGCAAAGGACTAACTCAGGTCTGCGCATGGAATTGAGGTAGAGTTTTAAAAAGCTTCAATACTGAACACGCTTGTGGTTAGGTGTGCGTACTTCCCATCGTGGTCAGGGTTGTCATACACCAGTTAAGACTTGTGTTCAGAGTATGTGCATGCTCTTATTCTTCAGGCAAAGGACCAAAAAGAAACTTCCAACTTTTAAAGCGAAGTTCAGCAGTATTCTGTCACTTAATCTTCTTTCTCACTTCTTGTTCCTGAGTATTTACTTGCCTCTTCAAATGACTTATAATCTTTGATTTAGTTTATTTCAATGAATATAGCAAAACTATATTCATTGGGTTTCTGTACTGCACTGCTCTGCCTTGTTGGGTCAGACAAGTCTGTGCACAGATTCTGAGCTGGCACTGGGTGGAAATAACAGGAATCTGGTGGAGCTTCTTCACACAGATTTGTGCCATTGAATTCATTGTGTGGTATTTCTTGCTCATATTTCTGCCTTTTTTTTTTTTTTTTTTTTTTTGCTTGTTACCTCTGCCTTAGGCTAAGCCATGACTTCAGGATCTGGGCATGTGGACTCCAAGTCTGAGCTCACTGCTTTGCTTGAGCAATGGGAGAAAGAACATGGCAGCGGGCAAGACATGGTCCCTATTCTCACCAGGTAAGATATATTAAATAAATTCCTAAATCTGAATATCTGAAGTTACTTGACAGTAGCTTTTACCATGTTTTTGCTTGAGGTTTTTACATGCCTGATTACCTGTTGGTAATTCATTTTCTTGGTCTGGAAGCTGAACTATAAGTGTGGTATTTAAATACACAGAATTTTTGCTAAGAAATTTATATTGCAAAGATGTTACACAGACTGTCTCTAAAACATGAATTTCATTCTCTGAAAGAGTAGAAGTCAGGGCAATCATTAAATAGTTGAAGTAACTTTGGTATCTTTGCCTGAAGCTTGTAAAATGTTGATCAAGATCTAAAGCTATGAGAGTGTTGTTCCATCAGAGTAGTGGTGTGGGGTTTGTGATTGTAGTAACATTGCTCAGATTAAATGAACAGATGAGAGCGACTCATTGGATGAATCAAGGGGACTGTATTGAGAAGATCTTATTGAAGCTCATAGGGCATGTTTAAAATGAAATTTTAAAACCTGATTAATTTTTTTAAAACTGGATGTTGATTGACTGGCATAGTATTGTATGTGTGAGGAAAGTATTCCTTGGACCAATAAATTATTGGTACCAGTAACCCCAATTGTAGGTACTAGTAACACCATTAAATATAAGACGTCCTCTATTACAAGAGAAACGTTTGAATTATCAATTGCATTTGTGGTTTCCCAAGCCAGGCCTCTCTTGGGTAAACTGATATTACTCTTGCTTTAACAGGAGATTTGCAGAAATTCCACCCAATTCTTCCTCGCGCCTCTGCTGGCAGACCTGTGGCCTGCGTAGTATATGCAGAAGGACTTGCTGCACTTGTGCATTAAGAGCTGTCCAGGTTTCTGTACTGCACCGCTCTGCGTTGTTGGGTCAGACAAGACAGTGCACAGGTTCTGAGGTGGCACTGGGTGGAAATAACAGGTGGAGCTTCTTTGCACAGATTTGTGCCATGCCTTACCTGGTGGGCACAACTTTTTTGCTGTACTTGCTATGTTTTAAAAATGGCAGCACAGAAGAGGGAGATGAGCAGTAGAAAGCCAATCCTAAACACTTGAAAATGAGTAGGTCCCTTGAAAATCATGAGACATGTTTTGGTGTATCTTTGTGTATTGTCTGTTTTTTGTCTTGAAGGAAACATATGTGCTATTTCAAGGCTTTTTCTTGCAGACATAAACAGCAGAAATTTACTATATTCTAAGCAATTTAAAGACATTTGAATTAAACATGTCTTTTCTTGTGTTTACAGCAGTCTGGCACTTCTTGCTCCCCCTCAGCATCTTGAGTTCCCTACATTATTTATGCCCAGACTAGTCTGATAACTCTCTCTTCATTCTCCAAGATTTCTGTGCAGCAGGCAGAGTGGTTATGGATGGTGAAGGCTTGGGTATTTTGGCTTTAGTGGAGATAGTACAGGTTTATTTAAGGTAGATAGCAAGGGGATCTACTGGCTCTGGCAGAAGTTGGATTTACAGTGCTTCAGGTATCAATGAAAGCCACATGTCTGTTTGGAGTAGAGGGTTTTAGATACAGCATAGCTGTAAAAAAATTTGCTGGAAGAGATGCTAGGAGTCCTCACCAATTGGAGCTTGCGTTAGCTGATGTCCTGAGGCAGAGTAGTGTCCGTGTGTATTGTTTTAGACTTAAGGCAGAGGAAGCTGTGGTCATGCTTGTTGGTGAGTGACGTTTTTCTACTTCCTTCTGCCTTCTGAACTAAATGGAAGAAAACTTCCCTGTGTGGATGGGGGCCTGTTAAATGTGATGCTGAGGCAGCATATGTGAGAGTGCAGTAGTGAGTGTTTCAAGAGTAATAGGACAAGGGCAGCAACAGTGTGGGTTGTAGGCCACAGCTGAACTGTCACTTCTAAATAAGCTAGTGTTCTGCATTTACAAACTCTGGAGTGTCAGAAGGTATGAATTGAAGAAATCGCTTGGAAAGCGTGTCAGCAAACAACAAATATTTAATATATATGGTTTTCCAAAAAAATGTAAACTGAAATGATCCTGCAAGAGCATTAATTTGTAGTCTGGGTGCAAGTCATGTTCAACCATTCTGGCAAATCCTGAGAGTCAGTTCCTTCACTGCATCTCAAGAGCCTCTTTCATAAAGGGAATAAATCAGCAGCTCAGTATCATACTTCATCTCCACAAACCAAGCGTGTTGTGATATGGGATCCTAGAGCATCTTGCACTGTTGCAATCTGTTGTAAAGGCTCAGGTTGGTGATTAATGCCAAATGATGGCACAGAGCAATATTAGGATGGCTTTATATTATGCCATTGAGATCAGTGTGAGTCTTGCAAAGTTGACACACTTTTATGTATACCACTGCCCCTTCCTTCCCCCCTTGCAAGGTGAGCTCACTTTGTAGCAAGCGAAAATGAGGATCTGACTAACTTTCCAAAGATGATTGCGAAGACAGTTGTAAAGAGAAAAAAAAAATCAGTCAGAAGTGGGGGGAAAGAACCCTTACCCCCATGTAAAACCCAGACCTAGGTCTGCAAACTCTGAAGTGGCTAGAGAATATAATGCCAATATAATGCCAAGGGAATGAAGGAAATCTCGAAACCTGAATAAAAGTTCTGTGTTTTTGTGAGTTGTTTTTTGTTAAAGCCATGTGTACCACATGCCTATGTTATGAGGCAGGAATGAGCTTCGTTAGTTATTTGACTCTCCTGTTGCTTCAACTGAGAATTGACAAAGCTATTGATCTAGATAGATTCATCCAAGTCACTTCACAAACTACCTTCGTATGCATTAGTTAAAAGAATGGCATTATAAGCAAGTTGATTTTTTTTTTCTTTTTGAAAGTCAATTTTAAAGAGGCAGTGCTTTTTTATTTTTGTCAAACAATTGTGACTAATTGTCTCAAAACCCCCTGTAATTGGTGATTCACGTGCCTGTTTCATCTAGGCTGTGATAATGTTGTCATGTCTGAAACCACTCGGCAGCTTCAGCTGGCATGCTGTTTGGCTGCCTACCTAAACAGGATGGACTGATGAGAATGTTATGCTTGCTTTCCCTGCTTGCTTGTCAGTCCTTTCTGGCACGCAATCAAAATGCTGATTATCACCTAAACAAGTCTAGGGTGCAACTTCTCAACTCCCCATTTGTCCCAGTTGTCTGTCAGCAGGCACCCCTCAAGCTATTGGTTCCCATGGAAAAAAAATGAGGAGCTGGCAGTGGAGTATTTAGGTAACTTGCTTTTGCCAGAAATTCATGAGAGCTCAGGCTGTGCCACCTGTTAGGAAGGGACACAATTTGCATCTCTTCACATTCAGGCTTACTAAAAGTAAATATTGGAACCCCACAGGATAAACAGTTTGCTGAAAGGTAATTGTCAGATCAGAGACAAGCAGGAAAGTTCTCTTCTCGTTCCTGATAAGCTAATTTGCTGTTCCTACAATCTGGGCAGGCTTCATAACGTCATCCTCTGTCATACTGGCAAGTCAGTGTAGCTCACAGAGGCAGGTCTAAGTACATTTTTGCCTCTAATTGTCCCTGGGAACACAGGATATTTTCTGGGAAGTAACAAGAATGGAGTAGAAGTCAGTGGCATTCTGTAAGGGAAATCCCATGTGAAAGACAAATATTTTTCCAGGGATTACTGCAGCCTTCCAGCTGTTTTCCCTCCCCTATAATAAACTCTGCCTAGATCACTACCCTGAGATATTAAGACCTTGTTTTAAAATGCTGTGCTGTGCGTAGATTCTCCACCCCATGTTAGACCTCAATAGAGGGGAAAGATTGAGGTTTTATACCAAGGAAATAAGATTTAATTTGCTAATGTTTTTTGAATACTGCTCTTTATTTCACCTCAAACGGCATATATTTCTGCTGTAACACTTCGTGGAGAAAGACAGTGGATGACTATGGAATTACTTACTGCTTGACCATGAGATAATCTCCCTCTTCTTGGTTTTGTTTAAATAAAAATAATAATTAATTCCCTTACTGCTCATGATAAATGAATTGGGGCATAGGATTTCTTGTGTCTGCTGAGGCTGCTTCTCAGTTTAGGGGAAGGCATAACTTCAAAACAACCTCCAGGTTTTTTTCTGATACAGAGGAGCATTTAATATATTTTGAAGGTCTATGAGTAGGGAGCTGGCTGAGTTTCTCCTTGTCTTATCCATTGCGGTAACTGACACATGCTAAAAAGTTGACCTTCGATGGAGCTGAAGGGATAAGCTGAATAGAGATTACACAATACTTTATTAAATAATAAATACTTTTATTATTATACAATATTATTAAAATTTAATATGCAAAAATAACAAAAAATTGTGTAGGCAGTTTGGGTGGCTGCCCCTGCACAGGCTGAATAGGAAGGAGGACTAAGTCACCTGTTCACGACTTACTCTACTGCAAAAGAAAGACTACGTGACGGTGAGAAGTACTACTCAAGCCCTTTATTTACATTAGCTCTCTACAGTATGTGTTGTAGAACATAGCTGAGACTCTAACATGAGTAAATAAAAGGTATTGGCCCCTCCAGAGTGTCATGCTTGTGCATCACTGGGACACTGACACCGGTTCAGTGTGTTTTGGAGCATGGTGGGAGGGATGAGATATTAGAGGCAAGTCTCTTTTCTCACCCCTCTACTGTGAACAGTCTGAAATCCTCTGGTGGCACTGAATACCATTCAAATGAAAGTTGATGAGCTGTTTTATAGTACTTTGACAGATAGGCTATTGTGAGGAGCTGTGTATTGGGAGAAGACTGTGAATTCTGCTCATTTGATGTCATTCCTTCTGCAGAATGTCCGAGCTGATTGAGAAGGAGACTGAAGAGTACCGCAAAGGGGATCCGGACCCATTTGATGACCGACACCCAGGTAAGATGTCCTGAGTGGTTTTGGCAGCACCAGCTCTGTCACAACAGATCTCTGTCACACCAGGTTAAACAATTTTCAGTGTGAATGTGCCCACTGCTGATTGAGGTCTGACCCTACTTTTGCAGTGGGTAGTTGTGCTCTGTAGTGCTGATATCTGGCAGTTTTGATGTTTGCTGCAAGATTCTGAGGCCCTGGGCAGAGTTTTGGAAGAGTGTTTCAGAGGCTGATTTATGACATAAGGGTATGATCATGTTAACAAGTTGTAGTTAATGTGAAGTACTAGGTGTTAGATGGACAGAGAAGATGGTCTGTCTCAGATTATCTTGAATTTGCTGTTGGGTAAGTGCAGTGCTTTAGGATAGTTACATACAGCCACTGATGCTTTTTATCTTGTTATCCTTAGATTTTGGGCGGGAGGGGGGTGTGTGATTTATTTCCAAGTTACTGGGACAGTTTGCTTGGTGCCTGCATCTTCACTGTCTACAAAAATGACAGCTCGATACTATTGGACCACTAAAATGTGTTGTACTTTGACTGGTAGGAATTCTAGGGAGGTAATGCCTACTAGAAAAAATGTTAAGTCGGTGAATAATTCGTATGATTTCTTCTGTAATTTTCCTTCTGAGAAAAGTCCTGCTAACTCGAGTATTCCACAGTCAGTTTGAAGATAGCAGTTCAGTATTAATCTTGACATCTTGCGGTAGGTAGATAAGTCTTTTCCTGTTTCTTCCACAGGTCGAGCGGACCCAGAGTGCATGCTTGGTCACTTACTGAGGATACTTTTCAAGAATGATGATTTCATGAATGCGGTAGGTTTGCTCTGAGAACTGCATCTGTCAATTCCTGACACCTTCTTATGGTTTTTGTTTACTCTGTGCTGGTTGACCTCAATACTTGTTCAATATTTATTTTACTGGTGTAGGGACTACCTCTTCCATAGCAGTGGTTTTTAACATGAGTTTAAGTACGGCTCATTTGCTGCTGTTAAAGTCACTCAAGGAAAGGGGAATTCATGAGCTGTTCAGGGGTGCTGGAATATGGGTAGTAACAATTGAATTAGTTCTTCTCAAGGTTTATCAGTCTCTTTAAAGAAAATGTAGCTCCTCTAATACAAGTTTAAAAGCATAATTAATTTCTGTAATGGAAATTAATACCACTAATTCCAATGCCTTGTCTCTGACTACTTGGAGATACTGGACTGCCTGTAGGAGCAGAGGAGTATGTTAGCTCTAGAAGACTAAGGCAGAGGATTAAGAGGCAAGATTCTGACTTTCCTCTTGCATTGCTATAGTCTAACATGAGTTAATAGCTAGAATCTTTGTTACCCTCACCTCCCTGCAAGCACCTGTATCAGTACACATTGCTGTAAGAATTCTGACAGATTGCTTGCATGTAGCTTTCTGTCTTAAACTGCAAGCGATAAGCAAACATAGATGCCACTAAAAATGTGCAGTTTTTTATGTTAATTTTTTCAGCTATTACCTTTTCATGTTTACACTTACTGAACTGTAATTTTTTTTTTTTTTAGGCATTTGTCTTTACAAATCAGTTCAAGATAGGTATTTAGTCAGTGAACAGCAGATCAGATGGGAATTCTGTTTCTCTGAGAAGTAATTTCAACTTCTGAGGCACTGGAGGGAGCAGGTTAAAGGCTAGTCATCTTTAGATCCAGGGCTTACATGCTGACACTTCTTTATAGTTTTGCTGCTGTGGGAGTTGTAAGGCTTTCACTGCACTGGTTTTGGTCAGAGTTGAATTTCAAACCAATGCTGTTCCTGATCTTCTCTAGCTAGTGAATGCTTATGTGATGACAAGCAGAGAACCTCCGTTAAACACTGCTGCCTGCCGACTTCTTCTGGATATCATGCCGGGACTGGAAACAGCTGTTGTCTTTCAGGAAAAGGTATCATCTATACTAGGGCTTGGTTCTTAAGCTTGGAGTGTTATGTACTCCAACAGTTCTTCCCACAGGAGAAACCAGTAAAAAGCCATATTGAAATCCTGTCTCTGGGAGACAATCTATTCAATCTTACTAATGGTTTGGGGCTTTTTGATGTTGGCATGTTCAACTGAAATCTGGGGTATTTCACAGCTTTAAGGTATAACGGGACTGATTCAAACAGAGGAGCTGGAACTTATTGTTTTGGGAAATGTTATACTTTAAATTGTTATTTCATAGGCCTGTGAGTGGAGCAGGCTGTATAGAATGTGAAGACTTGCTGTAGGAGTCTTGCCCAGTAATCCCCAGCTACAGCAGAGCGATATCATTATTAGAGCTAAGTGATAAGCAAGTCATACTTTAACTAAGCAGTCTAAAATCCACGTGCTTTGTGGGGATTATCTGGAACTGTGATGGACAGCTGAATCAGACTTCTGTATGTTGACAAATGTGGTTTTCTGAAGGAATGCACAAAGGGTTGAAAGTGAGGAGAAAGTTAGTTTCACTCCTGAGCCCCAGTTTCCTCATCTGTAAAAATTAATCTAATATTTTTCTGAAGTTTGGAAATCAGGTAGTGCTTTATATAAAAGTTCCAAATTAGTTTCTTTACTATTGGAAATATGGATATGAACTTTAAAGCATGATAAAAGGAAAGAATAATGTGCTCCCTTTGTGGAGGACTGAATTTAATTTGAGGTCTTTGTGATCTGTCCAAAGGTGAAGGCTATGAGACTTTGATAGGAAAAAAAATTAAAAGCAAAACAAATAGTTCCCTGTTTGTGGAGGATATAGCTTTTTTTCTGAGACTAAATGTCTCTGTAAGTTGAAATTAAATTTTTAAGTTTTGCACTTAAGGACTTTTTTTCTTTTGACTTGAGAATATATAGAGTTCTATTATGGCACTTTGGGTTCCTGTATGTAGGAGGCTTTAGGATAGCTCACAAATCCATTTGAAGAGGGTACTGTTCTGGACATAAAGAGGTCCTCTAGCAGCCTCTTTCACATGTATTTGTCGATGTATTTCGCATCTCATTGATTTTATTTTTTGTAAGGACATAAGAGCATTTAAATAATAATGCAATTTTCTTTAAATATATAACAGGCAACTCTTTGAAAATCTGTAAACTGAGAGTTCTCATTGAAATGTATGTCTAGTCATTATTACTTTTAACTGATCTTTTATTGTATTGTACCTATGATTCAAATTATGTGCAAGATTCCTGTCACGATAATGATGTGTTGTGGTATGAGGTTTCAAAATCCAGTAGTCATTTAGAGGAAAAAATGAAATCTTTCATTCTAAACCATTGTCTTTTTAATTGACTGTTTTGATTTTCAGTTAATACTTATCCAGCCTTGTTAGGAAAAGTTGCCTGGCAGGCTGTATTCAAACACTGCTGATTTTGTTACTATTAAAAATATTAACCATATTTAACATTAAGATTTTCATATGTACGGATTGGTGTACTTGCATGCATTTCTCTCTTCTCCAAACATTATAGATTTCTGACTATGTTGAGAATTGTTCTTTTGGTTGGTGAGTAGTCGTTAGTGTAAAGAGTTCCTCTGGCACCAGGTAGCTTGCTTAAGTGACTTTTCAATTTAGCCCTATAAGCTTTTAGTCAAATGTAAGAAATTTAGCCAAATTCTGTTCTACTTGGTGTAAGTTCAACACAACGTCTTTGAAATCTGCTATACTGCTGGAGATTTATATTAGTGAAACTGACAGGAGCTTTGGGCTTGTTTGTTTTCACTAATGAATTTGTACCTGTAGTGTTTTGCTACTTCCTAGGCAGTAGGTTGACTGGCCACTTCAGAAGATTTTTGCAAGCATGCAAATCTTGATTCCAAATATCTGATGCCTGGGAATAGTTTTATGCAGCTTAAAATGTTAAGATTTTTTTTTTTTTCTTCCAGATATTTTAAAATCTTCATTCATTACATAATTGGTAGGAAATCTAGCCTGCTCATTACTAGAGATAGGGAGAATTGTTGCCAACAGATGCTTTCACTGGGACTGAGAAGTTAAAAATTAAATAGAACTGGTGGAATTGCTTTCTTATTTTCTTCATTCTAGGAAGGCATAGTTGAAAATCTCTTTAAGTGGGCGCGAGAGGCTGATCAGCCACTACGGACATACGCAACGGGGCTATTAGGAGGAGCTATGGAAAACCAAGATATTGCTGCAAATTACAGAGACGAGAACTCACAATTGGTAATGATCTCTCTATCACTTTGCTTTTTTAGAGGGCAGATACCTTCACCATGGTTTTGGTTTGGTTTTTTTTATTTTTTATTTGTGGGGAGCTCACATTCACAAGTTAATATAGGTCTTACAGTGGTTATGATAATATCTGTAAGAGTCAGTAGCTCATGCTTTCCATCCTCTCCTGACTGTGCATTTGCTGAGGCTGTGGCTTGATTATTCTGTTATACCAGTTGTGTTGAAAGTGCCAATGGAAACCTAAGAAGGCAAATACTATACTTTTTAATGGGACTCATATTCATACCCCCCTTAAAGAAATATTTTCAGAAGCTTTACCTCCATAATTATTGCATGTTGTGACTTTTACATGCTTTTTAATCGGCATGGGCACAACTTAATGTGAAATTGCATTTGCTTCTATTGTAAACCTTTCACCAGTTTAGTGTTGATTCTCTATGATGTTTATCAGCAATTGAGATTACTTTCGGAAGAAGGTAGGATAGGCAAATTTGTCTCCCAGGACGGTGTACAGTGTGTTGAAGCATAGGTGAATTCTATTTCTTGCACAGATAAGGCCTTTAAAAGTAAAAGCATGGCCTTAGGCTTTGTGGAACTGCAATTTATCAAAGCTCCTGCTTTGAAAGGGAGTGTTTCCTTTATTCTAGGCTATGCAGAGATGATGGAAGAATGGTAGAAGATGGTACGTGATTCTGTTAGCATGAATATGGCTCATCTGCTCTTAATGGCTTTTAAGCCACTTCTTTCTCATTCAGGAGAGTAGGTGCTGATATTTTAGAATGAAAGTAGCTGTAGCAAAAAGGATTGGGGTCGTGTTATTCACTTTGAAATCATTATTTCTCTGGGCAAATGTACACCGCAGCATGGTTGACACTTAATGCTGTGGAGTTGGTTATATGATAACAACAAAAAATATGATCAGTGTGAGATGCATGACCAAAGCAGGAAGTGTATTCTCATGCATTCTTTTTTGAAACAGGTGGCTTTGGTGCTTCGACGGCTACGAGAGTTACAGGTTACTGAAATGACTACAAAACAAGAAAACAAGCGTCCCAGTCCTCGGAAAGTGCCATCAGATCCTCTGCTGCCTCTAGATGAAGAGGCTGTGGATATGGATTATGGGGAGATGGCAGTAGATGGAGAGCAAGAGGAAGTTTCTGGGGATATGGAGATCTCCTTTCATCTTGATTCAAGTCACAAGACCAGTAGCAGAGTAAACTCTGCTACAAAGCTAGATGATGGGGGACTGAGAAAAGGCAAATCAGGGAAACAGCATGAAAGAGACGGCTTCCGGAAGGCCAAGCAAAAGCTGGGCTTCTCTGCTTCAGAACCAGAGCGGATGTTTGTTGAACTGTCCAACAGCAGCTGGTCAGAAATGTCCCCGTGGGTGATTGGCACTAATTATACTCTTTACCCTTTGACTCCTGCTATAGAGCAGAGGCTAATTCTTCAGTACCTGACTCCCTTAGGGGAGTACCAAGAGGTGAGCATGTGAAGGTGGGAGGAAGCACTCTGTGCTTGAATTCGCCTGATAAAACTATGAGTGGTATTGTGGAGAAAAATTTGCAGAACCCTTATATCGTGCTCTGATGTTTCCTGATATCATTAAGATCAGTAATCTTTCCTGAATTGTTGATGGCTTTCAAATTGATGAAGTCATTAGTTTGAATATTACCTGGTAGGTAATACTCAAACCTGAACCTAGCAGGTGTGTGGTCTAGTAGTTGGAGCATGGGACTAGGAATTTTATTCCTGGTTTCTGTTAAATTTGGTGATTGTTTATATGACACAGGGCAAGTCACTTTGGAAAAATGTCTGCAGTTCCAACAGTTTCCTCTAGGGGTTGTGATAGACTCCCACAATTAAAAGTCTGAGAAAATAATGAACTTGAAATTCTAAATTAAGTGGTTTGTGTGACCTCTGGAGCAGTTCTGATGAGAAGTGGCAGTGCCCATGTTATGCAGATGCTTTTGAGAGCTGTTGTTAGTTACATGGACAAAGTAGTTGGGCAGTGTCAGATTTACCAAAGTGTGTTTCCTTTTTCTTTTTTTTTTTTTTAAAACCATAAAACTCAAATTAGTATAGCTCTGCAGGCCACCTTTATCTTTGTCTAATCTTTTTTTAGGTGGTTTCACTTAATTTGAAATGGAACAAAGCAACACAGTTTTGCTTTGTGATATACATTATGTGTGTGTGCACGTGTGTGCCTTGCTTCTGTGAGAGCCAAAGAAACCGTTATCCCCCTAATACCCTGCATGCTGACTGGATCACTTCATATGCCAGCAATAATAGGATATAAAAATAGGAATTAATACTATAAAGCTGTTACACAAAGAATTATGCGAAGGGTTTTGGTTTGTTGCCCTGCTCTCCTGTTTTTTCTGTTCAGTTGTTGGGTAGTTGTCTTTGCACAGATGGAAAGTGGAACCTATCGCCAGGGTGGTATCTGTGTGGACTTGCCATAGCCGCACTTGAAGCAGAGTCTTAAGATTTCCGTGTGGCGGCTGTCATGCACCTTGCTGCAGTCAGCAGATGTATTACAAGAGGTCTGTTAACCTTTATTGCTTCCTATGGATGGAGCTGGTTACCACTGACCTCTCATAACAGGTATCTGCCAATAGGGGAAAATTGGGGGTTTGAGAGAGTAAAAACCAAAACAGACCTTGTATTTCCCATGAAATCAGCTAGTCTCCCATTTTTATTTTTCTCAGCTACTACCCATCTTTATGCAACTGGGATCAAGGGAGCTGATGATGTACTACATCGATTTGAAGCGAACCAACGATGTGCTGCTCACTTTTGAAGCCCTTAAGGTAAATTACTTTCATAATGCATAAAACGTACCATAAACGTTGTAACAGCATTGAGTGTATGTCTGCTGCATGCGTCAAAGGCAAATGCTCACCTTCTTTAGGCCTGTGTATCTTGCAGCATTCCCTGGGATTGGAATTGGCTTTCACTCAACTTGAATGCATTGCAGTTTTGTTTTTATAACTCTCAAGTATTTAAAATAAAAAAAAGAAAGGGGGGAGCAGATAAAAAGATCTTAATTGTGCAGGAAGTGCCATTAATGTCACCTGCCATCTGCCTATCTGAGGATGATAAAAATTCCTTTTTCTGTCAAATGCTTGTGTTCCTGCTGCCCTTAGATGGCATTCCTGAGTTGTTCCACTGCCTGTCATCTCAAAGGACATTTGTGAGGGGTAAGAAGCATAAGCGTCTTACTCCCAGAAGCCCCAGCATGACATCTCTGAGCTTAATGTTTGAAATACAGTAGTTTTGTGTGAGTAGTCTTTAGGTTACCTCCCCAAGGTACAAAACCGCACAAAATAACCTTATTCAAACCAAACCTGCAGTGGAGCAGCACAAGTTACATTTTTCTGTGCGTTCTTTCCCTCTTTCACAGTAACTTCTCTGCTTCTGGTCCTCCAGTGTCATCTTTCTCACCGTTTCATTGTCATTTGTCTGAGAATTTATTTCCAAGGAGCAGTGTTCCTACAAAAGGTGTAGGTTACCTCAGCTGGGAGTGGGATGGGGTTTACAGTGGTCCTTACTGTTTCCTCTTAAGGTCTTGGTAGTGCAGAAAAGTAAAGTGTGGTAAACTTCAGTGCAGCTGCAGACTTCAGTTTTAACAATAGCCTTTAAACTTCATTTTGTAAAATTCTTCTTGCCAGCAATATGGCATATACAAAGTTTGAATGCAAATTTAAATATTTCTTAGTGATAATAGAAAGTGTTAATATGAAAAGAATAGGAAGACTTAAAGTGGCTGATTGGATAATTTCTGAGTTGCTCTGCTTTTCTTGTATTTCTTTTGCAAGATGTGTAAAACAAAGTGATAATGCCTTTTTTGCTTTTGTCATTGGGATAAATACGACATTCTGCAGTTGAACACAATGGGAGGAGGAAATAAGGTGGACAAAGCACGGAGTGCTTGTTTTTTCTGCCATCTGTTTTTCTGTGGGGCGGGGGATGGAATTGATGACAGTCTGAAGAATTCCAGGCTAATCTGCTTTTGTTCTTCCTTAGCATTTGGCATCATTGCTGCTGCACAACAAGTTTGCAACAGAGTTTGTTGCTCATGGAGGAGTGCAAAAGTTGCTGGAGATTCCTCGTCCTTCCATGGCAGCAACAGGAGTCTCCATGTGCTTATATTATTTGTCTTACAATCAAGATGCCATGGAGAGGGTAAGAGGCATTCTTTTAATATAACTGTAGTGATTCCTGTCGTTTCTTAGACTGAAGACCTCTGTCTTGTTGGCATTGTCTCAATACTTTCATCACCCTTTTCATCCTATTATTCCCTCTTTCCCTAAAAAAAAAAAAGAAGTAAAAATACTCCTCCAGTCTCATTTGTCTTTCCTTTCCTGTCCGTTCCAATGGACTCCTATATGTGAGATTGTTTTTTCCATGCACAGTCCCAGTGTGGATAGCTTCAGAGTTATACAGTACCTGAGTCAGATTCCAGACAGCAGCGCAAATTCTGTGGTGGTGTTAGAGTGCAGTAGAAGACTAATGCAGGTCTGGTCTGCATTGTGCAGAAAATCAAATTAAATTACTCTAAGGGTTCTCTGTGGCCTGAGCTTATAAATATTAAAACAGCTGATAATGAAGGTAAAGTTCCTCACCTCATATTTTAACATAGAAAAAAATTCTTAAAGGAAATCCTCCTCTCAGTTCAGTAGTGTTCCTCCAGCAAGCATCCCTTCAGACAGGTTGATATGGCAATGCACCCTTAAGCTTCAGTTTCCTAGGGACTTTAAACAGTGATTCTATTTCCTTTTTTATTTTTTGTACTGGCAGCAGCACATGTGTGCTGAGCCAGATCTAGGAACTAATCCAGTTTATTCTAAAGTTGCTACCATTCAGGTAAAAAAGACTGAAACTTTCAGCTTGTGAGCATTAAGTACTGGCATATGGGAGCATCCTGCTCTAAGATTTATTCAAAGCAACTGCAAAGTTGTAGCCTTAAGCCTTCCAACTCTGCTCTACTTTGAGCGATGGCTTTTGATTCCTGGCCTGTCCCTAGCATTGTCTAGTATTTTTTTTTTTTTTTTCAGCTGAAAACGGAAGCAGTTAAACTAGTAACTGTACATTTCTGCTTATTCTTCCCTAGATTTTGACACTGTCTGAATGTGTGTTGTGATTTAACATGCTTAACGCTCATGAGCACGTAGAGGCTGGACTGGTAGTGATTGTTTAAGGCCATATCTGTATGGATTCTGCTGGCATTTGTGTTCTGCAGGCATTTGTATGAGCGAGTTCAAAAACCTTTTGGTAATCACAGTTGATCAGGGCTGTCTGTGCCCTGTATTACATCTCTCGTATGAGGGCAAGAAAGGTGAAATGGGCATAATGTTCCCTCCACTTCTTTTTGCCCATTATGTCAGAAAGATGGACCCTGGCTGCATATGACCTGCTTTGGTGTTTCTCTGAACTTTGTCATGAGAAAACTCTCTACGCTCTGGTTTTTTTTCCTCATTTTTTTCCCCCTGATTCCACTTGCTGCTTGCATGGTTGTTCAAGAGGAAAACCAAAAGCCATGACAGGGTGCTGCATGAGGATTCCTTCTGCTTGACATCCTCAGATCGTGTTGTAAAACTGTGCAGCTGCTTTGTGGTGACATTGTCTCATCTGCCAGATGTTATTCCCAATATCTACGGATACCAGGTAGAGCAGGTTTCTGTGGTACCTTCCTCTCTTGTCTTTGGATTTCAGAGGAAGCCAGTTTCAAGGGGCAGTCCCTTGTCACTTAGTCCATGCCAAGCCTCAGGTCTTGGGGTGGAAGCAAGGCTGGAGCTGGTAGCACTGTATTCTCTGAGTGTGTCCAACAGCAGCAGAGAAGAGATGAAAAAATGTGCTGACTTGGCATATAGCAGCTGGTGCCAGTGCTTTAGCTCCCTGTGCTGTTCCTCTTGGCACTGACCCTGGCAGAAGGGTCATCAGTAGAAGTTCCTCACCATTAGAAGCTAACAAACATATGCAAAAGTGCAGGTCTGAGCACGTGGTCTGCACATCTTGGAGGCAGGATCTGAGAAAAGAAAAAAGCCAGCCCAGTTGTCTATTTCCAGAGAAAGTCAAGCTTTAGATTTGCATTTGATGATCCTTGCGATTCTCCTAGACTTCAGTGCTACCAGAGTTTGCTAGAATTCTGACCTAGCGTATGATACTGTTACACTGAAAAGAATTTTTGTTTTTTCAGTGGAAACTTTTCACTAGAGGCAGAGAAGGAAGAAGCATTCTTTGGATAGCTTGAAGTGGTATGGAAAAGGACTCTCTGGAATTATACTACATTAAGACTGCTGTATTTATTGTGTTTAGGTCTGGGAATGGACCAGTTGCTAGTCCTACATCGCCACGTCATGGCCTCATCATGGTCTCACTGGGGCTTTCTTTTACTGGTCTGGAAACGGGACTTTTTATTTCATGTCTCAGATGTCCGAAGTCAAGCTAGGAGTAACTGATATTTGTCCTCTGTCTGTTTGCCCCTCAAAGAACCCTCATTCTCCTTGGACAAATTCTCTTCAGCAATCTGTTTGAAGTCCTTCTCAAGAACATTCTTTTGCTTTCTAGGTGTGCATGCACCCCCATAATGTGCTTTCAGATGTAGTAAACTACACCTTATGGCTAATGGAGTGCTCCCATGCCTCAGGCTGCTGCCATGCTACCATGTTCTTCTCCATTTGCTTCTCCTTCCGTGCTGTCCTGGAGCTCTTTGACAGGCACGATGGCCTTCGACGTCTGGTTAACCTGGTAAGGCTTGTAGTTTTATGTGGTGAACAGGGTTTTAGTGTCAGGTTTTGCACCCTTTACAGTGCAACTGTAGAGAACTGTGTTCTTTTTGTTTGTTTTGGTTTGTTTGTTGGGTTTTTTTCCTCCTAAATTCCCCAGAGATGGAGAGATGGGGTGAGTTTTCTAAGCAACAGACATGTGGATCCCTTCATCTTTATTCTTATTATTATGATCATTGTCCAGAGACTTGCTACCCTTTGAGAGCTTTTTGGTGCAACTCTTGGGGTAAATGGCACTTCACAGAGTCGTGGCTTAGCGGTAGTTAAAACGTTTCTCACCATTCCACACGTGTGTGGTATTGCCGTGCACCCTTTTGGGTGCAGATACATCCAGCCTTGTTCCAGGAGAGGTACAGCTGTGTTTGTGCTGTGGTAATCGCAGTACCTTATGAGCACAAATTATACTGTTCATGTACAAAAGCTGGTACGTCTGCATGGTATTGCTGTGCAGTCCTAATAGCTTGGGTTGGTACTAACTCAGGGACATCAGCACTGCAGGGTGTAAGCACACTTTGTGTTGTGTAATATAATGCCTAATAGTATTAGGCACAATGTTGCCTCCAGATCTACATTGATGTAACTTCTGGATTTCTTTCTTCATGGATAGTGAAGGAGGGGGAATGGTGGGGGTGGGGGTTTTTTTTTGTTTTTTGGTTTTTTTTTAGACTTTAATGTTTATCCGTGCAGATAGCCTTTTCTGTTCAGACAGCTTCTGTCAGCTCTCAGAGAGTGTGCTTGTATGTCTTGTATAGCAAAGTAAGTTTGTTTGCGTTTAGTACAAGTGCAGCTGAGAATTGTAGGTGCCTTTTTTTTTTCCTGAAGAGTGAGCTGATGAAACTTTTTTTTTTTCCCTATCCAACCTCTTTCTGAAGATAAGCACGCTTGAGATCTTAAACCTGGAAGACCAAGGAGCCCTCTTGAGTGATGATGAGATCTTTGCCAGTCGCCAGACTGGGAAACACACGTGCATGGCCTTGCGTAGATACTTTGAGGCTCACCTTGCTATCAAACTTGAACAGGTGAAGCAGTCACTCCAGCGCACTGAAGGTGGCATTCTGGTCCATCCGCAACCCCCCTACAAGGTGAGCAGCATGTTGCAAGCTTTTAACATGGTTGTTGCATTTTTCATGCAAATCCAAGCTGAAGGAATATGTGGATGTCCTTTGAAGCCAGTGGAATAACTAGGCAGTGTACAATTTATAGGGACAGGGATTTTTTTATTTGTACTTTTTTCCTGCCTTGTGAAATGACACTGCAATAGAAAAATACAGAAGAGCCTTTGAGGTTCATCTGAACTACATTTGATTAAGGTTCCTGCTCATCTGCTGTGGTTCCCCTTCCATCTTGCAAAAACTTAAGTTAAAGGCAGGTTATTTTTGATACTTGTGGGTGTTTTTATGCTTTTAATCTCTGAAAGGACAAAATCTGTATGTATAGAAAAGTGCATAATGTTGAAAAACTTGGAAATAAGTTTGATTTGATAATGACAACTGAAATGTGTCTTTTGGAAACCATAGTTTTTAGGGGTGACCTGGGAGATTCTTGTGTTGGCCATGATTTTTTCCATACTTTCTCCCCACAAAGTGATTTTTTTTAAAAACTGAATTTTATGGCTGCTTGTTTTGAGGGAGCACATTCACCTGTGGTTTCTGGTTTAATTTATGATGGTTTTCTAGAAAAGCTGAAATAAGAGACCATAAGGGTTTTTTTGCTTCTGCAAAAATCACTTATTTTCAGTAACTAAAGAAATGTGTATAAGCTGTTGCCGCCTTGTGTAATTAAAAAAAAAAAAACTTATTGAAAGGCAAGCTTGTTAGGAAATTCCTTTTTTCTTCAGTATGTTTTGTAGTCAGAAATTAGAAACTGTAATTGAATATTTTTTACAGGCTTTTTTAATACTTTAGCATAAATTTATTTTGAATGATGGTCTAGTAACTACTAGATCAGTAGCTTAAAAGCAGAGTAGAATTTTAATTTAATGTAACTTTTTTCTTCTTCTTAAATTGGCCTAAGCCTTCTAGGACTGCAAAGAAACTTAAAAGATATTAGTCATAAGCTTATTATTGTATATTATAGTGACAATTTCTGTATTCTTTCATAGTTGGGAAATAAACCAGAGACTAAATACTTCATCTGCAAGGAACAGTGGTAGTCTAATCTTTGTGGATGCACTTTTCAGTTAAATCCCAGCATTGGGGGATTTGATGTGCAAGTTTGTAACCACTGTGATCTCTTTTTAATGTTTCCAACTCACTTCCCTGCAGGCCTGTTCGTATACTCATGAGCAGATTGTAGAGATGATGGAGTTCCTGATTGAGTATGGTCCAGCACAGCTCTACTGGGAGCCAGCAGAGGTTTTTCTCAAATTGTCTTGTGTCCAACTCATGCTTCAGCTCATTTCAATAGCATGCAACTGGAAGACATACTATGCAAGGTGAGCTGATTGCTGTAGTCCTGTATTTTAGTGCAGTAAGTTGTGACTCTTGAGCAGGACATTACATTTCTAGATTTTCTATCTCTCTGACAGCATTTAAAACAGGCATGTACTGGTTAGTGCTGTTAGGGCCTGTGCTGTGGCTACACAGTGTTTATGAAAGTTAACACTGTGGAAAGCAGGACTAAAATCTTGAGGTAGAGAGAGGGATGTCATGAGACTTCTGAAGAGCCAAAATGCTTCAGGCCTTTGATTTCAGAGAAATCGGCATCATGGTAGAGCTTAATCGCAATTCTGTGCCACTTTCTATCTGTCTCAAAATGTGTTTACCTTTTTGTTAGAGAAAGGCTAGAAAACCTTCCAAGTAGAGGGTGAAATCAAGACATATCTTAATCCTGGAAAGAGGTGGAATATCTGTTTGGATGTAGTAAGTTTAGCTGACTCAAGAAAGGACACTGTGTATCACTCTGTTGATTTGTTGGTATTTGAAGTTTACTGAGCAGATGTAACTGTGTGAAGGAGTTGTGTGAATACACAACAAGCCAGCATTTGAGAGAGGAAAAAGACTGAATATTGTTACTGTGCATTGCTCCGGTTCATGTCCCTAGATGATACACCACCAGCTGTTAAACCCAACATGTTGGTAGAGGGGCTCACCCTGTGATGCCACTTTTAAGTTTTTCCCTTGTCTTGGCCACAGACAGCCTGTGGGGGCACCATGATATTCTGTTACCTTTCTGTGGCACCTCTTCCCTTCACCTCCCCATCCAAAAACAATCTGTAGCATCCTTACTGTTACAAAAGAAAGAGAACTGCCACCAGGCTCCGATAGGATACCACTAGGGTCCTGTCCCCAGTTCAAAAGGAGGATGGGTGCAAAGTTCCAGCCTCTGTTTATCCTAATGACCATCTGCTCCCCAGAGTGAACCTGTAGTCCTCTTTAGAGATATGTTCACTGGTGAGTCACTCTCTGCTATAACTAGTTGTCATCAGCTGTATTCTTGTCTCCAGGAATCCCTCCCCCTTATTTCTGCTGCCTGCAGGGGCTCCTTGCCTAACTAAACTTGAAAGAACTTTGAAATCTGTTTTCCTTCTGCAATCCCCTGCCTCCCTGCCTCTCTCTCAGGTTGCACTCTCCTGGGTAGTGTCTGTTCTCCTGTTTCTTACTCTCTGCAGCTGTTTCCTAATTGCTAGCTGGGTTAACTCCTACCTTTCCATACAGGCTTACAAACCTTCCCCCCTTTTCTTGCATTGTTCTGCTCTTCCACCTCTTGCTTAACAGCCCTTTTCATCTTCCACACACCTGTTTCTTCTTAAACTGGTGCCTGAGTTGATGACTTTTTCCCTATCATAATTGTCTGTTTTGCTGCTAAACTGTTTCCCTTCACTTCAGAAAAACTTCCTTTCTAGTTGACGTGTGACAGAGTATTTTAGACAGCAGTGTTTCCCAACTAAGGCATAGAGTTAGATTAGATTGAGAAGCTTAATTTAGAATGCTTTTGTGGATAAGTCTTAACATTCTTATTTTTATAAATACAAAATTACAGTGCTTTTAGGAGCCTGTGGGCAGGGCGGGATAAATGTTGACAGACAGGCAGTGGTGTGCATGTGAACACTGCCTTCTGTGGAGACCAGCCCTTTAAGAGTGGAACATTCTAAAATCAAAAGGCACCATCGCATACATCAGATGTGACTGATTTACTCCTATTTGTTGGAGTAGAGTAGATTCAGTAACATAAAATAGTATTCAATCTACTCTGTATATACACCTCTAAAGTTCTTCCGTTGTTGTCTTCTAGGAATGACACAGTGCGATATGCTTTGGATGTACTAGCCATCCTGACTGTGGTTCCTAAAATCCAGTTGCAGCTGGCAGAACCTGTGGATGTGTTAGATGAAGCTGGATCTACTGTTTCCACTGTGGGTAAGCTGAATATGGTCCTGATGAGTTACACACTTATCAGTTGTGTTCTGCTACATGGTTTTTCAGTTGGCTTTCTCTCCTACAGTGAGACAAGGGTTAAAGTAATTCATGTATTCAGAGTTATTGTCAGGGATGCAAATAAATGGGAGAGTAGACTGTGGTTAAAATTTTGTCATGATTAGCACTGTGGTTGGATTACAAATTTGAAGGCATGGACTTTGACTCGCACTTGTTTTCAAGAGCTCATTAAATACAGAAGGAGGCAATTCTACTTGTGTAATGGGACTATTTGGTTCCCTCAACTTCTCAGAAATGTAGGTCTCCTGGGGATATATTTGAGAATATGGGAGAGGAACAATTATTGCTATTTATTTGAGTTATGCTTTCACTGGCTACCTGCAGATTCAGTATGCAAATGAACGAGATCAGATCTAAGGCTTATGCATTAAATGGGGTATGACTTTTTTTAAGAAAAGAAAAATAAAAGGTCAGAGTACTAGATATAGGCAAAAGACAATTTCTTTTGCACAAAACCTTTCTCTAGACAAAACACCAATTCTTTCTTGAGTGAGGGTTTTGATCTTTTGAAGTGGACATGAAACTAACAGAAACTCTGTTGGGCATGGTGAGGGGAACAAACCCGAAGTTTCACTTTTGCCTGACTCCTTTTGGAAGCTGTGATACGATTTGGTTTTTTCCCTTCATAACACGTTCCCCTTCCTTCCTCTCTGTTTCCACTTCATTAGTATTTATACAAGAGAGTTGCTTTCTGCAGTAAGAATCAGAGGCATGCCTGTGCATCTTTCACTGTGCCAGGTATCTCAGATTTTTGTGTTCCTGGCCCATGCCTGATCACCTTCTCTGAAAGATTGTTTGACTCCCTACTTACTGATGATGAAGTGGAGGAGCATCAGTGTAGGAAAATGTTTTGCCAGGGACGTAGAATACATCTTACGCTAGTTAGCAGAACTCGGAAATTCCCAGAATGAAGAGAATTACCTATTTTCTTCAAATTTGTTGAAGAATCCCTTACTTGTCTGATTAATTGTGTAAGATACATTTTAGAGTACTAAAGAAACTGTTTCTTTCCCTCTAGGTATTAGTATCATCCTTGGAGTTGCTGAGGGTGAATTTTTCATCCATGATGCTGAAATTCAGAAATCAGCCCTTCAGATCATCATCAATTGTGTGTGTGGCCCAGATAATCGGATCTCCAGTATTGGCAAATTCATCTCTGGAACTCCTCGGCGAAAGCTTCCTCAGGCCCCCAAGAGCAGTGAGCACACGTTGGCTAAGATGTGGAATGTGGTACAGTCCAACAATGGCATCAAAGTGCTGCTGTCGTTGCTGTCTATAAAGATGCCGATCACAGACGCAGATCAGATCCGAGCATTAGCCTGCAAAGCCTTGGTGGGGCTCTCACGCAGCAGTACTGTCCGGCAGATTATCAGCAAGCTCCCCCTCTTCAGCAGCTGTCAAATTCAGCAGCTGATGAAAGAGCCGGTGCTTCAGGACAAGCGCAGCGAGCATGTGAAGTTCTGCAAATATGCTGCTGAGCTGATAGAGCGTGTCTCGGGGAAGCCACTGCTGATTGGCACAGATGTGTCTCTGGCTCGGTTGCAGAAAGCAGACGTGGTGGCCCAGTCAAGGATCACGTTTCCTGAGAAGGAGTTGCTGCTCCTGATTCGGAACCATCTCATCTCTAAGGGCCTAGGAGAAACTGCATCTGTCCTTACTAAAGAGGCTGACCTACCCATGACTGCAGCATCTCATTCATCTGCCTTCACCCCTGTTGCAGCTGCTGCCTCTCCTGTGACCCTGCCTCGCACTCCTCGCATAGCTAACGGCATCTCAGCCCGTTTGAGTAGCCACGCTTCCGTAGGTTCCACTGCCACCTCGGTCCATGCTCAGGCAAGGCCGTCTGCATCCCAAGGTCCACTTGCCCTTCCAGGCCCTTCTTATGCCAGCAACTCTCCTCTGATTGGCAGGATTAGCTTTGTCAGGGAGAGGCCATCTCCCTGCAACGGCAGAAAAATCAGAGTGTTGCGACAAAAATCGGACCATGGCGCCTACAGCCAGAGCCCAGCTATCAAAAAGCAGCTGGACAGACACCTTCCTTCCCCACCCACGCTGGACAGTATAATCACAGAGTACCTTAGGGAGCAGCATGCCCGCTGCAAGAACCCTGTTGCCACCTGTCCCCCTTTCTCTCTCTTTACTCCCCACCAGTGTCCTGAGCCAAAACAGAGGCGCCAAGCGCCAACTAACTTTACCTCACGGCTGACCCGCAGGGCAGCCTTTCCGAAGTACGGAGGGGTGGATGGTGGCTGCTTTGATAGACACCTTATATTTAGCAGGTAAGGAAGAAAAATGTTTCTTGGTCCCTCTCAGGATGTACCCTGTGCCAAAAAGCCTCACCTGGATTCAGGCTGTGCAGTCGCACAGCGGAGCATCCTTGGAGAGAAGAGTGTTTTAATTCAACAGTGACAAGTGGGAGAGCCTTGAAAGGCATTTTTAGAAGTTGTTCTGTTTCTCTTGTCCTTCATACTGACCCTTAGTACATAAAGCACACCCTTTTTTCAGTATCATGTTAATTCGTTAGCAACATTGACTAATGAAGCTCATAGCTATTTGTTCTCCTTTGGAAGGTAAGTATGTATTGCCAGTTTTACATGAGACTGTAGCATAGCCTTGAGGATGGTTGGCTTGGCTGACAGATGCAGGACAGCAGAATCCATATTTTGCTCTTGCAGCTGAATCCGCAGCACTGCAAGTTGCTAGCCTTTTTATGTGGCCTTTCTTTGCCCCATAAAAGTGGCCTTTCTTTTGAGGATAAATTGGAAGATGATGTGAAGTTTATAAAAATAAAGATGACACATAGGTGAAAGCATCTTCACAGTGAAACCAGTATCACCTTGGGAAATTATGATGACAGGAGGTTATTTGGCTGATGTGCTGTGCCTTCTTGTGTTGAGTGTTTCAGAGCTGTTAGAAAATTTTTTACTAGCTGTCTGTACTTATCCAGGTGACGGCATTACAAGTTTTCCATCAATCCAACTTTGAAGATGGACTCCAAGTGCTTCAACTTAATGATGTGCTTTAACAGAAGTACTTAATAGTGCAAAACAAACCCTGAAATGTTGCAAACACTGTTGTACCATACTCACTTGAGTGCTAGTCTTACAATTGACACTTAGCTTGTCCTAGAAGAAAGCTGTAAATTGTACCTACGTGACTTTTAAGGACTGGATTTAATATCATCACACAGCATTTCAGTTTTGCTTTCCTTCTCTCTTTTGGGTGACCCTTGTATTTCTGCCTTCTCTAGGTTCCGTCCGATTTCTGTGTTCAGGGAAGCAAATGAGGACGAGAGTGGCTTTACCTGTTGCGCGTTTTCTGCAAGGGAACGATTCTTAATGCTGGGTACTTGCACGGGGCAGTTGAAACTCTATAATGTATTCAGTGGACAAGAAGAGGCCAGTTACAACTGCCATAACTCTGCCATCACGCACCTTGAGCCATCCAGGGTAAGCAATCAAAGACCTGTTCTGAGTTTTAGAAGTTCTCGCAGCCTAAGCCCTGGTATGTTTTGGTCCTGTCTGGATATGCACATCTAAAATGCACCTACTGGCTGGCCTGCAATGCCTGTCATTAAAGTACTTGTAATAGTTACATACTCCCTCTCTGTGAGTTCTACAATTATTTTTTTCTTCCCAAGATAATAGAGAAGATGCATATGGCTGTGTGCCTTCATAGGTAACAAATATGTATGTCTGGAAGTGGAAAAATGCTTAAACTGACTATGTATTTAATATAAATGTGAGATAAGATATCAGAGTTATATAGCCTCCCTTTGTTGGAGAAAGAAATCTTTTGGGGGATGATTCTAGGAAGAAATAAAAGGTAACTGATTTATAAGCAGAATTAACTCCACTCACAGGGCATCAAAGTTCAGGCATGGATTATCCTGATTTTGTCTGCTATTGACATCATAGATCATTCCCATTGTTATCTGTAACTTTTTTCTTCGTCTGCCAAGGGCTCTTTATACATAGTATTAGATACCTAGACTTTATCCCCATAGGAGTAGTTTAGTAAGCACAAGATCTGCTATAGTTCCTAAATTCATCTCATAAATGTAAGTGAAAGTGTACAGGTGAAGTGACAACCTCTGTTTTCCCTGGTATTCTTTTCCCTTCCTCCCCCTCCACTCACATCTGGAAATACAGGATGGATCTTTATTGCTGACATCTGCTACATGGAGCCAACCTCTGTCTGCATTGTGGGGAATGAAGTCTGTCTTTGATATGAAGTAGGTATACTCTGATCCAGCTGTGGGGTATGTTGCAGTTAGAAGAACCATTCAATATAGGCAGAAACCCTAAGAACAAACTATGAAAGAACAGTACAGCACAGCTCTCACAATGTCTCTTGTGAAAAAATAAAATGTGCTCCCTTTCTTATGTTTAGTATCTTCCCTATTTTATTGGATACAGACAGCTTTGCTAAATTCTAACTACCTAAAGTCCTATTTAATGCAAGATAGATCAGTAAAGTCACTGTTGTCCCTGAAGGCAAAGAAATATATTTGTATTTTTATTCTCATGTTTGTAAATTATCTTGACAATCTTTCTGTAGCCAGTTACAGAATTTTACTAGCATGGTGAGACTTTCAGACCTGGATACAAGCTATGTCAGACCTGGATAAAGCTATTTAAAATTGATTTCAGTATTTACAATTGTTCCTTCCCATAAAAATGGGTGGAAGGCTCTTCATTTTTAAAAGGTTTGACTGTTGTCTACCTTAGTTGTAAGCAACAGTTTTGGTGTGACCTGTTTTAGGTCAGCTAGAGGCCATTCTTCAGATAAAAAGTTTAATATGCCTCAGGCCTGCATGCGCGTTTGAACGTTCATGATGCCATTCTTTGCTCACTCCTTTAAATAGTGTTATGTTTATGGCAGACCCCCATAGAGACTATGGCAGTAGTAATTTGGTGACAAGTCTGTGAATTTGTTGCTTGTGTGTTTTTTTCACTGGTCTGCTGTAAAGGCTGTGTCTGTAACAGATATTTTCCTGCAAATGCCAGTGGAGCATTTTAGCATTGTAGTATATGCCATGGTCAACGGCAAAGGAAAGTCTTTTCTACATTTTTAGTTTTCTGCATTGTTGAAACCTCTGCTGGAGGTGTTGAGGTAGTGTTTGGTTCACACAGGTGGTTTGAATCTGCAGTTCCTTGACTTCTTCACTGACTCTATCTACAGGCATTCCTTCCCTGATGACCACTATGTGGAGTTCAGCAAGCACTCTCAGGATAGGGTCATTGGCACAAAAGGAGACATTGCCCATGTAAGTACCAGTAAAGGTCATGGTTGTGAAGCTGTGACAAGAATATTATTCTTCACAGGACATTTATTAACAGATCCGGGTGCTATGATGCTCTGTGTAACTGATGAACTTAGAGGCTTTAGAGAAAAGCTTTGAAAGTGTCAGATAACTTCTCCCTGTTTCTAAGGGTATAAACTTGACCATTCCAAACCATCTGTAGCACAAGCAGTGCGCAATGTGTTGCCTCTGTGGTTAGCATTCTGGGCAATTGTAGAATGTGCTTTGTTTTGTTCATTTGAAAGAGATCATGCATGACTTCCCCCGTCCTCCTTCCCTCCCCCCCCCCCCCCCCCCCCCCCCGAAGTAGCCTTCTTTGCCTTATTTTTCAGTAATAGTAATAATAATAATAAAAGTTCCACTGTAAACAGTGGCAAACAGTCAACAGCTGTGAGAAATGACCTATTAAAAGTGTTCTTAAAAGTGTCCTCCTTTTGCCCCCCCCCCCCCCCCCCCCCCCCCCCCAATTTTCAGCTTGCTTTTGGATAATTTAATTTTACCAATATATTTTCAGAGAACGCTCTTGTAGTGTTTTGTATGAATACCTGCAAATTTGACAGATGCAGGCTTCAGAGTGCTTCTGCTGCTTCTCAGTGCTAATTTGCATTCATTGTAGGCACTGTCTCTTTTGAAATATTATTTGCATAAAAAATTGTCATGAAACATAACTTATTAAAATTATTTATGATTTTACTTACTGCTCGTGATTTGTTTAAGCAAACTATCCATTCCTGCCCAATTTTTAATTTGGATTTATCTGGAAGTCAGATCAGTTTGAGTATTGTGTTCATCTGGTAAACAGATTTGTTTTCCAGTTTTAGAGAATTTTTTCCTCTCCATAAGTTTGAACGAGAGCTAGGCTCTGAGGGATGTTACAGATCAAATCTATCTGAGAAGATGGTCATAAGCCCTTTTTATCTTCCAACAGTTTGTTGGGGTAAAGCTCAGAAAGTTGCCCTTCCGTGTAAATGCCAGGATTTTTAACTCATTTTCTATAGTTTCTGGCTGCTTTCCCTTCAATGTGTGCTTTGGAGTTTTTATGTTTGTAAATACCATCTGCTCTGAAAGCAGTTCCATTTCTGAAACAGTTTCTGGCTAAGTGGTACCTTGTGACTGCAGCTTCCCAGCCTACTTTTCATAATGGGGTTAGTTTCTTTGGAACTAATCCTGATTGTATCAGTGAACCTGCAGTAAGCAAAGTACTGGCCAAAATGTGTTTTGAGACTTGGTTCCAGCTGTGAAAAACTATTAAAGGACTGGCAGGAAGGGTTACCTTTGGAATGCTCTCACTTGAAATGAAAAACCAAAATGGGAAATGGGGTGATTCTGGAAACAGTCTAGAAGGGGGAACTTGGAGTGATCTTAGGCACAGGTACATTACAAATTGTGTACAAATTGTGACTAATCTTTCTTTTTCTTTTTAATCTAAAAGATCTATGATATTCAGACTGGCAACAAGCTATTGACTCTGTTTAACCCAGATCTTGCCAACAACTACAAGAAGAACTGTGCCACCTTTAATCCCACTGATGACCTTGTCCTAAACGATGGTGTCCTCTGGGATGTCAGATCGGCACAAGCCATCCACAAGTTTGACAAATTCAACATGACCATCAGTGGTGTTTTCCATCCCAATGGGCTAGAGGTCATAGTCAACACAGAAATTGTATCCTTTGGCCACTCTGGTAACTGGTGTGCTGGGACCTAAAGAATTTGTATTGATAAACAAGTAGCTGTTTGCATAAGTTGTATTAATGGTCTGCTATGTTACCGGTTATGTATGGTAACAACAGTTTTCATCTGTGAATCACCTAAGTAGGGACAGCTAGCTAATTTAAATCTAGAGTCTGCCTCTGATATGGCCTAGAGGAAATACTTAACACACAGAGAGAGCAAGAGAGATTTTATTTTCTAATATACGCTGTGGTACCTCTGCTCTCTTCCCATCCCTTAGCAAGATCAACCTTGAAGCTACTGCAGTAACCTTTCATGACTGGGAACAACATTTTGAGTAAGAACTTTTCTATTTTGAACACGTGTAAGGGATTGTGGTGCCGGAATCCAACTCCGGTTCTGTCATGTTTGCAAGAACGCGGCAATGAGGTTTCTTGAATGCAATTAATCAGTTGTTTGCCACTGTGTTGAAAAGGAAATAGAAACTTTCAATTGTTTGTTGCTCCTTAGCCTGTATTTTTTCAGTGGGACCTCCGAACTTTCCATTTGTTACACACAGTACCTGCACTGGATCAGTGTCGTGTGGTCTTCAACTATACTGGCACAGTTATGTATGGAGGTAGGACTTCTCAGTCTTATATTACTCTCCTTGGTCATCTCTGGTTTGAGATAAGTAAATGCTTGTTCAGTGAAATTGGAAGCTTCAGAGAGTCTGTCTAACTCCGGGCCTTACTGGCATGTGTGAACTGGAACTTTTTCAGGAAGTTTATGCTACGTGTATTGCTGACAAAGACAGTTTTCTCTAACATCAGCAATATCACAACTCATTTGTAAGATTAAAAATCAACCTCTTGAAAAAGAAAACCTGTATAATGGCAGATCTGATGATGCTTGAGAAAATAATTTTGTCCTCTGTATTAAGTTTCAATGATCTGCAGTATTAATAAAGGCAGCTCTGGAAGAGTAGATATTAAATAGGTCTTGCCAAGCTATTAAATAAAAAGAAAATTCGTGTCAGAGTCTGATTTGATCTTAAGTTGATTAATGATAGTGACGAATGGAAGGTGGATCTGTGGAATAATCTTTCCTTGTATCAGCTATGTTGCAGGCAGATGATGAAGATGACCTTCTGGAGGAGAGAATGAGAAGTCCCTTTGGCTCTTCTTTCAGGACATTTAATGCAACTGATTATAAACCTATAGGTAAGAGTAAGAGAGGAGCAAATAGCTTGGTCTGGAGGTTTGAAGGTTTATTGACAGTTCTGCTTAGTAACATTCACTTCCTCCTCCCCTTTGCGTGTATGACAAAACAAACTCTGCTATGACCTGTTCTGATTGAAGTGCGAGAGTTGGGTTTAACACTGAAATAAGTTCAAGTATCATATCCTGTTCTGTGTGTGATTGCCTTACTTGCCACTGTTCAGTTTTGGCTTTCCTTTCCTTTCCCCTTTCCAAGTAGGGCATAATCTGAGATAGTAGGTCATTTGGCCAAATGTCATTGGTCTCATTTTACGAAGGGCTTTTTTTTTTCTTTTTCATTTTTTTTCCTTTTCCCAATAGCATTTCCTTGTGCTGGTAGTTCAAAATGCTGTCGGTTTGACCTCCAGCTTGCAAAGCTCCTGGAGCTAAGCTAATTGCTGCTATGAACATAAACAAATGTGGCTTTTGCTATTGAAAGGAGACATGGCTCACTCAGTCTCTTAGTTGCCACCTATCCTGGAAGATTACCTGCTGTTCGCTGTGCTTAGAGAAGCCAATAGATATATTATCAAGGGAGGAGGCACTGTGCAGAGCAGGTTAAGAACTTACCTGGTTATTGTTTGTGGCAGTCTCCAACATTTCTATTCTTTATTACAGGTTGAATTAGTTACAAATGTTCATTTCACTTTTACTTCAGCTGTTGTTTTGTGTCCCAACACTTAATTATCTGCTTTTAGACATATATTGTTAGACTTTTTTTCTTTCAGCGAGCATTAAGTAATAGGCAGTTAACCACTGAGTTTGTTTTGTGGTGTTTTCCAGCTACCATAGATGTAAAGCGGAATATCTTTGACTTGTGCACAGACAGCAAGGACTGCTATCTGGCTGTAATTGAGGTAAAGGAGCTAAGAATAAACTCTGGTCTCTGTAGCTGTGGTTTGAGTGCGCTTTTTTGTTTCTTTTTAAAACCTTCAGAACTGATGATTCTGGAGTTCCTACTGTTAAATTCATGTCCGAAGTGGTGGTGGTGTTTTGATGATGGTAAAGATGCTGTTAGTTTTTTGTTGTCCACCCACAGCAGTCTTGTTTTTCTGCCTCTAATTCCTTAAACTTTCTTAAACTTCCCAACACATTTGCTTCTCTTCTTGAAACACTTCTCACTTTAAAATGTGCAGAGGTTTTCCTTCTCATAAGTGTAGAGAGAAATGCATTTTTTTTCCTATTTATAGGAATAATTTCCTATTAAAATGTGCACTGTATCAAACAACAGGGAAATGCAGTCTTCCTGGGGCTTCCCATGGAGCTTTACTGTGAATCACTCTTATTGTTCCTTTTTCACTTGCTTTCCTAGCAAAATCCCAGAAGCTGAGGATTTGGAGCAAAAATTACTGAGCAAAGCTTCTGGTCTGTTAAGGGGGAAGTCAAATTAAACTAATGGGTCTTGAACTATGTAAGTGTAGTGACTAATGTAAAATCCTGTTGATGTAACACTGTAAACCACACTGATCCTTACAGACCAAAAAAAGCGAGTCGAGAATTTGTAGTAGGGCAAGCTTCATGTTTAACTACTGAAGTTAGAGTCGCTAAGGTTGTGAGGCCAAGATACAAAAATGTTGTTTTACAGGAGTCACTGGAGATGTTAATTCCTGACATATGGCAGCAGTGGTTGCTGGGGTATCAGACTGCTGCCTTCTGGAACTCTTGCTATATGACAGCTTTTAGCATTCTCTCAAGGCATATGGTTCAATGATATAATAGGGAGGCAAATTTGAAAGGAAGTGGTGTGCGGTTGGGTGAGAACTAAACCAAAGCATGTTAAGGATCCAGTAAAGGTTTTGTTAAGTCTACTAGTAAGAGTGTGACTAGTGGATGACAGAAGCAGAAAGTACATATTTACATCACTCCTGGGATGGTCCTTGAAACTAAAAAGACTTGTTCTTAGTGCTAATTGTACTGCTGCTAGTAAATGGGACGGAAGGATTTTGGTAATGTTTCTGTAACTGAGATCAGATATAGCACTGAATATGAATGCTGAGCTTAATTCCTGGGGCTAACTGCTGTGTGGGCATCTCGTCTTCAGAATCAAGGGAGCATGGATGCCATGAACATGGATACAGTTTGCAGGCTGTATGAAGTGGGCAGGCAGCGTTTGGCAGAAGATGAAGAGGATGAAGAAGAAGATCAGGTGAGAAGTATAGCATTAACCTGGTTGTTCAAGAGTAGCTGTTAGCTATCTACATGTGAGAGGCCACAGGTGTTCATTTATTACCCATAAAGTACAGCTGCCTCATTTGGTCTCACCTAATGTGAAGTAGGTCACTTTACTGTCAGTGTAAACTAAGACTATCTATGCAGAAGCTGTGTGAACAGTAACTTTGTGCACTGTAAACTGAGATGATAATTTATGGTTTGTTTATTCATTTCTCAGTGTTTCAATCTTCATCAGAAATTTTGCTGTTTGTTCTGCTTGGTTTTTTTTTAAATATTTTGACACCCAGTAGAGACAGAGGTGTTTTGAGGTTTTCTTTTTTTTCAATTCCACGTCTCATATTTGGGCATAACTTGTCACCAATTTCTGAATGAGACACAACTTGACTGATGCAGTGAAACTGCACAGTACTTCTGCAAAGCAAAATGTTTCAAGAATTTTAAAGAAAGCTGTAGGTTTGCATTGGGATGTATTGGTTTTCCTTCTCAGATCAGCCATTTGATCTCTGGCAACTTGACAAAAGAGCTAAGAACTGCAATAAGTGCTCCTCAGGGTGCAGTTGGTAGAATACACAGTAGCACAGAATACTTACTAAAGTACAATGAGAATTAAAGACGAATTTGTAGCTTTTTGAATGTCAGGTTTTTTGGGGGGGGGGGGGGGGTTGGGGTTTTTTTTGGTTTTGGTTTTTTTTTTTTTTTTGAACAGGCAAAGACCTTTATGCTTCAACTCCCTAAAGATTTTAAATGCATTATTCTCTGCTCTTTGGTGTCTGCATTCTAGTAAATCATATATTTGTATCTCCTGTGAGAAAAGCTGACTTCACCTTTTTCCAAAGAATCTCAGAAGGTAATATTTTGGTGGGGGTTTTTTCCAGACTGTGTGGAAAGCTGGATTTCTGATACCCTTTCTGTCTCTGAATCTTCCTGTTGCTAGGCTAAAACTTTTACTTTCTAGTTCAGAAGGCTGGACACCAGATCCCAGGAAAGAATAATTTTCTTTGCAGTTAGTTGTTATTATTACAATTTCACTGTAATGCTGAAGATAAAGCAGTAGTTCTGTTTTGCATACACAGTTTGCTGTCCTGTCCTCTCAGTGTGCTACAAAGTTGCAGCTGAAGTCTTGGCATTCTTATGAAATCATTGGTCACCGTTTCTATCCCTAGATTGGATGGATTCAGTTTAGGAACTTTTAGGTTGGGTGAAGAGTAGAATTCCTTGGGAAACAATGGAGGGGGGGGAAATTACTGTTCCTTCCAAAGTGTTTCTACTTTCTAGCCATCCAGTGCTTGCCTTGGGCAATACTTTCTATTTTTGTCTCTGCTTCCACTGGTTTTGTTCACATTCAGTATATTTTAGTAAGCATATTCACATTTTCTTTATAATATCTCAAAAAAACCAGTTTGTAGCAGAAATTTATTTTGCATTGTACAATGATTAACTAGCAGCTATCAAGACACTGTTTTGTAATATCTCTGGTAAGTGTTGACTTAAGTGGAGATCTGTATTTGTATAAGAGGAGGCAGTCTGAATGTGGTTGGTTCCAGGCTGTAACACTAGGTACCAAGCAGAGATAAGGTATCTATCACCCATCAAATGTGACTGGGGACGCTTCCTGTCTTACAAATGGAGGTGGCCCCAGGCAGAATTTAAGTATGCTAAAAGCTTTTCTGTAAAGCTTATGGAGTATTCAAACAAAGCTGCTTCGGGATCAATTTGCAAGCTGAGTGACTAGTTAATATTGTGTAATTGCTGCTTTTTATGGTCTTCATTTCTGGGGTGTATAGATGTTTCCTAGACAGTAACTTTTAGGGATGGTTAAAATCCAATTTCTTTAGTAAGAGAGATTTGGTTTTAATATAAACAACACTTAAGAACCCAAATTCAATTCAATCTATATATATTTAGCAAAACATAAACTAAACCCCTTGCTCTCTATCCCGTAGCTGTTCACTGCTGTTCCTCCAGGTTTGTTCTACTCTTAGGCTTACAAAATATAGCTTTTGTCTCCATAGAGACATCCAGCATTGAGCTAGAATGAGTAGAGGTTTTTCAGGATAAAGACAGAATCTCTCTGGCACACTTGTCTGTTAAGGCCAACAAGAGTAATTTGTTTCCTGATGAACGGGAGTTTTCTGTGTATACATATGTCGTGTTTACTACTTGCCTAGTTAGTTTCTGTGATTTAGGCTTTGAAAAACTGGAAATAAACTTTCAAACTTATTGAGACTTCTCGCAGATATTCTGAAACACTTTCTAGATAAAAGATGATGCTTTCTGATCTTTTTCATGAAAATGGTGTGGGGGGAAATCCATGTGAATCAACATTAATCTGGTATCTCTTTGGTCAAGATTTTTAGAGCAGATATTAGTCTGTTTGGCCCCTGTATCTTCACACCTTGACTTTATGCATATAGGTATTTTTGTATATGATCTAAATGGGTCCACAAGTACAGTTTTTTTGCCTGTACAGAAAGTAATAAGTACTCAAATAGAACCATGTTTGATGGACAAACCTTGCTTGGAAGTCATGTGATGCAGAGTAAAATTTATTTAAAAATTGTGCTTGAGGCAAGTTAAGAACTTGAAGAAAAATATCTGCCTGACGTTTTTTACTTTAAATTTTGACACTTCATGATGTCAGTTTTGACAAGTGTCAACTGATAGCTCTGTGACAGATTTTTGAAAAGCAAAAGACTGAGAGGCCATAAAATGAACCTAGCAGGGGTATTTGGCCTATAGATAACTTTAAATTCCTTCTTTTATTTAAGTGAAGAAACCAAACAATTATATTACTCCCCTTTCTCAAACCAAGCCTTGTAAAATCAACCCATCTGTTACATAAATTACCCTCAAATTAAATTATCAGGCTGACTTCGCTGGCTTATGTACAGTACTGCTGCAGTAAATGTTTATGGTTTTGTTTGAGATACTTGAGAATAGCACCACTGTAGCTGGGTTCTTCCTTGGCTGTTAGACTAGCCTTTCATAGGAGATCTCTGCTGCCTTTTCCTAGTTATGGCCAGTAATCCAGAGTTGTCAAGCCTTGTTAAATAGAATAAATGCTAAATGGATATTGATACTCTGTGGTCTGTACTTACATCTTCATTTTCCCTCAGTTATTGTAGTAACACGCTTAGCAAGAGCCAGTTTGTGAGCTTTTTTTGTTGGATGTTTTACTCCAAAAATACTAGTCTTTCTGCCTTGAATTTTCATGAGTTTTGTGTATTATTTCACTGCTGGGTGAGTATCTAAACAGGTCCATCAGTGACTGACAGTCTCACTCACAAGTATTTGCAAAACTATGTTCAGTCTATGGGGAAATAGGCAGAGTTTCCTAATCTTCAGTCCTGCAGCAAGATCTTCCTCCTCTTCCTCCTGTATTTGCCACTGTTTTGATACACTCCTCCAGAGTTAGACTTAGCAAAAATAAGATGGATATCTGAGCTACTGGTACAGATGCTGGACCATCTTTTGGTTGTTAGCTTGTGTAATTCTTTTTTATTTCCCTTTATTGGCTGATTAGTATCCCCTGTTTCGCTCAGTAATCTACTGTCTTCCGTAGTGAGGCAGACCAGGAATTTCAGAGGAAATGGTGCAAAGGAAAGTGAACGTACTGATCTGGCCTAGAAAGGGCACATGGCAGTTGGTATGGGCTAGAAGAGGGGACTTAAGAAATATTAAGTGATCAGAAAAGCTAAAACCAGGGGAACTGGCTGACCATGGGGTGGACTCAAAACTGTGAAACTTAAGTCTAGATGATGTGATCTTCTGAGTGGCTTACAGGATTTTCAGTCTGTGCATTTTTACCTCTTTATTTTAGTTTTTCTTTCCATATTACTTCTTTAAGGGCTATTTTTCTGTCTGTGGTACATGATGTGGATGATGTTGCATCTGTGAGGCTCAAGTAGTACTCTCAGTTACTGTCATGTTCAGAGAGATTTATGGCTTCAGCAGCAGATTGCTTCACTTAGCTGTCCCTGTCCTATAAAGTGTGTTCTACTTCTTTTGCCAGAACTGAAGAACTGTTAATTATCCTGCAGTGCTTCTGGGCTATCGAAATGGTGATGGTAGGTGTGTAATTTGTCTTTTTGCATTGGTTTAGAAAATTCTAGGTGATGTGAAATGAAAGCTTTGGAGATAAGGCAATAAAGACTCAGAAGGCAATCACTATTCTAACATGTGGTTTAGCCAGGATGGAGAATGTTTTTCCTCAGCTTTCTATGTGGTCTTTGTGATCCCGGTTTCTACTTTTATTTTAGGACTCTCTCCCTAGCTGCCTGCAACGGCAATTCCACTGTACTTTTATTGCTGTTGGTTTGCTACAGGCTTGTTTTCATGTGGATACTTATTTGCTGGGGAAAAACCCCACAAACCTTAATCCATATTGGCACATGTATTTGAGAACCATCAGACCATGGTGTTGCTTTGTCACTACAACCTGCCTGGAATGATTAATGTCATCAGGGACCCTAAGTTATTCAGGAGCTATTCCTGTAACATTTGAAGATATGGTTTGTTTTGAAATCTTGCTCAAGATGAAATGGTTTACAGGATAATAGCTGGGAACAAGTATTTTCAGACAAATGCCTCAACTGATTATAATATGCATGTGTTTATTGCACACCTTAATAGGAATCTTTGACCTTAGTTGCAGCCGGGGAGGCTATGTAAAGAGTGGTTTCCATCAAAGACGTGTTTACATAACAGACACATCTTTTGAACAGGCATCCTCTAAAACAGATACTTAAAAAAAAAAAAAGTTTTCCCAGTACCTGTACTTCTTACCACATTTTTAGATAGTAGCAAATAACTGTGACTGCTGCAGCCTATTCTGCTGTTTCAGAATCCAGTTTCACTAGCTGTCAGTTAGTGCAAACAGAGGAAATTCTTGGAAAGGGAAAAGTAATTGGAGTTTTCAGAAGACTAGACCTAGTATTATGGAGTAAAACAGCTTCACCAGAGATAAAAGCATATTCTGCCTGTTCAGTGACATCAAAGGTTGACTTCCTCTCACCTAACACATCTTTCTAGAATTCCCAGAGTAGCTGGGATCCAAGAAAATAAAAGCTACCTCAGCTGTGATGAGAAATGTCAGTCAGAAGCTTGAGAAAATAAAGGAAGAAATTCTCGTCCATAGAGGGAGAGTTCATTTAGCTGCCAAATTTTGAAATTCCTTTACACACTATTGCTTTTTGTCATGCAGTTAAAGGAATGGGCTTATTTTTGTGAGTGAGAGGAAGGAAGAGAAGCAGATTCAGAAATTGCACCTAATTCTGGACTCCTTATATTGTCTCTGAGCCCTACAGCACAGAGAATATAATAGTCACATTAGAACACATTTATCCCTAGCATTAAGGAACGTATCAGCTGCGAAATGATGACTTGCACATGCCTCAAAGAGGACAGTGACTCTGGAGTTAGAATGATCATCATCAGGTACATACAGTCATGTTAAAATGAAAACATTACATAGGCAAAAAAACAGAGCATTGGTCAAAAGAGTCCCAGCTGAACATGCCAATTCTACAGAGGCCCAGTTACTTTCAAGTTTTTGTTTATCTGTGTCATGGATGCTTTTTCATTCATCACAGGTAAGTAGTCATTGTTAGACAAGCTAAACCTACTTACATAGACTAAGAGAATAACTGCTTTTTTATTTCTTCACTCCATGTTTTGCCTCTGTGACATACTGTATGCTGTGTGCTGTTTCCTGTATTAAATCTGCACATACCTACATCTGCATAGAAGCCTATGGTAAGATTCCTTGCTTGTTACATATAGTAACTTCTGCGCATTCCCAGGCTTCTAAGTTTCTACTCTGTGACCTCATTAATGGCTATGAAGAAGTAGAAATTCTAACACTGAAGTATCCAAGAAGGTAAAAATAGGTGCAGCCCTGTAGTGTGAAGGAGATTAATACTTAGAATGAATTTAATGGTATGATAATAAGAAGTGAGTTTGGGCTTGCTAGCTGAGGGGAAGGATGGAGACAGGTAATCTAGGATGTAAAATTCCTTACATGCTTGACCCCCTAGAAGGACTGTTGGCTGTATTTAAGCTTTTTCCACTGCCCATGGTTCAGGGAGTGTTAAGAAGTGGGTGGGGGAGGAATTGGGTAGAAACTCTTAAGTGACTGAAAACCAGACATTGTCACTTTGTCACTCCTGAGAATTGCATGGCAAAGGATCAGAAAGTACCAATATGCTACACAGATGCTTTGGAAGCAAAGAGAACAATTGTCAGAAGATATGACAAGGGGATTGTCTGTGGAGAAAGATAAATTACTAAAACAAGGAGAGACTTATTCCTCTGGAGTGAAACATTCTTCAGTGAACTTGTATTTGAACAAAGATCATATGTTCTTTTTTTATGAAAGCAAAGCCCCTTCCAATGCTGGAAATAGGTAGTAATTAAAATAATACTGATAATTTGGAAGAGACCAGGTTACTAAAAATAAGTTTGCTTTTCTCTAGGAGAAACTTGGGGGAGGAGGGTGAAAGAGAGGGAGACTTAAACTAGTGGGTGGTTTCTTGCAAAAGCAAATAAATTGACCAAAATAACGAGACTCTGGGAAACATGAATTTCTTTACCCCCACCCCCCAAAAAAACCTAGAGAAAATAAGCATCTGTTTCTATAAACTGTTTACCAGCAGATGATTAGACTTGGCTACAAATAGCCAGAAGTGAATTAAATATGAGCTGAAAGATTTGAAAAAGTGGGAAAAGCTTCACTGACATTTGATTAACTGTTTTGCAGGTAGAGAAAAGGCAGCCTCATAGATGAAAATAAGAACAGTTAGAGTAGAGTAATACCATATAGTGTGATTCAGACTGAGAGGTGCAATAGATTGTGTTTTCAGAGGAAGGGACTGTTGCTGGAAAGCATCTGCAGGTGAGAGGTGTTGACTTGGAAGTGATGATAGGTGAGCATGGGGCTGGGGAAGGAGCAGCTGTGAGATGATGATAGCTGAAGAGTTCATAGAGCAGTAACAGGAAGTTGGGCAGAGAACTATTGACATAAATACTTGTTTTGGACTGTGAATCAACTCCTAGAAGAGGAAGAAAAAGTGAATGAGGTATTAGATGAAAAGATGAAGCTTTTTGTAACAACTGAAACCATGTCAAATAAGCAAAAAATCAGTGACCTGTAAATCTCAAAACTGAGTTAAGGTTTCCAAACCTATATTGACAATCGAAAAAGACCTATGAGATCTTCTCTTGGCAGCTAACAGCCAGCCTAGTGTAAATTTGAGAGATTATGTAATCTGCAGTTGAGAAGTCTCAAATTCTGTTCATCTGGTCATAAAAAATCTTTGGATTCAAGAAATGTAGGAAAACTCTATAAAAAGTCTTAAGAGTGCTTATAAAGCAAGCTGGTGTATTTTTAAATACTGTAGATCTGCAGTGCTGTAAGCCATACTTCCTGAAAGCACTTTGTACATACACTGATTTAATGTTAAAATACAGTGCAGAAATATGTTAAAATCAAAAAATCAAAGTTCTGCCTAGTTAGCATATATTTTGTATCAGAGTTTGAATAAGTGAAAGACTGGGATTTTCCTGAGCCTTTGCATGTTTTTTGAGAGATGAACACTGGTGAATATGTTGCGTATCAATAACCTGTACTACCCAAAAAGACAGACTTTGAGTTTTGTATGTGCAAAATGAATGAGTAAAGAGGAACAGTAAGAAAATCTATGATGATGAAAGTCTATGAAGGGCATGCAAACATGCCTCAAAGAACAATATGGAAGAATATACATAACACTTGAACAAGAGCAAAGGGTATTTACTAAGCTCTGAATGGGTTGTAAATACTGGCAACATGAAGAATTAGGTCAAGCATTTTTTTGTTACAGTGCTGCCACCCCTATATATGCCATTCCTTTAGGGGATGTTGTTTAGTTTTTTCCTTTGTAGTTATAAATTATAAATTATAAATTAATTGAACCAAATCTACTTGGCTGTCTGAATCTTTATGTAAGATCACAAACTGGTAGTAGAGTTAAGTTACCAGTAATTTGCTTTGAGATGATCTTGAGATAATCCTTTGCTATGTAATCAACTTTTCTGATTCTGTAAGTTAATGTCCAGCTTTTCTTGTACTACTACATCTCTGTAAATCTGCCTGTATGCAGGCATGTTAAAAAGCTGATGTGAATCACTTTTGCCCTCTTCATCATCCCCAAAGTAGTTCCAGGGTCATAGACTGTGTGTTGAACCTATTTATGTGTTACTGTGTAAGTGAACTAGTGAATTTTGGTGAGTTAGTGAGTGTTGAGAGATTTCTCTAAGATGCACACTTAAATTAATTGTCCCATTTTTGCAGTCTTATCCTAGAAGAACTGATAGTTCCTGCATCCTTTTTACTTGTCTAACTGATGATACTATACATTATTGACTTACATTCTTAAGACTTTTTGAGTTAAACTGATACAAACCCTTTGTATAGATGGTCTTTTTCAGCCTAAACTAGTCTTTATTAGTTGAGTCACATTAACTCTTTAGTTGAGTCAAACAGTTTCTAAGTTAAACTGGGGCCTGTCCCTGTGTGGACATCCTACTTACATCTGTGGGTAGCTATTCCCCACTAAAGTTGCAGCCTCCCTCTTTGCTATTCCCTTATAACTGGGGTTTTGGTTTGTTCTCTTGTTCACTTTAAATTGTCAGCTTTGCCTTTGTTCATTGCCTTATTTTCGCAGTCTTTGCTTTAACTGGGGTGAAGTCAGCACCATAAGTATTTATGCAGAGAAGTGGGGCCAGGAAGCCATTTTGTGTATGAAACACGGTGGGTGTTTCCTGGATTAAAATTCCTTTATTATAATTATGATACTGTGTTTCTGAAGAGCAGAAAGAGTTGGCCATCCAGGTATGTTGATACTATAATGCCCTCTGCATTGCAGCTGTTATGTAGTGACATCTGTGTATGCTGGAGATGAAGAAGAGTAACACTTGGTACAGTATTGTGAAGATAACACAGAAAACCCCTAGCATTCGTATTCACTATATTATATAATAATAAAATTAATACATATCTATATAACATATAATTACAAGTTTGAGTCTCATTAGAGGTCAACAGGTACTCTACTTCAAACTGTTCTACTCTTGGCATCTATCAAGGTAAAGCTCCCTTAAGTTAATCCTGAGGGTAGGTATCTAAAACCTTTAGATGGCACAATTAGTATATCTGAATCACAGTGTGACTAAAATGGGTAGCAATGTGACATCCTTAATTCAAAAGCTGGGCTCCATCATGTCCCTCTGAGTGTCACCTACTCTCTTTAAAAGGGAGCATTAGATTTTTTTTCTTTTTTCTTCCATCATAGCCTCAGGTTGGGATTGTTTGTAATCTTACATGAGTTACATAGGAAGATAGGGTTTTGGTCTGGCTGTACTGTAATAATAGTGCATCTGGCTGTAGAGCAGGCACACAGAAATATCAGGCAGTGAGTCAGAGTGCTGATAGTGAGGTAGGATGTTTTACAGAGGGAAGGTTATGAGATGGTCAGTTTGTGATTCTCCTGCCTTCTGTAAAGACAACTGGCAGCTGTGAAGTGGCTTCTGTTGGAGAGGGATGAGGATATTTTCTAAGGAAGCAGAGGAGGAATGTGAGGACTCCATGAACAGTTGAAGTTCTGATCTAAGCAGCTTTTACAGAAAACAACCCAAATAGAAGAATATCTTTAGGCATCTAAAGGAGTTAGTGGTGGCTAAAACAATTCCTTGATATTGCTTAAGTCATATGGAATGTGCTGGTCCATGGGTTCTGTGGATCAATTTACTCCAGTGAGGAAGATAAGCACAGGTGCATGCTTGTTTTGCATAGATGTGCACGCTGGTTCTTTTCTCTAGCAGCACCTGTGTGATTGCCCAAAGCTCTTGGGAACTACTAATGAATGGGTAGGAGCTTGCTTTTGCAGGTTTTTCCTTCACAAATCCAGATGTGGTTTGGAATAACTGTTCTGCCTAGCTGCCCTTGTGACATTGCACAGGATTTTTTTCACTGCTCTTATACAAGCATACTGAATGAGTCACCGGGGAAGGCATGCCATTTTTTATCTGTATATGGATCTCTTATGTGAGACAGTTGTGGTATCTGATGAGGATGCAGCCTAGATATCCATTAACAGGCTGGATATCACTTACATATGATGGTGATAAGTGTGAGGAAATACCAGGTGGAGTGTCTCTCAGCTGTATGTCCCACAGATTGGTTTGGGGTGCAGAAGCTCAGTGTGCTTTCTTAAGAGAGACCTCACCACAGATACGCAAGCCTTGTGTTTCTAGATTGGAGTACCGCAGTGTGCCTGCAGAATTTTGTGCTTGGCGATTGTTCGGAAGCTAATGTGGAATTAGCCTGTTACTTAGCAGAAGCATCACAGTTTCCAGGTTCCTGTTTGCGTTCTTTAAAACATGATAAGGTACGGGCTTCTCACTAATTTAAGATCACTGCTCTTGAACTGTGTTCTGTGTCAGTCATTCAGCTCGGTAAGGTGAATGACAGCTGAGCACTCCTGTGCTCAGCACTGTGCATATGTCATGCTCTCCCTGTCACGTGCACATGTGACTTCCTGTAGCATGGCTTTCACACTATTTTCTGGTTTACCAAGGACAGGTATAATTTAGATCACATCTTACTGTTCTTAGGTGGTTTTTAAATGAGTGTGGCCTGATTCTAATCACCTACTTCAGATTAAGTAATTTAAACTGGAAAGGTGGAAACATTGATTTCAATTCTCTAGTATTCTGTTGCTATTTGTATTTTCATAATGGATTTTTTCCTTACTGGTTGGTATAATCCTTCAAAATTAATTTGCAGCTAAATATACACCCTTTCTGTGTAATTTGGCGCTTATTCTTGTCATCCAGAAGAAATCTTTAGCTTTATACAACTATATTTCATTTCATCCTGTATTTGAAGGATGATATTGCTATATATGCCTTGCCTTAAGCTTGAATGAAAATGTTGATAAAATAGTATTTCAATTTCCAATAAATACATTAAATGTGAAACATAAACAAATTCAGTAGTTTTGACATTTTCTTTTAAGTCATTGTGGGCTAGATATTTAGGAAAAAAACCTGCTTTCAGAAATTCCACAGATGTGGAAACTAAGAGGGTACCTAACTCATTTCACAATCCTTTAGGTTTCAGCTACACAGACTCTAAATGAATCTCGTAGACAATACACTTTTTTTCCTGATGTCTACAGTTGTCTCTCTCTCCAGACACTTGTGATAAACTTGGCTTAATTTTTCCAAGCTTTTAAAAGAAACTTATCTCCTCCTTTCCAGCTTCAGAGTTGTTTAGAAACTGAAAAAGGAAAATAAGCTTTATTACTCTATCCAGAATTGAAAAATTGATTAAAAACTGAAAAGGCAGGAGAGTTTAAGACATTGGTCTCTCTGCAGGTACTGCATAGAACAAAAGTAAAAGTTATTAAGGCAAAAGCTTTTATACACAATTCAATATATTTTATGGAAAATTATATTCAATATGGCATTGCAGTTTAAAACTGTGAACTGTAAGTAAGATATTTCCTCTCCCTGTGTATATACCATTCAAAAAGCTATGTCTGTTTATTTGAGGACTCATTGACTCAAAGTAAAGTTTGTAATTGCTTAAAATAAGCATAGGCTTTAATAAAGGTTGTTTTAATTTTATACTTAATATAAGCTCTTTCAGGAAGAAAACTGTATGTAGCAAACCAATGCTTTTATACTGTCATGTCCATTTAAATAACACAGCACTTCTGGTCAGTGGAGGAGACTTGGCTGCCTTTTGCAAGTGAAGAAACAATAACATTTGCCCAGGCATTCCTTGTTTCTTTTGCCTGTGACAGATGTCGGATTTGTGTAAGTGTGGTGGATTTTTTTTAATAGCACTGACTGAACAAAAAGTAGGTTGGGGAGATGACAGAATCACAGAATCACAGAATCACAGAATCATATAGGTTGGAAAAGACCTTTAAGATCATCGAGTCCAACCATAAACCTAACACTGCCAAAAACCATCACTACACCATGTCTCTAAGTACCTCATCCAAACGTCCTTTAAATACCTCCAGGGATGGCGACTCAACCACTTCCCTGGGCAGTCTGTTCCAATGCTTGACAGTACGGTCTTTTTCCTCTGTCCTTTTAGATCTGAAAATGCAGCAGTCTTAACAGCACAGTGTGAGTGTGGTGAGCTTGAGGACCAAACTAACCCTTGAAGTGGGTTGTTAAATATCTATCTTAACTGGTTCATAATTTTGCAAAATGTGTTCCCTCCCAAAACAAAGGGGCAATTAAGACTGACTTGAGAGCTGCCTTCCTGCCACATGAGAGCATTCTGTTCGAGAAAAAGGTGTGACTCTAAGGAGATGTGCAGGTATATTGTGAACCCTTTCTTTGAGTCTTGAAGAATTCCTGGAGCTTGGCTTGTGATGGCACTTTCTGGCCTCTTGTTTGTCTGGAAGAACGATAGGACTGTAACAGAGCTTCTTCCCACTCAGTTTCATCTGCTAGACGTGGATTTCTGGATTTGATCTGTACAATGAGAAATTCAGTTGCTTTACTGAATGCTAATTCTTATGGTTTGATAGGGAAAGATCTTGATCCACAGGTAAATGCCAAAGATGAGACTTCTGAGCTGCTTTAAACAGTTCTATCCTCTGAAGCTGAGTGATTCAGGGATTGGTTTAGGCTAATAGTATCTTTCCCTACATTTTAGCTCTCATCTAAATCAGGAATGACTGAGAGACTGAACATCCTATGCTGCATGCTGTTTGATGCAAAGTAGAGGTTTTGGTCCAGTTGAAACTAAAGCAGTTTGTACAAGACTAGCAACAAAGCCATGGATTAACAGGTCTTATTGCATGTCCTTCTCAAGAGTGCATTGTGGTGACACATGTTGATGGCCAGTGTTGGGGAGGAGCTTGAGCCAATGGCACCTGTGTTGCACCAGCATTGTGCAGATAAGACTTTGCAGGCCTGCAAATGATCTAGCATGTGTCATGTTCTGTAGGTGTGGAGAGGAGGTGTTTTATATGGGTGATGGGAAAGTGTTTATAACATGTGATGTCTGGATATGGGGAGAAGTGAAAACTACACATATGTTTTTCTTCAATTATTCCATTTTACATTTGCTTTAATGTCTGCAATGGATTATTTTTGCTGTCTTTATAGGAGGAAGAAGAGCAAGAGGAAGAAGATGATGAAGATGATGATGATGATACAGATGACCTTGATGAACTAGATACAGACCAGCTGCTGGAGGCTGAGCTGGAGGAGGATGAGAACAATGAGAATGCTGGTGAGGATGGAGAAAATGACTTTTCTCCCTCCGATGATGAGGAGCTCGCCAACCTCCTGGAAGAGGGAGATGAGGGTGAAGATGAAGATTCTGATGCTGATGAGGAAGTTGAGCTGATTCTTGGAGATAGTAAGTGTGTGCCCAGCTTGGTAACCACAGGTGACCTTGTCCTCTGTTTAATGTCCTGACAAATATGCAACATCTAAGCCTTCCCTGAAATGACTTAGCTGACTTTTCCCCTCGCTGCTATGAAAGGCACAAATCATCATGCTTGTTCACCTGTGGCCTTTCAAAGTAATCTGTGGGTAGAAAGACCTCTTATCTGAGAGAACAACTGAGAGTTCTGGAAAGGAAGGTATCTCCTTTCTTCAAGTGCTCCCAGGTGTGTGTGTGAGAACTTAAAGGCAGGCCAAGAAACTCCGTGTGAAGAAGCCCTGTCTGATTGCTTGTCTGTCCTGCCCTTCAAGGGGACACTGGTTGAATTGTTACCTCACCTGTCTTCTCTCCCTTATTTGTACCTGTAAGGATAGAGAAGCATATTTGTTCCTTGGTGCTATTCTTTCTCTTTTGTAATTGCTTGAAGTGCAAAACCAACATGGCATTTCTGACTTCACTTCCTTTTTTAGACTGTTCTGAAGCTAACATAACTTTTGGGATAAAATTTAAATTGTTCTCTTTCTGGTATTCCACAGATACAGACACTTGTTAACAAAGTGTGCGTGTGTGTGTGGGTATAGGAAAGAAAGGTCTGAACTTTTAATGTAGCAATTCAATTTGGAAAAAGGCTTCACAAAAAAGAGAAGGTGAGTAGGATAGCATCAGACGTGGGATTTGCGACACCAGATTCTGTTCCTTTTTTTGCAGCACAATTTTTGAGTATGCATGGCCAAGTCACTTAGTCCTTTTTCATTTCCAAGCTGTAAAATGGGGATAATGTAGTTACCTTAAGTTAAAAGGTTGGTAAGGATAAATCATTGCAGTGTGCAAGGTGTTTTTTAAGTCCTGCAGTGATAGGAGATTAATGTGAGAGCTGAGGTCGGAATCAGTCTTCTCTGCCAATGCGCTGGAGGATTAAGCATGTCAGGCCTCTGTTCTGGCACTAATGTGGCTGGCAGACTCATTCATGTCCCTCTTTTCTGTTAGAATGCAGCTCAGTCATTTTTAAGGATGTGGCCACATCAGGTTGCCACAGTTATTCTGTGGGGTCAGTCTGCTGTTCTCTTGAAGGTAGTAGGTATGCAATGCAGGGCCATATAGGACATTTACGTAGCTCAAATTCATTAATAGCATATTGCAGTTCAGCATTTTGGGATTGCGGATAACTTCTGTCCCAGTAGCTGGCAGGACCTTCTTGACACAGCTCCACTTCTGTTTCCTCAGGGGGTGTGGGGCCAGAAGCTGTTAAGAGAGCACCCAGCGTGCTGTAACTTGAATTGTCCAAGGGGCAGAATGGAGGGGAAGTTCAGGCCATTTCAATAACTATTCCTGTAACAAAACTAGGTGCTACTTGACACTTAGTTATTTCAAGTGTGCTCTGCAGAGCACTGCATATTATGAAATGGCCACCTCTGTACACCATTTATGGATAGAACCACTTGATCAGAACTTTGATCTGGTATCGCTGTAGAGCTGCAGCCAGCCCATCCTGTGGCTGTTAGGTTGCTTGGCAGCATCTTTGGGAACTTAAAGCAGGGAGTGCAGCTCTACCAGGCTGATGTATGCGTGGTCCTTGCACAGGGTTTGACGAGTGGGGTTCTGTGGCTTCTTCTCTGTGACTTCAACTTCATCTGGCTTGCTTTTGTTTCTCACCCAGCAAAAGCAATTAAAATTTCCCTCTCCTTTGCTTATTCTGTGTTCCAGAATTAGAAGTTGTAAGGGCACTGACACTGTTGCAAAGTACAGATCTGAGGCATCGTGACACATTTAGAGTGCTTCCTACTGCAGACCCTTGCTGTATTTTGGATGAACCTCCATAACATACAGTGGGTGTGCTTCAAAACAAGATAATTCAAAGAATAGTTGAAACAGGGGAGTGAGTGGCGTTGGTTCCTTGTGCGTTAGAAGAGGTTTTGTTTTTCCTTTTCAGGAATAGTCCATGGAGAACCTTTTAAGTATAAATTTGTCTTCCTCCTCCTTTGTCACCACCTTGGGGAGGGTGGATCTGTTTGTCTTGTCCAAAGCAGTTTATGCATCATGAGGATCTTTCAAGAGTTTGTTCCTGGGCCAGTGGGATGTCCTTCTTGAAATGCATGTGTGACATAAGATGGAAGACATACATGGAATTCTCACCAGCATCATGGCTGACTCGTTTCCTCTTTTCTTCTGTAATCAAAAATGGCAACTTCCAGGCAGGTCTATAAGCTTCTGCCAAGCAGTTAACTGCAGTCAGGTTTACTTATAGACATGGAGCTCAAAATTGGAAGGTTGTGTGGTGGCCGGGAGAATAAAGAGTTAGGAGATCCTTTTTCAAAGCTTTCCTCCGGTGTTTAAAAAAAAAAAAACCACAACAACTTTTTCAGCTTCTCTTCTTCTCCAGAGTTTCCGGATTGCTATTTCACTTGCGCTTCTTTCCCTCTTACTGCGTAAGAGTAGCTGCTGCAGCACTGGCTGGTGTTTTCCAACTCCCCTTACATGGCTGTAGCTGTTCTGGGAGCACTGATGACCTCTCAGCTTAGGCTCAGTATGATGGATGGTGAGACTGGAGCATCGCTTGCTGATCACAGTGGAAGGGCAGCTGGCTGATCTTCAGGGAGGAGGGTTGGGGGAAAGGGTTTGTGCCCTCTGCTGCTTGCCTGTGATTTTTTTTTTTCCCCGAAGGAAAGCATCTGAGAAGGGGTGAACCTTCCAGAAGGCCTTGCTTACCTTGACAGGCATTTTTAGAGATCCAGTGTAACTGAGATGGCCAAGAGGAAGTCTTGGTATTTTTTTTTTTTTTTACTATTTTTAACACCTAGTTAACTGCAGCATCCAATGAATTCACATAAGAAAAAGAACCAACGTCACCTCTAAGGTAAGGTAGGAGACCTCTTGCTGCCAGAGCTGCTACCACTTCCCTCTTGCACAACTGAGGGAGGGGAGATCTTATGTTTTAAGATAAAAAGCAAGTGTGTGTGTGTGACTGCTTCTGGCAAATCCTTTGTACCACAATGAAGAAACCAGGAAAAGCACAATTTTCAGGTCAGCTTTAAAGAGTGCTATGTAGTTAAATTCATTACAGAAACCTTCGGGTTGCTAGAGGGGAAGGTTCTAGTTGTGAGTGTATGGATTGCTTCTCCCACTGTGCTGTGCAGAGGGGAGTGACAGGCCAAGAAGAACCTAGTACTGAGAAAGTCTGGGTCTAACTTACTGCATAATGAATTAACCCCACACACATTATACAGAGGCCATATTTCACCACACCAGGTTGGTAGAACTGTCAAGCTTGCTTTCAAATAACAGCTGTGAGGAATGACTGCCAGATCTGTCCAGCCCCCACCATGAAGAGCTATTGCACTTAGATGTGCCCAGTAAGTTGTGCAGGCAGCTCACGTGCAGGTAACTTAACTGCTGGTGTCTTTCTCCCCATCTTGTCATGGGAAGAAAATTGCCAGCTAGTAGAAACTGCACTTGCTAAAGCTACTCTCCTCTTGACTCTCTGTTTTAACCAGGGAAAGAAAGCTCTGGTGCAGATTAGCTAACTGCTTTTGATTGACTTGAAATGCAGTAATGGTGGTAGCTGCCTCCGTCATTGCTGGGGAGTTGCTGGTCTCAAGCAGGTGGTGGCCATCTCTTGTAACTATGAATGTGTTGCCTTGCTTAGCAGCCCTGACAGCTGTGTTCTTCCACAAACCAAACATAACCTACATGTCTCCTTTTCAGCCGACAGCTCAGATAACTCTGACTTGGAGGACGACATAATCCTGTCTCTGAATGAGTGAGGAGCTACTGCCAGGTGGGGTGTTGGCAGGAGGAGACGCTCCCTTCCCAGCAGAAGACTGGAGACCAAATTGGAAACCGATTCTGAGCACCCCAACCCTTTTTCTCCTGGGAAAATCTGAGGAACTCCAGCCCATCCGCTGTGTTGGTTTGAGTCAGTTTGAGGCTCGGGGCTAAGTCTGAAGCTCTACAATAAAGAGACCTGGGGTTAGGCCTCTTTTCTCTCTGCCTTTTTTTTTATTTTTTATTTTAGGCTCAGATGACTCTCCTCTTCAAGGAAACTTCTGAAGATATTTCACAATATATTTTCTTTGTATAAAGTTCTTTCCTAAAGAACAGAAATAGTTTTATATATATAAAAAAAAAAAAAAAAAAGGCAGGTGTTCTAGTAAAGAGGGGATGAACTTTGTATTCCTGTAGTACCTTGTTACCATGGGGTAGGTTTGGGGGAGAAAAATTGTTTAAAATTAAAAGAAGAGGCATTTTTATGCAACTACTAAATGATAAGAGGATCATGGTTTCTAAAATTGTTGAGGAGTGAGAATATTTTTATTTTAAATATGATTTTATTTTTTGAAAAAAAAAAAAAAAAAGGCAACAGGTGTTAACACCTGCTAGTTGCACCAGTGTGTTTCAGATGCTTTTGTCCTCCAGGGAGGAGCCCTGGGGGTGTTTGGTAACTGAACGTACAGGCTGTTTAAAGCGGAGATTCTCGCTGTGATACCAGCTATAGTGGAAGGCTGAAATCCTGGCTTGGCCTAGTCAGAGCCTGGTATTCCTGAAGACACGGGGATCTGGGATAGAAGTTTGAGCCCTCTTTCTCCCCTCTGCCCTTTGTGGTTCAAGTTTTTTAATAATCTTTTTTTCCCCCCCCCCCCCCCCCCCTTCCTGCCCTCCGTGTGGAAACTGCAAATTGAAGGCCTTTTTCTTTAATGTAAAGTGTATTTATTAAAAAATTAAATACAAATCCTGTCTCTGTTTATGGCTGTGAATTGTAACCATGCATTCCTCTGCCACCCATGCAAAAGTGCTGCTCTGCGCACCTGAGGAGCGCAGTCTTGTGCAGGAGAGCAGCTACGTGTGGCTAGTGGCCTGGCTGCAATAAGAAAGGGCAAAGTAAACAAGGGGTGAGATTTCTGAGAGTGCAGGCTCCACCCGCTGCTCCGGTCCATGGGGACTCCCAGAGCTGCACTACATTTCACAGTGCCCGGGGTTCAAATCTGCCTTGTTGGTTTGCCTGACAGCCTTGAATTCTCAGTGGGGTTGTGAGCAGCATGGCACCGCATCCTCGCTGCGCTGTGTGGGAGCTGGATGGTGCCGCTACTGCCAGGCTGTGACTTGGTTTAAAGATGCACCAGAGTATCCACTCTGCGGTTCAGCTACACGAAGCGCAGTGAGCTGCAGGGAACTCCCGCCACCTTGCTGGTGTGCGTCAGAAGGTGGGAGCAGCACTGGGCCTCCTCATCCATGTGTGGTTTGGCATTATGTAGGCTGCCTTGTGGCTATCCTGGCAGAAGGCAAAGTAGGTGCTCCTGTTTGTACATGACAAGAGGCCCTGCCCTTGGAAGGGATGAAAAAAATTGCAGTTGAGTGTTTTGATTTCACTGTACAGCACACAACTGCACAGCTTAGTTCTGTGAGTCAGAACTGGAAGGTAAGTGCGCTCATTGCTTGCTTGGACAAGGCCACTAAATGTGCTATTTATTCCCAGGTGTTCAGATAACATCCACTCAACTTTTTACCCTTTCTCTGTTTTGGCCACTTTCAGAATAGGGTTTGAGGCAGAACAGGGCACTGGAGGCTTCTCACTCCTTGACACTACAGCAAGTTTTCCACCAAGAACTGTGCTCGTTTCAACTAAGGCTCGAGGTTTCATTGCCTGAAGAGGAAGGATTTCCTTTTTAACCAAGAGAAGGGATAGCTTTTCTTCCCTCCAGCATCGCATCTACTTAATGCACTTACCAGGGCTGCTTGTTAATAATTAAAAAGAAAGGTTCTGCTGCAACTTATAATGGATAATTGTACCCTACAGAGTCGATCAAGATGAACAAGTTGCGATTACTACAGCATTTAAGACCAGCAATTGGAGCAGCATTCTGATTAAATGAGGGGACTGAAAATCGGATATGCTATCCAACAGCTGTGGGAGGCAGCCTCTGTCTTATCAAAAAACATCTTATGCAACTTTACCTTAGAAAATGTGCTGCTCAGGAGGAGAAAAAAAAAAAAGCAAGCATGTACTCAACTACTAATAACAGAGGGAGATACTGTGCCAGATGTCTGTATCTTGTTCTGGCATTGTACCACAGCTATAATCAGCTGCATCTGTTGCTGTTTTGGGCCTGGCTGTCTTGGAGAAATTTATCAACGAGTTTTGTGAGACAGAACCAAAACATCTCGAATGGAGCTCCTATTTATAAATGTGACTTGAAACCGGGCCACTGTAAGTATATGTGCAATCCCTCCCCTCCCACACCTGTCCTAGCTGTACGGTACAGAGCCAAAGGGAGCGCGCTGGGCCCCGAGCCTGTGGCGAAGCAGGCAGGGCCCGGCTGCTGCGGCCTGAGGTCACCCGCCACAACCTGCTCCAGCAGCCCCCTCTGCCTCTCCCGGGCAGGCTCAGCCTCTCTGCTTACCACAGAGCTGTCAAAGTTAAACACATTAAATACACAAGGCCAGGGGAGGCCGCCTGCACCCTGTCCTACCTCCTGCGTTCTTGCGGGGCGTCATGTACGAGTCCTGGGGAAATAGGGTGACTGTAACAGGCTGGGTGCAAAATGGAGATTCAGAATTGAAGACTAGCAGGGACTTGTTTGTTTTTGTCAGGCCGTAATGCTATAACTAGTTGGGATGGGCAGGAGTCTCAGAGTTTGAAAAATCACCTCTTCCCCTGGTATCCTGCTTTAATCTATTTAAAAGCACGGTGTTTGAAAAAAGGCCTATAATCTTTCTGAATACAGACAGCACGTTGCTGATGCGATGCCATACAGTATTTCTTCTCCTATGCACACATTACAGACCTTGGCTTGAGGGGGTGGAAGGCGCATGGATACGTCCTGCCAGCTGGCGAAGACATGCACCTACCTCTGCAAGGCAGGAGAGCTGTTGCAGGAAGGCTGCTGCGTTTCCTCCCATGATGTGAGCAGGGACTAGCCCAGCCCCAGCCTGTGCCCTCGTTATCAGCACGGCCCTCGTCACTCGGTGAGGACCGTGAGTCCGGCTTGGCCCATTTGCTATACTGCAACACAGGTCCATGGAGTACAGGCTGTGTAAGGTACCCTTCGTGCCAGCACCCTGGGAGGCTGCGCGCATATCCCTGCAACATGGTGGTTGGGGGGAAAAAAAAAAAAATCACGTAGGCCATGGCTTGGAGAGCAGGGTAGGAACTTCAGGGCTGCTCAGTAGTTTAACCTGTGTGTTAGCTAAGGGTAGCAATCAAGGTATGATGGGCTCATCAGCACTGGTCGGGGTACATGCTGGGCACCGGGGACTAGCTCTCTTGTCCATGTTTCTGTTGTAGTAAACAAGGCCAACACCTGATGCTAAAAGGAGGCTTTGTAAGACAGAGCATTTACTGAATGGATGTTTAAAAAAAAAAAAAAAAAAAGGCGGAGGGAGAGCAACTCAGTCTAAACACTAATGTGCTCAGACCATGAAATCCACAATTCCCCCACCCTGCACTGGTCCCATTTTGAGTTTCAGATCAGCCTCAAAGAGAGAGCGAGCATCACCCTGTTGTGATTACCTTACTGCCGTTGCTCTATCGGGCTGGAAGACACCCCCCGCCCCCAAACAACCCCCCAGCACTGTTACACCCACCATCTTCCAACACCACCGAGTGTCTTAGGCCTCCCAACTATGGCCGTAGCATTCCTCCCACCGCACCGCCATGTATCTTCTCCCCAGAACTGTATCCCATCCCAATTTAAGGGCCAAGGCTTGCAAGCTGTAAGATACAGCTAGTGTTATTTTACTGTAACTATCTATCTATCTACCTTTTTTTCAGGCCTGTTTCTCTCGGAAGCAGCCTGGATGCATGTGTGAGGGGATGGGGGAGAGGACGACAGGGGCCTTTGGCCTCAGCACAGTCTGTCTGTTCTAGCAACGTCTCTGGCTCGCTGAGAGGCTCAGGTCATGAGGTTAGAGGGCTGATGCTGCTTCTCTCCCAGGTATTTTTTTCCTTAAACTCTCTGACTTCCCATTTATGCCCGTTAATTTGTTTGTAGGAGGGAGATTTGTCGGTTCCCCCATTCATGCACATATGCTCACAACTGTCAGCCACCTCGCTGGGAACAGAAATCCCATCATTAAAAATCTTACCCAACCCAGAGCATGGCAATGTTTGTCTTCTAAAAAAGACGACATTAACTCCTACATTATTATTATTTACTTGCCTCAAAAGGAAGGTGGGAGATGGGGGATTTCTAGTGGTTCCTGGCTTTGCCATCAGGCAGTTGCAGCTTTTATCATGTATTGATTTTTTTCCTTCCAATTCCTCACACTCACACACCGTAACACACACACACAGACGCGTGAGGCCATTCCACAGCAGCACGAGCTACAGCTCCCCGCCAGCAAGAAGCCAGCCAGGCATTCGTTACCGCACCACCATGCACTCTTCCTCAGACTGACCGGACACCTCCAACACGTAGGATACTCTGACAAAAAGCTCTAATCACTCTATGACTCTGGCCATAAGGGGTATTTAATAGCACTTGGTTTCAGATAACACTTAACGGTTACAATTGTTGACATTTGGCACTGTCTACATTACAACAGCATCGGGGACTTGGTCACAAGGTTAAAAGTCGGTGTCCCTGTAACCGTTTAAAACCAGGGGCAGTCCAGCTACCCTACGCCGTGCAGCCATGGTGTCGTGAAGGGTACCTCTGCGCTGCCCAGTGCGACCCAGTGCAGTGAGCCTGGAGACACGGCTTGGCTGCTGGGAGCAGCGGAGTTGCTGCTCTGCTCCCACAGCGAAAATCAGCTTTCCCAGAGCCCTGCCGCTCCCAGCAGACGAGCCAGCTCACCTCTCACTGAACCGTGCCCGCACACCATGGACAAAACCCTCTGGGGCCTTGTAGCTGTACTTGGGCCCTTACGGACAGAATTACATTTTCTGGGGTACAGAAGATGCATCAAGTGAAATACTAACCCCCTCATGATCACACTAACTCATCAGATTTACTTTTAATATAATCACAGTATTAAATGTTAAAAAAAAAAAAAACAAAAACAAAAAACAAAACAACAAACCAACCCATACTTGTTGATATCAATACGTTATTAAATTAAGCAACCGCTCATACATCATCAGCAGATGATGTCCCTACTGTGAAATTGCAGGGTTAAAAAACAAAAAAAGAATAAAAGCATCACTAGACTGAGTTATGCTCCCTGCTATATAGGTTTTAACACCAATCATACCTGAGAGCACAGTTTTAAAAGGGCCTTTGGCAGCTGTCAGCAAGTGAGTCTGCTTGGTCACAGAGACTGGTGCAAGAAAGACTCTGGTTCTCCCAGGATTTTGTTCACTTGCTTACCACCAAAACCAAAAAAAACCTGCAAATTCAAAGAAACTTTAAAATTTAGTGTTTTTAATCCCACACAATTTTCTGTAAGCCTCCTAAAATCTACAGGCATCATTTTAAAAAATAAAAATATCCCCAGACTGAACAGTGTGGATTTTAACTCAAATTTGAACTAGTTACCGCATCCTTACGTTACTGAGCAATCAGAGGTGCAGATGTCCTGGCTTCTCTCCTGAACTGTCTCATACCACAGATAGAAAAGGTGATGGAACCATCCCATCTTAAATTTCAAATTCTGATCTCCAGAGTTTCCTACAGTCATAGACAGGTTACTTGCGGTAACATAACACGTTTTCAGACAGCCAGACATGTTTATATCTTTTTTTTTTTTTTGTAAGCCTGCAAACAAGTTTCAACGTTAGCAAAAAAAAAATTGTGCCGTTCGTCTTTCAATAAAGGATTTCAGATAGTGCAACATGATCGACTACGCAAACAGGCACCTACAGTTCACCAAAACCTTTGTGCCCTTTATTTGCCTGTCCTACATCTAATACAGGCCCAAGAGGGTTCCCCCTTAAATGACTTTTTTTTTCTCCTGCTTGGTTTTTTTTTTCCTTTTATAAAAACTGGGAATGTCAAGCCTCATTTTTGTTTTACGCAGGAACTTCTATCTGACTGAGACATGTATTGGGTGCTCTCAGACCTCACAGAATTGAATACAGAGTTGACTCCTTAGTAGCAAACTTTTCACCAAGTATTAACTGTGATTTTTTTTGTTGTGTATAAAACCCACTTCAATTCTTGATCAGGATTTGCTTCCTTGGCAGCTGGCTTCCTGGGAAGCTTCTATCCTCAAATAGAGAATCAATAGGAATGCATCCAAACTCAAATTTATGAAATAAAAAGCAAACAGGACAAAAAAAAAAAATATATAGAACCAACCTTTCAGTCTCTCATACAGCACAAAGAACCCCCCTTCCCCCTCCCACCTTGCAGGACATGTATAAAGAGACAGAGGAGGTGCAGGAGGCTGGGGTCTGAGAAACTGAAACGGGTTGGGACCATCACCTTCCAGCTCTTGATAGCAGAGGGAACCAGCCCTTCCTGGGCCATAAAAACTAGGATACCGCACAAGTTTAGAAATCCATCAGTGAACAAGGCTTTACTGACAACTTTTCATACAGTTAAAAAATAAAAATACAGAACAACAGCGGACAGTGTCACATATTAAAAACGAATAAAATGGGCTCTATTTAAATGGTATTAAAATTAATTAGAAACTAAAAATCTTACCACTTTGGTCGAGGTGTTTTGAGCCTCCACCAAAATGATCGGCCTTAAAAACAACTGGGTTGTGTGACACACAAAGAAAACATGGAATTTGAAAAGACAGTGTGGGCTAGGCAGTGTCTTTGACTATAACTATCACCATATGTTCTTCTTCTAACTTTCCCAATGTCCTTAGTGCTGACTGGAGGTACTGCTGAGAGAATTCACAAGGAGGGAACGCGTAAAGCATGCCTGTGCTGTCTCTGCCCTTCGCCCCTCCCACGGGCAGGCTGATAACCCCAGCAGCCTGCTTCTGTTTCAAGTAGGAGACCAGATTCCTGAGAAGCCGTCGCTGCAAGCCAGGCTCTACAACAGGGAAGGTCCCCTCAGCCCCTGCCCCTGCCGGGGTGGATTGGGTCGCCAGGAGCACAGCGTAGCCGTTGGGGCTGCCTTGTTTGATACGGCGAGTTACTTCATCCAGCTTGGGCTGGTCGAGCCGAAGTCTCTGAGCAATTTTGAGCTGCGTTAACTTCCCGCCGGACGAATGGTCTTTAAGGAGTCCGTTGATGACACCGAGGTCTCCCTCCAGGATGTGCATAGAGGTGGGGAAGCAGCTGTTTTTTAGCACAAGAAGCCCGTTCCAAGCAAGTTGCAGTGTCTGAGCATATTCCGATAAATTCTTTAACTTTTTGGTCTCGGATTTTGGCTCCTCGTGAGTTTTTGATTCTGATTCACCAGTTCGATGATTGCGTTCGCTGTCCCTTTTTTTAGGCTGGGGAGCATCGGATGCCTCACGATGTGGTTTCTCCTCAGTCGCATGACGATTGTTCTGAAGGGAGTTACTCTGCTCTTTCTCGGCTCCGGATTCTGTAGTGTGATTCTCCTTGCGAGCCCTGTCTGGGCTGCGGTCTAAAGCTGGCCCACTGGCCTTTGTCCTGCTTCTGTCCTCGTAAGGCGAGTGAGTAGTCCTCCCGCGGTCACTGGAAAGACTCCGGCGTTTCCGTCTCTCTTCCCATGGTTTGGGCACGCTGCGATCGCTGTCGCTGCCCCAGCGCTCTCCGCTCCGGCTACGCACCGATCGGCTGTAGCTTTCCAAGTTGTTTCTGCGTTCAGCGTTTTTGGCAGGGCTGGCCCAGTCTGCCTCTGCAAAGCTCCTGTCTCTGTCCGAGTACAGGAGATGTGGAGGAGTCCTATCTCGCACCCTCAAGTCTTGCTCTAGGCTTCTGTGTCTGCTGTACCCATCAGCTAGCAGTTCATAGTGCACGGGGAGCGGTGCAGGCTGGTACTGCTGCGGGTATCTTGTCTCTTCGGCTTTGGCAAAATCCACTCGGAGTCTCCTCTCCGGTCCGCCCAAAGGAAAGCCCCTCATCTGCGCGCAGGCAGCCTGGGCAGCATCCAAGCTTTCGTACTGGATATAAGCGAAGCTGTCTCCCTTCACGTAGTCAATAGTCCTGATGCTGCCAAAGCGGTCGAACTCCCTCGCCAGAGCAGCCAAGGAAGTACTTGGACCAAGACCACCCACCCACAGCCTGGTAGTAGGGTTGGCTTTCCCGTAGCCAATTTTGATAGGGTTCCTGCCGACAACGCGGCCCGACATGGCGACCTTGGCCCGATGCGCCATGTCCAAGTTTTGGAACTTGAGGAAAGCATAAGCCCCGCCTTGGCCCCGGGCAGGGCGCTTGATCACCACTTCTTCGATGATGCCGTACTTCTCAAAGGCACGTCTCAGCTCCACCTCCGAGACGTTGTGGTCCAGGTTGCCGATGAAGAGGTTGCGGGTCGCTCTCTGATCGTCCTCCGGCATCAGGTCTTCCTCAGCCACGATGGGGTAACTGTAAGGGCGGCCGCGCTCGTCATACAGCCCATAGTAATCCAGGGCCCTCTCCCGCTCCCGGGAGAGCCCGATGGCGGCCGCTTCCAAAGCGAAGGCGGCGGCCGCAGCGTGAGCGTGCCTGGGCCGCGGCTCCCGCAGCAAGGGGCTGGTGACAGGAGAGAGCGATCTCTGCTTGTACTGGTAGGTGCTGTGGATGGGCGGCAGGTACCCCAGGGGCTCCGGAGAGGGGGCGGGGGGCGGCGTGCGGCTCCTCCGGCCCCCGCGCAGATACACTGGCTCCACCTTGAGGGGCCGATCGTAGAGGAGCAGCTGCCGAGCCCGGGCGTGCCGGCGGGCGTCGCGGGCGTCCCCGGGGTGTCGAAAGTTGACGTAGGCGACGCGGCCGAGCTCGGGCGTGTGGGAGAGTTTGACACTGATGTCCCCGGCGCCCCCCCCCGCGAAGCGCTGGAAGAGGCGGAACAGGCCGTCCTCCAGCAGCTGGTCGGGCAGGGCCGCGCTCAGCCCGCTCACCAGCAGCGTCTTGTACTCACAGGAGCCGGGCGGCTCCCCGGCCAGGCCCGCCGAGCCCCCCAGCGGCGCCAGCAGCAGCGAGGGCGCGGCGCCCGGCGGCGGCCCGGCCAGCAGCAGCGAGGGGGCCACCACGGCGCCCGGCAGGGCCTTGGCCTTGGGCACGCCGAGCGCCCGGGACGACGAGGAGGAGGAGGAGGAGGACGAGGGGGCGGCCTGGCTGCCGCCGCGGGCGCCCGAGGCCGAGCCGCTCCCCGCCGGGCGGTGGTTCGAGTCGCCGCCGCCGCCGCCGCCGCCGCCGCCGGCGCGCTCATCGCCGCGGTGGCTGCGGGAGCTGGAGCCGCCGCCGCCGCCGCTGCCGCCGGTGGTGCCGCCGCCTCCGCCGCCGCCGCCGCCGGGCGTGGACTTGTCCCGGCTGCTGCGGGAGGCGCCCGAGCTCCGGTGCGGGCCGCGCCGGCTGCTGCTCTCGCGTTCGCGTTCGCGGGGCCGCTTGGCGGCAGCGGCGCGGCCTCCCCCAGCCCCCGGCGGGCTGGAGTCCCGTTCGCTGCCCCGCTTCATGGCGCCGGGGCCCGCGGCTCAGGAGACGCCTCCGGCGGCCGCCGCCATCTTGGACAAAAGGGAACGAAGGCGGCTCCGGCCGCCGCGCCGCGCGGGCTCTACGTCATCGCCCCGCGTCCCGCCGCATGGCGGCGTCAGGGGCGCGATGGCGCCGCACGGCGACGTGACGCAAGAGCGGCTCCCGCCTCCGGGACCGCCAGCCGCACGTGACGGCGGGCGGCCAATCACGAAGGGCGGCAGCGCGCGCCCGGCAAACCCCCGCCCCCTGCGGAGTGGAGGCGGTGCGCGCGCGCGAGTGGGAAGGACGCCCTGGGCGCGCGCGGGGCCGCTCCCGCCGGAGAGGCGGGCGGGGGGAGGGGCGGGGCGAGGGGAGGTTTGGGGGGTGGGGAGGGTGTGTGTGCCCCGCAATCACGTCACACGGCACGTGTCCGCCCGGTAGAGACCGTTGTACTTTAATGAACGTCCCGTACAGCGCGCGCCGCCTCAGCTACCGCCGCCGGGGGCGCGCGCCTCGGCCGCCTCAGCGCCCGGCCCGGCCCGGCCCGGCCCGGCCCGGCCGCCCCTCAGAGGTCTGCGCGGGCGCCGGCGGCCCGCGGCGCGTACTTGGGCATCAGTTCGTGGATCCTGCGGATGAAGTCGGACTTCTCGGCGCAGCCCTTGCACGCCTCGCCCCAGTCGTCGAGGATCCGCCGCAGCTCCTTGACGCGCAGCTTGCGCAGGTCGGCGGTGCTCAGGTCGATCTGCTTGTCTGCGGGGAGAGCAGAGCCGCGCTCAGCGGGGCGGCGCGGCCCGGCCCGGCCCGGCCCGGCCCCTGCCTCCGCCCGGGGGGGCCGCCGCGGCCACCGCGGAGGAGGCCGGTGCGTTTGTGTGCGGAGACGGCGAGGAGAGGAGCCCGGCGGCGAGGGGTCCGACGGCGGCTGCTGCGGAGAGCGGTACGGCAGGCGAGGAAGCCAAAATGCAAGAGGGAGAGAGGTGCCGGGCTCCCGGGGGGTGGAAGGAACGTCTAGGTTAGGCCTTTGACAGCAGATAAGGTTTTTAACGCTAAAAGTCATTATTAGAAGCCAGACAGTGTGGTTGCAGCTTAGAGGTAGGAGTTCCACAATCGCCCTGAAAGCCCCTTTATTATATGAGCAGCAGTACTTTAATTCTCTCTTCCACTGCATAAATAAAAGGTAGCAGAGCGATTTCAGAGGAAAGATAAGCAAGTGACAACAACAAAAAGCTTTTTAGGAAGCAACAGGACATTAGTACGAGAAATGAGAAGCAGAAAGACCCACAATCCAAGGGGTGTCTCTGGGGAACGTAAGGGCAGAGATACAGGAAAGCAGTCAGAAGGAGGTATTTCCAAGACTGTTCTTCATATTAGTCTTTTCAGGAAGAGTACGTCATCTAGGGACGCGAGAGTTCAGGCAAGGTGGTAAGAAACAGAGTGCTGAACGCTCTGAGCAGACACCAGAGGAGGTGAGAAAGAAGTGTTTATCTGCTGGCAAACATGAGTGGCTAGGACTACAGAGCTTAGCTAAGGGCTCGAACCCAGGCCGTAGGACACGCCTGGCTGCTCCCCAGGACAAGCCTTACTGCATGCTCTTCTAAATATGATATTCCAAACAGTGATTTGAGCGCAGTAGTGCTGATATGCCTGGGAGTTACTTATTTCAAGGCAGATCAGCGGCTCTGCAGAAGCTAAAAACAGTTAGTAGCCAACAATCTTACCTGAGCATCTCCATAAAACTCTCTAGGATGTTCATGGAGAGCAACCCAGGTTGTGCAACCTAATTAGGCTCGCGATCTTGCCACAGAACTTAGGACTGAGTAGTTTCAGCATGCTGTTTTACCCCAAGTGATCCACACCCCAGAAAAGCAGGGGAATTCCCCTTATGCTGGCAACTCACCGTATTTTAGTTCACAGATCTGACTGTCTTTCTTCTTTAGTTTCTCACAGATCTTGTCCACGGGGATGTGATGACTCATGGGCTTTGATACCTCGTTAATGATTTTGGTGGCTGCATCACTTGTGGCCCCAACATAATAGCACTAGAGGGAAGAAAAGAATGAGGTGGGGATGCATGGAAGAACGCTTCTAGAAGGAAACTTTTCTATCCATCCTCTCCTCACTTGGTTTTGCAGCTAGAGGTTTACTGTTACAGAACCTTTCCAAGTGACCGCTACGGACAGGCAAAAGGAGGTCTGAGCCCAGGGTACTGAGCAGACGTTTCCCATCACACTGCTTTTAAAGCTGTTGAGGCTGGTTGTCTTTCTTGTTTCTCAACTTCTTAAAAAAATTGAATTGGATTAAAAATAAAGTCGTCTTCATTCAAGAAGAAAGACTTTCTGAAGTGTTTCCCCTCTGCATTTGTGGTGGTATCCCTCTGCAGTTTTCTTCTTAGGAGAGTTCAGGGCCTTTTCCTTGGGGCTCTTCATTTGTGGGTTGCCTTCTGTTTTTAGTTAGGGCAATTTGGTTTTCCTTTATTTAGTTTTCAGCTAAACAGCCAAAGAGCTAAATATTTTAACAGCTTATATAACACCCTGAGTACAGTTTAAGGGACAAGGAAGTCATACAGCAAAGAAACGCTTTGTAATCCCCAGCACTTCAGTAACAGGGAGAAACAAGGTCAGCCAGTAAGATGTCTGTTGACAGACTGGGGTTTTTTTTTTATTTATTTATTTTTTTTTTAAGGTGAAGAGGTCAAACTCCTCAAGTCTTCTCTTATAAAAAATACAGGACCAATTGTGGCCAGAGAGCTAGGAAGAACAGCCCCTGGGAAGCCCATGTCATATAAACTCAGAAGCCCTAGTTTACCCTCATTTGCCAAGTATTCTACAACTTACTCCCTCAAGAGGCAAGTATCATTGACTACTGCTACTTACCAGGCGGTTCTCTTTGCCTTTTGCTTCTTTGCAGGATTTCAGGAGCTCCTTTTCAATACTGGCAGGTGTGAACTCAACATCGTTGTCCTTTAGACTCTGGTAGAACCTTCCCAGGAACGTAACACACACTGGAAGGGAAGATGGATGGAGTTACCTGCCACTGCAGTAATCTCGTGGCAGCTCTTAGAGGGCACTTGTAGGGAAACAGAATAAGGGATTTGGAGAACAGAACTTCTAGAAGCTGCATTAGCAGTCAGTGACTTCACACATATTTCAGTAAGTCTTTCAGAGCACACGTGAATCAACACTATGCCCCCGGTATTTTTGGTGGATTTTTGACAATCTGAGAAACCAGATCCATGGAAGTGTCCAGTGGCTTCTGTACACTGTCCTGAGTGAGCAGCAGGATTCAACTGAGGGATACAACACAAAACAGTGCCCGTGGAAAAATGTAAACTTAATTTTCTGTCTTATTCTTGCTGCTCTGGGAAGCAACTTGTCAGACCACAGGCTTCAAAACCAGTTCTGATTGAAAACCAACTCTCTCTACATAATCCTGTTACAGACTCCACGTGTGCTGTTTTTAGCAATACAGTATCACTGATTATCAAGTTGGTTCAGTTCATGGGTAAGTTATTTCCAAGAGAAAAAGAAATTACGCGATATCACGCTATGTCCACTTGGCGTGTTTCTCCTCTCTTCATTCCCACAAGCTTCTGAATCGGTTTCAGATTGAAAGAGGGAAGAGTCTTAAAGATAATGAAACTCCCACCAGAGCACCAGCAGTTGAGAGGATAGATCCAAGTTCCTGCCTGTGGGGAGGGCAGGTACAACTCAGTCATTACACTTTCCCTTTGGCAGCAGTCACTCCGCACACGCTCCAGACTAAGCACAGCACACCCGCGTGTTGCTGGGGAGGAGGGCAGACCGCTACAGTTACTGCAGCACGCAGGATCTGTGCGACAGGGTGACTGAGAGAGGCACTGCGAGTTTGCAGAGCGCCAGGTTTTGCTCATTCTGCTGCTCACACAACTTGCCTGTGAACATCAGCATCGCCTGGACCAAGAGCTCTACGGTATGGCCCCACCAATTCCTGCAGCGGGACCTGTGGATTCTCATGACTTCCAAGTGCGAGACAAGTGCCAGGCACTGGCCTGCCTCTAGAAAAAAGGTTCAAGTTCCGTCTTTTACGTGACTTGCTTACAGGAAGGGATCAGCAAATATTATTGTCATTAGCAACTTGTATTCAACTCTGAACACAAGCCATGGCAGAGGAGACGGGCAAATACAGGAAATCGAGTATGACCATCACAAAGCCAAGTAGAAACTTGCTCTCATTATATTAAAACTAAGAGTAGTTATAAGCTGGGCCGTTTAGGAAAACGTTTTTTTGTACGCATACAACACCATCATTTACCTCACATCAGTCTGTCCCCAGTCACAGACACACTGATGTCCACTGTGCGCTGTTTGGAAGTGAAAACCTTTGGAAAGAATAAAGATGCTGCAGGCAGTGGTACCGATGACTACAGTACAGTTGAAGCAAGTTTCCAACCTAGTGCTAGGACAGCAGCCGAAAGTTTTGATTTACTATTTTCCCTCCCCCTCCTTCTGTCTTACTGTTTCTCTCCCTACAAAAAGGAGGAAGGGGTGAGCATTAGTACCACAAATTCCCAACCAGCTACTACAGCCCCACCTCAAGTTTCTCTTGCTTCGCTGGGGAATCTCTTCTGTTCCACCATGCAAGAGCAGTTTAATTTGCTGTGCAGCTCCACGGCTTGCACCCCAGAGGCTTTTGTATTTAGGTGGTACGTGAAGCGCCCGCTTTGTTTTAGATCAGCTGAACACCGCTTCTGGCTTTACGCACGCAAGAGAGGACACCCAATACTCCGGCAGTCAGCGGACAAAGCCGAGGCGATGGTAACACTGTAACGAGCCGGGGGGGAGTCCAGGTGAGTAACTGCACTCGCTTCCTCCCGTCTGCTGCCTCGCAGCAGCTCCCCGCTTCGATGCCCCAGTCACCGTCACCCGGCTCCGAGGAAAGGAGACGGGGGCGAGCGCTTGCCCGCGCCCCGGCTCGCACATGCTGAGCGCTGAAAGACGAGCAGCGGATTTCCCCAGCCTGAAGAGAGACGACCCTGTCTCCCGGGTCGGTGCTTTCCTTTCCCGTGGGAGCTCTGCGCTACCGCTAACCCGGTTGGGAAGAGACCGGCAACTTCTCGACACGGCCACAGTACCTGCGGAAGGGAGGTCCCGGCCCCCTCCCGCGGGCCGGACGGGCCCCAGCCCGGGGCAGAGGGCCCCCGCCGGCAGCCCCGCCCCGCGCCTCCCGGGGCGGTGCTGCTCCCCCGCGGGCGCCAGCTCCCCAAGCCGCCCAGCCGCCGCCTGCGTACCGCCCTGGCGGGCCGGCACCGGCCACCTCCCAGCAGCGCTCCCGGCCCGGCCCACCGGCACTTGGGCGGACTTCGGAGACTTCTCCTGCACCGGGAGGAACCGCTCCCGCCGGCCCGGCCCGCCCCAGCCCCAGCCCCGGCGGCGCAGGGCTGTCGCTGCTCGCCGTCGGCGGGGCGGGGGGCCACCGGAGCCCAGCCCCAAGGCCCGCCGCGGGGCTGCCCCGCGTCCTGGCCCCTCACACCAGCGGGCGGGCCGGGCTGCGGGAGGCGGCGGCAGGAGCGGCCGCACCTCGCCGGGCCCGGGGCCCGCCAGCCGGGCCCGCCCCCCCCTCCGGCCCGGCCCCACTCACCCTCGCACTCCCCGTCGCGCAGGGCCCGGCTGCCGGCCGGCAGCAGGAGCAGGGCCAGCGCCGCCCAGAGCCCATGGGCCGCCCGCATCCCGCCTCGCTCGGCAGCCCGCGCGCACTGCGCCCGCCGCACCGGCACCGGCACCGCCGCCCCCGCGCCGGCTCCCCCCGCCGCTCTCGCCCCATTGGCCCGCTCCCCGCCCGGCTTCCACGCTGCCCCCTCCCATTGGCCGCTCTGCGGCCTCCACGGGAGAGTTGGCGGCCGCGGATTGGGGGAGGCGGCGGAACGCCGGCGCGCGGCGGGTTTCCCCGCCTCCCTTGGCCGCCATTTTTGTTAAGGGAAAAACGTCCTCGTGCGGTTCCTAACGGTTGCTTGCGGGCGCCATCTTCTAAAGGGGCAGATTCTCACACCTGCAGCTGGGCTGCCTGGAGGGGCCCGGCCGGGACGGCTCTGCCGTTGCTCGCGGTCAGTACCTGTCTTGAGGCCGGGCTGAGCGGCACCCGAGGGCTACGGGTGCCCAGGGTGGGTGCCGGCAGCAGGCGGGTGTCCCTTCGTCTGCTGGCTGTGGCAAGGCGGCCGTTTGGGGAGCGTGAGGTGAGGCTGAGGAGATTGCTCGAGGCGGCTGCCTGAGGCGCTGGAGCAGCGCGGCGTTCGGTGCCGATGGGAGCTTCAGGCCGTCGGGGTTCTGCTTTGTGGGTTCCCGTGGGCTGAGGGGGTGTGGCGTGAGGCCGGGGGAGGGAGCTCGGCGGGGCAGAGGAGGAGCCGCCCGCGCAGGCAGCCATCGGGAGGGCCCTGCCGCCTGCGAGGGGCGTCGGAGCGGGTGCGGCAGGGACAGGCTTCCCCTGGGCGTTAGTTTCAGCACTGATAAAGCCCTGCACGGGTGGATTTTGGTTATGCCTGTACACCTTGTGAGTTATAAGGCCTGAATTCTTTGAGGTGGGACTGCTGAAAGCTGAGTGGTTAAATTAACAACTTGTGAATGGCTTGTTTCTGGCTTTTTTGGTGGCCGTTTTTGTAGAGCTGAGGAAACAAATGAAGAATTTTTTTTTTTTTTTAATTTCCTATCCCAGTCACTGTGCCTATGGCCTTTTGTTCCCAAAGCTCTCACAGGATGTGCTGGGAACTGCCTTGAACAATCCCTGACCCTATGAGTTTATCACTTCAATCCTTTTGAAGTTGTAGGCCAGTTGGGGGAGGACAGCACACTGTTGATTGTTTCTTGTCTTGTGGGGCTCTGTGTTTAACTGTACGTGTCCTAGGATATCGTTCTAGTAAAAGAAGGTAGGGGCAAAGTCACATAGCCCTGTGCTACAGTGAGGGAGCACACATCTTGGCTTGGTGGGTTTTCTTGGTACAGGAAGACTAATGAGGCAGCCTAGTTGTGCCTGCCCCAAGCAAAGCCATGGTAGGAGCTGTGGGGAATTTTTCAGTGCCCAAGTCTGAATATTCTTGTAGGTCATCAGCTGCAAATTATAAGCCTGACGAGGTGAGACAGGCAGGATGGGGAGGAGGAGCAACCTGTTTCAGCAAAGGTCATGTAGCAGGTGAGTAGTAATTAGGACGCTATCTTGCCAGTGTGAATACATCACATGTGTTTATCAGATAGAAGAGAGGTGGCTTTTCACCTTTCTAGATCTTGTTATCTCTCAAAATGTGTTTATTAAGATTGGTCATGATATTATTATCTTGGTTTTTTTAAAAATCAGTCCATAATGATTCCCCGAATTACTCAATATCAATGTACTTTAGGAAGATTATTGGCTTTTCTAAATTTGTGCTGATTGCCCACTAAAGTTGTGTCTGCTAATTGTGCAGAGAAGTGGTTACTTAGATTGTCCTTGTTTCTTAGCAGGATAGTGGCCAAAAGAGCTGCAACATGAAGTGGCTTATTAAGTAGTTGGAAGTAGGGCTTAAATTCAGAATTAGGAGAATTTAGGAGCCTCACAATAAGGAGGAAGTTTAACTATCTAAGGAGTGTAGTTATGAAACAGATCTTCAAACAAACTAGGAATTTTATACATTTTTATAGAACAAACTGTGACAGGATAGGAGTGATTTTATTTGCTTTTGGATTGGGAAATGAGCCTTTCTCTACGTTTCAGTATGGGATCCTCAAGTGGCTCTGAGGAAGAACAAAGACTCCTTTTTTTTTTTCTTTTTTCTCTTTATTTATAGTTTATTTTCCAGCATTCCAGCAGCTAGGAAGGATTGCCTTCATTTTACCTTCTGCTGCTTTTTTGATCCATGGCGAGGTTTCTAGGGTTCTGTTCATTCCACCACTCTCCAGCCACTCTCTCTCTGGAGCATTAGGGATTTGTCATGTCTGAAACCTGGGTGCTGGACAGCTTGTGCTGGTCCTCAGTGGTGTTGGGATGTTCTGACTGTTGCCCTTCTAAGTTGGGTGGGTGTGGAAAAAGCAAAAACCTTTTTTTCTTGTCTTTTTTCTCAAATGTAGTCCTTAATTTCCATATGTATAAGCAGTAAGTGGTAATATTCAGAAGACTGGCTGAGCCTCAGAGGTCTTCCTGCAGTGTCCTGTGCTCACGATACTTTGAGTTGTGTCAAGATTCATGGTTCCGAGTGTTTATTTCTTAAAAGTGACTGGGATGAGGATTTAGTTTTGGATGCAGAAGTTGGTTGTTTTTATTGTTTAAAAGCCCCTCAGTTGTTAGGGAGGCTTTAGCTCCTGTTTTACTGTCACAATTTAATGTTTGAATTAAAACTATAGCTGCAGGAGGATATTAATCAATTAATTCCCTCTTGCAGAATAAAGAGGGATCTGACAAGAACAAGGAGGGAGATGAGCTCTTGTATGTGAGAATTTGAGATAGACAAAGTGTGGGTGGAGTTTTACATTGTTATTAGGAAGATGCAAAGGTGTAGGAGCCAGTGCTGAGGGTTTCCAGTCCTGTTCTAAATTGTGCAGTTGGACTGATTAGACAGAAAGTATTAGCTCTCTGTGCTGTGCCCATTATGGGCGCTGTACCCTACAGGATGCTGTGAGGGACAGGTGTGGTTGTTCCCTGTGCTCGTGGAAGTGTTTGGCTGTAGTATTAGCTAAGCCAAACAGTACTGAAGAGTGAGGTGCTGGGAGATAGGAGAGTTACTGTGCTCACAATGATCACAGATTTAGAGCTGGAGCATGTGGCTGAGTGAGGAGTAAACCTCTAGTGACTTCTGGTCATTTTTTTGCAAGCTTTCTGAGCTAGTTGTGATAGCGCAGACTGCCATGATTATGGATGGGTAGTCTGCTAGGAATTTAGTGTTGCATGTGACTCTATTCTGCCAGCCGTGGGTGGTTTTACAGTGAAGGCTAGGCATTATTCCATTGTATCTGGGCATGTATGAGTGAGAGAAAGATGGGTAATTTTAAAAATACCTAAACAGAACATCCCTTTTCAATTTTGCATGCCGAAAAGGGCAATGGTTAGAGAGAGGGAGCTGTTAGAGAGAAGCAGAAATTGATTCCAGCATTTAAATAGTTTGCTTGTTTTTGCCATTGATAACCACCAAAGCTGGGATTGAGGTTGTTTCTAACCAGGCGATTTCTGTAGCTGAAAATACTCTAATTGGGGAAGGAAAAAAAAAAAGAGGAACCATGTAGCTATAAATGCTTTGTTTTGTGCTGGGGGCTCCTCCAGTGTATGGTTTTGGTGGGCAAAACCACCAAAGTACAAAGGGAAGATGTGAGCAGGATAGCGCTAATAGGGAGTTAGAATTTGATCAACTCTTAAATAGTGGTCTGATAAGAAGAGGTCATAGAATCATAGAATGGTTCAGGTTGGAAGGGACCTTAAAGATCATCTAGTTCCACCCCCCTGCCATGGGCAGGGACACCTTCCACTAGGCCAGGTTGCTCAAAGCCCCATCCAGCCTGGCCTTGAACACTTCCAGGGATGGGGCATCCACAGTGTCTCTGGGCAACCTGTGCCAGTGCCTCACCCACCCTCATAGTGAAGAATTTCTTCCTAATATCTAATCTAAATCTACCCTCTTTCTATTTAAAACCATTACCCCCTCATCCTATTACTACACTCCCTGATAAATAGTCCCTCCCCATCTTTCCTGTAGACCTCCTTTAAGTACTGGAAGGCTCTAAGGTCTTCCCGGAGCCTTCTCTGCTCTGGGCTAATCAACCAGTCACTACCAGCTAACAGGGCAAGGGCAGCATGTTCAGAGTGAGCAGGAGAGTTAATGGGGTTTGGTAGATCTGTGGGGATTAGAGTTGGTGGTGGTGTTGGGAGGTTTAAGTTATGTAAATCACAGCTGCTCTGTGTTCATGGTGAGGATGCTGTGTGGGCTGGACCTTTGCCAGCTCTGCAGCCTAAGAAGGCAAGTCTGTGTACAGCTATCAGAGTGGATGAAAGGGGTTCAGCTTCAGGTGTTAGTCTGAGCGGACAATGAAGTGTGTTCTGTCAGGGCGGAGGTGAAACTAGGTTAGTTTGGTGGAAAAATGTAATGCAGTACTGCTGTGAGTGAATGCTAAATAGAAGCTGAAGTGTAGTAGAACTACTATTCCAAATTTGGTTTTAAATTATGTGGGATTGATAGTAAAGCCTGTGAAAAGGGAGAAGTGGTATGAAAATTGTCTCATAATAGAAAAGAGAAGACCTCTTGGCATTGGGCATAATGTAGCGTGTATGTATATATCCTGAACACGGTCTGTGTCTCTGTGTCCACAGTTAAGAAGAGTCTACAAATAGAGGCGTATTTATGCAGAGGTGTAGAGGGCTGAATCTTTATCGGCTAGGCTGTAGTCCTTTCTAGAGGTTTAACTTCTCCTCTTACCAGCTTTATAATGAAATTCATACTGAGTCGCACAAGTCATATATTGAACCTGTGCTGAAGCTTTCTTATTTAGATAAGGAGAGGTATTTGAATGGGGTATTTAGATTTCAATCTGACTAGTGTGGCCTTAGCTTAAGTATTTGACTTGCACTGAAAAAACTGTTCTGTTGGTTTTAACAGAAGATTTTTTTAAACTCTAGTTTAAAGCTAAGGGCTTCACACGTTTTGTTGTCAAATACACTTTTTATTTCCTATGCTTGGTTAATAAATATTTTTTAGCTGAATAAAAAAATAATTGCTTAACTAAGATTTGGTAAGTTGGGCTAGGAACAGTCTCAAAGGGTCTGATTTATACAGACATTTTTCAGGTGTCAGGTGAACATAGCTAAGTCACATTTTGATATTTTAGATGCACTTTGAAGTACCTTGTTACAGTTTATCTCTTCTCAGTATTTGTATGTGGTATGTACTTAATGAAAAGGGTGGCTTGGCAGTCTATGTACACCCCAGGCCCAGCTTATTATTATAATTTTACTGCTAAATGTCTTTTTGGCACAAGTTTCATACATTTTTTTTTGTTGGTTCATCAAGACAGGATGGGAGAAATGGGCTACTTTTTCTGTCCTGCACCTTGACCTGGTTTATTACTGGTAATGGAAGAAAATGTACATCTTTGAGATTACATGCATGTAGAAGTCAGTGTAGCTCTTAATTCCCAAATCCCATGTTCCTACATGTCTTAATTACTGTTCTTTCACACCCAGTCTTTTAAAATGATTGGTATTTAAATACTTAAAATTGAGAAATGCAATCACTGCCAAAATGTCATGCTATTGCAATAAAAAAAGTGAAATAAGCCATCACTAATCAAATAGCAGTCTACGGAGTGAGGTACGTATTGGCGGAACTAATCACTGATTCAGTTGGTCTTTGAAAGTATATTGCCTCAAAACTGTGTATTAAAACTTGTGATAGACAAGCAGGTGTCTCAGACTGTTGTTGCATGTGTCATATAAATCTACCTCACTGATTAGACTAGCTGGTCAATATGCCTGATGCTTGCTTTAAGGAGTTGATAGTGAATAAAATAGTGTACTGTCAGCTAAGAGAATGATGTGGAAGTTGTTCCCTCACCACACATAATAGCCACAAGGTCCTTTTGGTTGCCCCCCGTTTTCCTCACTCACACAAAAATGGGAAGCGATGGCTGTTTCCGCAGACCTCATGAACGTTTGGAGCAGCCTGAGGCTAAGCCTGTCTGGAGGACAGCAATGAACATACAGCTGTACCATTTTAATATCAGGTATTAATCTTTAATTCCACATCACAGCAGTCGAGTGAATGGGTAAGGGAAAGAAACCCAAAACAAACGGCAGATATTTACATCTAAAATTCACACCACTTATTTGTTGGTTCTGGAAACATGCTATCACAATATATACAATGAAGTACCTTTAGGACACTTGTACAAATTCTTTTTTTCCTTTTAAATTTGATTTCCATTATAGATAAGATAGCTGTTTTCATTTTATTTTAAACATGAATACACAAAAGAGAAGTGGTTAGAGGTTTTTGCCTTTTTTAAATAAGCACAGAATGCCAGAGGTTAAAAACACATTTACAGGGCAGAATACCAGTCAGACATCACAATCTATACATTTTTTGCTCAATTTCCTGTACAAATACACAGCATTCAAATGGGGGTATTTACAAAGAAGCATGATCAGAGGAAATTTTAAATATCACATAATTTGTTTCCCAAAGGCTCTTGCTCTCTCCAGCCTCCCCAGTTTTGGCTGATTCTCCCACAGAAGGGATATGCAATATCCCTTACCTAAAACAGGGTAAGCTAAAAAGCAAACAGAGAAAAAGACAGAAAAAAATCTTAGTCTTGCACACAGTAATAAAACCAACCCAATCATTGAAAAAGAATTTGTAGGATTCAGAGAAATTGTTTTAATTGCTTTTCTTCTACTACTGTAGTTCATTCTCAATTTTGTTTCAGATGGGGCCAGCAGGTACACTGACGATGGAGAGATTTGTAGCAGAATTCCACCAATTTTCTCAGGAATGCACATGCTATTTTGTTATGCAAAGAAAACCCAATGAAGGCAAGTACATATTAAGTGTGAATTAGAGTTAACTATAGAATGACAAGGTCCTGTTAAAAACATCCTGTTGCTGTGGTTTATACAAGGAATCTTCAAATCCTGTTGGGCAAGTGCAACAGCTGCTGTTGCTTCCACCAAATCCAGGACTGAACTTGATGTTGGAGTTGTACTATGCTATAAGACACTCACCCTACAGAGAAGTATTAGTTCCAAGAAGTATTAGTTCCAACATTCAAAAAAATCTTAATAATGTCTTTCTGTCTTCTGCCCCCTTTAAGGCAAGCACTGAAAAGGGAGACAGAATACTTGGTAGATACCAGAACAGTAACAGCAATTTAACTCCAGAGAGGCTTAAATTTGGTAAATTCAGCAATTTATTCCGTCCTTCTCTGTGTGGACCTGCCATAAACTGGGTACTTGTATACATTATCTGATTGATCTTCAAATCCTTACAAATACATAGTAATGTCAGACTCCCAAAATGGACTCACTGCTGTTGTACAATGTCTCTAATCAGAGCAGGATGATACGTTTTGAGAGACTGATTAGAGCTCCAGTGGGCAGGTTTTCCAGCTGACTGGGACTTAGTCCCATGTTAGTTGCATTCTTGTTTTTGCAAAGTTTTATTTGCAAGACCTGCTGTTTTTTGCAATAAGGAAGCTCAGTAAATCACTACATTTCCCACTTTTAATCTTCCTGCCAAAAAAAAAAGGGGGGGTAGGGGAGATGGAATTGAGTACTTAATTCTCTTAAGAACTTCACTTGAAGAATCTCAGTCAGATTGGAGAACAGCGTATGTGAAAATATTTCACTCATTTCTAAGGAATTGCCTTGACTTACCTTTACCAAAAACATAATTTTGAGTTGAGTTTTCATACATGTGTTCTATACCAGAGATCCATCTTGGTTCGTTAACATTTAGGGACTGTCCTAGTATTGGAAAACTCTCCTTCCTGCTAGAGATGAAATGTCCACTATAGGCCAGGTTTTATTATCATTGTCTTAATTGTGAAGGATATAATGATTACAAGCAGCCTGTGTTAATAACAAAATAGAGGAAGCAAGAGAGACTTTGTTCCAGCCAAACAGGCCATTTAAGAAACAAACCCATAACTTTGTAGTTTTGCACGGGCTAGAGCTTGAGAAGGAAAAGAAATAAATCCTCTTAAAATCCCCTTCATACAACCGCTGAGTCCAGACAGACCATCTTTAGGAGGGTTCAGAAGCAATGTACTCTGCCCAGTCACTGTATTTAGAGGTAGTGCTAAAGGTGACCTGTAAAAGATTTATAATAGCCTTTTTTGCTTCTTTACGCTGTTTGTAGCATGAGAAACTGAGTGGTTAGGGCAAGAATTGAATATGAAAGTTTAGTGCTAGTCCTGTTTCTGACACTAATTTATATGGTGGAGGTAAGTCTCTTATTTGAATGTGCTTCAGATTTTTCAGTGGTAAGAGGGTGGTCGGTTACCATCCTCTGGAGTGTGCTTTGCAATCTGCAGGTGGAAAGGGTTATAAGGAAAGCTAAAGTGTGTGTGGGCATGGTAGGGGAAGGAACATTGCTTGCTTATCTAAAAACATTAAATATTTGATACTCTCTTGATTCAACGTTTCTTGAAAAATACTGAAAATAGGAATAAAAGATTTCTTATTGTTCTTTTCAAAGAACAGATCTTGGCTCTATTACCCACAGAATTTTTTACCGGTTTGTCATGTACTGAACTAAGCAAATACTGATTAAAAGGCTTGTTATATGTTCATAGACTTGTTGTACTGTCTTCATCTCTGCATAGTTCTGTTTCTTGTTTTTGTTTGTTTGTGTTTTGTTGTTTTTAAAATGTTCTTCAGCCCTTTCTGGAGCTGATCAATAAAAAAAAAAAGGCAGGGGGGAAGGCTGTATTCCTGCCTGAGGAGAAAAGAAAAGAAATCAACCTTCCAGAAGAGAGAAGAAGCAGCAGCTCTTAAAGCTTCTTTATACATTCTAAAGAAGCAAAAGAGGAAACCAGTATTTCTTCTTTACAGGTTGCCTTTAAGATCCCTGACTCTAGGGTTTACACTATATACTGGGCATTTCTTGAGTCTTAGTGTTTCCTGTCTACTGTGAGAGATGGAGATTCTTTCTGCACACCAGCTGCAGTGAGTTTTTGGGAGGGACCGAGGACATTATGTTAACAGGGAATGAATCTCAGCTCCTGGGTGACGGAAGTTGGTGAGAATTGTGATGTTCAGCCCTGAGGCAAGGATTGTTGGATATGATCATTTAAGCCACCTTTTCTTTACTGGCTGGGTCATCAACCAGCTGTGGCATGAAAAACTCAGTTTGGTTGTAGTGTGGGGTTGTTTTTTTTTTCCAACTGGAATAGAAATGCTGGTGTCAACAGCCTGCCCAGAGTTGGGCACGGGAAAGGCCTACAATTAGGTTGCAGCTCCAATGGCTACTAACCTCCTCTCATCCTGTAGCACAGATGAATAGCATATGATTCCAATGAGAAAGCAGGTTGGTTTAGCCAGTGAAAGCAAAATTTAAGAAATCAAACAGTACATAAAAAACAAAGGAGGCAGAGTTTGTTGGAAATGATATCTTGGAAATCAGTGCATCAGCACTGGTTAGATTGCCTCAGCACCTCTGAACCAATGCAGGGAGATCACTGCACAGATATGTACAATCCTGCTCTCAAAAGAGCCAATTTCTTCTTAGAATTGCCATCTTTCCACTGCCTGCAGCTCATGCACCTTCCAGCCTGACAGTTCATAGAATCCCTGATTTCAGCAATGAGCTTTCACTTCTGTACAGCAAAGAAATATGTCCCTAGTGCAACTGCTTCTACTCATGTGCGTCTCAGAACTGGGAGGAAAGCAGTTTCAAAATCAACTTGCCACATTCCTCCCTTTTTCCCCCTCCACTTAAAATTGTATTTTTCAGCTTCTGCAAGTCTCTATGGCTTGTGTGCCATTTGATGTGGTTAAGAAACTGCAGAAGGAATAAACTGTCCACTGCACAGAAAGTTAAAAAACATAACGGAAAGGTGTAAAAAGAAATTAAAAAGGAAAGCAGCAACCTCCCATGCTGGCCCCATTGCTTTTGTGGGCTCCAGACATAAACTTGCGGCAGTAGAAAATCGGTTTGCTGTTCTCCGAGTCCTTATCTCTCTCCTTTTTAGTCAGACCTGGAATGATGATGCAAGCTGCTTACCAGGCGCTGTCCCTACTGCTCACTGATGCCATGCTCCCATGCTACCCTGGCCTGCTCTTCCTTTCCACCACTCACTGGTTGGGACACTTTACGATGCAACGGGCGGTGTTTGTCATCATCTTCAATTATCATCCCCTCCTCGTTCTCCATGTTTGGCAGGCGGGAGTGGTAAGGTTTGGGGGGTAGAGCAGGAGGGTCCATGGTGTCCTGAGGAATGACTCCAGATGGAGCAGAGTGGCTTCGGCATGGCTGGGATTTGAGCGACTCTAGGACATCAGGCTCAGAGAGACTGTACCTGACAGGGAGGTAGGGTGTCTCTAGATCTTCATCAGTGTTCCAGGCCTGGCTGGGCACAGAATCCATGGTGTCTGTGCGAGGAGGTGGTTCAGAAGAATGTCCAAAATTACTCTCGCTCAAGGAAGAGACACCACTGCTGGCACTGCCGGATAAAGTGGAGTTACTTCCATCTAGACCAGACTGCGGACTGGTGGGTGATGCAGGGATAGGATGAAGAGGGGACTGTTTGGAGAAAAACAAAACCAGGTTAAAATTGACAAAGGAGATGATGCTGCATCTTGTGTGTTTTTCCGCATTTCAGCTTTTGACAGTGATGTTGACAATGTGCAGTTCCATTTGTGTTCAAAATGTCAATGATTATTGGTTTATACCTGCACTCCCCTGACTTGTATGGAAGTACCTCTTGTGGGCAGACAAGTGCCCTTAACAACACCAGAGCTGTTAAAGAAACAGTAGTTGAGGTGATAATCAGGGTGCCTGAAATCGCAGCATATGATGCAAAGAAGGAAAGTGGAAGGGCCTACAACACATGTAAGTTATTTCTATAGAATTCAACTCTGGAATAGGTTATGAGCTTTCAGTGGATTTTCTCATGTGTAAGTTACTAGCATGATAAAAATAGTGTTTCTGTACTCAAAAGCTGCTTGGTGGGAGTGGAGGAGGGGGGTTCCTTCAGGAGCCTGTTATTTTCCTTCTACATCCCTCTCTGCTCTCCTGCCACTTCCTTTTTACCTTGCGCAACGTTCGTGCAGGCAGTGCCGGAGGAGCATCACTGAGCTGGTGATGGAAGGCATCAAAGTGCAGTGAGTAGTGTCCTGGAATGAGACAAGGATCAGAAATACAGACTTGTGCTGCCTCGCTGCAGCAAAAGAGCTGGGGTTTAGACTCTCTAATGCCAGGTAACAGCTCCAAATGCTGGTAACTCCACTCCAGCCTAGGGCTTCCTTTCTGATAGATACCGTGGAGTGCATCTGTCACATCACAAAATGCTAACGAGAAGTTAAGTGCAGCGATAGATTTCCACCCACCCCTGTTATCAAGGATCTCATGGCAAGGCAACAGGCTCGTAAACAATGAACATTTCAATTTTCATTTAATAGCTTTGTAACCTTAAATTACCGCTGAAGATGGTCATGGGCAAGAAGCCAGGCCAAGGCTTCAACAGACACACCTAATTCTAGTCCCAGAATACACACAAGTCCATATTACTATAAGGACTGTAAAAAATTTGAAGATTTTGGAGGAAAAAAAAAAATTTGAAAACTTTGTCCAGTGCTAACCTAGCAGACCAGGAAAGACTCTGGGTTTTTGTTTCTGATTGTTTTTAAGGGGGGGGAAGGCTAAGGTCAGCTTTCAGGTGGTCTAGATTTATCTATGCATGACTGCAGGCATTATGCAGCAGGCCTGCTGGGCATTTCCTTACCATGGGGCAGGCTTCGGGGAGGTACTGGTGGGGCCAAGATGCTCCCAACGTGGGCAGACAGGAATGGCAGGGCCTCTCTGGTTCCGCTGTCTAGGCTCCAGCTACTGGGTGCTGCTGGCACAGCTGAAGGATTGAAACAGATTTAACTTGGGTAACATAACAGGGAGTTTGTGGGGCCAGAAGGACTGGCTTTCCGGTGTGCTCTTTAGTGGTAAAGAGACAGATTCTAGGGACTTAGTGAATGGTAGGATTGAAGGCATACAAAGACATCATCTAGTCTACAGTGTGTTAAGCTTATAGGTTGCTTTGTTAAGGAAGCGAGAGTTAGGTGATCATAGTGTTAGTCTGCCCGTCTCCCCTCCATGACCCCCTTGGCTCATTTCTAGCAAATCTGAAGAGCAGTAGAACTGCTAGGGTTTTTTTTTTGCAAGCCAGTGAGTGAGAAAAAATGAAATCTCACTGATGGAATGGCAGCTAGATCTCAGCTGTGAGCTGTTCTGCTTGGCAGTAAATGATGACAGAGCAGAAGGGAACATGTGGCAGAACCCTCATGAAACACAGGAAGGCCTGTTGCTGCACTACAGTGGCTACGTGAAGACTGAATAAAGGACATGAGCACAATTAGACCTCAATCTGTTACAAAAGAAATAATGACTTTAAAGCTCCAATTTACTAAGCTACAGAGTTGATAAAAAATTTTGATCACAAACTATTTAAAGAGAGCAGTTTGGACTCCTTGTATTATAAAGTCACCTGAAGAGATCCAAGTCTGTCGATCAGGAAGGACAGAGTGAGTATGATCTTTGTGACTTTGGTTTTTCATAGAAATAAAAACCTGCTGCTTTCTATCATGAATGTTTTTCAAGATCCTGAGAACTGTTAACCTTAAACATTATTAAAATGCACCTTCCTTTCTTCCAAACAGACTGCAAGACTTGATTCATTCTGAGAAGACAGACATGGAAGAAGAGTATATTTATTTAAAAACAAATAAGCAATTTCTTCAGATTAGCAAAGAAAAGGAAACAAAGTAATTCAGTGAGTCTACCAAGGAAAACTGATATAAAAATAGCTTTTTCCATCTTCAGTTTGGAAAATGGAAGCCTGGAGAAATAAACATGGGAGTTTGACATCTGAAGAGGATTTCTCCTTAATTAAAATGCCTGCAGCCATTTTTGGTGCATTTCTTTTCTAAAATGACTTTGAAAGGTTTCTGTGGGTGTTTTTTGTTTTCTCCTTAGTTCATGAGGTAGCATGAACACAGGCTCCCCAAGACCTAAAATTCCCTAAAGTAAAAAAGATCACAAAGTGACAGCTTCGTAAGACAGAACAAAACCCATAAAAATGTAAAAGTAAATGTTGTTTTTAAAGAGACACCCTCAAACTGAGAAAGGCATACAAAGAAGATATGAAGAATCATGACAGAGAAAAAGTTCAAATCAGGGAACTCATCTCAACAGAGGTAATGTGGCTTCAGATGAATGTTCTGAGCACCCCGTACACATACCAGAGTGCTCTAATTTGCACTACTGCAATTGGTGTCAAAAGGCTAAAACAAAGGGACAAGATGCATAACAGTGCCAGCCACGCTAGTGTCTCCTGCAGTGTACCAGCATCAAGTGAAAAGGACAGAATAAAACCTGATTTGCGTGGCCTGTAAAATGATTGTTGTGCTTGTTTTTGTTTGTTTTGTTTTTTTTTCAACACCGAGATGCAGTAGAAGAATGCGAAGAAGAGAACATGGTACCCCAGTGCATAATCCATTTATACTTTCTCAGTGTTCCCTCATTCACGGCCTTTTGAGTATTTAGGAGTGCTGGAAATCATCCTGAGGTCAGACGATTTTTGTTTAACATGGCTGTTGCCTGTTAAACCCAGTGTTGTATCCAAAACGCTTCGGGGAGGAACCTACCCAGGGAGCTTTTAGTGCTATGTCCTAGCCCCTCTCTCTCTCTCTCTCTCTCTCTCCGGAACAGTGTTCGGTGGCCAAGTTTAATTAGCAGGGAAGCTGCATTTGAACCATTCTGCTCTGGGCAACTGATGCCACACTGCTGTCAATGAGAATTACTGAGCAGAGCTTCTGACATGGCAAGGAAGGGGGTGGGTAAATTCACGCGGCATGACTGTTAACAAAAACCAAGGCAGATGGCATCCTGACTTACAAAGAATGTCAGGGTTCAAGGGCTGCAAAAACCACCTGCAACTGCATTTATGCTACCAACCTGGCTGAAGAGCTGGGACTCCTGTCACACCATCCCCTAAGAACAATTACTGAATGTAATCTAGGTCTTTCATGGCTCCTTTGGGCCTCTGGAGAACATTCTGTCTTTGATCCCCTTCTCTCTGTGCTGTATACTACACTCTTGCATAACATTGCCCACAAATACAAATTCAAGTATTTTTCCTAGACAGGTAATAAATATTTATCTACATTCCTTTTCCAGATCTTTCTCCTGTCCAGTATAAAGATCTCACCACCTCTCTGGTATGTTCAGTTCAAACTAACACGGCTAAGATGGAGCTCTCAATCCCTTACCCCCTGCTCTTAACTCTCTGTTGTCATTATTTGTTATTGTCATCAAGCCATCATTCTGCCATTTATTCAGAACTGTACATTGGCTTTTGGTTTCAATCTGGACCGCTCTAAGGCTGTCACATTGTTGAAGTAGTGTATTCTGATTTATTAGAAATCCTGAAATAAAATTTGGATTTTTTTTCCAAAAAGATACAATTTAGTTCAGGCACAGCTACTGAAACAAAAATACTGATAAAAGTCTAACGGAGTGCATTATGTAGGTCAGACTAGAGAATTGCGATGGTCTTTCCTGGCCTTAAAAATCTTTTAAGATACCATTTTTCCTAGCCATACACACGATGTTGCTTGGTTATGCAGCCTCCTTGTCTCAGATTTTGATTCATGAATTTTGTCCACTTCTGCTTTTTCAAAATGCTGCCTTTCAGATAATTTTTTGAGCCCATCGCTTTGTCCATGGCACCCCTTTCACAAGCTCCTCCTTTTCTGCTACACCAAACAAACTCACTCCTCTTCTTTCATGTTTTTTTTTTCTGCAGGGGCTCTGCCTGTTTTTTTCAAAGCAGTGACTGAAAAAAAGCATACATTCCTAAGGATAAACTTACTTAAATAAATATAAAACTACCTCAGAGAGGGATTAGAAGAAATGTTAGTATTTTGAACAACAAATGCATATTCAAAAAAGCAGTATATCTCGTTATTTAAAAATATGATCCAAATCTTGCACTCTTCTCTCAGGTAACTTCTCATTTGCTGCTTTGGAAGTTTTGCTTGATAAAGGCTGCGGGATATGTTTCAATAACAAAATGCTAAACTCGGAAAGCTTTCTGATATAAAGAGGTCTGTGCAACTCCACCCTTCTGTGAATGATCTGAACTGACTATAGGTTGGCAGAAGGCCCAGTTAATTAAACTGTTAATTAAAAAAATGTGAGAGAATGCACTCTGCGAGGAAATGTAGAAGCCCATTCATTACTTGCTGTAGCGTGACCAGAGAAATAATACTTTAGAAAGCACGCATGCTAACTAGGAAAAAGAGTACCTTTCTCAGCCACGGACAGGTTGGGATCACTGCAAGGTTTGCACGGTCCAATCATTTGCTGGATCAAGGCGCGCTGGAAATTTGGAGGCTAAGGGAGAAGAAAGTTAGCACAGAAAAGTAAAAAAAAGAAAAGTTACAGAGTTACGGAACAGCTGGTGCAGAACCCTGGGGCTTTCTGTTCGCTTTTTTTTAAGCAAAGAAAGTTTTTTAACTAAAAAAAAAGTCATGGGAACCTTAGGCTGTGTCTACATTAGCAAGTACTGCAGTGCAATACTAGTGGATCTCTAGAGTGTAACAGTGCTGAGGACCCACAATTCATGCTGCTTGTGTTCTCTCGAGGAGTTATTTCAAACTAGCTCTAGCCTGGTCTTGTGCCCATTATCAGCTCAAATGCATCACGTGCCCTTCTGGAGCTTACCTTTTGCTTTGGTTTCATTTGAAAGAATTGAGTTTGCATGCTCTGAGACAGTTCTCAGAGGTGAACTGAAGTGCGATCAGTGGCCATGATCAGGAGATTCCCTTCAAAAGTGCATGCCAGGGCCACATTAAAATGCTTATGTGTAGGCACACCCTGAATTTTTCAGTTTGTCCAGAGAAAGTAGTAGATACGGGCACAGATTGTTTGGAGACCCTGTATCAGTATATTATTTTACCATCTTGTGGTTTTTGATACCTCTGGAAATCGCCATAAAGCTATTTAGAATCAACTTTAAGGCTAAACTGCAGGATGGCCATCGTTATAGAAAAATGAATAAATAAAATGGGGTGACTACTTGCAGTGGACCAGGGCTCATAGCATAAAGTTGGGAAGAAGAGTCCATTTTCACAGCATGTATCTGCAATTTTAACAGTCGTTACAGTTTGTATCACTTGACTACCAAAGTGGGTGGCTCTAGGGGGTGATTAACATGAAAAGTTCTGCGTTGCCTCTGAAAATGATCCTAAGTAAGTTGTTGTGCCTTCCAGAAATAAAAAGGGAAGCTTTAAAGTGGTCAAAAGTAGTAAAAATGAAGTCACAGTTTCAGGCGGTTGAACTGATATAAAAGAAGTCAGATCTGCTACCTGTCCGTTTTCCATGATGGCTGCGGGATACATGGCACTGCTAGGTCGGTCCCGATGGGCTGGCAGCAACATCATCATCTCCCGAGAGTGGCGGTACTTATCTGGTAGAGAGGGAGAGCCTGTAAACAAGTGAGAATAATCACGTACACGTGACAAACAACAGCCATGTCTCCGCATGCCCAGTGATCTAGTCCTCCTTTGCAATTTGTTCAGACGGATGATCTTACAGGACTCAAGAGAACATGGTGCTGAGCCCACTAAGCAGCTAACTGTTGGTGGGGTGCATAGCACAAGGATGAAATAAGAACTGGCTTATTATATACAATTAAGGACATACCATGTAAGGTGTATAAGATATATGCGTCCCTAGTTGTATGTTGCAAAGTGCTTCCTCTTAAACAAAAAAAAGCGGGCATCTGTGTGGAATCAGCTGCGGCTGTGGTGTACAGTGCCTAATGCTCCCTCGCCCCATAAAGTATTGTAGAGTTACAGAAATGCCATAAAATTGCGCATTTTAGGACTAAATGTGGAAGAAAGGGATAAAAGCTTGAGATACACCATTCAGTTAAAGCAGGAAGCTACAGGCAGCTACTTCATTCCTCAGTTCGGGTAGAGATAGCCTGAGGTGTTGCCATTTAGTTGGCAATACCTTGGTTAGCTTCCTCTTCATTAAAGCAAAACCAAAACCAATAATAAACAGAATTTTCTATAAATGTGGGTGGCACTTTGCTTATAATGCCGCTGGGTAATGTATGATTACTACTGAGCGTGTTGGTATACTGAGCCATTTTATGACAACAGGACGTTTACTAATGCTTGGAGTTACATAGTAGGAATATGCTTGACTTAACTATCAGTTATCTGTATAGTTGTCATTTAAGATATTGGGGTATTTCATATAAACAGCTTCCTGGCACGTGGAATTATTTGGGACTCGTGTCCTTCAAGATGAGTGCCACATAACAATATGCCTTCTGATATGCAACAGCTGACAATGGGCTTGCCAGAAGAATGATTCCCATTAGTGACTTCCTAAAGTCTGATACTACTGATACGTGCATCCCTTGGGATGCAGAGTATTAGGCAGGAATTGATGTTCTGAAGCTGCTGGAGTGAGCTTTAATTTGCACTGATTATTTCATTGCGTCACAAACACGCACTTAACAGATGGCAGCACACAGCGCATTACAGAGCCATGCCGGCTTTTGGGGAATACATGCCCCCTTTTGCAAACTTTCCACAACCACACACATTACCTGAACAGCACTCCAACGTATGAGCAAAGGCATTGGTGCTGGTTAATGCAGCTTTTACCCCAGCAAAAGCAAACATGCAGTTTTGGGGACTGATATTCAGCACACAGTGGAAGGAACAATGTGTCCAGCAGAATGCAGGGTAAGGTCCTACAATTGCAACAATTCCATCAGGGGTGGCAGATCCCAGATTAATCTACACCCCACCCCGACATGAACAGCCGCAGAGTATCTGCATTCTAGTTCCGAACTCATTTTCTCCCCAGACATGAAACAGAAACATAATTAGACAACATTATTTGCTCTTATATACAACATCGGCTTGGAAAACACAGTGTTAACGCTTTATGCTGAGTCTCTTTTACTCACACATCACAGGTAGTCCTGTTTCTGCATGACAAATGTAAGGATGCTGAACTTTTAGGTGTGCCCAGAACTGCATCACAGCACAACCTACACTGTAAACTTTTCCCTTTAATTTATCTTGTCATCCTTGTTCTTTTATATCCAAGATGCAAACCACCTCTATGTGCCATCAGTTTATATGGGATTATAGTTTCCACGGACCTTGCACTGCATGACCTGAAAAATCCCACATGTGCTAAGTACGGTGGCAGAGTCTAGTTTACAAAACAGCTCTGCTGTTTGGTACCCTAAATTTGTCAATAACTATAGCTATAAAGATTGTAACAGATTATGCCAAGTATCCAGTCTGCAAACAAAATTAAGTACTGATACCTCTGAATTGTGGGCCACAGGAGGAGTGGCTATAACTGAAGCTTTTATTAATAATCAGGCCTGCTTCCTTGGACAGATAGAGAGCACAGTCACCATGCCTCCTTTCAGGGACTGGCAAAACTTAAAAAACAAAGTCAAAAAAAGCTTTTAAAAGCTTCCAGAGCAGACAGCGACTATATAAAATGCTGCAGCATGTATCAGGGCTTATTCCCTTTAGCTCGTAGCTTGGTACACTTGATGTGTGCAGCACTGTACGTACTATTAACAAGAAACGAAAACCTATGCTGAAGCCAGAGGTAGTTTTTCTTTTTTAATTATGAAAATGTTCATCCGCTTGTGACAAGTATTAGTTTTAAGGAATGAAACTGAAAATTAATATAGTTAAACTCCAAACTCAATGAGTCTTTTCTCCTGATTCATCATTTTCATTACTGTTATGAAAACAGTTCGATCCTGCACCAAATCGTAACTTTTTTGCTTTAAGAAGGAAGTTTTTAATGTAAGTATATGGTTTCTTGCAAAGTGCTGAATAAGACACCAGGACTCATTTTCTACACCTTAAAAAGGGGGCTGTGTTGAGGAAGCAGTAGGGATGCCTTAAGAGGCGAGTCATCAAGTGTCAACTGGGAGTTGCTTTTAGAGTGCCTCAGAGGAGTCCCAACCATATTTTAAATGGAATTACTGAAAAAACCCTAACTCACTCCTAGCTCTTTCCAGGCCTTTTTGCATTACAATTTCTGCTTAACGAACATTGGCTTACATAACCTTTCAACTCCAGTAAGGTTAGAGCAGTGCCTCATGAGTCACCTCAAATGAAGCCAAAACAAACTCTGGATTTCTTACTGATCCTCCACACAACAGTGTTGCTTTCTTGGTAGGGAAGAAGCTACACAAGGGTCAAGCCAGGTGAAAACTGAAAGATACATACTGGTTAATCTGAAAAACAGAGTAACTAGTAACGTCTTTATTGTTAGCACAGAATTAGAAAATTCTTCCCGTATTCTGATTACAATTCTATTTAAGACTTTTGCTCATGTCTATTGTAACTAGTGTAAGGTTTGCTGCTTTAATCTGCTGTTCAGTGATTATGATCAAATCATTAATCTACTGTCTTGATGACTATCCTTTAAAAAATTTTTGGATTAATGGCTTTATTATTTTCTTTGGACAATCCAAATAATTTGCTTGTGTTGCTGTTTTAAACATCAATGAAAGGGTCATTTTTTGGAAGCGGAGAATTTGAAGTACGAGTTATATTCCTGCTGGATTCTTAATACAAATGGCCATGGCTTTCTTTAGTCACTAATGGAACTAATCTATATTATAAAGATACCCATCTCCTCAGAACAGTGCTAGGAGCTGAGCTCCAGAAAGGACTTTGCAGTTAAACAGAGAAGGTGGTATAAGTATCTGGATAACGGGCTAGTGGTTTTTCACCTCTACATTAACGTTTGAATCAGTGAGAGAAATATTTAAACATCTGACAAAAACCTAAAAATGCTAGATAACCACAGTCAGGTTACAGCCACAGGTGACAAAGATGCTTAGTTGATAAATTTAGGTGGCCTGTACGAAATGAACTGTTGGCCTTCATATACTTCCCATCTGAAAAGTGGCTAACTGCAGCATCGTGACTATCGTAGCTTTGTTGGCAGTCTCAGCAGAAAGGCCAAGGATTGGATGGGTCATGGTGACTGAACTATCCTCTCACCTCTAGAGGTGGTCCCTCCAGGACAGAGATGAGGCACATTGGTGGGGGCAGCGTGGGGAAGCTTGCACGGCTGCCGCCCATGCTGTATCTGTTCTGTGGATAAATAGAGGGCTTCAGCCTCCAGTGTTGTCAATCCAGCACCTTTCACCAGCACTAAATTAAAAAGAATATAAATAAATACCAAAAAAAAGGGAAAAAAAAAAAAGGATAGAGGTGCATTGGCAGAGCTGCACATGTAATGTTTGTGAAGTACCTTGCTCCAGCCAGTGATACTGGTCTCTCATTTTCACAAGCATCAAATTCACCCAATTAAAAAACAAAACAAAAGGAAAAATCACCAAGGAGAAAAACAAAGCTGTATTACCACAGTGGAACTTAAGTGTAAGGGCTTTTTCTCGTTACAGAAACAACTCCATTCCAGACAGCGGTGTTGCAATAACCAAAATAGTGACTTGCACACTGTGAAACACAGAGAGCATCTGGGACTTTACTGGAAGTGAAATCCCATAATCAGTGAGTAATGTCTGAATGCTGTGCTCACCTAACTTAAATGTGAACAAAACTAGCAGAGAAGAAATGTTGTATCACAGGCTATCGAAACATGTTAGTAAGAGTGAAGAATAAAACAGATATATCGATTGAAGTATTTTTCAAAATCATTACTTCTCTTATTGTTTCCTCATTTGTGGTCATTTACACTGTCTGGTTCTCATCTCTGGGAGGTGCTGTTGGCTCAGCCATCAGCACCATACCCTCTGTAGCATTCATCAGTTCGGTTCCTAAGCAACAGCAAAGAATACAGTAAAGAGGGAAGCTGGTCGTGCCGTGAAGTCATCAAGCTCAGAAAGACTGGCACAGCCTGTCACTGTGAGCACTGGGCTTCTGAAGTGGAAAATAGCCTGAAACACTATGAGCACCAAAACCCCTCAGGTCCCCCGAAAGATTCAGACCTCACATGCCAGCTGAGGCACATCCATTTAAGGACGTCTTCCGGATAGGATAGCCCTGTGCTCAGTTCCACCTTCCCTTTCCTGTTATGCCAGTTTCTCTGGTTACTTTACTAATTGAATTGTCATTATTTGCCTTCCAGCCCTTGGTAATTAGTGAAGCTATTTGCCTTTATTTGAAGATGTCCACTTCTCACCTTCCTACTCCATCTGATCCTTCAATTAAATCACTTTGATGCATCTGTGTCATAACAACAGCCAGTCAATTAAGTTTTTACTGCAAGATTGAGCAAAAAAGCCTCAAGCTCGCCCAAGAGAAAGAGCCCTTCTCTGTATTCTCTGTTCACAAGGAGACATACAGTTCCCCTGTATGGGAAAAAGGGGTAAGATTTAAATATCAGCCTCTATCTCTGACTATATTCTGGATACCTTCTTCAGACACCTGTGAAAATAGGTGTAGAAATTTGTGAACCTGCAACTGAGAATCCAAAATGAGAGGGGGGGGAACTTGAACGGAAGTTACCAAGGTCAGGAGATTGCACGGAGTAGTTTTGCTTCAGCTCTGAGGCTTGGGAAGAAAATGATGAGCAATATCAAGACCAGCTACTGTAACAGCAAAGGCAATATGAGTACCCCTAGAGTCTGTTTTTACATTTTTCCTTTCTTCAAGAATTTCCCACCAGGGAAGCCCTTCTTTAACTCCAGCATTTAAAATTCGTATCTTTCAACATTCATGGTATACACATGCTTTTGTATACATACATTTCTGCTAAACGGCCTCAAGTTCTTTTTTGTGCCATAATTTCATTAAATGTGTAAAATGATTTTTTTGCTTTTGTCTTCATGAGCTCTCTTTTAAGTACTGTACCAAAGACTATTCTTGTTTTCCTCTAGATTGTCTGCCACAATTTTGTGGCGGAACAATAGAAATCATTATGAAATTCAACTGCCTGAAACCAGCATGTGTTAGAGATACATTCCAAATACTGCTGAGAAAAATGATTAATCCATTTCTGGAAAATGAAAAACATTTTTTAAGAAATAATTTTTGAAGAGGCATTTACAGCTCCAAAAGAGAAATAGTGCTATATTTCAGTGTAGGTGGTCTTTCCCTAAGAAGTAACAATGGTGCCAGGTTTAGGGGATGCCTGCAGGTCCGGTTAACCCTTCATTTGGGTCCATCCATTCTTACCTCGAGCACTGGAAGGGGCAGAGTTAATCATCTGGGACGGTGCCGAGTGAGTAGAGCTCAGGCTTGAGGTGGAAGGGCTAGCCTGGGACGAGGATAAAACAGAGACGTTGGTGACTGAGCCTTGGTACCTGGAGTTAGGGTAAGCAAGCTGCAGGAGGCAGAGAAATCACCAAGGGAGAACTGAGCGGATCGTGCATTAGATATTTACCTGTCTCAGATCACCTAGTGCAGCCTCTGTCTAGGAAATAGCATCAGTGCAGGCCACTGTAAATCTGCAGTCAGGACTGTGGGACTCATTTCACCCTCCCACGAACCAAGAGCAATACTAACTGCATATGCTGATCAGGTCATATAAATAACATGCTGACTAAAATATCACTTTCTGAAAGCAACAGTATGATCTTGGACCACAGTAGCAACTTTCACTGTACAAATGCAGAAGATTTCTTCCCAAAGTAAACCTAGCTGAATTACTCTGTCGTCTTTCTTGAACAATGTTAGATTCTACCTCTTCAGTTCTTTGAGAAAGATATCACAGGCCAGATCCAAGCATGTGCATAGTACAGGGTACTCCTCCTAAGCATAATCCTCCAGAGCACGTTCAGTGCTGTTTCTAAGAACCGCTCCTGGCTGTGCTGGAGCTGTACCTGCATGTGGTACATATCCTCAGCAGTCTCGCCCACAGAACTGTCTGTTAGGATAACCAGGTTTCCTGTTTCGCTGGAGGTGTGGGACGACAGAGAGGATGATGAGTGTCGGACTGAACCAAGCAAGTTCAGTGGGCTGGAATAAAAACAGAGACAGAACAAGGGCATCATGTTTTTTTGAACCTGTGTTTTAATTTGTGAAGCCTGATTTTGTCCAAGCTAGTAAGTACCTGCAGTTACCTCCTGCTTTAGGTCACCTCTAGATGTCAAACACTTTTGAAAAATCAGGCTGAATAAGCTTAAACAAATCCATAAATGTGAGTAAATATGAAAGAAGTGACAGTAAGGCTACCTGTAAGAAAACATAGTATGTAGGACGCAGAATTTCACAATCCAAAGCCAGGTTAACACTGTGTCATGATGCTGGGTGCGTATTTGTTTTGTTTATAACAGAACATTCTGAAACCACTCTCATTTTTAATGCTGAAGTACGATGAGTGGGAGCAGCTTAAAAAAACATTCCAAAGGAAGCCAAGCACGAGACACACAGGTCAAAATACAGTTTTCTTTACTGCATCTGTTGGACCTCAGCATTACAGTCGAAGGCAACTTTGTAGCTGACAGGAAATGAATACAGCCCAGCTGGTGTGCAGGCTGCACCCTGATCTCACTCATGAAATTAATTTTTTCTTTGTCACTCTGAATCATGTACACAAATACATATTTTGCACACTACAGAATCTCCCTAGTTTGCCCTAAGAACTAAAAAAGGCTTTACAAAGTGAGGAATTTTGAGGAAAAAAAAAAGTATCACCCGGACACCAATTGTCAACTGCCAAGCCACTAAAGAGCTACTCGATTTTAATAGTAAAAAGAATGTCACCATCCTGGATTCACGTACTAAAGACCAAGTTTCCGCAGCTTTTCATGCCAGGCTTTAAAAACAGCTAAGCTATGTGGGCCCACCAAGAGAAATAAACACGGATGAACAATTAAAATTTCGTAACTTCAGTGACATTCCTGTCACTGTTTTTCATCCTGGCATGGATGTATACACTTTCAAACAAGCAGTTTTGGCTGGATACAAAACCACTGTTTTGCCCTGAAAATCCCAATTTTTATCCTCAATCTTTATCTCAGTTTTTATAGATGGGTATTCAGTTTGAATAAGCATCCACATCTTCAGACGTTTCTGTGAAGGCTGAGCCATTTTTTGGTATTCTGATCAAAACACCTTGGCAGCCTTTCTTAGATTTGGGTTCCGCTTTGATCAGAATTATAAAAAACAATGATGTGAACATTTTTTTGATCCTTAAAAATGGGTACATACTGACTTGGGTTCTAAAACAAGCAATAAACCTTTCCTTTAATGGTAGACAAGGACCCATTTATTTGCTGTTTGCGTAACAGAAGTAGAAGCTGGAACCTCCAAAGTCAGATTGAATCTGGAGATGTGAGTGGCAGATGTGTGTTTCTGCCTCTACAGTAAGTAAAGTGATGGACTAACACCTGGAGGTGTTTAGCATTTGCTGCAAATTGGATTCCTCAACTTTTTGATTCCAATCCTCAATCAAACTTTAATGATTAGCACTGAATGAAGACGAAAGACACCTTTGCCAAAACTCATCCTGCTCCTCCCGCAGTACCGTTAACCACTTCTTAGATCCTTGAATCTTAACGCAACAGTGTGCAGAGATCCTAGGTACTGCAGTAGAAAAAACCAGGGTACCTGTGTCGATGCACCAGCTTTATGCTCTCTGGGCTCATAGGTCCATGCGAAACCAGAACATTGCTGCGTGGTGTACTAGTGCCAGAACAGGCCGGACTCAGCTTATCCAAACCAGGTAACTCCTGCAAGGGAAGCATACTTTAGCTAAGTTGGTCATGGAAAATTACAAGTTTTCTTCTCAGGAAAATCCTGATCTGTTTCCATGTTCTCTACACTTATCCTCAGTTATCTTGCGTTTCCACAGGATAAAGAGCTTCAGTGCTTTACAACCCTATTCTCTTTATTTCCAGTGACACTTTCTAGCCACTATTTTAGGAATTTGGGAGGAAAACAGGCATAGTATGGCCCAAATTACAGCCACCTACATTTTTCAAAAAAGAAACGTGAACTCAAAAATACAGATCTTGTCCAAACTCTCAAGAAAGATAGTGAACTCAAATTGGCAACTGTGACCTGTACGGATCTCATCTGCTTTGAAAGAGAAAGGCCGTATTTTAAAATTCTGGTGCTGTTATTTCTGACCATCCTTGCATAGTGTTCACTCCTAAGAATGGAGGAAAAAGCCTTCAACTTAGAAGCACCTTAGAAAATACATACTGCAGTTGGAAAGTAAAGTGCTAACACACATTTTTCACATAATACTTTTACATTATAGAAAGATATCCTTTAGTTTGGTTGTGATAATGTTTAAGATAATGTCTAGGTATCCATGAAGATTTCACTATACCAGGAAGAGGAGAATGCACTGCAAATTTCTGAGACCCACCTGGCAAAGATGCCTCAAGTATAGTTGTCACGGAATACTAATACACAGCAGAGCACAGACAGAAGGAAAGGTATCATTCTAAAGGATGATATTTGTATTTCTGGTATGTGACAGGTGGTGTGAGCCGGGCTCTGGAGGCAGTTCCGCTGACTGTATAGGAGCTATAGACCCGTAATAGTGCATGTCCTGATCACCAGAGTTGGATGCCTAAAGTAACCAACAGGAATTCCTGTTGCTGCCTATATAAAAACACTTCTGGAGGGCCCAATCCACGTCATGCTACTCCAAATTTCGGCAGTTCTTTTGAAGAGCTCAACGTCTAACACTTTCTGTTAATCGTTATTCCTCTGTTTTACATCGTTTTCTACTATGTAAGACAGTAGCTGAAAATTACGCTTTACAATTGTTTTGTGATACAACAAAGAACATACAAATATTAAAAATTCTACTTTAAATTAAACGCTAAGTTAGCAGACTTACTAGGACCTCCTCCTTGCACAAAAAATCAAGAACTTTTGATAATTTGGCAATCCAATAGGTTCAATCGGTGCTGTATCAGCCCAGTTCTTTTGTGAACCTTAGTGCAACTGATACAAGTTTAATCATAAATCTGAATGGTTCAAAATGGGAAAAATGACTGTCAGCTTACATGGTACAGACTGGATCGCATCATCTGGAACTGGTCTATCAGTTTCTTATGCAGGGGACGCATTTCTGGGTGTACAAATTTCTCATGGACTGCCAGACCCACTCCTAAGACATGTACCTGTTTAAAAGAAAACATCACAAACCCAAATAAATCGTGTCTAAGAGATAGAATAGAAGCCTGTCCCACAGTTCTGTCAACGTGCAAGAAAGTACTGTAAAATATGCCACTGTTCATTTACAAGACTGCTGACAATTAAGCAAGCCTAGGAGACCTGGCAAGTTCATACTACTTCAACAAGTACTTTAAGTGTGAGACAAGTACATTTATGTCATGTTGGATTACTTTTGTTAAGAGGTAACTGTAAAAAATTACCAGATTGATTCTTTCTTCAGAGTGAACAGCGTTACGTCCTCACAGAGATAATTCATTGTGACAAAGCAAATTCCTTCCACCCAGTGTCAGAGAAGGGGTCAAAGTTGCCAACAGAGATTTCTAACAGGAGTTTCTGATAATTGAGCCGAACAGTGGCAGTGTGGCATGCATAGTCACTCTTTCTGTTGCTCATTATTTATTTTTAAAGGTCACTTCTTCAAAGGTCAGACATATAATATTAGTGATTGAGTGAGATTATATAAGCTCTCAGATGAAAGAAAATAGCAATGATAGCAGGCTTAAAATGTATATAATCCCCTACATGATCCAAAGTCTGTACAAACAATAACTAATTAATCTTCAAACATCCTCTTGAGGATTGAAGGGAGATAAGCATTATCTTTATTTTACAGATGGGAAATCTGAAATGCAGTTATGTGATTTGTTGAAGAAATGAATGGCAGGCTTGAAACGTGGCAAGATGTCTATTGGATAATAAATGGAGACAACAAAATTAATGTACTTTTAGCTGAGCTTCACCTCATGTCCCATAAGGTAAATGGCTTGTTCCTAAACTCCTTGGCCATCTCCCCCCTCTTTTTGTTTAAATGTACTTTAGATCTCCTGTACCAAAATTCTTTGCTTCTGAATGAATCAGTTGGATCTGATATGTTTAGACTGACTGCGGATGAATACAGACACAGCAGCAATGTTCTTTTGCATCTGAAAAACAGTACCTGTTCCTGCATGAGTTCCTTGAGCTGTGTGATCTTCTCTGCATCTCCAGGGTGCTTTGTGATATAATCTTTATCGAAAAAGGCCTGTAGAAAACAAAAAAACCCAGCCTTCTGCTTATTGGAAGATATTTCATCGTAACTTGGTGTCAAAGGATGAGAGGAAAAGGTCCAAAAATCTTAGGAAAACTAAATATATTAAGCTAACAGCAGCAGCTCAATTTTATTGCTTTTAGCACTCTGGGATCCAGGTAAAGCTACACTATGGTTTTAGCAACCTTGATGATTCTGTTGAATCATGAATCTGACCAAGTTTCCCCATGTGATAGTGATGAGCAATACCACTAAGCCTTGTATCATCCAGTTATTTGTATTTTGTATAGTTTCCTTCACATAACTGCCTAAAGTTAAAGGAATTTAATGAGTAAAGTGGTAACTAATGTAAAGCATGAAGTTCTCTTCTTGGCTCTGTGGGGAAGACATGTCCTCCACCCCTGGACTGCTGCTGCCATTTTTCAGTATTTCACCCTAGACTTAACCTTTTGCAATGCAGAGTTTAAGTAACAGCTTGCCAAAGATTATGCCAGGTAACATACTGCATACATGATCATTTTAGGGTTACAGTGAGTCTGAAATTAGGCTAGCAAAGATAATGGTTGAGTAGCACGAATTAGCGGCTTTTCCTGATTACGGGCCCAATCAGTCTGAATTACTATGAGTCCCACTGCCTCTATTGTAAAACAGATTTATCATGTAAGCAGTATTAAAAAAAAGCTGCCTCAGTCTTTTACCTGCCAAGTCAGGATTACCAGGTAAGCTAAGTTTCATTCTTGAGAAACCCCACTGTCAACTGTACCTACCTTCAATGCGATATCCCAACTCCACCTTTGGATCTTCCTGTTGATGTGTGGCTATGCAAGCACTCATGCAGAATAACCAAGTAGGGGTTTTAACCTCATATTTAGATAATGTGCATGAAAATGTCTTATCTTATTAAGTCATACTCTCTTTGAAAGAGAAACGGAAATAAAATTGAAAAAAGATGATACTAAATTCAGAAGCAGAGCCTGGCTTACCTCCTGGTATCGTGCAATTCCCCCGTTAACAGCTGCATCAATCACTCCATTCAGACACATGCTGAGAAGATTAATGTTACCATGCATTTGTTTATGCTGGTACTGGCTTATCAGTGTTCTCAGCTCCTGGTTTTTGTTCTCGACCACTTGAATGGCATTTTCCAAAGGACTTACTTCAACCTCAAAGGCAATAAAATACACTTTAATTCCATGGACACTTCACTGAGACTTATTCTTTTCCTTGTAATGAAATGATACTCTGGGATTGTTCAGTGATCTCTCTTAGTTTTTACTGCTTTGTAGAAAATCAGCTACATTAACAAACTTTACTGTTAGCAGTGCTGTATTTCAGGTCACTGAGTTGTGAAAACGTCTTTCTGTATACTGAAGACATGGCAACAATGCAATTATTCCATCTTTTTGGCACTGTCTCCATTATACTGTCATGTTCCCTCACATAATTCTTCTGGTTATATTCAGCAATTATTTAGACTAAGTGGTGGAAAAAGGACATACTTAAACATTGGTAAACTTCATCATTTTAAACTGCAAGATTTCAGCCAAAGGAGTTTTAAGTTGCCTATCCCATGTCCTCAGTAACTCATCATTTCAAACCCCAATTACAGGAACTATGAATGTTACCAGTTCTCTTCTCTCCACTTCAAACCAACGAGAGATCCCAGGCAAACTGTGAGTCAAGGTCAGAGTGGTACGTTCTATCCACAAGCTCTGCAAAGAGTAATTGAGGATGTCAGATACAGTGAATCGCAATCACATCATCTATACCCTTACTACAGGTGCTAAGGGGGTGAAGTTCAGAAAAGAATATATTAACCTCCTGAGCATTAACTTACTTCGCAGAATGTCATGCTGAAAGTCACTTGAACAACAAAACCAGAATTCAGTATGCTTTAAAGCAACACATTCAACATTTCTATTAATTTTTAAAGGTTGACCACCAATTCTGTCATGGGAACCAAGACGACATTGTGGACATATATGGCAGTAAGAAAAAAAATTCCAGCCAAACAAAAAAACCCCATCCTTGCTTCAAAATGCATCTCTCCTGGCACTAAAATAACTCACCTTTAAACTGGACGATGCTTTAATCAGGTCAGGTGTGTAACCACCAGACTCAGCAGCTACCCGTTACTTGAGTTACTACAGTATCTTTGGCCATCAATTACTTGAGAGGCTATACCAGCATAAAATAATAAGACAGTATTCGCCTCGAAGAGATTAACACACAAACACTGCTTATTCGCTACTTCTACCTTAAATTCGTTCTCCTTGTCCTTTGGGCCTTTGTGGAAAGGCCTGTCATAGCGGAATTTCCGGATGTTGTTGACTCGGTAAAAGCTCTTTATGCGATCAGGGACACGGTCCATTTGCAGCACATCTATATTGTCTGGGATGGGAGTGACTGCATAGATCTGTAAATCTGTAAATTATGTCGTCAAAGAAAGCCACAGGATATCAAACAGGAAAGCTATCTCTACTGTGGAAATAAACAGGATGGTGAATTCAGAAAGCCACGCTCCTCTTTGTTTTCCCACACTCTTCTTTTGCAAGTGAAACGAGAGAACACTGGACTAGAACTACTAGGACAGTCTACAGAGTTATAGTACCTCACAGCCAGATTAACCAAAGAGGAAGATACCTGAGGATGCAGAGAGCATGTAGTAAGACATCCAAAATATCTACAGCACGCAAAATATCCAGTTCCTATTAGTTTTAATTAGAGCTAGGTGCCTCATTTGTGCAGGCACTTTAGTAGATCTCGATGTATTTAGGTACCTAAATATCTAATATTTATCTTTGATAAATTTCGCCTTAGATACTTCAGCTTTGTCTACAAACCAAAGTTGTCCTAATTTCACCAATTTACAGTCCAGTTCAATTAAACTGGTTTAACCTCAGTGTTACAGACAAGATCTCTGCAAGCATAAACAAACCAACCAACATACACATACAAACCACCCCTCTGTCTATGAAAGTATGGTGTTACATAGCGAAGAAGAGTGAAAAGCATGTGTTATGAAAGACAAGTGGGAACCACCAGCCCATTTCAGGAGAGTTCACTTGCTGACAACGTCCTTATGGTTAATGTCCTGTGCAACATCCTTGCTGTTATCACACAAGCCAAACAGTGGTGTTCTCATAACTAAAATCTCCAAAACTCTCTGCAGACCCATTCAATGTTATGTGGTTCAGTCCTTAAATGTACTTAGCATTGTACTGGTTGCATCAAATCACAGTACGGATTACCAGTGCGAAGAATGAGATTCAAAGCCTTAGGTATAAAAGAGTTCAGCAGTTTAAAAGAAAGGGAGACTGCAAAAAAATAATAATAATGATGTGAAAAATAAACACAATGGAAAATAACACTTTGGAATTAATATCTGTTCTCAACAGAATGTTCTCCAAGAGAAGGTATCGGGAATACTTTTAATGACACAACACATGCATTATGGCAATGCTGTTGGTAAAGGTTAAAACATGGATGTGAGCAAGCACAGCTATTTCCCTCACCCATCGGATATGACCTGCATTACTCCCTGAATAAAAAGTGACAGTTCTCTCCAACAATACATAGTGCAACGACCCAGTTAATATCTGCTGCAGACAGGTGTATGGTTTTGTCCATATCCAGCTCTACCTAAGACACTTAGGAACTGAGGTGTCCAAGTTGATGACCTCTTCAATACCTTCCTCCTCTGTCCTCTGCCACAGTTCTTCTAATCATAGTTTGCCCTTTCACTGAAGGATACACTGGGCATCACACTGCAATATAGAGTCATCTGGGTGGTTGGGATGCTGCATTGCAATGGCTTGGGGGAACTCACTCAGCATCCTCTGCTGGAAGGCTTCCAGCCTCTCATAGTCGTGGCCCCGACACACATACTCTTTGTTCTGCAAGAAGGACAAGCATAAATTAGTCTCCTTATAAGTAAGTTAAATTCTATCGGCTTTTATCTCACTTTAAATTTTACCGCTTCACAAACAAAGATAAATGGCAATGCCACTACGCTGATGTGAGAGTAAAATGTGCATTTAACACAGCTGATATATTTTATTCCTTCCTGATTCTGTACAATGTATTTCATCAAGAAGTGATGAATAGGTAGACTATTCCACTGATCTCTCAACAGAACGATGCCTCTGATCCATACATACGTAGCATTCAGTCCTACTGTCTCTTCTTATTTGCTTTTCAGACAACTGAAAAGGGACTATTTCTTAATTGGACTATACTGAAACATATCAACCAAAACTTCAGACAAGGTCACCAGCTTGGCTGTTCTACACTGGGAAAGCTGCTGTCAAAACCAGTTTACACCAGATGGATAAAAGTCCTGAGGATTTCATAGAACAGAGGGAGATGTATGTTTATCAGTTTATCAGTTATTCTGAGAGAGAAGTCGTAACAAACTGTTCACAAAAATCATTGTTTAATCATTGCTGTATTGTCACAGCCATACAATCCACCTCTGATCATGTTGAACAATACATCCTCAGGAACTCCCCTGTCTATAGTGGAGTAATACGGAAAAGCCTTACCAAGAATTCTCCGTGGCCACCTCGCAAATTCCCCTTCAGCCCTAAAAGCACTTTCCTCTTGATGAACAAAATTTCGTTTCTGCTAGTAACGGAAAGCTTGCATTCAGATATGCCTCTTGAGGCATTACACCACTTGTGCAGAGTTCTTGGATGCTTTTTGAGCCATCTCAAACTTTGAACAGCAAGATACAGGATTTCTAAAGTCCTCAGTGTCATAAGGATTGTATTCCAATGTCTTAACCCTCTTACCACAAAACACAATTTTGATTGGTGTTAATGTCTCCTGATGCAAGACCAATGAAAGCAGGCAAATTCTCTAATTCTGGTAGTTTTAACTCTCGTACACGTAACAATAACTAGAAGTACAGGGAGATTTTTCACCTTCGTAAAACAAAGAAAGAATCCCAGCAAACAAGAACAGCTCCCCCCCTTCTATTTCTTGCATTTAGAAGCTGCAGTATACGCAATAATGTTTTGTTAATTGCTCTGGAAAAGGGTTCTGGCTGAGCAGTTCTTGATCTTGCAGCAAAATCAAAGAGAAAGCAGCAAAACCTGATCATAAAACACGGCCAGGGAGTGCAGTTATCTTTGGCTTTGCATTTCAACTTTATGGAACAGATCTCATGTTCCAGCTGCGCCATATGTCACTTCGTATGCATCAGTCACAGCAACCAATGAACTGGGAGAAAAATTGCATGATGAATCTTGGCAGTAATGCCCAAACTTTGCAGCTATTACTAAGTTTGGAGTGAGTCCATGTTTGAAGGTGAATCTCTTCATGACACAGACTGCATTCTCTATTTTAGCTTTTGATTGCAGCAATCCAGAAAACTGTAAGCCTATAAATAAAGTTATTGTGATTCTAAAAATAATGCCCTGAAAACACCTCAAAGCTAAATTTACTAGACTTTTCAGACAGATGCCGACACAAGATCTCAGAACGTGGCTTGTCAGGCCTTACTTGAACTTCTGGTAGGTGGAAGACATCGACAGTTTTAATTTACTTATGTAGGAAGGCTAGAAATAGATGCAGAATTCATAGACACATGAACAATGACTTTTCTAGACAAAGGTCTTCAAAATCAAAGGTGTAGAAAGAAGTTATTTTCTGTCTTAAGCTATACAGCAATAGAAAAATGAATGAGAAAAGGGCAGTTATTTGATCAATTTAAATCACTCCCATATCCATTTGAAAATTTTAAATCCATGTAAATCTTTTTCTTCTCTAGAATAGCTGCTTCCAATCTCTTTACAGTGTGATCCATGCTGATGTGATTGCTAATGGGCTTAGTCTGTGCTTCGCAATGTGTATGCTGTATGGATCATTAGAGAGAGAAAGGAGGAGGATGACTTTTAATGAGATTGCTACATTAGTAATCTGCTATCAGAAGTACTGCTACCAAATATAATTGCAGAATTAACAAGGATTATCATTACGCACGCTCATGTTCGCTGTTAATGTCTCCAGCCAAGTATCCATATTGTTACACCATTTCGCAAAGAGTAAGTGCTGTGCACTGAAAACTCGTGCAGCGTTAAACACGTAGGCAATGCAGGATCCAAGATAAAACTCTAGGATCCATAATAGCTAGATCCAGATAAACTAGATTCACTGATATTACTTCAAACGTAGGAATGCTTATGTGCCATAATGACACTGTTGTCGTTCATTTTCCGAAACGTCTGTTGTTAGATATAAAAAAGGCTTTTTTTTTTTGTAGAAATATAAAAGAAAAACATAAAAAGAAAATATACATCAGGCTTCTCTGGAGATCTTCATGAAAGAGTAGCTACTGCTTCATACTGCAACACTTGTCATGTCCTCAGCTTCCTCTGCAGGTGTGTTCTGCACAGATTCAGGCTGCTACATTATGGCACTGTTCAACTTCACCTTTGAATAACATGAAGCCACCCTTCATCCACTGGTATTTTCACTTTGATTAATTCCAACTTGCCTTTACTTACCCCACCTGTGTTTCCATTAAAAGACTGTAATTAAACACCAATGTTTAAATCCTAGTTAAAAAAACCAACTTAGTAATCAGAGGGAAATTTAAGAATGAAATTTTCAAAATGGTACACAGTTTGGTTTTTGTAGCTTCCTACTACATAACTCGAGTGGTGCCATCTCTTGTCAAACCATTTCTTTAAAGAGAACACAAAACATGCACACCCAGTCCTTGAAAGCACGCTTCAAGTTAGCTTGTCCTGTCAAACTAGATGGCATCTACCATAATTTTTCAGACAGCTCTTACAGCAGTTGTCAGATTATATTCCTTCCTTGCTCTGAACTAGCAACAAGACATCGTATGAACAAATATCCATTTTAAGTTCTATTCCTCATTAGGAAAAGAAGGTAATTTCACTTTTTAAATGGATTGCAGACCCAGCTGATCCTGTATACACCAGCAGACAATAACCTCAAAGTGAGGACGTGTCCAGAGAAGCTGCTAGGCTTTTTGTTGGAGGGAGAGGAAATTTTCACTTGTAGACAGCATAAGAGAGTCATCAGTCTGGTATTAGAATCATTCTGTCATGTGAGACTTTTTAAAGCGTGATAATTTGAGATGATGAAAATTAGTTGAGTAATGACCCAACATTGCTGCAATACAGCATTTTGCTTAATATAGAGGCAATTTGTGCTGCATCTGCAGATCGTCAAAAATACACGTAGGCATGAGTCAAATTTCTGATCTCTGTTCCTAAGAACATTCCCAATGGACCACATCCTTCAGTTCAGCCAGAAAGCTGTTTCTACTTGTGCAGGCGTAAAAAAAGAAGCTGAATGGCAGACATCATATCTCCACAACAAAAATACAAAGCCTCAACTGCTACTCTGAGCCTGGTCACTTTGTCATATTTTGTACAAGTCTGGCTTACCCGCAGGAAAAATGGGAATTTCCGACCATAAAAACCAACTCTGAAAAACTCAGGTTCTAAGCGCTGCTGTTCCATGATATTGTCATAATAGGTAGCCTCCATTTTCTGTGGAGGAAAAAGATAGCTGCTGTCAGACCCTTAAAGCTGCACTTAAAACATTAGAATCTCAAGACACGTTAAAATATCACATTACTCTTTTGCCCCCACAATTTTTCATGAAAAGACCGAAATTCTTTTAAAGATAAAAATTATTAATTGAACAGTCTACATGGTGGAACAGACTATAGTATCATCATACTCATTTTACATTTTTGGAGATGACATACGAAAATTTTTCTGTTGTATCTCATTTTAAATTAAACGGGTCTTGCATGTAATTTTCTTTGCATTGCAGAATTAATGGCAAACCTGAGATTAAGATCTATGTTGCCTGGCCCACAGTGTCCTATTCTCTCCTACAGCTCAAAATCTATACCACTGTGTGGAAAATTATATCAATTCAATTGGGTTTGCCTTAATTGAGTTGAGGGGCATGAAAAAGGATGAAACAAAATTAAATCTTCTACAGCTCTGTGCACTGGTAGGTTTAACATGGAAGAAAAAAGGGGTCTGGAAAAAGTAGAAAGACTTTTCTCTACTTCCAATTATTAGTTTTGTGGCACTGTGCTAGCATTTATATCAAGAGTGGGATTTCAAGACCCCTTGCCAAACTGAATCTGAGTTGAAAGGCTCACAGGAATTTCACTATAGCAAAAAGATAGCTTTTTAAAGGGACGAATCAGTTTGACACCATTGCTTCCACTGCAGGGAACCCTAACAGCAGCTTTGACTTCAAATATTGCATCAAGGTTTTGTTCTCGGTTCCCACACATGTTAACTCCTTTTCTAAAATGGAGAAGGTCCCAAAGTCATTGCAGGAAGAATAAAGGAACGCGTTGAATGATGTGGACGGCATAGAGAAAAACTCTTTAGAGTGGGGAGAAATTCAAGTCAGTTCAGGTCAGCACAGATTTAGGAAACTTGAACAGAAAACAGGTCACACCCAGGTGAGTGAAAGGACAAGGTGAATTGGTTATTCTGACCAGCTGAGATGCTTTTCACCTGCCAGCTGATTAAATCCAAATAATAAAGAGGTAGCACAAATAGCTAATTCACTGATGTTTTAGGAAAATAAGTCTTAATGCATGACTTGACTAAGCCTTTAGTAAGTTTGTTTGCTTATCATTCACGATCACTTTACTGATACGGTATTTCCTGTACACCAGGATAAATTTTCACGCTGCTCTATTTTAGATGTCAAACAAGTGCACGACTACGATGGTCACCCGTACTCTCTCTATGGCCACTTTGAAGAAAACAGGTTCTTCAGAAGTGCAGTTCATGAGACCTAGTTAGACAGATATCTTCAGATGAGAATAAATTTGACTTTTAAAGAGAATTTAAACCACTGTGTATAAGAATACATCCACATAGCATAAATCTTAAATTTGGATATATGCATGCTACCCCAGGGGACAAAAGCAGATGAACTATTTTCACATTCATAAAGCTTTTAAATAACAACCAGAACTTTAACTTTTTCTGATTAAAGCATGATGCTGCAAGTGTGCCCTGATTTCACCACGTGTTTGCTTTTACCAGAGGACCAGATTCTTGTAAATTGACAAGAATGCCATAAGCGTTTGCCTTCTCCATTCTTTCTCTCTTGTTCCTCTTACATCAACTGAGGCACAAGCTGTCCTTGATATTTTTGGAATTAAAATGAAATATCAATGTTTAATTAAAAAAAAAAAGAAAAAAAGGTATTTTATGCAAAAATGTATCTAAATATGCAATTGCAATAGCAAGCCCAGCTCCTGTGTGTGTGCTGTCTCATATACTCATGGGAGTTTACTGCTAGCAGACTTAGGAATTACTTCAGTGGGCCTGCAAAGTCATCGAAATGAATCAATGGCAAAGGAGTCACTGTAAATGCGTGGAGCTGTATAGGGAATATAATTATTTTTTTAAATTCAGAATGTTCTGACGGGAGAGCAAAATTCCCTGGGGAATGACGAGAGTCTACAAGGAGAGGAGCTGCTGCTACTTACCCGAATCCAGCTGAGGCTCTGATAATCATAGAGGCTTTCGTACTGTATGGCCAGTTCTCTGCACAGCGGGATTCCAAACTCCCAGCTCTGCGAAACCAAAGCAGATCACACTCACAGCAAACAGAATGTTATTGCCAGCTCAGCTGAGAGGAATATGGAAACTCAATTTTGGGAATTCATTTGGTATGAAATGCCAGGGATTAGATGTGAAAATGCAATGTGATGAAACAGTGTCCATTAAATAGCAGATTAATTCCTTCTTCAAGATGGTAACGGAGGCATATGTTCCATTGACATTACACACACATCCTGCTTGTTACTGACAGTTCACTCATGAGACTGGGAACTTATCTGGACAAAGATAACAGAACTAACAGTTTTTCTTCTTGTTAGACACCCCTTCAACCCACCCCCGATATCTCCTTTGCTTTCTGCACTACAACTCCCTGGAGTAAAGAGTTAGGGCTTAGCTCCCCAGCAAAGCGCTCCCCTTCCCAGGGCTGCTACTTCCTTCTGAAAGCACAAAACTGTCAAGCAATGGGAAACACTCAAATACAGAGACAAAACAGCCTCAGAACGGACCTGCATCATTGCACTGAGTGAATATCCACATTCAGAACTGAAAGCAAAACTCATTTCTGCAACTTACAGTCTGCACACCACACATCTTTTCTAGCACACCATACTCATCGCGTCCTGAGGTAAGGGAGAAAGAGACCGAGTCTGGGCACAGCCACACCGAGAGAAAGACTCCCGTTACCTCGCTTAGCTTTTCTGAGCGCTCATTTTACACCCTTCAACTGAAACCTCCTCTCCCATCATCTTTTACCTGCATAGATGGGAAGCCTTTTGGGAGAATGACTGTTTCCTACCATAGCTATGTAAAGGCTCTAGAACACCCAGGTCTCTGCTGAACCTTTATTGGATTAACTTTTATGCATTACTGGGCTAACTTGCCAGTTTTAACTGGGACCCTGTTGCACTGAAAACAAAATTAATGTGCGAGTTAGACTATGACCTTACATTCTAAGAATATTAACAGCAATATTGTAAATTATCAGTAACAGTAATTAACAGGAATTATGTAAAATATTAGCAGTTAATATGGAAATAGTTTTTCTGGTTACATATGTACCTTCACTTAAAAAAGTGAATCTCTGCACTGTTTGATTTAGTGTATTGGGTACTTTACAATGCTTGCCTTTATGCACACACATTTGTAGTGCCTGTTCTCTCATCCTTAATACCAGCAAAGCTTTTTTTTCTCTGAATAGCAAAACCAGTAAGTGTAAGAACTTTTTTATTTAAAGAACAGATAGTTGTAAGAACTAAAAAGGCAAAAATAATGATCCTACATCTCTTTAGCTTCAGTTAATGACAAAAGCTTACATAAGAACTTGCTAAATAAAAAGATTCTTTCAGGATCAATTTGGATATTCTGATAGTATTAGTAGTTTGGGATGATGGGAAGCCTAAGATTTATTTAGGTAAATACAATACATACAATAGGAAATGAACTGAAAGACCAGTTGCTTGACTACTCAGAATATTACTCAGGCTTTTGTGATCTCAAATTAACAGGATTTTTGCTGTGGATTGTCAATGTCCATGACATACAAATTGATACACTGAATCGGGATCAACAACATTAACCAGTTAAATGCTTATATTTGCAAACACAAACACCATTGCATTTTTTTTATAGGTTTCAACATTCTTTACAGAGACAATATACATAGATTTTCAGTCCTTAGCTGATCTATATTTACTTAAAAGAATGGAAAATAAGTCTCTTCTAAAACATCTGGCCAGAAATAAATGGCTTTTGTCACACAGAGTGTGAGCAGAGCCTCACCTCCAAATGGGATGCTGTGGCTAAAGCCTACATAATTCTCTAATCTGTCTTCCAGATAGAAGCAGAAAGCTAGCTGGCTGTCTTCCCTTGAGGTGATCCAAAAGACGTAACCTTTTCATGCTCCTTTTCTGATGTGAATTAAATTAACAACATGTAACCACATCTTATTTCTCTTTATACCAGCTCTTCTACATGTACCCTGATACTATTCCTGTCATCCTAACTCAGGCTTTCTCTCTTTTTTCAGTTAGATTTCCACACAGAGAAATTCCACTGTGCTGGCTGAATATTCTGTAGATACAAGATGAGGTAGAGAAGCGAAGAAACACAATATGCAGGTAACTTCTTAGAGAGAAAAGAGAGTTTGCAGATATTTGAAAGGAAAAGAGAATGAATGGGTATCTGAGTCACTGGGATCCTCAGCTTTAGAATCGGTGATGTTAATGAGTACCATCTTCACAGTGTAGAAATTTAATATGTAATTCCATGTGCTATGCAAGTGTCACTTCCCTCTAAAGCATCATTATTCCCCCCACTTCAAATAATTTCCTAATGTCTCCACTGTTAATTTCCCTCATTACTGCTTTCTGTTTTGCTGACGTCTGATCTGTTTGCATGTTCTATATTATGTCCTTCACTTGAAACGCACATTCATATGACATTTATTGCAGCTTTCTCCTATGGCACCAGCAACTCTCAGCTGAGCGCTACTGACTGCACACAAGGAGGCACAGATAGAAACAATCAACATTTATGAATGGCAACCTTTATTTACTCACATCCCAATGTGCAGATTTCTTTTGGAAATATGATTCACATGAGGGTGCACAAGATAAATTAGTTCAAATGTTGGGTATGGAGCACACGATCTAAAAATGAACTGCTTTGGAAATACAGCTTTGGGTCTCTCACAGCACTTGGCTGGCACTAAGGAGAATACACACTGCGATGCTGTGTGTATCAGATGTAGTCAGAATTTTTAGTTAATAAAATCTAGCAGTGAACTGCACAGAAAAGGGTTGTGTAGTTTTCAGGCTATTGCTGTCCAGAAGCATGATCAATCGGGTTCAAACTGTTCCATTCACAGTCATCTTCAACTAGAAAACCTTGAGTTTTAACAGACAAAATTGTAACTGTGAGTTAAAAAAAAAAACAACCTTCATTTAAAGTTATGCACTTGCACACACTGCCAACTGAGCCACAAACCAATTCAAAGCATAGCAGAAATCAGTAGGAAGGAGCACACGACCAGAGTGAAGGCTAAAAGGGCTCTGGAACACCTCGTTCCTTCCCAGCACAGGGCTGCCACCGACAATATTGAGAATGGGAGTTACTCGATTCTGCACCCCACTGCAGCGCTCCAGGCCTGCCATGGGCCACGCCACCACTCCTTGCCCTCCACCGGCATGCCCTTTATGTCAAACCCACAAGACAGTCTTGTGGCCATAGTCTTCCCCCGTTCCTGTGCTGAGAAAATTTTCCCATTAACAAATGCAGAATTTTTACACCCTTTTCATGCTGCTTTGACCCCCTCACTTAGTAGAAGGTGCCAGGAGCAGCATGAGAAACTTAACTCTAGAAATGCAACTGAAGGACACAAACCAACAAATTCCACTCTTCAGGACCTGAGGAGGGACCATCTTAGGGTAGTGCAGAAAGAAACTATCAGACACAAGTTGAGGGAAGCAAGTTGCTTCTATTCCCTGAGCTGTTCCCTCTTACACAGCAACAGAAAGAGTGCTGAAAAGCAGCAGGAGGATTTGGCTTCTCAGCATCTTTCACTTCCACAGTTTGAGTGACATACAGACTGCTTAAGTGGATTATTTAGTCATTCAGCTACCATTTATAATAAAGGAGGATTAAAACACGAAGTCAAGTAACTCCAAAAGCATCCAATGGGGAAAAAACCTCAAGAGGTTAACGCTCTATAATCTGTTAGGAGTTTTATAGCAAAATTACATCCGTCAAGTTTTTAGTCCCCTTCAGTGCATATATCAATTGCCTGTTTTTGTCAAAAATACAGGCTCACTTGTTTTACATAGTCCCTGTATCATCTTTGTCTAGTCAGACACTACAGTACTGCAATATTTGTACAAGTCAGTAATTTTTTTTTTAAGTGCAGTCTGAAAAACCCTGAAAATTGCTGAAACTAAAAAGAGAACCATATGCAGTATTATTACAAAAGAACAATTCTGGCAAAAAAAAAATGATCTTGATTAATCACTTCCTCATAAATAGGCCATTTCTTCCTACACACAGGAATCTGTCTTCCTTTTGCAGGTTCTGTAGAGAAATGTCTCTGCCATATGCAACTTCCTATTATCAGGGCTAGGAAAGAATTATCTGGAATGGCAACCCCACATGAACCAAATCACATTTGTATTTAATGCCACTGTCATCGCCATCACAGGCAAAAACAACCCTGAGGCACACGTACAGACATTATCTTCCAAGAATATAAGCTGTAGGGATTTTTCTAGAGAAGAGAAAAATTTGAAAATATTCTGACAGATGATATCACTTTTAAGGTTCACTTCTGAAACATTCCCAAAATGCCATGACACAAGGGACTATAACACCTACGTCTGCAGTAATTTAAAAAAAAAATATTTATTGTAGGAAAACGTACCCAGTATGTGAAATTGAAATGTATTGATTTTCTTCTTGTGCAATGGATGGAACTGCACTTTAATTGAAAGTCCCTTTAAAACAACAGTGACACTGAAGAGACTTAAATCTTTTTTAATAAAGGGACTCCTACAGTGCATTGCCTGCCATTTACTTCTATAGGTTAGAAACAAAACAAGTCCTAAAGTGAGTGATAACACAGCAATTTGCATAGACAGCTACAAAACGCAATCCCGCTCCCCAGAAGCTGAGGAACTGGCATTCATAGAGCTTTCTGCCCTATCAGGTGATCCAAAGTTTGGTTTAAAGGTATAAACATGTTTTGGTGTTTTTCCTGTTGGCCTACCTAAACTAGTTCCAAATGTTATGCGTAATGAAATACCCATATCCATTTTCTCATCTGTTTTTTCGTCCAGAGAGCCAAGAAGCCATTTGTCAAGTTATAAAACCTTTTGATACAAATTTACTTCCAGACTACTGAACTGAGATGATAGCTTGCAAGCCCTAAGTCAGTCAGGAAAAGGGAAGGAAGCTGCTGGAAGAGAGAAGAAGTTGGCATACCTTCCCTTTGTTGAAGTAATGGATAATCTTACGGCACAGACCTTCCTTACGTTGCCACTCTGACTGAGATGGATAATGCAGGAACTCTCTCAGAGGTCTGTCCTCCCACTGAAGCAACTCACAGTACAAAAGCAAAGTAAATGCAGCCTCTGTTGGAATGCAGTTATTGAACATTGAATCAATGACAACAAACATATACAGCCAATAGGTTGAAAGGTCACTAGACCTGCTTCTTAAACAGTCTGGAATTTCTGATTTACAATTTGGGAAAAAATTCTGAAGTCTCAGATGATCATTAAATTATTCAATTAAAATAGCAGCACAAAGCCGTTTCCTATGAACCCGATGTTTAGGTACAAATCTGTCAAGTTTCTTTTTACTAGCTACTTGGTTTAAATGCACAGTCAGATATGTACCTAGATTTGGGGCCTGCAGCTGTATACAGAGCTTGGACAATAAAGAATTAGAGCCTATACACTTTCTAAGTGCTCCCTAAATACTACAATGCAAGGAAATACGGCAAATGATAATATAACGGTGGTTTTGTGATTTTAATCTTCCTCTAAATTTGATTCCACTGTTGTGATTTTTTTTGATCAATCTTCCTCGCAGAAAACTTTAATGTAAAATTCAGAGTGTAATGGAATAGTCGTATGGTTGTGTGGGCACAGACATACATTATTTGACTTGAGGGAATGAGCTGGACCTCAGCTTCTTATCTTCCCAACTGCCGTAACTGATTCATACAAATTTTTTCCAAAAGAATGAATCAGATGTTAGAGTATAACATTGGGAGAGTCAAAAACTTCCAGCAGGATTTCAAGCAGACCCCATATGATGTCTTACTAACCTGTATAGTTCTCAGCCTGTAAGTGCATGTCACACAGCTTGTGGATATAGCGGATGTACATCTCTTCCTTGTTAATTTCGGATTTATAGAAATTCTGTGAAAGAAAAAAGAGAGTTGTTACTGAGACTTATCCTTCATTCAAGACAATCAGCAGCATCTGTGTATGTATAAAGGTATTGAAAAGAGAATACATTATTAGTGTAAGAGAAAAATAATAATTCTTTTCACATTCACACTGATTTAACCCACTAATTTTATCATGTCATGACTTTGTTTTCAAAATGAAGGTAGTCAAAAGCCGAAAGAAAAGGCGAGAGAGGTTGCAGAACCTCTGTCACAGGGATACTCAGAACTCAGCTGGACAAGGCCCTGAGGAACCTGACCTGTTTGGCCCTGCTTTAAGCAGAGTGTTGGACCAGAGACCTGCAGGGGATCCTCACAATCCCTGCCATTCTCTTCTGTCATTCCACTGCTCGGGTTCTGAAGCTACGCTTGCCTGACACAGATTCCTATCCCAACCTTTCCCATCCCAGTTTCGACAACATTGCACAGTATCACAAAGAGATAAAGGAAACATCTTTACCATAAGGTTAACAGTGCAGCCAATTTTCTTGTTTTCTGTCTCATCTCCTTTCATACAGTCCCTAAGAAAGCACAGCAATATTGAAACATACATCTGCAAAAAAAGTCCTTTTAAAATAAATTCGAAGCTCTCTTATCCTCCAGAGCTTCCTTGGATCACAAATGACAGCTAATCATATACTTTATTTTATAAAGTTCCTCTAAGAAAAGTTTCCATACTATGGCTTAAATGATATGAGAACGGTGTCCTCTTACATGTCTGCATCTGAGAACAAGCACCTGAAATGACTGCTACTTCATTTCTTACAAGAATCTGAAAAAAAAGCAGGTAATAGTGGCCAAAAATCATCTGAATGAGAGATCTACTATAAAAGTGAAAAACTATTATTTATCCAGATGTAAATGTTTAGTGGCTTCCTCGTCAAAGGATTAGCTTTCATAAATTCAGCTATCTAATGTAGCGTTGGCATGCCGAAAGATACAACCTGAGTCATTTAGACTAGATTAACTTTTTCATAGGTAAGTTAAATCACAAAATTTATCTTTAGTTTCTGGAATATTTTAGAAATTATTTCTATACAAGCAATACAAAAAGTTAAAGGCTTCAGAAATTACTAATCTTGACTTGAGACAGTCACATTCATTTGTGAAAAAGAGACAAAATGTTTAAAGCAGTGACACAGCAAACTCTCTCGAGAACTACTGTGTCAACTAACTGCCAGCTGGACTCCAAGGGATGCCGGTGTACCTCCAAATTCTGATGCAGTTCCCTGTTCTGTTCTGCTCTGGGAATGAAAAAATCTGCTGTGTATTAAAAATCAGTTAAAACCTGGTATCTGTTCCTCAATTAAATGTTTATCTGTGTATCAAAGTTGCGTTGATAGCAAATTGCATTAAAAAAATAATCAGCTCCCTTGCATTCCCTTTAAACGTGTCTCAGATACCTGGTCTTGCATAGTAGTTGTACAGCAGCTGTTGTCAGAAAACAAACAGGAGATTGGATCAAACTGGTGAGGATAACAAAAACAGACTAAAAAGCACAGAAAAGAATTTGGGATTGCAGAATACCCAGCCTAGTCACAGGCTTTCACCTATAATGAGCAGCAGCAGAGGAAAAAATTATTTGAACTCTTGTCAGTACGCTAAAGAGAGAAATATTTGGGGCAGTTCTATATAGATTCAAATTGTCTATCATTCCATAAAAACAACTCTGAGTGTGTGTGTGTGTGTGTATATATGTGAAGTTAAAATATTTTCTTGCAACTGAATCAAAGCTCAGCTGTATTGACACAACAGTCCTGCAGACTTCAGTCTACAACTAAACAAAGGATGCCTCATTTCTAGTGGAGGCTTGTACACATGAGTCACCAGCTGACATGTCAGACTTTCCTCAGACGAAAAGTTTTCCAACCCTGCATGTCTGGATGAGGCATTCAGCACATCTTGGTTCAGCAAGGCACTTGAGATCATTCTTGCATTTAGCATCTATTTTGCTGAATTAGGTGAGATCATTTCAACGATAGAAGGAATTAATCATTTAGCGACCTGAATAAACCTTTGTGCAAAACTATGAATTAAGAAATGTCTTTATCTTTGCTATTATCAGGAAGGAGGGTACAAGAATGAGAATTAGGGCTCTAGAGATGAGGACTTAGGATTTTTGCTCAGAACCCAGCAGCAATGAGTTAGGCTTGCTTACATAATACCTGCCATCAGAGAAGCATGCAGCTTGAGAAACAATAAAAATACTCCCTGTGGAAAAGAAATTTGCTACTACCTCTTTACAAACTTCTTATACTTGGAATATATTACTGTTGTTGCAGATACCTATAGTCAAGCAGACGCTCCATGAGACGAGTAACTGATGTAACAAAAGAGATTCCAGTCTCCCGCCATGTTTCCTGCTCAATCTTCTCCAGCAAACTGTTTGGAGATGGAAAGACAGCAGGTGAGGCTTCCAGGGAAATGGTACAGTGCATGCAGACAGCTGCCGACAACTTACTTTCTTCCTCATAAAACAAATTCATAGAATTACCATCTTACCTGGGATAAGGCCCAAAGAGCTGGGTTCTACTCCAGGCAGCATGAAGCAAAGACAAGGAAATTACAGAATTGACAGGAGAAGGAAAAATATCTTCACGTTGCCATTTAAAATACATGAAAAAGAGCAATGCTCATGGTAACAGTTGATTCCCACATTATTACCTGTAGCTTAAATGCTGCTAACAGCAGTCAGAAGTTGGAAGGGAGTCTAAACCTACTGCAAATACCTCTTCTTTGCTCATCCCTACATAAGTTTTTGTCTCTCATCAGCAACCAACCAACCAACCTTGAATCACAATTTATTTAAACTGTAAATAAATAAAGGCAATCTGTTCCTGCTCAGCAAACTAGACAATACAGCGAGCATCTCACTGAGACAACTGTGAAGGATGAGAGAAGGCTGGAGCGAGAACACTGAAAGTCGTATTTAAGAAGTGAAAAAAGAAAGCAAATTTACATGCTAGTTTCCTGAAACCGGATCTCCGGTCAAAGAACTTGCCACTTCTATACTGGCAAGAGGAAAGAAATTGTGTTGGGTGTCATATATGTCCTCAGAAGAGGCAAACTCTTCTGCACCGGAATGACTTCCAGCTGAAGGAGCCAATTCACATTTCAGCAGCATGGCTGAGACACTAGAATTCAGGGTCAACTGTTTATTTCACACAGCATTTATTAACCTTGTGGAATTGTTTCCTCAAAATTCACATTGTTCTCAGAAAAGTCCATAGCAAATATAAACTAAAAGGTTGCATGGACTTCCAGGCTGTGTTTATTGGTAATTCATCCAGTCACTGTCATCTAAAAATAAGTAACAAGCTACAGTCCCTGAATTCTTAACATTTTGGGTAACAAATGTCTTCAGCTGGAGCAAAGGAAATGCACAATATTCCTCTTGCCAGGTGAATTAAAAAAAAAAAAGGGCAGATATTTTCTTTCCTTTATCCCTGAAATAGACTTATACTATCTGTACACATAATGTGCCAGACTTCCCAAGGTTGAATATACACAAATCAAAACTGAATACATTTACATGCTTCCTAAGGATAAGCATACAGGATGGGCAGGCTTATCTACCTTGAAAATGAATGAATGTGCAATTGTAAATTCAGAAATACACGTATTGGTTCTAGCGAAACAAAGGTTTATGCCTCAAACTGCCAGCATACTACTGGGGGCCATGTAAAATTGCCAGGAATATATGGCTAAAATTCTGCTAATGATCTCTATGGCTCACTGGAATATGAAAAGATTTGGGGTTAACTGCTCTGGACTCTCAGTGTTCAAAATACGTCATTTTGAAATGAACTAGGATCACTGGAAATGAAATTTGGAGGCAGATCAGCAATCAAAGATAACTACGTGGAAAGTCAGATGTAAAGCCTTTAAGTTTATCTTTACAAGTACAGATTTTTGGTGTGAAAGGGAGTGGAAATGCAGTGTCATGATGGACTCTGGAGGAAGCAGCTTGCAACTGTTGAGCCAACTAAAACACGACCTTCAAAAACTGAAAGAAGCAAAGGAAAATGCTGAAGAAAATCTCTTTTGCTCTAACAAGGCCTGACTTGCTAGATAGTACACTGTTTCTCTAAACAATCCGAAGGCCATGATTTCACTTATTGCTATGTAAAAAGAAAGGCACTGGCTCCTCTAGCTAATAAATTTTTGATCCGAGGATGATAACTACTTACCTGTGCAGCGTTATCTTAGATTTCACAGAAAGAAGACAAAGAAGAATTTAGGTGTTTATATTCTTTTCAGAATTAGTGTGACATATTTCCATTTCACTGAGCCACATCATGAAAACCTGCCAGAAAGCCCTTTACTGCTTTCTCCGAAGATCCGCACTGTAGCTGCGGCTGCAGAGATCACTACTTCGACTCTTTCAATGACCCTGCACAACACAGAGCGAGCACAAACTGGCATAGCTTACAGCAGGCTGAAGAGTTCCCTGTAGTTCTCGTCACCCTTCCCTTCGGATACCAGGCTGTCCAGCTTATCGATCAGCTCAGCTTCCACCTGGACAAAAAAGCGATTGGTTACAAATTAGCTGTTCATGTAGAAGACAAGAGGTCCAAACGCGAGGAGACTGGCATAATATTTTATTTCTCATGCCCTCGGGCTACCCACTTCTATGTGCGAGTTGATTTATTTCTCTGTGGCTCAGTTAAATGCGCACACTTTTCTCATTTTTCAGTGAAATAGAAGTAAAACTAAATTATCCTTTTGCTTATCAGGATCTAAATGAACATCCCAGGGGAGGTAACGCTGCTTCTTCACAGGAATTTCTGAAGTTTATTCTCTTATCAAATAAATCACTCAGGCACACTTTCTGTGAACCAGTGTATCACATAAACTATATCCTGCACTGTAACAGAATATCCACGCAGAGAAACTAATTCATGGCATGATCATTGCCACTGCTCTGCTGTGGTGGTTCTGCTGGTAGGTAACGGATTCCCAGTCATCCAGGCGTCATTACACTGGAAGATTATTTGTTCATTAAGCCCAGTTTTGTCAAGCCTCTCTATGATTATATGACGCGTTTTCTTTTCACACTTATATAAAGGGCCACAACAGTATCGCTATATGTTTCTTTTCCCTTACAAAGGTTTTGAATATGTATTCATTTCCCCCATCCAATACATCCTATTATCGAGTTTGATAGCAGATATTCCCATAAAATTGATTCAAGTGCAGAAATCAATGTCATCTGATGTTAAATAAAACAATTTCATGTAGTCTTCGAAGTCTTGTAGAAAACATACTTTCAGTACTAATGAAGACAGAGGTTCCCAAAGGTTGTAACTGTTTGTAGAAATATGGCTTGTTTTTATTTAAAGACAAGCATAGTTCGAGTTTCTCTCTGTTTTTCAGCTGCCAAATTGCAAAGGAAGTAAAGATGAGAAGGAAAAGCAAATCACCCAGTGGCACACAAATGGAGTTGGTGCTCTTGTTGCTGAAATCATTAAAGGGAGACCTGATTTAGTCGGTGAATCAGACTGCACTGTTATATCCAGTATCGCTGAAAAAATAACCTTGTTACAACATGAGGTACTGAAGAAAATAAAAGAAGGGCTTGAAAATGAATTTCCAGGATTTTTATATTTTCTGACAACCAATTTAGTATTCAAAAAGTAAACAGAAGCTCAAAATTAAAAAAAAGCTGCCCTTTCTGCTTGTGATCTGCAATGACTTGACAGAAATCAGCAATGCATCGGTCCAGCCATCTAGCATTATAGTGGACAACAAATAACTTCCTGGTTCCAGCAGCTAATGTTAATAAGGTTTAATACATCTTGTGCTATTTAACTATTTTTTTTCATTCTCACTAATGCAGATGATTATTCCATCTTTAATCTTAGAAAGTTACGATATATGCTTCATAAAACAGTGTGGAAATTTGCTCCACAGGTAATTTAAGAAATATTCTTGGGGCTCTAGTTTAGAATACATTAGTGAGTATAAAAATTAAATGAAGATTATGAAGAGTTCATCTTGATACAGAAAGTATAAACAGGTCCAGAAACTTGAAGATGACTGTAGGTACTTATAACTGTAAATGCCAGAGCAGGGACTGTTCTATTGTTACACTAAAACAAGGAAAAAGAGGACCATGATCAAATGCTACTGTAATAATAATAGTAGTAAATAATAATAATAATAATAATAGTAATAATCAAGGGAGTTGAAGAGAAGAAAAACATAAGCTCCTGGTAATACTTTTCCACACAGCCTTTAATAGGTCAGGTTATGGAAAAGGTCTGTTACTCTCCTGGAATGACAGATTAGATCTGGCATTTTAATGAGTTTGTGGATAATGAATAATCACATGAATGATGATAATTTAAATACAAGGATTTACTACTTATCTGCAGATACTTGCCCCCAGTATTGCCCCAAACACAGTGACAATGAAGCACTGTCATCTCAGGATCCAGCCCAAACCGATCCTTCATTATTAATACTTTGCACTTCAGGGATCTGTTTTGCAGTGGAAAATTTAAGCAATTCTCTGACCTTGACTGGGCAACAAAATGATGAAGACTCCTCTCCCTGTTTTGCAAACAGCGCTCACAGCAGGTGGAAACTACCGAACTACCAACTACCGAACTGTTGTTGGGCATAACCATTCTGGGAGAGCTGCTACAATTGCTTAAAAAATATGCAGTCACAAAGGCTGTTTCAAAGGATGGTATAGTTATTTCATTATAAAACACCACTTTCTAGCTGGAAATAGAAGACAGAGAAGCAAAGATGACTGTTTTCACAAATACTGGCTAAGTCTTTACATCTCCATTTTTGGTTCTCAGTCTGACCCATTTAATGGTTGACTAATAATCTACGTGAACCCAGTGGGAGCGCTGAGAGCCCAGCAATTACAAAATTCTTTTCTCTTCCTCATCTCAGATGTGATCAGCATGTTGCTCCTCTTCTCTATGTTCATGGGAAATGTAGCTTGCTGTAAAGCGCACTGTTTAAATAATCTTGGGAGTCTTGTAATAGTTTTGTGAATTATGCTTCAAATTTTCTGTTTTATATATTTACACAACATCGTCTTCTTCACAATCAGAAATAGATCAACAGATACAAACTCCTTGCTTCCAGCTGGACACTGCAGATAGACAGAGCACGAAAAAGAATACTGCAAATGCTTGGGAAGCGACTTCACCTGTTTGAAGTTGCCATTCTTTCTCTGCTCCCAGTCCATCATGTCGTGGAAGATAGGGATCATGATATTCCGGACTTCTGGTTGTGGAACAAGTGTAACACCAAGGAAGGGGCCAATCATTCCCGGAATAAAGTGAATCTTATGCTCACCTGTACAACACAAACCAACTGGAATTAAATAAAAGCCTTTGTTGTCTGTCACTGAGAAAATGGGGAAGCCCTGCAATAATGACATATACAAAGTAGTAGGCATGAGCATCAGAAAAGCAAACACATTCTTTTCCTGAAACGACTGGAAATACAATATTTACTTTACACCATTCCTTGCAAAGTCTCTAAGAGCCATTTTTAATTTCACTGTGAAAGCCTTCAGCAAAAATTGTCAGTGCATTTTACTTGCAAAGGAATTTAAACTGTCAAAAATAACCAAACTAAACCATACTAACGAGGGGGAAAAGAGGCCACAGATACTTCTAATTTATGAAGAAAAAGATTTGGAAAGGGCTGGCGGGAACAATGGTATTTAATAGAACATATTTAGATTTCAAAGAACTACCGAGCTCTTCCTTCTCAGTGCTGTGGAGTCTCAATTTCATCACTGACCTTGGCTGAGGCCCAAACTGCATTGCTGCTCAGCAACAGAAACCCAAGGCATTTTGCTAACAATCTTGTCTGCGGCATGCTTGCTGTGCAGTCACAGGGAATAAATCAAAATAGCCATATTTGGAACAACATTCAGTGATACATAGCTGTATCTACATATCTAAAACAGGCTTCTCGCTTCTCATTTGAATTTGTCTAGCACCATTTTCTGGTTATTTGATCTCTGTTATATTGGAGAGCCTTCTATTCTCCACACAGATGCTTAGAAACTGTGATCAAGTCTGGCTGTATCATCTTAGCTGTGCAAGATGGGTCAGGCTTATTCACTATTTTATAATAAGGCATTTTCTTACTTCTGTAGTCATCTTCCTGACTGTTCTCTGAACTCTGTCCAACTTGTCTTTGGTTTTGGTTTTTTTTTTTTGAGCTGTAGAAAGCAGGAGCGGGCAAACTATTCTAGGATCAAGAGCACTTAGGAAAAAACTGTGGCAGTAATATCATCCCTCTTCTCTTACTCTAGATTCTTACATATTTGCTCAAAGATTATGTTGTTTGGTTTTTTTTTTTTGTTTTGTTTTTTTTTTTTTTTTTTTTTAAACTCATGGCATTTTACATGTAGCTTACATTCAGCTGATTATCAGCATGATATATTTGTGGTCTTTGTTTTCTTGAATAGCACTCCTACCTATATTCCTACAAATAAAATGTTCATATTTGGCTTTTTGAATATATTGCTTGCAGCCACATTATCAAGTTATCCAATCTGATTTCTATCATTCCTTTGCCCTCTTAATGATTTACCTGTTCTCAGAACCTTGTATTATTTGTGATCTCTGTCAGTAAACATTTTTTTATTTTCCTCTAGAATACTATATGCTTCCTTTGTCCTCAAACATTTCCATAGGTATTCGTTTTTGGTCCCTGATGGAGACAGGATACCGGCCCAGCTGGAATTGCTCTGATGCCGTACAGATGTTATTTGGCTCTTCTGTTAATAAAATCCTGAATTACCTAAACCCAAGACTGCTGCAGCACACTTCTAAAAGCGCAAGTCCTAGACGAAAAATCTCTATTTACCTTTTGAGACCTGTGGCAAGATATATTTTTCCCCATTTTGTAACATGCTTAATTTCATAATCAAAATATATAGGAAAAGGTCAAATGAATTGCAGAAGTTGAAGTTTTATCACAAACATTGTGTTATTGTGGACAGGGCTTTTGTGGGTTTTGGTTCAGGTTTTCTGGTTTGTTGTTTTTTTTTTTTTTTTTTTTTTTTTTTTTTTTTTTTTGAAGTAGTAACATAGAAATTGTTATGCATACTAGATACCTGAAGATACCAAAAAAAGAAGCTTTACTCTATGCCACTTCTGGGCTTTATTATCAAACACACATAGCTATGGTTTAGTGGTGGACCTGGTAGTGTTAGGTTTACGGTTGGACTCGATGATCTTAAGGGTCTTTTCCAACCTAAATGATTCTATGATTCTACGATTTTGAATCATGACAACTTTGGCTTTTCAATCATCTACAAAATTATAAAGTTGGTTCTAGCTGTGAAAATTTAAATTTCTGCTTTACAGGCATGGATCAGACAAAAGTCAGGGAGTAACAGTATATCTCCATATTAAGCTGACTGCAGCACAGTTGAAGGGATTAGAAAAAGCTGATTTTATATTTGCAAATACATAAAAACTGTCCCTGATGTGTCAAAACAACCAAAACCTGCCGCTGTCACATTTGAGAAGAAAGCATTCACATTCATAGGAATGTATTATTTCAAATAAAAAAGTATGATGAGACAGTGCAGAAAAGAGTTTTTGGTGGGAGAAGAGAAGTGCTTCCTGCTTTTACAACTCTTAAGAGAAACTAAATATTCTGTGATGCTACAAAAAGTAAAAAAAAAAAAAAAAAATCCAACAGAAATCCAGGGTTACTTTGGCTTTGGTTGTTAGGACAGAGAAGGAAGAGACATACCCAGGTTCTGCCACATGCTGAAGAGCTCATATGCCATCATCACTCTCATATCGCCATATCTGAAAGGGAGGAGATAGACAACTGTCTAATGGAACAAAACCTGACAAGGCAGTGATGTTAAAAAAAAATCAGATTCACATTTAAATCAACATAAGAATATCAAACAAGTTGACTAATCACTGAACACTGTATTAGGAGATCTACTTATTTATTTCCCAAGCATTTCCACATCCCAAGTCCCATAATAAATCACAGGGACTTGTGGTAGAAAAAGAAGTCTCATTTTTGAGGTGGCAGAAAAGGCTGGAAACCCAACAAAACATGTTCTTACTTATCCAGAATCTTCTTCCTCTTAGCTGGTGTGGCATTTTCTAGTTGGAGACTTGGCTGGTTTATAAACAAAACTGCCAGGCTGAAATAAGAGTTCCACACCTGTGACACAGGAAGGAAGTTTTATAACATCACACTCCACGGAGTAAGTTTTAAACAAGTGTAGGAAGACATATGTTCCTTTATGTGTAGAATCAGACTGTTCCTTTTTGTAATCAAGATGTAACTTAATCAGTATGTATCTTAACTATTAGGATACTAAACTCTTAAGGATACCAATGGATTATTTAGAACCTGGTAGGAACTAAAATTAAAACCCCCAAGAAGGTAATGCCACTGGGCTTCCCTCTTAGCACCAGAGATAAAAAATGAATAAACTTGGTGACTTCAGCGAAGTTTTAAATTGTTTTTTTCTGTAGGCTAAACAGATTTTATCCCTCAAAAATCCCCAGAGATTACATTATATCATGAATGAGAGCCCTATAATTTAGTCAGTTTTCCCAAAGAAATGAGGCTTTTGCCATCACGCTGCGTGTACATGTGCCTAGGGACATGGCTGGCAGCTTTTCCTTAGTAACACTGAACTTGTTGCCCATTTTCAACTACATCAGACATAGGGCAAATGCTCTCTAAGATAATGCGTTCCTCCAAGTTTTAAGTCAACAGCCCGAGAGACCGCTGGGAGAGGAAGATCACGAATGCCCCAATTTCAGGAAAAGCATTGCCTGAGTTTACATTTTATTAGCCATGAATCTGTACGACAGCATGCTTCATTAGCTCCGCTGCTTCTGAAGATACTTGTTTCCTTTATGAGGGGCTCAGTTTTCTTGACTTGATCTCACAGTGTATCTGTTCTACTTCCCCTCAATTCCACAGCAGATTCAAATTCCTGTCTTTTATCAGTGAGGTCACCTTCCTCACAGATACTCAAATAAATGCTGCAAATATGATCAGCTAATGTAGAGAACAGCTCTTTTTCCTTTGTTACTGCTAGTTTAAAAAGATGTCATAACATTTTCTGAGTATCAATTCTTACTTTAAAATCAAAGTCCGTTTCCGTGAAATTCTTATGCAGTGCAGAAGACAGGTACTGAACTGTTGTAACTATGATACTGCAGTCAAAAACAAGAGAAAACAAAAAAGAACATTTGAATCTGGAGTATAACATATTGCAGTGGTTTGTGGTGCTGATTTTACTATACGTAAGAGAGATGGGCATCCTTCATGTAATCACTGCTAGATTTGCATAGGAGTCACCTATCTTTCTATGTTTTAATAAACAATTTGTACTAAGTGATACAAGATTAAGAATTTTCATCATTATTGTACCTTTCGGAATTTACACAGGAGCATTTAAAATCCTGTCTGTTTTGCGTGGCTGGGTCATATTACCTCCTGTGAAACAAAAGAATACACCCATCTTCCTCCTATTGTAAGCAGAAAGATACACACACACACACACACACACCCCGCCCCGAGAAGAGCAACTCAAAAAGTTTGAGCTATTTTTGTTCTTGGCTATACAATGGTCCTTTACCTGGCTCACACTTCAACTCAAGATATTTGTGAGTATTTTGCCAATTCTGGATTCCCTGGTATTTTTCTGTAAGGTGGCTAAATACAACTTAGTGAAAGGCAATCAAGGCATGTGATAAATTCAGGAATTAATAAACAGCATGTAGATAAGGCAACAATAGTATCAAAAGAAACAGGCATGTGATAAATTCAGGAATTAATAAACAGCATGTAGATAAGGCAACAGTATCAAAAGAAACAGCACATCTCCGATTCCCACAGAAGTAATACTTCCAGTAACACTGCTGAACATACCTATCTGTCTAAAGGTTTATGGCAAAATTATGCCAAAGGACCTAGGTAACCTACAGCATCTGAGGTAACTACTCTTTCATGTGGATTTTTCTTTTCTTACAGAACTTCATTTGATCTGTGCGCTTGAAATACTGGAATCCACTTCTTTCACTTTTCATTAGCACGGTGAACTCGCAGAGCACTCAGCTCAGCTGAGCAGTCAGCCTTTAGGAACACGTCCATGGTGTCTTCTCGTAATGGGAACCCCTCCAGTTGCCAGTTAGTCAGCAGTAATCTAAAGAAACTAGTAAATAATTCCAGCCACCCTGTGTTCATCACACTGCTGCCATTCCGAACAGCATAGTACTTAACCTATCAGAAGCAAGAAAATTAGATAAAATTAAGCATTAAAATGGTAGATGACAACTTAATTGGGAAATAACTCTATATGTAACGCACTTGGTGTCATCCCTAGGGTCTGCTCCGCCTTTTCTAAAATAATGGAGTCCTCCTCCTAGGTAGGTTAAGGAGTGATGTTTATGGGAAGAGACAGACATTTAATGTAGTAATTTACTGAGAAAGGGAGTTGAGAGGCCTGCCCGTTCACACCACTTGGTGTGGGCAGCTGTCCCTTGCCATGTGTTGTGATAGCTGCTGTGCCACTCTTACCCTCAATGCAGCGACTTCAGCTTTGGGTTTAACCTTCTAACTCTCTGATACCTGCGTGTACTGGTAGAGTTCAAGAAACAGAATGAATACAGAAGTCCCCGTTTGGTCCAGAGTGTTAAAATCACTGCAGAATGAGGATGAGCACTCCAGAATTCCTGTCTTGATCACCACATCTCAGTCCGATGAAACACACTGCATCACAGGTTCTAACTGCCCAGCTGAGGAGAAAAAATTCCGATATGGAATATCAACAGTTTATACCTGCTTCTCTACTTACTTGCTGGTGAGCAACCTCATCACCATCCAGTCTCGAGGAAAGACACTCATTTTCATCAGGTTCCGAAATACACAGAAAATCTTCAGGAGGAACTCCTATCACATAGGGAAAAAAAATTTTAAAAATCACTAGCAGCTGCAGATTAATCTGTTTTCTTGATTATAAGAAAGAAAATTAAGCTAAGTGTGCTCCACTTGAGCTTTGTGTTACGAGGCCATTCACCTGAAAACAGAAACAACATATATCGGGACATGGCTCTGTTCATTTTGTATGCATCTAATATGTACTGAACAACTTGCAGCTGTCTTTCAACTTCTACAGCGAGATGAAAAACTTCCTTACGTGTATAATTGTAAATGACTTCTTATATTATAACATAGAGTTCCAGTGTCAATTTGCAGCTATTTTCAAATATACTGGAATCATAATCATTTATTTATGCATTCATTTAATTAATGTATCTGTCCAAATTTCTTTGCTCTTATGTCACAAATTTGACAAAAAACCACACACCCAAGCCCAATAAAACTCCTACATACGCTTTTTAAGATAGTAACAGAAAACTCCACTTCTGGCAAAATGCAGCAGCAAAGATCCCTTAAACACATTCAGCTGAATATTTGCTTTCCAAAAAAATCCCCAAACCTGAAGACATTTTTGGTTTTTGACTACCTGCACCCCTATGTCTATAAAAAACAACAGCAAGGATAAAACATGCCAAGTTGTTGGCCTTGCAAACTACGATTGTATTGTTTTGGTTTTCTTCTACACAAAATCAAGATCGCACAGAAAGTGGCAGTGCAAGGTTGCTTCAAACCTGTCCTGCCATTATGCTTTAATGGGGGGGGGGGGGCATATTAATATCTTGGGGTAACTGAGCTCAGAGTAAAGCATCAGCAGCTCCTTGACTTTTGGCCTCATTTTGGCCTAGATGTATGTGGTAAGTGAACATAATGCCTTTCCATCCAAGAAAAAGTATTGGAAATATTATTACAGCAATATTTGGAGGAAAAAACCAAAGTAATGTATTTTATTAGGTCAACTGATAGTTGGAAAAAAAGCTGGGTATAAAATCTTCAGCCTCTGTGACACTCCTGGAACACAGCCTTAGAGATACAACAGTTTTTGTTCTTGTGGGTGTAAAGATGAATTTCAGTTCAATGACAAACCTTTTCACTGATCTGACATAAGAACTATAGTTTAGATAGCTTTTAAAAATACCTATTAAAAATTAATATGAATTAATTTACCAAATCATTTTCCTATGAGCAATTCGAAAGTTACCTGAAAGGTAGTAATCTCAGATAACTATCAACCTGAGATACATTGAACCCTGCAACCTAAAGGTAAGAATTATCCCAATTTTATCTCCTTGATTTATTCAGCCTCTCTATATGCACATTAAATATTTAGAAGCTGAAAGCCTATTCAGAGAGGACTTCTCACTGTTTCTCCATTTCATTTGTTACGGCAACGTAAGTTCCTGCCACGTTACATTCTTCTTATTGTCCATATTTTTTTGAGTGCCGTGCTAATCAAAAGCATTTTATATAAAACCTTGTCTTTATTTATGCAAATATTCTGCCTTTTAAACAGACTGTTGTCGGAGATACTCCTCTTTCCTATGGAACTTGAGATAAAAAGTTAGTTTCTGCTGTTTTGAGATGTGCCATTTCAAAATGTCAGTGGCAAAAAAGCCACCAGAGAGGTCTGTAGCCCTCACCAACCCCTTCTGTTCATGAAGAGCCATAATTTAAGTTAACATGCACAAATTTGGGAAGCATATAGCAAGTGGAGTAGTAAGGTTACTGCCTTCCCAAAAAAGATTTCATCTGCTAGAGACATCTGTATCCCTGAAAAGGCTTCAAATTCTCTTCTGGCATAAAATCAACACCCTTCGTAAGTAAGCTCCAATGCATATAGAACATCTAGTAAAATGCCTCAATGCATATAGAACATCTAGTTGTTCTACAGAACAACTGACTTTACGTTCACAGGATTAAAAAACCCCTGTTGCTCTATGTTCTATATGGTACAATAACTATATCCTTTTACATCTAATAATGTCCATCTTAGACTTTATTTGCTGTTATGAAGATAATTGAGTGCCCTGTGGTCTTAAATATTTTTGTAACACAGCACCTATTATTATATAAGTGAAAGGAAGGTCCATGAATAGAGTGCCAGCAAATGGGAATGATTAGCAGAGCAAGTAATGCTGGAGGATTCCCCTCTGCTCTCCCGTTCTGAGTGAATCGCACTACAGACATGATGTTCTGTTGTACCTTTAGTTCATCCTTGCTTTGGAAGTTGTCCAGTAAGTGCTGGAAATGAGTGTCTGACATCTGACGAAGCAAAGACAAAAGGCAGGAGACATACTCTCCCTGTTGACCAAATGAGAAACTATTTCATTCAGACAATCTGAAATTTCATAAATATAAAACTCAACCTGGGGTAAGGTATAAAGGGAGGGGTCTGAAATGGCCCCAATGCCTATGAGAGGAAAGCTGACATGCACAGAGATTAAAAATACTGCATGTTAACAGTTCTTGCATTACTGTTAATACACAGGAATACACCTCTTAGAGGCTCCTCCCCAGGTGCCAGTTTTAAAGGTCACTTAACCAATGTTGCAGTCTAAACAAAAATAATTTTAAATTATTAATACAGACATTAATGAATCGCCCTCCAAGCATGCAGTTTTTGACAAACACCTTTTTCAGTTACTTAATATACTGTGTCTATCAAAGGTGTGACTGCAGCTCATGCAGACATACCAGGAATTATTTAAACTAATTGGCTCAGACACTTGAAACAGTATAGCCATGACAGCATGGGATCAGTACGGGCTACAAAAGGCGTCTGGAATCTTGTAAATATTTGGCTTGTTAGTGTTCACCAAGTTATGTGCTGTCATAGCTACAGTACTAACAGTATTCCAGTAAGATATTCTGAATATAGTTTGGGTCAGCCTACATGAGCTACAATTACATTTCTGGCCTGCAAAGCAGATGCACCCTAACCAGTTACCACAGTATCCCAAAGTGTTTTCCAAAGATGAGCTCCCCCATTTTACATATCTGAAAGCAAAGCACAGAGAAGTTAAGCAATCTGTCCAAGGTAACAAGCAAGGCAGTGCCAAGAACGTAAGGACTATGTCTTTTGACTGCCAGTCCTTGCACAACACTATTTTTTTCTGTGACAATGAGCAATTAATTTGGAAAATATACAAACTACTTTCTAAGCAGTATCTAATAAGATTCCACATATCACTGTGCTGTGAAATACAAATTTAGGAACAAATACAAGGGGATTTTATACTTGGGACTATCCATTCCATTTTAATTTTTTCTCTAATTGGCTCAAGTATCTACCCAGAAGCTTTGACACAGGTTGTCCCAATAAACTTTACAGGGCTGAACTTCATTAGGAAAAAAGGTGTGCTCTTGTGTGTGAGGTGGCACGTGATAACTAACAGTAAGTCAAATGTAGGAGTAAAAGGAAACTGAGATGTTACTGGACATTTGCAAGCTAGCACCTTTCTTGTTTTGTATCAAAGAACATGTCTGAAAACTACTAAATGCCTTGTTCTTTATCAGGATTCCACCGTTTGTTAGTTTATCTGAGCTAACGTGGAAAGATACAACCTTTCCTCTTGAGTGAGAAGTGTACCTTAGTGTACCTCTGCCCCCAACAATACCTCTGAGGTTTCAGCCATTTGATAAAAAAGCAAGTCTAAAAAAAGGGATGTTCTGAACAACAGCTTAACATCATACATTGTGCAAAAGCTGAATTAGAGACTCCTACAAGCAAAAATAGACTGAAATAGGCTAGAATAGAAAAGGGTAACAAATCCAGAGAAGAAGGAAGCTGAACAGCAAAATTCTGGTTTTTTCTCCTCTTCCGTTGCACGTCAAAGAAAAAAATTCTTCCCCTAGGCTTACGCTGGCAGTCTGGACAAGGTGGTGGCTTTTCTGTCTTCTCCCACCAAGCTCAACAGCTCACTTGACTTAGGATCTGTTAATTTCTTTTTCAAAAGTACGTTGTGTTTCATTTGCATGAAATAATCAGTGAACCTGGACAGAAGCTCTCCAGGGTGTTAAGTAAAGGGACTTGTCCACTGAGCATTATGGTATTCTCAGTCTCAGGAGTCAGAGCCGGATACTCACATAGCCCTTGGCGATAGCTATTTAGGGCTGAAGCCCTAGGCAGCTACCCAGCTAGCATATGCCTCAACTTCTAAACAATAACTCTCAATCACAGCTGCAAAGACAAACAAGAAAACAACCTGGAAATCCACAACAGCTTCCTGAGCTCCACTGCTTCCTGCAGACCTCACTACTGCACAGAGGAAGGAATGGATTTGTGGCTTATTAAGGGAAAGAGACAAAGCCCTGGGCATTCATGCAGCAGAGATGATAATGAGGTGCCGGTGGTGGTGAGGGACTGAACCAAAGGTTAGAGAAGCAGGAAATAGAAACTGATTGTTAGTTACTAACAGTGATTTCTGCTGTGCACTGCGGGCAACGCTGCCCTCTTACCGCCTCCTGAGACTGCGATTTACTCATGATTGTAAGCAGAGTTTGTAAAAGCACGTCCAGGAGGCTCTCCACCATCATCTCAACCTCCTCCACGACATCTCCCTCCTACAGTAAGTGGTGAGCAAACAGACAGTTAGAAACTGGAGAGAACGGAACTGGCAAAGACAATTCTGCTGAGTCAGCCATACCACAAACTCGTTTTGACAGAGCACTCCGTAACAGAGGTTCAAAGAACTACAACCAAATTCCTCACTGGTACCAGATACTGTTGTGATGCCAGTGTGTGTGCATGTTTCCTCGTCAGTCTCTGATGGAAACACTCAGGGTCACAGCCATAAAGGTAAATCTATAATCAGAGGTCTGCATACACTCTAGAACACAATGGGATCAAATTATGTTCAGGAACCTTTATTCTGTGGCAGCATTATTTTAGCTTATTACCATGATACCTTTCATCTCATTCCTTTCACACAAAACCATAACTTGTAATTGGAAGTACTCATTGGTATGAATTATATTTAGCACCATGAGCTTCCTCCTTTAGAGTCAGGTGGGGAAACTTCACCACCCTCTGGTTTGTGAGCACTGCTTTAAATGATCAAGTTACCATTTGAGATCAGAGTATTATGATCATCAAAGCCGGGTGTTTAAACTCAGCAGCAATTTCCAGAAGTAAGTGTGATTTCATTGATTGGATAATTTCAGAGTATTCTCTTAACGTGAATCACAAAGTACTAGTTACTGTCTCTTGTAGAACTGCAAGTCCTTGAGCTGTGTAGAGCTTTTGAGCTCCATTGACATCTAAGTTCTGGGCTTGGATGAAGAAAATTAAACAGTGTCAAACCTGGTAAATGCGTATGCTTTTTTCCCCTCCTAACAGCAAGAACACTGTGTAATCAGAATGCTCTGAGTCACACACACAAAAGCAGACCCTCATTTCAGATGTTCTCCTGCTGACAGAAAGTTAGCAGAATTTCATTTTTAAAAGAATCTTCAAAAAACCTGTATTAACCTATAAAAACCCCTCAATCTTCATTTTACTAAATCAGTGGTGCAATTAAAAAAAAAAATAATCAAGCAGCAGATTACCAAAGAGCTGGTCTTGATTATGGAGAAGATACTACTGAGGATCCCAGAGCAGATAAGTAGCTCCTTCTGCTGTCGTAGGTGAAGGTGAATGTGGTGAAGAACTACAGGTAGCAGGATGCGCCGGGACTCTGAAAGAAGGAAAGTCAGGTCACAGGTCTTCCAAAAGAAAATTAAATTTCAACCATCCCAATCAGCAGCCTTTTGGTATCCAAACTAGCCTGCTGGTATACAGCACGTTTGATTAATTGGTGCATCTTCTACTGTACAGGTTGTAGTACACCACACTTCCAAGAACTGTATCTAATGAATTAATAATGCATCTAGTTTCAAAAGTTCGTAAATGCAGTATACGTGATGTTCTCAATAGTGATACAGCTTGGAAACCACAGCTGTGAACTGACACTTTCTAACGTTGATTTCCTTTGTGCAAACCCTTCCTCACTTCGTGTTGCTTTCCAGCTCTATTGTCACAGGCTAACAGAGCCTCTTGGAAGCTGGCTAATTTTTCCTCTTTTAGCTGGCTTACAAACCTTAATCTTATTAAAGAAGGGAGAGCAGGTAGTAGCTGCAGAAAAGAGCAGCCAAAACAGGAAAAAAGAGAGACAGGGAAAAAAGTGGCAAGATGTCAGCAAATGGAGCGACAGGAGAGAGGAAAGGAAAACAAGTCATCACCGTATGGGAGACAAGAAAAAGAGAATGTATCTTCCTTTAATGGCAAGACCTGAAGAGTAGGTAGGGTGGGCAGCCAAAAGATAACTTTGGAAACTAGATTCATCTTCCCGGGTGCAGATAGGACCTGGGAGAGATTGCTGACCTGGGAGTATCGGGTCATGCTTCCACGGGAAGGAATAGGATAGGGGTCTACCATTATGTTGGGTGGAAAATGTGGCATCTATTCAGTCATAGCTGCCTTGCAACGCTGAAGCTTTCTTTCTGGTTTTTGATGCTGTAGTGAGATGCCACGGTGCTGTGCAGCAGCTAAAAGCATCATCAGTTGCCAGTATCATTGTAAAGGAGAAATGAAGGTTAGTGGGAAGGACTAAAGCCCTGGACCCTGTGGGTAAAGTTACACCTGGCTTTATTGAGAAGACAGAAGAGGAGGTTTTTACCCATGAACTGGCACCCACAAAGACAAATATTTTTATCAATAGGTTCAAAACACTATAATTAGATAAAATTCACTGCCTGTTTCACAGCTGCCTTTGGACTAATCTACTCATTCTCTACACTCTCTCATATTTTTTGAGATGAATTTCAAATTTAAGGAAAAAAAAAGTTTATAAACAATTACAATGCATGGTTTAAACATGATTCTGTGTTGTTATCATTCTCACCTTGCACTGAGTAGAATAATTTGAGTGCACTAAGTTGAGATCCTCGCTACAGGGAAGATAAGCCCAATGGTGCTTTTTCTCTTCCCCTATTACCCTCATAACTTCTTTCATTCAGCCCTTCATGTATGAAATGAACTCACAATCTTCAACCCTTCCTCATTCAATTAATTCTTAACAAATTACTAGTTATATTGAACTAAAGAAATATTAAAGGCATAATGTAAAGATTAAACATACTTTAAAAGAACATGGTGGGTTTCTCACATAACTGTATCTCCCTGTTGCTCTTTCTCAGACAGTAAGCTTGCTGGAAAGGAGGTTATCTTCCTACCATGACAACAACAGAAGAGTAATACAAAGTATCAAGTGAGATTTGGCAGTTTTAATAACTGGCTTGATTTGTTAATGTACATATTTTTATCAACCTTTAGTAACTATGACTTATCCATGACGGATTTATAAACATTTTCTACCATTTTCTACCATTCACCGCAGTGAATGTATGGAACAGTGATGCCGCCAAGACAAATAATTACCAAGGTTATTGGCATTCAGCGACGAACTCTTTGTAACAAAGCAACTGCAAAATAAATGCAACGTGTTCCTGCTCTTAGCAGCACGACTCAGCCTCAGAGGCCGCTGTCTTACCTGGGAAGGAGAAGAGGCGGCTGTCAACAGTGCGTGCAATAGACTGTAGCTTCACAACATCCATTGACTGCCCGATGTGCACCGTGCTGGGCATGCTGCCCAGGGTACCCCTCACAAACTCCGCTACCTCCTGCACGGTGAACATCTGCAACAGCTCATCAAAGATAGCGGGGAAGGAGTTCAGCAAAGCAGCCTGGGAAAAGTAAACGAAGAAACTGAAAATTCTGGATTCTGTAACTGCAGCTACACGCCGTGAAATAGAAACAACAGTAAAACTGAAGTAAGGGTCTGCAAATAGCCACTGACTAGTGCACTATGGCTGGTGTTAACGTTTTGCAATACCTCAGGTTCAGAGTGAACAAATCACACAGAATATAAAAATCAAGTGCTGCTGCAATACTAAGTCTTACGATAAGTTGAGCACGTACATACTGTAGAGCTTCAAAAGGCTGTATTTTAGGACACAGCTTATAAAACAGAAAAAAATTGAGGTACTAGAGAACAGAAAATAGTCTATTTTTGTCGATTTACTTTTTTCAATAAATATAAAACGTGCTTCTGATTAGAGAGTCCCCTACCAATTTTTTGTATGGAGCAACTACCTAAGACAGTTTAAAAACTTCAGAAAATATTCTGAAGTGCAGAACACGTTGACAGCCCCTTAACCAGAGCAGCACTGTCATGTGACATTACAATACTTCTGCAACGGGGGGTGCGATTTCACGTGAGGGGCATCACATCATGCAAGTAAGCGTGCACGTGATTCTTGCAGTAACGGATATTTCCAGTACGCTGGAGCTATCCCTGAAGGTGATTCTTGAAGTGCGGAAACAGTATCAGCACAACCACCACCAAAAAGCCACACTCTTCACCTCTTATTTCACGCTTTTTCAATTAATTTCTTCGTAACAGCAGAACATTCCATGCATCGCCCTATCCCCAGGTTCCACAGACTTGGTGTCATACCTGACAACGGCCACACACCTCCAATGTTTTAAAACTCTTCTCTTTCTTCCTCTACGTCCTACCCAAGGCCCATACCCGCTTCCTCGTTGTAACTACTTAAATTCCTAGACGGTTGCCTTCTCGAGCTGCTGCGCAGCCTGGCTTCGATTCAGCTGCCTTGCTCGCGTCCGCCCCAGCCCCAGCCCCCCGCACACTTCCCTTCTCGCTGCCCCCCTCCCTTCTCCGAGGCTCTCCACACAAACCACGCTGACCTCCCGCAGAAGCTCAGATTTGCCAAACCTCGTTGCAGATCTCTGTTCAGCTTTGCCCTTCCAGAGTCTCAGCACCTATCAGTATTTTCTTCTATTCTGCAGGTTCTCCTTTTGCTCACAGATTTTTTTGTTTTCTCATTGCATAAACATTTCTGTACCTCTCCCGTGCTGGCTCTAACACTTGGCGTGCCTCTCCTAATCCCATATCATATACAGCTTCCTTCTTTGCCAAGTCTTTCCCAAAGTATCTTTTCCTTCAAACAACAGTGATATCTATTTAATAGTCCTCGAGCACAGTCTAAGTTATTTTTACAACTAACACTGTAGAGCCCATTAAATTATTCTGAATATAAATTTACCTCTTTCTTCTTTGTGCTTGTTCTTTCTCTCAACATCTTGTCTTGTTACAATCAATTCAGATTACACAAAACCCCACATAGCCTCCTGGGTGTTGTCACCTATTTGTTGCTACATATATACAGTGTACTAACAAAATAAACAAATATGAATCATTTAAATAGCTCATGGTACTCTTGGAAGGCTCTAACAGCTGCAAATCCAGTCATCATCTTTATCTTTGGGATAACACAAGTGAAATTACAACGTTGGCCCAATAAATCCTTACAGGAGTTTTCCTAAACTTATTTCTAACTATTACTATAAAGCAGAAGGATTTCTGTGGTGATTTAGGATACCCAGTAGCAATCTAAGGATATGCATGGGATCTCTTCAGGACGCTCTGGAGCCGTCTTGAGGAACAGCTACATCGTTTCATCAGTTCCTTGAAGGGCCCCTTTTTGTACAACACCCTAAAATATGCTGGAACATTACTCACGTCAAACTAATTGCCTGGAAGGAAGGACATAATCAGTTTTAATCTCATTGCTGGAAAGAACTATACTGAGATGTCTCTAATATCCTGGCTAAGAGGACAAGTGTGAAGAAAATTGTGTTTGCTAGGGCCTCAAGCATTTCTGTAGATATTTAACAGCTGTCCAGGTTTCCAGAACTAGTACATAATCTCCTTGGCTCTCCTGAACAATCTGACATATATAATCTTGTATACACCCTCAGTACTGTCTTTTCAGTGTGTGGATAGCATGAGCTGTTCCATTAATTACTGAAATATTCCACATTTCCTAGTTTCAAAGTACCAGCCACTTAAACATTGAATTCCAGTTTCTATGCAGGAAAAGAGGGTTTGGGGTAGGGAAAAGGGATTAACTAGGAACATCCGTGATGAAATATTTGTGCAGTTCTGGGGATCATTACTTACAGAATTAAATGACGGCCTTGAGGTACCACCACACTTTTGTGGGGCACATGTCCCAGCTCCGCTCGCCTGCCCTCCAGGCTGAGAGGCCTATGGGGCAAGTGGGATCAAGGGCAACATAGTGGCAAGGGGGAAACAAAAAGCAAACTTTTCAAAGATTAAACAAGGACAGGCTTTACAAATTACAAAAGTCCAAAGTAAGAAATACCGTAGTGAGAGAAAGGAGGGGGGAAAAAAAAAAAAGAGACAAAAAGAAAAAGGGAAAATAATCCCATCCTCAAATCTAGTCTCCCTCTGTATTTGTGATCAACACAACTGCAAAACAAAGAACCCTAAACAGCCTGCATTCGTAAGATGCTGCTTCCACTCACTGTCACTTTGCCTGCAAAACTCTGTGCACTGGTTTCTCGTGTTCCTGGCTCATCTTATTATACCCACTAATGGGTGAGTAAATAAAAGATTAGAGCAGCTGCTCTCAACAGCTTTCAGAGCAGGTTCTTAAGAAAGAGATCACGTTGCTGGCAGCTTCCTAACCAGTGGAGTCACTCTTCTGTTGCAACGTTCACAGCAACTGCTTCTTTGGCAAACTATAGTAGCTGTTCAAAACATCTGTAAATAGTAAATTAGCGATTACAAATCGCCTTCACATTACCAGGAAGTTCTAGGTCGTCCATTCTGACATTCTCGGAGCTCAGGCACACACAACACATTTGACGTTACTGTTTAAAACTTTTAAAAGCAGAAGTATGTAATTTAGTGCAGTGGTCTTCAAAATACGAAACAAAACTTAGCAGCATCCTTACTCACTTTGAGTAGTACCTTAAGCCCACAGGAAGTCTTCGTGAAGTCATCTGGGCCATATTCAAAATAATGTGTTAAATGTGAGTGTGGGTATCACAGTATGCTTGCCGTCAGGCTGCGTATGATTCTGACCGTAATTTTAGAGTATGCTGGAATTAAGTTTATCTGACTGTGAGTACATCAACTGAACTTCTCTACGGTGATGTTGCTATGACCCTAAGTATTGACTTGAGCTACTACAATTGAGGGTTTAAAATTTCTTGAGGCCAACCAAAAGACACATGAATGAGAGACTGGAAAATGCAGTTTACTTTTGTGAAGAGCAAAAATTGTATTCTCATGTGACAAATCACTTTTCTCTTCAGAGTCCACAGTTCAGCTCACCGGTATCTGTGAAGTGGTGCAAAGCTACTGTCTAATAACTTCACTTGGCTACGTCACTTGCCAGTATCATCAGCTTGTTAGAGGGGGAAAACTCTACTAACCTGCATTTAATTGTCACGTGCCCATATACACTACCTGTGCAGAAAACAGCTGCCTTTTGGTTTGCCAGTTAAAGCGTAGAAAATAGCAAACCTGTGTGAAGATGAGAGTCTCAGAGCTCCTGCTGTCCAAGCTGAGCACAAATCTGATGGACTGGAAAAGCTCCTGGATGCTGGAGCGGAACTGTTCCTCCTCCATTCCACAAGTAGCTCTGGAGTAAAGGATCCGAGATTGGACAATGAACTTGAAAAGATATTCCAAGGCCTTAAGGAGCAGGAGAGGAAGGAGATTAAGATAGAGAAAAAGAGAGAAAGAAAAATAAAGGAGCTTTAAAGAGAGCCAGGAAAGATTCGAGGTGCATAATAACTAAATTCTTCAGCTGTAGAAAGGAGAAAGAAAACCAGGTTTTATAAATTGTATAATTCAGTTAAGGAAGAGCTACTCATAGGCAAGTACCCATTCTCAACCAATAATGTTTGTTACTAGTATGTCCCACTAACAAAAAAAGTATGCATTTAAGTCAAATAGACAAATTCGAGTTACATAATTTGAGGAAAATCTTAGTGAAGATAAGAGACTTCTGGTTTTCCCATTACTTGGCACAATGACTGTAAGCGTCTGAAGAAGCTATTCTCCTGTTTTCATTCAAATTTTACCTTTAATTACTTGCGTTAGCTAATCTAGATTAAGATAAATTGACTGTCAGTGGAACGGAAGACGGGTCACCTGGAAAAAGGAGAATCTACTTTTCATTATGAACACAACAGCAAGGTTCACCTTTATTTCTGGCAGCTACAGGTACAAACAGAAATAAATGCAGGTGCAGAAATAGAAGACGACAAGAGCAGCATGTGAAGCCCTCTGGCAGCCCACAACAGGAGCAAGCAGCAGTACTGTAGGGAGTCTCTTTTTACTTTGAGCTGTGGGAAGTTACAGTGTCTTTCTTTTATTGTCACATATGAAACTAGGAGAGCACCCAGCAGAGGGAGAATACCCTGCACAGAAGATGGCATTTAACACTGTTATACAATGGGTGATAGATGCTGAAGGACTGGCAAGTTGGATCTTTTTGCAGAAGAATGATAATTTCCTCTATGACATGTCTAGATTAAGTCTGAATTTCCAACCTAAACACCTTTAAATAAAATTCTGTAAATGACATTATGCGGAACTCCATTTATTCGGCAGCAGTGTCAATGAAGAAAAATATATTGTTCTATGCAGTCTTTAAGAAGCTTACCAACCTATCAAAGGTTCTCACAGACGCTAATATAGCAATGTAAGATTCCACACAGCAACAAGGCCTTTCTGATCACTTGGTGTACACACCTGTCAACACTGAAATGTGCTAAGTTTCAGTGACATTTAGACTTCACTCCTTCCCTTAGTGCTTAACATGATAGACCATTAAAGCAAGACTAAGGGAAGACATGATGCATAGTTTGATGACAGCCTCAAATTCAGCAGAGGAAACAAACAGGCTGGAGCTTCAGTAATCATAGTCTATACAGAAACATTAGTAACATTCCACTGTATTCGCTGGAAAGTATTCTTGTCTTGCTTCACTGTTTGGAAACTGAAAGTTAATTCAAATACAAATTTTGCCCTCATCAGATATTTTTTCATCCATAAGATGCCCCTCATTGAACCACCACGCTATATGCCCGAATATGCAATGTTATGTTGTAAGCTTTAGGATGCTACAGCTTTAAGAATAGAGAATGGAAATGTGAAATTCCTCATAAAGCCATCACAGATTTCAAAATGCCACTGATATTTACAGCCATTCTTTTTCAGGAATGATGGCAACTTTGGTAATTTGGCAGTACATTATTTATACTTCCGTACTAAAACATCTCCCAGTGGGGCTTCCTTACACCGAAGAACTTCATCAGGAAATAACACTGGATATTTCTGGATAGTTTCCAGACAAAGGTCAATTGGTTCACAAGAGTCAGCTCTTCAAGGTTAGCATCTCTGCTGCTAACACCAAATACAGCAAGTCAAGTGCTCGTACAAGCTGTTTTATAGGTTTGGTATAGACAACCATAATTCTAACCTGAAAGCTCATAACTTTAATGTGAAGATTATGTTTTGCAATGAATCAGAGAATTTATGTATGAAATTCTATAATTCTCTGTTGAAAGTGAAATGGCAGGCTTTCAGAGACACTTGACAAGCTAAACTGTTGCCTAGAATGAGCCCACAAAGGCAGTTAACTGAAGAGTTCAGTGTGTTTGCAGACACATGGCTGAGATGGTAAAAACACAAACCAAGTCTTGTTAGCACAAATCAGCACTTGGACTAACTTTGACTTACTCTTACTACTTACAAAATCACAGATATGATGCACATACGTGCCTAAAGACATAGAAGTGCAATGAAATAAAATTCAAGCCTTCTATTATGTTTGGCATGATATAAAGTATCAGTATCAAATTAAAGGAAGTTTCTTACAAATGTAGTCTGTAAGCACGTTCACACAATAGGTGAGCATGCACCACTCACCTGTGACCAGCAACCTACAGACTCGGGGAACATCACATGCAAAACTTAAGTGGACAAACAGCATCATAGCCTTATTTCCTCTCAACCAAACAATTCCTAAATTCTACCAGTGGTACTCCAGGAGAGACGAGAAAAGGAGTGAGAAATGTGCATACAGATAACGCATCTCAAAGAACTTCCACTTACTAATAAGTAACCTTCCTTTCTTCTCCGACTGACTGTCCGTATGCATGTTCACTCTGTGAATACCGGAACAGCACATCTCAACTTGCACAGATTACCTGGTGGTTGGTTGCAATGTCACAGGAGAATTAAAACCGGAAGACCACCATGACAAAAGCAGCATCACTTAGAAGCTTCTATGATAACACAGGCAAGAAAGTGGATAAATTTCTGTGGTTATTCTGCAGGTCTAATGGATAAAGATACTCTTCAGAGACACTAGTGTCACTTAATCCTTCAGGGGTTATGCTCAGACAACATTTGATGGTTCTACTGTAGCACATTCATAAATCCAGTGGACAGTACAGCTGCACATCTGGACTCATCTGCTGTAGAGATGAAAAGTCTCTTTAATTCAAACAAAAGGCAAACCATACCTGATATTCAGAGTATGAACGGATGACTCGACCTTGTATAGAGCTGCTTTAAGAAAAAGCACAGATCAACTTCCTAACTCAAGAAACACAAAGATTATTTTAGGAAAGAATCTGGAGTATGTAGAATGGGTAACCTCATCACAAGCACAGTGTATGTAAAGAGCATTAGCTCTGAAGGTCTGAATCTCTTTCACTGTCCTAACCAAAGTGAATAAAAGCCATTTTCAGTCTCTGAGTATCCACTTCACCATTCACGAGCAGCTAGCAAACTTCTTCCTGCTACTGTCAATGTGTTTTTTCCAGAGAACAGCATACTTGCTTCAAGTACAAGAAGCATCTACTATGCAGTTTTAAGAAAGAAGTACAAAGGTTCAAGTGAAGGTACCAATTGGAGTCTTGTGAGAGCAGATAAAAGACCTAGGGAAAAGTCCAAGGCATCAGCAATAAAAGAAGTCCCACAAACAGGCTGACCAGGGTGGAACAATTATAATTACATCAGCAATCTTCTGGTATTCTTAGACAAAACGAGACTGTAGAAAATGTAAATCACCAAATAAGGTGATTATTTCTGAATGATGTAATCAGTAAGTCCAGAGACAGACTGGTCTCAAAAGCAACAGACTGACATTTCTTTTTTAAATTCAGGGTGAAGAAAACAATTTGGAGGAGTCCCCAGTCTCAAAAGGCAGGCTGAGAATGTAATTCCCACTCTCTCATTCACTAGCTCCCTGGCTGGCATGGCTCAGAACGTTCAGGGTTTTGAAGAAGTCAACTGGGAAGACTGACCCTTTCCGTACCACTGATTCATGTAAAGCCCCATAGTAATGCTGTGCAGTACCTCAAAGTCTCTAAAAAAAGTTTGATGCATGTTCTGCGTGGTTCAGCTCCAGAACACCGATATGAAGGTGTGACTTCCTGAAGAAGAAAAGGTCTTGCTTTTTCAGTGGGTTCCTCAATCTAGGCAAAAACCACCTGTGATTCTACTACTGGAAGATACTGGAAGATAACTGAAGCTGAAAGGGCATCTCCTAGAGACACTTCATAAATTTTGCCATGACCAGCAGGGAAAGTAAAACTGTCTGTGAAGCCATACACGGACGCTTCGTTACAGAATTCTCCAGGGAGGCACCGGCAGCTGTATCTGGATGCAGCTTACGTGGAGCTTGTTATAGGGCATAATAAAGCAACATGATGCCGTGTGTTCTAGCACAGGTAGAGACATCCTTTCGATTATAATTCCTCCAGGTTTCATATAAGTTTTTTGAGAACTAAGAGCAGTCTTGAGGGAGGTAAGTAATTTTAGGAATAGTCTAGAGCACAGCTTGCTAATGCCAAAGTCGAAAATCAGAATCCTATGAGACACCTCCATATCCATCATGAATGTACACGGGCGGTCGAGAGCCAAAAAAGTGCAGAATTTCAACACCTGCTTTAGGGTACTACATTTAACAGCTAATTCAGGGAAAAAGGGATAGAGAGCTATCCTGTTTTCTCAGCTGAAGAACTACTAATGCAAGGAATGTAGTGAAGACATCCAAGACCACATAAATTCCCAACAGTAGAATATAGTACTAGTAATGACACATTAGCAATGATAATGGTTTTGGTACAAACTTGCTCCAAATGCCTGAAATAAAATCTGGAAACAAAGAAGGAATTCACTCACTTTCCTGTAACGGAAGAAGATAAAGACCTTAATTTGGGCCTCCAAGATATACCTGCAGAGGCAACTGTCTGAGTAAGATGTGACAGCAGTGTCAGTGGTAGAGGATGCACTGTTAGGTCTGTGGAAACTCTGGTGGTAATTATAATTCCTGTGCTTGGAAAGGCTTGGGCTGTCAGGTCTTCAAACTGACCTCACTCATGGAGGGAACAGCTACTTTCTAGGCAAGCACTTGAGATTCCCAGTAAGCAAAGAGCTGCCTTGGAGTCCTTGAAAGAATGTACCCCATTCACAAACAGCATGTTGAATAACCCAGCTGCTGAAAGACATTCCAGCACTCATATTTTTAGTATTTCTGAAGAGGACTACTATGAGGTTCAAGAAATGCAGACCACATAGGGACAGTATCATACATCTCTATTTGCTGCATGGCATATAGCACTGAGTGGTTTGAGAGGGAAGAAAACCTTCTAGAAGTCATTCCAGCTAGAGATCTTCCTCTCATCTCATAATTTTAATAGTTTTATTTGTAATTCAAAAAAAGAGGAAGGTAAGGATGGAAACAAAAAGAATGAGAAAGTTGATAATTTCTTGGAAAGACATCTTTGCCCCATTTTTACCATTCCCTATGAATCTGTGGTTGAAAAGTATTACAAAGAAGAACTTTCTAAGTATGCAAATATCTACAAAAGACAAAGTAAAAAGGGCATTATACCAGTGTTAAGTATCAGGATATGATCTTAACAGGAGATCTTGAAAGCTAGTTGATGGCGGTGATGCCATACCATTCAAATGGAACAGAGATTCTCAAAAAATAAAAAATACTTCCTCAAAAATAGTGACTAAATTAGACTAAAGGAGGCAAAACAAAGAACAAAAATATCACAAGAAGAAAGAAAAAGCCACGATAAAGTTTGAAACATATGCCAAGACACAAGCGTAAATACATTTACAAGGAACAACCTCTGACTTTCCAAATGGTTGCCAGAAATTAAAGGAGTATATGTATGTGTGCGTGCTTCATCTGCGAGATGCTTCACCTATTTGTACCGACATGAAAAAGTGAGAAAAGAAAAGTGCTAATCTCTGCCACTGCTACTAGTTCTAAGAGTGCCCAGACTCAAATGTTTGGACATAAGCCTACTCAGAGTAAGGTGGTACAGATGGACATTCACTCAAAGAAAAAGATCTTCCTGCAAATTTTGGAATCTTGTATTTAGGTACGTGGCACACTATCTTTCCATTTTACAATTACACATGGTAAAACTAATACTTTATTTATTCTTTGATTTCTCTGTAATAGCACCAAAAATATTCCCGTTGTTTCACACACCATTAGAGAGCTGTGCCCTCCTGTGAGATCATACTCTCTCTCATCACGGAACTGTGATTCAGGTCCTGTGCAATGAGAGTTGTTAGAATTTCCATCCAGTTAAAGGCTCATTTATCTGCTTCTTAAAATACTCCAGAACTTCAACCAGTAATACAATGAAGCTGTGTCACAGCCAGAAATGAAAAGCACATATCTTTGATCCACAGCACCTGGGCCTAATACATTTAAAATAACTGCTTCTTGAAGTGCAAGGTGTAGACCACATACATAAATGGTCAGTGCATATATACTCCATGTAAGTCCCACTTAAGTTCTCCATAGGGCTTCACAAGGACTGAAGGAGACATAATTCTTCCATTTTTTTCTGCACAAGAGTGAATCTCCCCCTAAAATTAAAATTTTGGCAAAATATTAAAAAAAATTCTGGTTAAACAAATAAGAAGTCAGTGCCAGACTACTCTTGACATTATTTACAGCTTCCCTGGCCCTTTTGTAGTCGCAAGTGGCAGAGATACACAAATACTCTTATTGAATACATACTCTCATTGCTTCCTGGATGTGGTCTTGGCGTACAAGCTCAGCTGAACGGTCCATGTACCACTTCAAACATCGGATCAGTTCTCTGAAAATAACGAACAGTGAAAATAAGAGGAACCTTCAGCACTATTTTAAAAATAGTCAGGCACCAAAATTTTTGGTTTTAGGGAGAAATCTATAAAATAGTCTCATTTCACTCAATTTCAGCGGTCAGTGTCCTAGCTACTGAATTACGTAATACATACATTTATTTAAGTTTCAAAATCAGAAAATAATTTCTTCTCTGTAATTGACTTAGACCGTGAGGAACACTAAGAGAACATCAAAAAGATGTTATTAAAGAGATAGCTTTGATAAAGGCATACTTTTAAGACCAAAACGTACTTTTTTTTTTTTTTTTTTGGTAAGAAATTCCAGATCTCTTCTAAGTAAGAAGTTTTTAGAAACTAAGATCACAAAGAAAACACAGGCATCTATTTTCCTAAGTACACAATACTATTTGGACTAATTTAAAGAGTTGTATTAAAAACAAGTTTTATTTCAGACATCAGACTACCAAAAATAATTTGTTTTGTCTGAAAGAGGTGATAATTAACACAAAGCAGAACACCTTTTTACCCTCTGAACATGGACTATGCCTTCTAGTGTTGTATAGTATCTACAGTTTTTTACCTGCCATTGACAGAATATTTTTTATATATATATTTTTAATGACTCTAAACTGTGAATGGCTTAAAGCAATCAAAACCAATTACAAGCTGTTTTTAATAGTTTATTGTGGCCAAAGATAGAATATGCTCAAATATACAAAAGAAATGGTCTAAAAGAAAGGAAAACAACATCCTGAATGATAACTGTTACTGCTTTCAAAAATCTGTCTTATTCTCTGATGCAAAACTCAGAAAAAGAATACTAGAAAATAAGGCAGAATCTTCAAAGTGACAGTGAAAATTAAGTTTCTGATCTACTGAAATTACACATTTACTGTAATCAAATAGAACACCTTCTTATGTGAATACCTGTCTACTTTGGAAGAGGAAATTACAATTAGCTCTCTAAGCTTTCACACAAGTCTTATAACCCAACATCCTTAAGATAAGAAACGTATATGCTCTTGGTAGCTCATTAGTACAGACTGATAATGAGTTGCTGCCGAGTGACAGTGTCTCTTCCGTTAAAAAAAGAAAAAAGAAAGTAAGATTTGCCAGTTCAGAAAGGCAAGATAAATTCCCAAGTCTGCTCATTCTTAGCCACAGGTGACATTCAGCAGCTTTTCTCTATTAACTGTGCTGGAAAACTTTCATCTGAGTAGTTCTGCTTTTGAAAACCACTGCTAACATGAAGGTTACGATTCTGATGGTGACATGATTCAAAAGCTTGCTAATACCATCTCTTGAAGTGATGGATGAACAAAACCTACTTGTAAGCCAGTGCTCCTGCAAAGTGCTTCTGAATGTAAGTGTCCATCACAGGTCGAAAATGAAAATACTTGCTGTCACGCAGCAGATTTATGATGAATACCTGTGGGAGGTGAAAAAGTAATCCCACACTAAAAGAAATTGCACATTGTTGCTAGGTGTCTATAAACAAGTTACACAAGCTAAGGAACAATGAAATACATGAGTTTCTTTAAACAGTCAGTAGTTGTGTTATCAGATGTTACTGTTTGCTTCTCCCAAGTGACAGCAAATATTGCTGTCCGCGGATCTGCTGAGGCTATCCCTGCCCTCCTCACCCAAGATTACTACAGAAAACAAGGCTAGATCCAGCTGAGTATTTCATATTTCATGGAAGTAAAATACTAGCAACATGATAATAAGAAACTTAAAACTCACTGACCATGAGATAAAGAAAAGTAACAATTCAGCAGCTTACCAAAGACTGAAAGACCAACAGACCATACTTTTCTGTGTTGTCATCCAAAACTACAAACAACGTGTCCAGAATATCTTGTAGGAACTAAAATGACATGAATAAACAAAGAATTTCAAATTCAATTGTATTCAAAAGAATGTTATTTCCCCCCTGCTTTAATTCTTTCATACATGTTGATATCTTTGTGAAACACTTGCCAAGGACAAACCACTGCAGGTTCATCCATATGATGCGACAGATTTTCATTTGTTTTTACTAAGAAGAATTGTTCTCTTTACAAGGAATATTTCTAAACAAAAATGACAGAAAAACAAAGAGTAAGAAACATGTACCGCATGCCTGATTTGTAAATATAACTGAGTGTTCCTTTCACTGTAAGCTGACTAAAAGTGCTGCCTAACAACCCTAACAACAGGGGCAAAACAACTTACTTTCGTTCTCATATCATCAGAGTGCATCAGATACTGTTCGTCATCAAATTGAAGACTTGGAAGCACATTAACTGGTGCTCCAAATTATGTTTAGTATTGAAAACTTTTGTTATATGACAGAAAGCAAAGCTTTTATAACAAGCATTAGTTGGGTCAAGTTACATACTGCCAATTGTTTCTTTCATCCAGAGCACTGCGGCTTACTGAATGCTGACAATTCAGTGATTTTCTTTCCTGAAAGCACAGTCCTCAGAAAGGATGACTGTGAAGAAGAATGCCGAAGATCAAGTCAACCGCACATTCTCTGATGATTTTTTTAATCTATCCTAATTAAATTTCTGATGTGGAAAACAAGACATAAAATGTAACAATTTATGAAGTCTCCGAAAGGATAAAATTTCTTTTTTTTCTGAATTATTGCATTCTGTTCTTCATATCCCACTGCCAAATGGCAGCTGATTTAGGGAGGGAATCAATTATTTCTCCCCCTGGAATAATTTAATCCATATCTTTTTATGCTTTTCACTATAAAAACCAGATACCTGGCACATTAACATTCAAGATATGGCAACATTCACATGAGTTACAGTGAAGTGGCTTTAATCACAAACTACTAATTAAGTGACGGGATTTCTCTTTGGTTTCTCCTCTTTGGTTGTTTGCCATTACAAATTATCTCCTTTTACTTCTAGATTTACAGAAATAAATTCTAGGAAGAGTTCTCAGCGCACCTAAAATTATCAGACGGATATCTGGAACGCACTATTTTGCTGAGACCACAAGTATTCAAATGCATTTTGAAGTTCCTTTGACCTAAGAAAGTTCAGGTGACACAAAGGACTGGCATGTAGAGCAACAGTGGTTACAAAACATGACAAAATTATCAGATTAGGAGATAGACTACTGATAGGTTAGACACGCTAGAGAGCAACTGGTACTCCAGGCAACAGCTCCACTTCACAGTGCTGGGACAGGAAAATGGGTTTGCAGGATGGTTCATTGGCCACTGAGCAAAACTTAACTTTCAAGGTTGCACATTTCTTTCTCCTCTACACAGACGTTTTGGAACATATTTGCGAAATAGAAATACAGATCAACTCTACTGGCTGTTTGAAAAGGCCAAGTTTTCTGAGTCAGCTGTTTTCTTCACTCTAGAAATGACCAACCACACTTACGCAATTTCAGAGAATGTCCTTTAGAAAATACTACTGGAACAGATACGTCTGCACAAACACCACTACTGGTGGCTACGGCTACATCAGCAAGCAGTGTGGCTCAACAGGAGTGGGCTTGCAGAGTGGAACAACTGGTGCTGAGGACCTGATACTCGCAGCACATGTGGGTGAGGGAATTTTACTAAGGATTAGCTCTACTTTGATCCTAAGGACTAACTGTCCGTTAGTTTTCTGGAGTGTATCTTCCTGTTCAGTTTCATGTCAAAATAAAATCCCAATTCATACACTCTGAGAATTCATAGCGTGATTAAAAAGTGCAGTAAGAGGGAACATTTGGAAGTGGAATGCAGGTCTGAATTCACTTGCTATCACAGGCACATCCAAAGACTATTATTTCATGTTGTACCTTAACAATTTCCTCGCCACTGACATGTCTCAGTCGTCCTAGAATATCCATCACACGATCTGGGTAAGCTTTCCATTTCAGCAGGGCAAGCAAATCCACTGCAGAACAGTGAGAGAAAGAGCTAGAATCCATATGCAGAGGGAAGAATGGCAACCCCAGACCCACCAGAGATTCATTACATGTTACACTTCTGCTCTTGTTGCAGGTCACACTTCTCAGCAAAAAAAATAAATAAGGGAAAATGAGAAGGAAAATATGGAGTAAGTCCAATACTAATAACAAGGAAATGAATGGAGGAATGGTAAAGTACTTTAAAAAGAGTAAAGACTGCATTTTTCCCTATGTTACTTGACACTGCACTGTGGACAATCCAGTTTTGTCTTCCCATGCTTCAGGGACGTTGCCATAACAAATTTTTATTAGTAACTCTGTAGAAGCTGAACAAAACAAACTTCGGATTGTGTAGAAGTGCTAATGTTGAATTTTTTGTTTTTCATCATTTAGTGAAAATTAACTTCACTTTAACATATTACCCTTCTCTTGCACTCACAGTAATGTCTGTAATTTCTCTGCCATCTGTCAATATCCTTATTTCCTCAAAGAAACAGTTTCTGCGCGTTTCAATAGCATTAATAAAAAAAAAAGGCATACATATGAAGAAATCATAACAAAGGAGTATTTTAGTAAAATAAACAGAGCACAAGTATACCCATCTTATCTCTCTTTTTCATAATCCCTGTTGCCTTGAGCAATTTTGAAGGACCAGCTACTTACCATTCTGGGTCAGTTTGGTAGAAGAAAGCTGCGTGGAGACTGAAAAGGTCTCTTTGGTGCTGCGTTGGAAAATGAGGCTGGAAGGGATGTTGGGGCAGCCATTGTAGTCCTCTTTGCAGCAAGGCAGCCCCAGGTACAGCGCGTGATTGTTAAATGTGCTGTTCTCATCACACTGCAGGTACAGGACAAGAAATGGAATTGTACCTAGTCTCTCTCATTCCACACACTCACACCCTGACAGCAATTGCCTAACAGTACTTTCATTGACCTTCCGGGTGCACAAAAACACTTCTAAGAAAAAGCTGTGCTTACCACCTTCAGGGCCTGCACATACACAAAAGAGACCCAGCTCTAGAAAGTGTGGGCTCCTACCCACTGACTCTTATAGAACTTATCACGATCTTCCAACTGTACAACTTAGTGCTGCTGTCTGAAAACCACACTGAAGAAATAAACCAAGGTAAATCAGCAGGAAGAAAAAAACCACCAAACAACCCTCCCCAAACCCCTTGCTACGGGGTTGCCAAGCTGTAGCATTGGAACGTGATGCATTTGAAGTACAGCATAATTTCGTAATACAAAGGTACAGAGTAATGCCATAGGCTGGTAAAACTGCTGAATGCTCATAAACACTAGTATGTTTGAATTCAAAATGGATAGGATTAACATAAGGTAAATCATCATTATCTGAAGGGAAAAGGTGAGCTGTACCTAGAATAGAAGGCTGTATCCATGCCTAGTCATGTGATCTGGAATTTATAGACTTTTGAAACTACTATTAATCTGTTCCTCACATACTTCTAATGAGGGGGAAAAAAGACAATGTAATGACCATACTTATTTAAACTGAAGTAGAGATGAGTAGGTGAAAAGCCTGCAGAGAAGAACTGGTACCTTATAAACATAAAGCTCATGGATATCATCCGACAAGGTAGTGCCATCATCTCTCATCAATGGAGTGAACGCAAAACCAAAGAGCTTCTTTTCTCCCTTGTCTTTTGCTGTAGCAAGAGATAGAAATAAGGAATCATATTTGTACATATTCTGTCCATCCATATATACCACAAGGTTATTCACTAACTTCTCTGCACGCCTAACAAAAAGCTTGCAGGTTACATAAGAAACAACATATCATATACTATGTCTAATTCTCTGCAAATGATCAACAAGGCTCAAAACAAACACAAACAGGAGGATCACAGTAAAATATAAAACATACATGCTGTGAAGAAAACATTCTACAGGAAAACACAGCAAAAGAACAGCAGGGGAGAACATCTACAAAATGTTTTGCCCTGCACTGACTGTTCCCGATGTTTATAACGTGCTGTTTAATAAATGTAGCAACCGGCTAACTAGCAGTGCACCTTCACTGTATTTTAAGTTGGCACCCCTTTCCTGCTTTCCACCCAATAACAGCCTCATCCAAATATAAACTGACAATGGAGAGACCTCAGCTTTTTTGGATTTCTCTTGGTTATATTCTGCACTCACTGGAGCAATGTCTGAACTCAAACCGGAGGTGGGACCCACGGAACCTGTCTATAGGGATGGGCAACTTGATGATTTCCCCCCACCGAGGGCTGTTATTGTGGTAAAGGACAAAAGAGTGGTATGCACTCCTGCTCGGCTCTCCTGAGCCCAGGCTGATGCAGTCCTGGAACAAAAGAAAACAGTTTAAATTAAAAGACATCACATCACTACAGATGAGTCATTTTATTACACGGTGATAACCTTTATATAATTCATATCTTTCTGTAGACATAAAGGAAGAGTCAGAAGCAGAAACTCAGGCACAATGAAATCTGAAGTTTTTGAAGAGACCTTTAAATTGTGTTTTGGGTCAAAGGATGAGCTAGGAGACCTATGATACTGGGTGAATTCCAGTATCTTACGCTATTATTTAAGTTATTATTTAAGCCAAGTTTTCTATCAAGCACAGAATAGATACAATAAACACGTAAGTCCAAATATATAAAGATGAGTCCAAAAAAAAAAAAGGACCTAATGGGCCCATCACTTGTAATATTGGACTTTTCTGAAAATATCATGTAATCAGATTTCTGCTTCATTATCCCAGTTCAGAAGTGATACCTGAACTTTTCAAGCTCTTAAAAATGTTGGTCTTTTGAAACTACAACCATCCAGCCTCACTGAGTATTCCAGAAAATTCTGATCGAGTTAGAGGTATCAATTCTGATTAGCGGTAACAAAGAATTTCTGTTGAATAGTCATCACCTAAAAACATAATGGGATCTAAATTTCTGCTTTTAGATATAAAAAGCTCAGGGATCTTGACCAATCTATGTATTCTCAAAATACAGGTGAAGAAAAACATGAATTGATATTATTTAGGAAATATAGAAATCCTTAGTCAGAACATGAGCAAAGGAAGTTAGGAGAAATACTGAAGTCCTGAAATAAGGACAGTAAAAGGTCCTTTGTAATGAAGACATGGAGCAGGAAGCACATTTTTTTATATAAGCACTAACCCATGTTCTAGACCTAGCACTTAAAGAGATCCAAAAGATAGGATATCTTATAAAACCATGCAGAAAAAAGACAGCTTAGAGATTCTTCACTTTTAGCACCTCTACGGGTAATGAATCCAGGAAGAAACAGAAGCTAAGCAGACCCAGAACAACACATGCAATATAAATTCTGATGTAAAAACACCCACATGGAACAGCATCATGACAAGAACAACTACCGGTCATTTCCTCAAGGCATCTCTAATTCTGTTCCAAGAAAATACCAACAATGTTGATTTGATTTTTTTCATCTGTAATCAAGGAACGATCAAGTCAATTATATTCCATTAACCAGACCCAGTTAGTTTGGCCTGTGGTAATATTCTTCTGGCTTTGCAAAAGTTAAGAATTTGTGAAGAAGCCCAAAAAGAAAGAAAAATTCTCTGGAATTTTGGGATTCCATACAAGAAGAGCCTCCCTGGGCAGAGATTGACTGCAAAGGCTCTAATCCAAACTGAGTGACTGTAGCATATACTCACAAAACTCAGTCCTCTCAAGTAAATCTTAGTAACCATACGGTATGTGCCACAATCCCAGCATAAGGGTGATTTTTTAAATACAGCAACAAGAATTAACTGTTGCAGATAATAGGCTGGAGTGAGAGCAGTGGTGGCAGTACTAAAAAACAGAATGCCTGCAATATCCCAGTTGTATTTTGTGATAAGAGTAACTTGTTGGGCTTCAACACAGCAATTCCGAAACCTCATTCTGCATTAGGTTCTTAGGAGAAAGTAAAATAGTATTTGTATTTCTTCTATAAGGTACAGTAAAAATTCAAATTTTAATGTCAGCTTTTTTCTGTTGCCTCAAAACATTACCTGCCTTGGCAGACACATAGTCAGTCTTTGAATGCGGTTTCATGCTATCAACCTTAAATAAATGAACAGGTGAAGAGTCCTTCCTTCCAGTTGCTAACTTAGTTTCTACGCATTTATAGCCTGAGGAAGGAGGATTGTTTAATCTTTAATTCTGAATTGTAATCTGCAAAATATAAACATGAAACTAGTCTCTGTACACCTACTTACCACGAGACCCAAATATGTAGGTGAATTAGAGGGCAGAGGCAAGCAAGGGAAGCTAAACTAGACAAAGTAACAGGTAATAATTTTGTCATTTAAGGTATGCCTTGCAATAAATAAGATATTCCTGCTACTGAAACAGAAAGAAGAGTGAGAAATGTGTCAAGGCTTTTTATTTTTCAGACTATATTGAAAGATACTAACAATTGAGTAAGACCATTTTGAAAAGGAAATACTCATTTTCATTTTGAGCAGCACTGTATCCTGGGATAATCTCACTGCTTTCAAGAGGACTATTTCTGGACCAAGCTCAACACCAGGAAGGATTTGAAACAGACGGAATATTCTCATTAACGCTGCGTATGGTTCTGCTAAAGTCTTCACAAAGGCATAATTCAGATTTGGATTGTGCTGCTGGTCAGGAAAAGTTTAGAGATTTTATTCTAGTATCAGATGAAAATTTTGTGGCAATTTCCCCACCGCACTGTGTAACTCAGCACACGCTTTCTCATTTGGCAGTCTGCTTCAGAAAGGCCATAGGTCAGGAACAGTAAAGGATATTTCAACCGAGAACAGTAGTGTTTTGGGGTCATAATTGAACTTTGTGTTCTGCCCATACTGTTGCAAGCTTGAACTGGAGTTTTTAATTAGCTTCTCTACTATATCACCTACTGAAAGTTATTAAATTCATGTCATATCCAGACGAAATAGAAGAAAGAAAATAGCTATACTTGACTGTGAAAGCAACCTCAGGTCACACAAGTGATCATTCAGGGGACAGGGAACCCAAACAAAGCAATTCCCTTCATCAGTACTGCACCAAGCCCTCTCCAACACACGCCTTACTCTTAACATTTATATTAAGATGTTATTAGGCTCCTCTTGTCACAGTCTTTAGTATTTTCTTTTAGATTATGCTGAATGACTAAAATGAAAGTCCTGATCTAGCAGTCTCTTTACAGCTGCTTCATTTAGGAATGAAATTATATTCTGTCTTTGGGTGAAGCAAGCTCCCTCCTAATGCAAAACAGCAGGTCACCACACGCTGCTCTAGGTATCCATACCAAAGATTACATAAACCAGATGGTTGCAGTGAAAAATAAGCCATCTAGGGTTTAAAACCAAATTCTTAATATAAAAGGTAAACCAGTATCCATTTAGTGGCATGCTAAAATAACCCGGACGAACAGACCGGTGTTAAGTTTTAGATAAATGGATACCTAGACTTCCCCAAACCCACTGCACAGGTGGGATGGTTAGAACTGATGGAGCTCTTTGTTCCCAGGGCTTTTCACCTGAAGCATGGGGAAGGTTTTGAGCACAAACTTTGCCTGTATTTTACAACTGAAACCTGCATTCTGAAAGTTGAGACAAACTGGAAATCTGGAGTTTACGGAGCTGAATCCTTAATAATTTTCAGGGCATTTCTATAGACTTAGTGCAGCCATATACACTTAATAGGGTCAATTGTCTTCTACAAGGACAAGGACATTACCATGGAATGGTAAGACAAGCCACTAAGTTAGAAGTAATTCCAGATGGTTGCCTCATTTGCTTTAACTTTGGTAGATGAATTTGCAGGATTTTTAGATCATGTAGAAACTATGGCAGTGACAAAAACAGAGGAGATATGATTAGTTTGCAAACTCAGTTCTAAGTAGCTGCTTCTTTCTCTTACGTGCATGTGATTATTCCTTCAAACTGTCATGTAGCACTTCTGAGCTATGCCTCTATGTTCAGTTCAACTGATATTCAGTTTTATATGTCATCTTTCTAGTTCTATTTTGCAGTTAAGAGACAACACAAATGTACCTAAGCAGTGACAAGGAGTTCAAATTAAAGGGAAGGAGAGTTCAATTTCTGTTGTCCTTGATGGTCCTTTTACTTATTTTTCAGTAGATATAAGAGCTTATACCTTTGAGTATTCCCTATGTAGAAAAATTCTACTGTCTGCATGTTTGAAATACAGTGGATCTTAGGCATCATTAGATGTCATGAACCAAAGATCTCCCTGATGTAAACGAAGTACCTTTGCTGCTTTGACTGCAACTGCAACAAGAGGAGCAAGAACATAAAAACTGGTATAAAGATTTTCCTTTAAATATGTGGTTTAAATTTAAAAAACACAAAAGATCCTTTATATGTAAAGTCCCTCCTTTATGACAAATGTTCACCTGAATTTTTTCTAATCAGACTGACTCCCTTTTACTAGTCTTTGTTTGTTTGTACCACGTCTGTTCCACTATCCCACGTAAAGCCCTGAAGCACTGTTACAGTAGTAATAACAGGCAGGGGTAAGAAAAAGATAACTTAGTATCTGTGAATGACCATTCCAACCAAAACCACAGAAGTAGTTAAGGCTGATAATGTCTAGAAATTATATGGCTTTTATACTTAATCATTAGCCACAGTTACAGTATAACTAGCTACCATTATGAACATCAGCATTTGAAGATGCTGATACCGCAGTTTGGAGGGTAAAGACCTACACTGGTCTTTGGCAGACCGGTGTGAAATAAAGCAATGATTAAAAATATGTCACCCAATGTGAAAGGTATGCCGAATGCAATTAAACAGAAAAGGATTGTGATCTTCCTGCAACAGCTATGAGCACAACCCAGTTCCTTACAAGAGAGATACTTTACTTTTCATGAAATCACAAGCAATTGTAGTAATAAAGGAAAAGTTCTCCTTTCAATTAAAAAAACAGACCGTGGCAATGACTTTGGTACACAAGCACTTTGGTGTTTAGACGCTTCTACGATAATGGCTACAAAGGCCATTTTATTGCAGTGGAGGTAAAAAAAAGTTATGATTAATACATTTTAATGCAGCCATTTCTCCATTTCTGACTGACGTTCATGTCGAAATACTTTCCGTTTACTTCTCTATCCTCACACCCTCCCACCCCACACAAAGCTGACGCATCTACTTTCTTCTCTTCAATAATGCTAAAAGCAAGAACAGAGGAAGAAAGAAAAACATTCGGTATCACCATACAGCCGGAATGGAGCCATCCCAGGGTGAAAGTCAAGATCTTGGAAATACGGCTACTCAAATTTATTTTCCAAAATGACATTCGGTACCGTAACTCCAACAACCCAGATTTAAAAGTCTCTCAATTTCATTATGTTGTACGACACACATTACTTCATTTTAGATATTTGTCATATACTCTTCCGTTCTGACTACAGTTACTCTAAATTTTTTTTTTATGATAGCCATTGACATCACATTTTGAAATTACGTAAGCTTTTCAGTTTATGAATATTTTCTCCAAGTCCTCTATTCCCATATAGGGGAAGTGCTCCAAATTCTTTCAAATCTATAACTGACCATTTCCTTCATCATAATATATAGTTTAAAAACTTAGCCAAAAAAAAAAAAGTAAGATCTAGTTTTAGTTTAGCACGTCCCTTGCATCAGAGACACCAAACCAAGAGAACATGTCCATGGAGAAGCAGATGGCACTGAAGCTCAGGGGAAAAAGGCACTTACCTTCAAGATCTCTCCATCTGCATAGAGCACATACATGGTCACTTCAATGTTCTTCTGCACACTTTTCCCACCTCTTTCAAAGTCTCCCTTCTCTAGTGTCAGGTACAAGTCATTGCGTATATCACCTACAGTAAAAGAGCGGGGTCACGTGCTTAAATTCAACAGGGAAGACTCATTGCCTGTGTGCAACATATTTTGATTCTGCAAACCGCCCTCTGTATTCTGCAAGACGATGGCTGATGCCCAAATCATTCCAAGCAGCAAGTTAATTGTTAATAAAGATGAACATTTTAATATCAGTGCATAAAATCAGACCACTGTTAGTAATGCCTTTATTAAGTGTGAACTCAGAATCAAAACCTGCTTTTATTGTGTGTAAGGGAAAAAAAAATCTACTACTTTGTCTAGTTAACTGATTTGGAAGTATCAGGCTAAGCCTGACAAAACATCATTAACATCAGACTTCCCATTTCCAATATATTTTAAGAAAAATAAGTATTTTTGTGATGATCAGTAGAAAATTATGTTCAGTTAGCTCTTCAAGTATTTTCTATATTTTCATAACTTCTTTTTATCATAACAACAAAATAAAAGCAGCCTTTTTGGAAACCTGATTGTAATTCAGTTCAGACGGATTAAGAAGGAATTACAATTTTTTTTTCCCCCTAGATTTTTGGCTAGCCTCTGGTATCCATATGCATGAATATAAGAAAGCGGGCAGTATGGATACTTGCCAATTTCTCACTACCTCATTTTCAGGAGCTTTCAGAGCAAATGACTATATTGACAAATACAAATGCTAGCATCTCTCTCAGCATCTTGTTACCCTGAATTGGACAGATTCTAGCTCACTTTTTTTTTTTTTTTAAAAGAATCTGATTTGGGAAACTCTGCTTTCGAAACTAATGCAGTCAATTCTAAAGCATGCACCAAAAGGACAGCAGGTAGCACCTATTCTTCTGTTAAGATTTACTGTCACTGTTTCATGATGGCTCACTTACCACTTCTTTTTATTTACTTGCCACAAAGGCAAACATACTAAAGGGCAATATATAAAAATACAAAAAATTAAAACAATAAAAAATGAAACCCTTTCAAGGCAAGTATTTTGTTAAGCAGCCTCAGGAGTCTAAATAATGAAGTAATGGAATGGTCATCCAGCAAAGCAGAGACTCCTTGAATGTCTGATTTCTTCCACCCCAGTACTTGGAGAAGCTGATGCAGTTAAATCTGTTTATTAATCAGAAGCACAATGAAATAGGCAGCATTTGCTTGCAGGCAGTGAGGGATATCCTTTTGTGTCTGTCAAAGCAGCACTTCAAATTCTTCTTGAATTCTATAACCCCACAGAATTTGTTCCTTAATCTACTGTAGGGACAAACAATAGAAGCTTTCAGTCCTGTCTTTACTTTCATTTTTATTTCTGGACATAAGTACAACTTTCTAAGCATGGAAAATACAGCTCTCTAGCTGACTTCCAGTGCTTTCTGCTAGGAACTCTTTATGAATGGAAAGCTGTATGCAAAATGTCCTCCTTTTTCATCAACCTCACTCTCACTGCGGATTCACGCAGAGCTGACTGCTTGAAACACCTCACAGTTAGATGTCTGAAAATGCTGTGGTTCATTAACGGGGAAAGATGACAGCAAGAGGCTGGTGAAAGACCTCAAATATTTGATCTGTTGTTTCTCATCAAAGAATAGTCATCAAATGCAACACTCCACGGTCCACAACAACAGAGGAAATTATCTTGCTGTTCAAAATCAAGCTAAGCCACCTATACGTTGACTATAGGAATATCAAGGAAATACAAAACTCATCGCAAAAGGTAGTTTAAGCAGGGACTTTTGTTTTGAAAATCTTCCTGCTTACCCAACTCCCTCCTTTTTTCTTAGCACTTTGCACAATGAAGAAAAAAGTTTCAATTTGTATGGTACAACTCTTAATAGAAATTAATTGTACTCACTATAATTAGCATTTTGGAGCTTCCTATTTATGACCTCTTTTCTGGAAGACAGTCTGGCTACACGAAGTCCAATGTCAGATAGCAATAATTTTCCAGTCTCAATTAAAGGCAGCATTTGGTTATATATAGCATCTTATCTTCCATTAAGCTTAACAGGAGGGATATTACTTCACTAATTAAAAAAAATGCCTTTGGGGTGGGGGGGTAGAGGAATCTAAAAAACAGTGGATTTGCATCAAAATGAAGAAAAAAGAGGGGGAAGAGTATTTTAGTGAAGTATAATGGTGCACCTTCTCTTGTAAAAATATTGTCTATTGAAGCTTAAAAAAAATAGAAAAGGTCATTACATATAGTAAAAATAGGAAAGTAAATGTATCTAGCAAAGACCAAAAGTATTTAGCTATCAGGTATGGAGCCCATCAGTTTCTTGACAACCTGGAGTTTAAACTACAAACTCAAACAATTGCATTTATTTCAGTGAAAATAACCTTACTACAAAGAAGTATCTCCTTTTCCCAACATATTAGTTAACCACATCTCTTGCTGAGTCCTCGCAAGCCTTTTCTTTCTCCAACTGCTCCTGGTTTTGAGGGGTTTGAGCTCAGATGCACGAATGGGCTGCACAGAAACTAGAGCAAATGTTGAACACAGAGCAGTTTATTAAAAATTTTATTTTGAGTATGCAAATTGCGAGGCTAGAGAAAACATTCTGCACACCACACAAGCGCACGAACAGACAGCGCAGTGCAGCTTGCGTGTGCCTAAACAAAAAGTGCGATCAGTACGATCAAGAAGTGATCCTTGTCAGCCCTAACACAGAATGACAGCTACATATCAAGTCAAAAAATCTTGGCAGAGAGCGCTCTTCCCATATTTCACCCCATTGTAAAAAGAAAAAGATTAAAGAACTCGTCTAACAAACCAGACGATTCACGCCCTCCGCGCGGCCAACTACTGTACAAACAGTACTGGCTCTGAAGTGACGACGACTCTTGCACTTGGAGAGAAAAACAGTTTGCTACACCAACTTGGATCACTTAGGCCTCGCATCTCCACAAATAGGGCAGTGCAGATTATAAAACTGGGTTAGCTGTGGCCTCCTAGCATTAGTACAGAAATAAAAACGTGCTAGAAGGCTAGTGGGCCAAAGTATTTATAGACTAAAACCTGCGGATGACATTTTAAGCTGACGTCTCTGTGTTAGATGGCTGTCAAGGATGAACTGAAAACCTAATGAGAGTTTTCAGAATGGTATTTGTTTTAAAGCCCTTCCCTCTACAATTGTTTTCAATTTAAAACCAAAGGTAAACTGCTTTTTAGCATAAATAGTGCAGTTCTAACATATGCAGTTACTAATTCTTTATGAAACGTCTTGAAAGATAGTATTTTTCACAATATCAAAAAAGAATTATTTTCTGATGTGTTATGCAGCTCTTCCTTTATCCTCCCTTCACCTTTATGGGGGTTTTGTTCTGTTTGTTTGTTTTGACCTATTTACAAAGCCTTACGTCAAATGTACAGTTGTTTCAATTATAAATCATAAATTATAGCTTTGGGGGGGTCGCTTATATTGAAATGAAATCCTTTCTCATATCACCTGAAACTATTTTAATGGTAATGGGGAAAAAAAGGAGTGGTGGAAAAAGCTACATGAGCCGTATATCGGTTTTGTGTTTACAATATAAAGAAACGTACTGGAAGACTTCCAAATAGTTATTTACCATTTTCAAGACTTAATAACATTAAGTAGTCCAATGGCCAATAATTGTCTAGTATCTATTAGAGTAAGTAGGAGATTTATCCTGATAAGGTTTGTAGGTCTTCCACTACAAGACTAACCAGCTCCTTGCACTGGAAGGTAGTAACAATTTACAGAAACCATCTGCATTTAATCTAACACTTTTTATTAAGGGACCCTAAAAGATTTTGTACACTGAGGACAGGAACGGTCCCTGTTTTATAGAGGTGAATATTATTGTGTCAAAAAAAGGTTCCATAATTCACGTAAGTTCCTACAGGAGAAAGAGGCAAACAAATCTGTGACATCTTGATTCTAGCAAGTTTGTTTTCCAAGAGGTCAATGTTCTATGACTCTGTGAACCCGTAAAGGACACGTAACATATCCCTGTGAGCTGGGGAAAAGTGGCAGCTCACAACATTCAGGATGTGCAGGTCTAGTTTCAAGTAACTTAGTAAAATAACTGTGTTTACCAGAGAATCTTCACTGGCTTTTTTAAACTGAAGTTTAGTCTTTTACAATTTAAGCAGCCAAGGATACAAAAACCAATCATCTATCAAAATTAGTATTTATGTCTGTATCTGTTAAATTGTTGAGATGGTCCTGTTTACTTAGGCCCACACTGTGGTATCACGTCTACTCGACTCTCTAACATCACTGGGTTAGCATCTTTTTGAAAATACTGGCATTTTACAGGAAGAGTGCCAATAACCCCTGGAGCGTGAATGGGCAAGAAGGACACTTGGAGTATCCTCCATGAAGGATACTTATGAAGGCTTATGAAGAAAAAACAAAACCATACATTTATGTCCTGTATATAAATGAACATCCCCACAACTAGAGTATGTCAGCATCACCCCGCTAACTTCAGTGAAGTTACAGCAATTTAAACCACTAAGGGTTCAACTCTGTAAGAGACTCAGTCCAGCAAGTAACTAAAATCTTTGAGACAAACTATAAAATGTAGGATACTTATATTCATGGAGAGTGTTATAATGTGCTCTGGCTATATCTGTTCTAGCTCCTTACAATGGTAACTGCTCTTCCTTCCAGCCCAGAGTACCGTATTAAACCAGGTGTTCCCTTGATGGACAGCTCTTCTCCGCAGCAGCGTTGGAGGCCACTGCCCAAGAGCAGGGTGCCAGTAATTGCATTCTGGTCTCTAACAGCATACTACACCCTTACTTTAAGTTCTAACTTTCTCCAAATGAAAACCATGCAACTACTACTGAAGCACAGTAATTTCAACGCAGAAGAGATTAATGGATCAAGGCCCACAAGCAGCTTTGTGATCATCACGTTGTTTTTTCAAAACAAACGGACTAAAGGAAAAAACTGACACGGTGCGCTCTACGGGAAGTGCCTCAAACGCACGCTGGCCTTCTTTCTGGCTGACCATTATGGACTTGTTCTCAATCCTGTCTCAAAAGATTAAGTGTGACAGGCCTCACACTGCATGATTTTCCCTTGCTGTAGCAGTGAAGTCATCTTTGACACGGGCGTAAAAATCTGCTGTCTTGCCCGCTGTATTACTACTTGCCTGTTAAAATTAAGGAGCCTGGTATGGTCGGTCAGTCTCTGGGAATCACGTTAGATCTGTTCCAGCAGTTCGTTTCTCTGCCCCTTCACCAGTCAGTCACTAATTTTTTCAGGGCCTATATTCTTGAAATAGTTATAGTATGCAACTATTAACGTTATTGGGAGTAATATTACTGCAGCAAGGGGAAACACAGCTTTTATCTACTGCCTGGATAGCAAATTAAATTAACTTTTTTTTTCCCTATGAAGAGAACATTACACAAGTTTAACTCTGTGTGTTCCTCTAGCTTTTGGTGAACCGAACACTCAGCTGTTTCAAGGAAAAGGAACAAACAATATTTACTAGATTATTTGCTATCCATTGTTCGACTTCTTTGTCTAGAAAAGAATTTATGCAATGCTCTCTTTAAACGCAATGATTTCCCTGAAACAGTTTCCTTTCAGTAGTGGTGAGTTGATTTTTAATATATTTTTTCTTATCTCCTCCAGTTCAGTATCTTAACTTTCCATTTCTGCAAGTTTATTAATGACAAAAATCTTTTTTATTCTCCTTGTAAATGCTTTTTGGGGATAATTATTACAGAATTATGTCTTTTAGTCTCATTGACTCTCTTGCCATGAACATTCTGAGAACAGCTGATGGATTTTGCCATGTCCGTTTCATAATGTATTTTTGCCATGACTTTGTGCTCACTGACAGCACAGATGCTGAGATGTTTCTCCCCTTTGCTACTGATTCATCTGTCATAGCTACTAAATTCGTCTGACACACTGTGGTATGACGAGAGACTGATAAGACAAAGCCTACGCCTCTCTGTTACCAAAGCTTCCCTATGATGTCATGATTTCCTATCTTTACCAATCCCCGACATTCCATGAAAGATATGAAAATGGGAGAAAGCAAGCAGTAAGCAGACATTACACAGAAAAGCAGAAACTTACACCCAACTATCTTCATCTCTGCGTCAGAAAGAAAGGGGAGAGAACACGGGGAAAGGAAAGGGAGAAGCCAGGAAATTAAGACAAGGAGAGAGAAAAAAGAGAAAGAAACATCACTCACAAGTAGAAGATGAAGCATGCGCTTTTCATCAGAGGATCAAAGTAAAAGACAGAATACTTATCAGCACATGGGGAAGGGAAGGGATGTCCTTGGGGGAACTGACAAATGCCATGCCTATGCAATAGATTTCTGATCAGCAAGTTCTGTATAGAAATAAAGTTGCAATCCGAAAGGCAAGCAGCACATGCCTCATTGCTTTTATCTCTGGGGAAAGGTAAAATTGTCAGGATCAGATGGACAGTCTTAAACCCAGGAGCAATTTAGAAAAGACAAAAAAACCACAAATGAACAAAAACCCACCACACCTCTTCATGAGGCTGGTTTGACTGACTCCCTTCTGATTCGGACAAAAAAGATACTAAATGGCGTTATGATGCTCTTCTCAGATCACAACACAGTAGGAAACAAAGAACATTTTATCTTTAGAAATGAAGACAGCCATGGTTATTTTGCAGGATATTAGTCTTGTTCTGTATAACCATACAAGATATAAGCACATAAGGACTGGTTTCACTTTATTTCTTAATGATGACCAGCTACCACTCATGTTTCTCATATCTGAGTGAGGGAAAAGAGGGCTTGATATAGGAACTAATGCTACTGTTTAGAAAACAAAATGGGATAAGAAAACTGTGTGATAAGACACAGCTACAGAATTTTAATGGTTAAGATGTCTACATGTGAAAGGATTTCCTATTAAAAAAGAAAGTGAAAATGTTAAAACCTATAACCAAGAAGATTAATTTGAAATGCTAGAGCTATTTACTTTTTTAAAAATAGATTCCTTGGTTCAGCAGAATGATCACTGCATATTTTAACAATACTAGGTGACCTCGCCTTTATTAATTTATTCATAAAAAACATTTTTAAACCACACTGCCTTGCAAAAATCTGCATCCACTTGCAAAATACAAGTCATGAACTTTCTGTGCTCTTTTCTGAAAGAGGAAACCCTGTCTAATGAGAAAGAAACAGTTCTGAAGCAAAGCAAGGAAAAGGTAGTTTGACAAAGACAATTAAAGCAGCAGACATGGTTGACAACTGCTAATGTGCATAACGGTTGGGTTTTTGTTTGTTTTGTTTTTTTCAAAAATGAAATATTTTCCAACTTTAGACAATACTAGTAAAGCTGAAAAAGACTGACTGATTCTGGCTGTAACAACAGAAGCATGAAGTAACTTAATGGACATTCCTTGTTCATGTAGCTCGGCTCAGCCACCTGAAAGACAACTTACTCTACCCACACGTTCTATCCTGGGCACTGGGTAAACTCAAACCACAGGCTGATCCATTGTTTTAAAGCAAACAACAGGCAAATATCTGCTGTCGCTTGAATAATGTCAAACATATTTTCATTGCCAAAAAATTTGATAAGTAATTAGGAATGAACACTGTTCACTGCATCAGTGAAGTTACATTATATTTTAATCTCCTAATTTTTCAGAGATTTCATTATCCTGGAGAATACCCAGGATAATGAAAATTTTTGTTTAGAGCACCATTCCCTCTCTCTTCACATCTCATCTCTACTCTGGCAATGTCCTAATTTATCATTACAGTGAATCTATTCACACTTCCATGGCTGCCCTTCTTTTCTTACCTGGTGTTTAAAGACATTTACAAACTGCCTTTCTCCACAATGTGAGCCATTTTTTCCCCCACATACAAATGCCTAAAGCTTTGCATCTAAACTCTACATAGGCAGCCTTCTTGTAGCCCTCTTTGAATCGAGAAGTTCTGGGTATCCAGTACCTCTAGAGAGGCAGTAAGCAGAATGGTGGTCCTCCCACACATTTGCTTGTATCCATCAGTATTTTGAGCAGATCTATATATATGAGACCAATTCCAGATAGATTATAATCTTGAAATCCCTGTGTTTTCTCCAACAAGAATTGTGGTTCCCACAAAAATGAGATTAGCAAGCAACTGTCATCTTTTGAAGAATACCATTTGAAAAACGGATGGGCTGACCAGAGCTGGGAAGATCACTACTGTACGTGGATAGCCAGCCTTACAATGGGAGTGCTGCAAGCATACGCTGTGGAATCTGGGTTTAATTTACTTAAACATCCAAGGTCTCTAGGCTGAATAGCACAAAGATCAGAGTAATATACTTCTGATTTGGTGGACATCTTTTGTACTGAGGCAGTGTTTTTGCTAAGTTCTTAGTTAGAGAGAGAAAAAGAAAGTTTGGAAATTTGAATTAGCTGCAATGAATAGAGAATTTTTTAAAGTTTAGGGTAGGAGCACTTCTCGCATGAAAACTGCTAACCTGCTTTTTCAACCTCTGGACAAAAGCACTGCCCAAAACAGCAAAAGTAGAGAGAATAGAGACCCACTATGCCAGCATGCAGAAAGAGGCTAGGGCCCAGAAAATGAAAAAACAATTAGGGGGAACACTGAGGCCACAAAACTATTCCTTAAGCTTGCTAAAACTCAGCGGTCTGAAGCACTTCAGGGACAGGTCTATACATAAAAATGGAGAATAAAGCGATTATTGTAGGAGAATCAGTTCACTTATACAGGTAAGTAAATGTTATTTTTGATGTTGACTTTTCTAGCTGTGATCTAGATATTCCAGCTGACACATCCAGCTGTGATCTCAATTACAGCAGATCCCCTTGCAGCAGCTGTGTCTGCATATCAACATGCAATATTTAATCTTTTCTCTATTTGATCGCTTTGGGTTAAGACTGGAACTGCTATAAGGTCACTAAAAATGAAAATGTATAATTGGCTTTATAGCCCACATCCTCTGCTGCTGTATTACTGTTATTTTCAAGTCCGTTAGTAAATAAAACACATACTGTTCTAAATCCTTTCACTTTAGTTTCTAGAAATTCTTCCCACCTACTCCCTATTTTTATTGTGCTTTCTGAAGAGCCTCCATAACGAGGCTACAACAACTACTTTTGATACTGATGTGTCACTGCTGTTTTTCAAGTAGTAGAATCTGATACTTTTCCCATTATGCTTTCATAAAATTTCCCATGTCTGCAAAGTCATCCTTGGTCTTCGTTATAATGCATAGCAATGAGGTAGTACTTCAAACGCTATACATGCAATATAATTAGTAAGCCCATTTCTTACAACACTGTGAAAATCAAGACAGTATAATGCCAGGTTTTATACCCATTGATTGCACGACTGGCTAGGTTCTGGTTTCCTCCCTAAATGAGCTCTTTGCGATCCTGGGTATACCTCAACTTGTGCCAAAACAAGAAGCATCTCAAGCTGCTGCTCCAGAAGTAAGGAGCAAATGAAGTACAGCAATGCTTCAGCCAAGACAGCTGTTGCACGGACTAGCTGGTCTGTAAGGCCATCTGGAAAATCAGACCAGATTTGCAGCCTCATGTGTTGTCAACCAATGCAAAAGGATCATACTAACTCCAAAAACCAAGGGGGCAAAGTGGAAACTCTTTTTCCAGGCTTTGGATTATTTGGAAGAAGAAACTTAATGCATTTTAAAAGAAGCATGTCTATGCTTAGCATACATGAGGGATATCTAACTGGGGGTTCGGGGCGGGGGGGATATCAAAGCAATCTTTCCAGATCACCTTCTATACATGCGAATTTAACACCTTCTATTACTATAATGTTCGTTGATGAAAATGTTTTAGCATGCCTCCTTGAACCTGGAATTGGCATTTAGTGATAAATAAGGCAACTCTTCTATTCTTTAAGTAAAGCACCCATCCCAGTGACAACTTGTCTAGAAGCGTATGAGAAAAAAAATGACCAATATTTTAAGACTAGAGCTATTATGTTTACCTGGCATTATAACATCAGGAAAACCCAGCTTCCTGGTAACAGAAACGCCTCTGTTAAAGATCATGGGGTTTTCCCTTCGAATCTGCTCCATGTCGCCACGTAGAAGCTGTAGAGATATTATAAGCCCTGGAAGAAAAAAGATGTTCATTTTTTCAGACCTAAGAATTAGATGTCTGTATATACAAGGCATGCAGGTAAAAGAATGCTTTGCTCCACAGTTAATTTAATACTAATATATAAATACAGAATTTTTTCCTCCCTTGGAGTAATTTAAAAGTGAAATGGAAGAAACAAATCTGCTTTAACGGATCAGTTAAGATCATAATATTATATAAAAATACAGTTTTCAAAAATCAGAATACTTAATTTTGCAGAGATGTCACAAGTTACAGTAAACTACTTAGCATTATTTCTGTTCCTCACATACAGCAGGTTACAACACATGTATGAGCAATGCCACCTCCATTTGAACGACCACATCGCACAACGCTGTAGAACATCTCTAAAGTGCCTTTAATCCCACTTAATACTGTTAAAAAAAAAAAAATCTCAAAGCATATCTGTTCCATTTGTTTCTTTAACTACTTCATACAAGGATGTTGATTTTATGAAATTCCCTTCAGTACCTTAACGTATTTCAAGAGTACCAACTGGTCAAACTGGCTTCAGAAAATGAGAGTAAGAAAGGCTCAGCAACTAGCTCTTTCAAAGGGACCCTTTGTTCAGTGTATCAATTGAATAGCTTGACCAGGAATAATTACACAGTTAATCTCGGTCCAACTGCTTTCTCTAGTTGCTTTTAATTTATAGCATACGACACCCCTAAAATGAGGATAATGTATTGGTAAAGTTAGAAAGTCAAGCATTAAGATACCAGAAATGGATTAAGCTCAATCATGTAAGCTTAGTCTCATCTGCTGAGCGTACATTACCAGCTTCACTCATCAATGTCAATTATAGTCACATAGTAATTTTCCACAATCTCTATCTCATTCAATGAATGATAGCTAGTCAATAGTTCTTTCTGTCCTCTCTGTTCACTCGCTGGAACAACACATGCGAAAACAAACGCTGCCTTGTATACATATTCTTGCATAAGCCATCTAACGTTCTGCTATTTCCTAAGCTTAATATATTGGCTTTGTGAACAATATTTAGTTGCCATTTTGTTAGATAAGTTACTAGGGGAATGAAACCAGCAATATTGTGTACCGCCCACCCAGTTTCTGCTCTCTTCCCTTGAAATAATTTTCAAGCCTGTCGTTTGACTTCAGCCAAATTTGGCAAATAAGTAGGTATCTGGATGACATGAAGACTGTATAAGTTTTATGAATACTGGGAGTTGGGATGAAAAAAAGAGCATAAACCCTTAAAACAAAGGAAAAGGGAGGCCAACCAGCCAGCTGGACAATCAGCATGTACGTACTCAAAAGCTGCCAAAACATAGACTTGCAACTGTCCAGCTAGGCAGGCAGAAGAGCACTGCAAAGCACTGCAGGGAAAACAGAGGCTTTATAACCACAGAAAAAATTCAAACCCCTCAAATACCATGTATGAGTGTACATCTCTGTGTGTGTGTGTGTGTGCGCTACAGAAGGTTTAACGGAACACAGGAGACAAGCTGATTAGAAATCAGGCTTGACTGTTTTTGCCACTTACAGAAAAACTTGTTCATTTTATATCCTCTTTTGCTATCAACAACAAACAAATGAAAATAAATTCAAAAAATTCCAGTGTAAAGGACTGGAGCAAATTTGGAAGTTCAGACCTCCCCACACCCAGCACCCCCAGTACTTAACAAATAGCATCAGAATTAATCTATTACCTATAAAAATCAGTCACTAGAGGTAATAGAATATGTAATTTTCCAGCATGGTATTACATACATTACTTATGTGATACCCTCTCACATATTTCACCCCAAAAAAACTTCTGCCTAGCTTCTTGCTCTCCCCAAGAGGTTTGTAAATCTACTCTCCAGTCTTCTTTTTTTACCCAGTCTATCCTTCCAGTTTTTTCTATTCCCTGCAGCAGATCTGAAGGACTAATTTTATACAAGACCCGGAAAGGTGGGGAGAGAAACAACCAGAGAGCTCTTCTTCAGGGAAAAAAAAAAAAATCACACTTGTGATGTGAGCATTTTCTCACTGTAAGCACAGGTTCCGAGAGGCCCAAACTGTATTACTTACGCTTAAATCGTGTCAGCCTGCAATACAGCCCCTCCCACCAGGACAATACTCCGCCACATTTCAACCTCCTATTCCAGAGATGCACCAGATCTTAATGAAATGTTTGAAATAATTATTTTAAAAAGCCAAAGGCAAGGGTAAAAAGCTATCTATTTCCCTTTTTTCTGCTCTTCAAAAAAGCTCATGCTTGGAAAAAAAAAAGTTTTAGGCAGACACCTGGCATCAGAAAGAACTGCAAACAGTCCAAGTTTTCAAAGTTATAAACAATTCAGGAAAATGTTTTAATGTAAGTGGTGGATGACCTGTAAGAGGAGGAACACCAGGGAAGGAGACCAGCTTTGCATACAATAAAATTCCAAACCTGAAAACTGTTTTATTTGCTTATTGTTGTGCTTAATATCTTCTCTGGGAGTAACTGCATATTGCACTACAGTATCTCAATATGCAAACAAGTGAAATGAAGACAATATCAGTATTCGGACATCAGTACGCCGATGAATCAGGCACTCAGTAATGAATGCAAAACTGGCTGTAACGAAGCAGAACTGTATCCTATCGGCTGGTTCATTTGGAATGGAATAGTAATGGTATCTCTGAATTGGCGAACTACAGAAATCATTAAATGAGGTAACAAGATAGGACAACATTTACGTTCCATATTTATCTGTCATCAACTAGGAAAATGAAAATGGATTTGAAAGGTGGCAAAAACTCTGCCAAGACAGTTAAGTCTCCTCAACTGTGTAATGAAACATTTAGTACCGAAACTATCACAGACAGTCTTCTTGATAATTAATTTGCAGGTACAAAAACACTGCTTGTTTTCTGGACAGTCAGAATTTTCTGAATAGTCAGACAAATATGTTAGACAAATTTAACCTCTGGCTTTGCTTCTGTTGACAAGGATGCACAGTATCCTCAGGAGAGCAGGCCTTAGATATGTGTTATACCTGGACTTTTCAAGGGAATACAGGATGAAAAGGAAGACAGTTTTACTCAGGAAAATTCTGACGAAGAGAATTTAAATTCTTCACTTCCTGTGCAGCTAAGCCTGGTCACAGTAACTTAAGCCAGTGTCACAAAACCCCCCCAAACTTGTGAAGGAGTTCTGCGATGCTGATTGCTGCTGATGTTGTATCCCCCCAGGGCGAGCAGCGCTGACGGGCACAGATACCCGCAGCAACTGCAACGGCCGCTAAACAGACTCACAGAGTAAGCTAATACTGAGTAAGCTAATACTGTGCAGGTCACTCGCTCTCTCCACTGCTGGCCTCTCTTGAGATAAAATAACACTACAGATAGAACGATGAAGGCGATTTAGCACGCCGAATTAATATTATTGTCAGCCGTATCTGAGAAGGAAAGATATCAGGTGTTGGTTTTTTTTTTAATTCCTGGTTAAATTGGCAGACGCAATATAGATTTTTCACCTGTAAACTGAACGTGAATGAAGTTTAGCTAAACTTTAAAATCATCACAAGTAGAGAAATTCAGCTACGCATAATCCCACATCTCACTGAATTTCTCTGCTATAAATAATTAGCAGTTTCCTAAAGGAAATCTTCAGCTATTATTATGACAAAAATGCACAAGTAAATATTTACCATAGTTTGAGCTGGGTGCTGTGTATTTGGTGCTGGACTTGCGAATAATATTTTCATGGATCTGGCACCATTCATTTTCGTTGTTACACCTAAAATAAAAGAACACTAATTTAAGTTAAAAGCTTTCTGCTGAACCATCTTAGGACAGGAAAGTCAACTTTGCTGTAGAGATAACATGAAAGGTTGTGGGCTTTTGAAGAATGAGAGAAATCCCACATAACTCTTGTTTTTAAAAGGGGAGGGAAACAAAACCTTCCCTAATAGTTATCTCCTTTTTATGGACACTTTGGAGCCTGTGGTGACTTTTCTGTCATCAAAGCCATTGTTTCACTCTTCGTATTATGACAGAACAAAGCAAGCTCTGGACATCTTTAGTTGAATTCTGTGCGCTTAGAAAATTAATTTTAAGCTGAAATTAACTGTTGCCATAATATTACCTTTTTGTGCTTAATAATAAAAAAAAAGTCAAAACCAAGAAATAAAAAGTGAAATTTGAAAGACTAAATAACCCTTGGTTTTTAGTATCTCAGACATTTACAACAAGACTTTTGCTTACCTACATGTTTTACAGAACACCTTGAAACATGATGCAACCCCCCCCCCCAAACTGTAGGACAAGGATATGTAACAACACAAAGTATGCTTCTGTACGCGTATCATCTTCTGAAGCACCGTTTCACAACTGTTTATTCAGCTATGCGTAATTTTAAGAAGCATTTGTAAATGCTGTTATATTTCATTTTCAGTTACATTACCATCTGCAAATCCCCAATAAAATCCCAGGACCGAAAGGACAGTTTATCTTTCCTGTGAGGTTACGCAGTTAAAGGCTCCTCGTGCTGACCACAAAGGAGCAGAGGAACGGCGGCAGGAGGGGGGAGCCCCACAACCCCGTCAGAGAACACCCAGCACCCTGGGCCTGCTCCTCCCGGGCTGCCGCAGCAGGACGGCCAGCGCAGCGTCCAGGCGCGAAAGCCGTCAAGACGAGCCAGCCAGAAAGGCTCTCTGGATCGCCCTGAAGTCTGAAAGGGGTTACTGCCTTCGGTGACAATGGGGTGCTGGGGAAGAGCATTTGGGGATTGTTCGAGACTTAATATGAATTGTAGGGAAACAGAGGTTTAAGGGTAGAGAACGGCCCAGTCACGTGTAAACGGGTTGCTGCCAGTACGCTCGTCTGGTCACACCCTGTGCCTGAAGTGAGTGTCTAAAACCAGGGACTGGAGGGATTTGCAGTGTGTATATGTATGTATGCATGTTTTTCACTAACAGGTTTTTACCCTGATAAACCAGAGAGGAAAACAGATGAGGCCTTTGGTGCCGCACACGTCTGTACGGGTGTGTGCTTTCCGCCCGTGTTGATCTGCGTGGCCGGCTGTGCGTGCACGTACAGCGCGTGTGCTCGTGTGCGATACAGGCCCGGCCTTCTGCCGGGCTGGAGCCGGGGGCACGGAGCTACGCTCTCTACCCCAGCACCATGCTACTGCATCGCAGCAAAATCAGACTGCGTACTCGTGGGGTGGAAAGCCAAAACCAGTACCTCCTACTGCTCCATTCCATGCTTTATGTATAAATATCTTCAAGTGGAGCAATATTTTTTAAAAAATCCTCTTTAAATCACTATCTCTACCTATAGCTCTCTAGATATTCTCATTACTCTGACGGCAAGATTCTGGAGAGAGAAATTAGGGACACTGCAACATTTGGAAATCATGTTGTGACAGAGATAGCTGAGAGCACCAGAAACAGATGTTTCAATTTCCTTTCCAGTCACGGAGAAATACAGATACCTTTTAATGATAACGCACAACAAAATCATCACAGGATCAGAGAGCCAGAAAAGCAAGAAACAGAACGAGAGCACACCTGGATGCTTGCTTCCTTCTGGATCTTGGGCACCTGAGTCAGAAGTGCCACGCTTCTGTTTAGGATCCAAAGCTAGAGAAAACTTTCTCCAGTGATAAGATATATTCAGAGCTATATTTTGCAAATTACGGTTTACACAACATAGCAATATTGAACTAGTATTTGTTTATATGTTTCTACTGTCAGTTGGCAAGAGACACTACTTGGCAGTTGGTAGTCTGCATCTAGAATACTGTGCTCAGCTTTGGGCTCTCTAAAACAAACCAGGCAACTGGAGAGAGCCCTGTGGACAGGCAGGCGCTGGAGCACGTGCTGCAGGAGGAGAGGCTGAGGGGCCCGGGCTTCTTCAGCCTGAAGAAGACAAGGCAAGAGGGGGAACATTAACAGCAAGGCCTACAAGCCGTCACAGTGGTGCATAGCGAGATGATGTAAAGCAAGAGGCAGAGACACAAAAGAGAAAGGTTCAGACGGGGTATTAGAAAAAGCTTTTCCGTGAGGACAGTCAAGCATTCCCGGAACAGGCTGTCCAGAGAGGCTGTGCAGTCTCCATCCTCGGACGTTATGGAGACACGACAGGGCAAAGCCCTGAGCAGCCTGGTCTGATCTCACAGCTGGCCTTGCTCCGAGAAGCAGGCTGGACTAGAGAGCTCCCTGCCAACCTGACTTAGGATTCTTCTTTACCTTAACATCAAAGACACACAACTTTATTTGCACTAGTATATGTAAAGCTGTATAACCAACCTACTGAACGCACTAAGCTTGAACGGAGTCATACCAGGAAAAAAGTGCCATCAGTGCTGTGTAGCTTGTTACCACGTAATGAAGGAGCACACTATAAATGTTATGAAGTGCTTTACACTACCGTAAGCATGGCTGAAATGACAATTTTACCAGTATAATAATCTGACTGAAAAACAAAAATGGAATCTTTACCCCAAACAGTGCTATTAGTTAAAAATGAAAAAAAAAGGAAAAGAAAAAAGAAAAAGCAGTATGTTGATCAAGTCTAATTGCCTTTTAAATTCAGTTGTGCTCTATTTAAATGACAACTGCAAGATTTAAAGATTCCCCATAAAGTCAGCAATTTTTGACTCAGTAGCAACAGTGAATCTTATTTCTCCTGAAGTGCAATTGAATTAAATGATTAAATTAAACTTCTGTCCTACTGACTCTTAAAAGTTAACAAAAAAACCCCCAAACCAAACCAACCAAACAAAAAACCCACAAAAAACCAATGAAGACTATAAGCCTTCAAGCTCCTAAGCAAGAAAGGAGTCTTGAGAAATAAATCACTTTGTAAAACTCCTCCCAAGCATATTAACATTTTTTCCCCTTTTTTTTTGTTTCCCCTCAAGAATACATAATGTTGGCAAAATTAGGGTAAGATACAAACCAGCTACTGTGAAGACAGTAGGGATTTTTTTGTCTGCTGCATTATGTAACTGAAGAATAGCACGGCAAAAGGAATTAAGGCTATCTAGAACAAGTAGTAGCTGGTAATTTTCTACAGCTTCAGTATTACAAAACCATATACTGCCAAGAATAATGTGATAACCCACAAAGTCTGCTATGGCACACTTACTGACATCCCCCGCAAACGGTGATTATTATAAAAGCAAAAGGAACATGGAAAACTTGGAACAAATGAAACATGAAGTACAGACAGTAAAAAAGGAAAAATGGAGAAAAAACATTAAGAGTTACTTCTTCCCAGCATGCTACCCAAAAATATTCATTTAATTAAAATGCTGATCAGGCTGTATTCCTAGGTTATCTGGCGCAGTTAGACTGGGATTATCCCACCTGAAATCTTAGCTCCACCTATCTCAACATTCCTCCTTTCGCTGCAATGGGTTGAGGTATGCGACATCTCAGCTGATTGTTAAGAATGAATGAACGTGAAAAAAAGCTTCCCACGCTGGCAACACGAGATGCTACTTGGGCAGGGTCCATGAGCAGTCAGGCTCATGTACCCTGCCCTGAGGCTGCTGGATTAGGGATGTTCAGACAGTGTACATCCCTGTCTGTTCCTATTCCTCTGTTTATGGACTTCTTGTTCATTAACTTATCTAATCCCCTTTGGACCTGCTAATACTGCCTGTCTTCACAACATCCTGTGGCAACAAAACGCAGAAGATCATTACCTGCTTTCTAAAGAACTGCTTTCTCCATCTTTATTAATGTCATCTCCTACCAATTTCATTGAGCATCCCTAATTCTTGTACTGTTGTAGTCCATGAACAACAGTTTACCCTCCACCATGATTTTGTAAATCTTGGTCGTATCCCTTCCCACCACCACTTTTCTCCTCTTCAAACTGAAGCTCCCCACCTTCTCAATCTCTCTCATAAAGAAACGGCTCTATGCTGGTAAACATTTTAGTTGCTCTACTCCATGCCTTCTGTAACTACTATATCCTTTTTGGGAGGAGAGATCAGATGTGCACACAGTAACTCAAGGTAGGTCAGCACTGAAGTGACCTTCCAGGACTTAACAGTACGGCAAATGGACTACATTTGCACTCCCCAAAACCATGTCTCAAAACCAAAACACAACAGAGCACACAATGGACAGTGCAAAAACCCTTTCAATAACTGTGGTGCTCTGTGCTAACTCTGAACTTTAACCAATATTCAGCTTACTCGTCAGGAAAAAATAATAATTATCTTCACATTTGTTTGTGAATTATATTTGTGTTTACTTCTCTTCTCATGCCAAGACATTCAAAGTCATTTACCCTACTGCAAACAGTATGCCCAAAGATAACCAATAGGACAAATTCTACACCATCCTCCATCCTCACAGCTGAGACTACAGACCATTTCTAACCTCTGATAACTTTTTAGTTGCTGTACCAGCCTCTGGAGCGCAAGTTAAAATAGAGTTCAGCCTCCAATGACTTATGCCTGCAAATGAACCTGGAACAAAGCTATCCCAAAATCAAGGGACTGTAAAGATAGCTTAAAGCTAGTTTTGTACCAGCTACCAATGAGAGCTGCACTTCACATTTCCTGAACACAGAGAAGAATGTTATCCCAAGTTTGAAATGATGGCCTGAAAACACTTGCCTGTAATGCATTTTAATGTGTTAACATTTTACTTGTCTAAATACCAAACATGTTATAACATATATTTCTAGTTTAAATAAGAATTTTCTCCTGAACCATCCACCACTTTTTCAGGTTGGCTGGTTCTACAGTAAATTTACCATTTGGAATGTTTGCCGTACTACATCAGAGCCTGATGTCAGACAGATGGGGACAGAAATGCGATGTACGCTCTTGTCCAGCTGGGCAAATAGCAACAACTGAATATCAAAAGGGAAAGGCATTCAGGCAACACACAACATTAAGAGGTAGGAATTTTAAGAGCTAGTGCTGGAGAAGGAGAAAAAAAAGGACTGAGGGGAAATGGAACAAAAAATAAAACTGAAAACGGTAATAGGAAAGAGAAATACATGAAGTTTTTAGGGGAATGGGAAGATTGACACAGAGAGTAACATCCAATGAGCAAAAAACTCCATTAAAGATAAAAATTCATACAAAAATATGAAATCAAGTAATCTCAGAAAAAGAATGGATTGAGAATTTAGTTTCCATCTCACTTTTTAAATATTTTACATGTATATTATTAAAAATAATTATAAAAGTAAACCTTCATGCTTTTACATAATAAGCTTATAACTAGAGCTGTGGTACTATATCCTCTTAGGAAGATTATAACATGACTGTGGGATTAACAGGAAAATCTGGATTGTGAGAAAGAAGTATTTTTCAGACGTAAATCTTTAACAATAAGGCAAGCTGAGAAAGACTGGTGAAGTAAATTGATTTTTTTTTTTCCTCATAAGCATTCACTCTTGTGGATGCAGCAAAAGTCTCCACTGAAACACCATGTATTTGTTTCAGCCTTTGTTAGGTTTTCAGACTCTCAAATTTTTTCCAGCTTCTCCCTGTGAAAAGGCTTTTCTGGCTGTATGCTGCCTGCCTCATTTGTGGCAGCTGTAAGCTTTAGCTTTAGCCAGGTAGTGTACAAAAAGAATGCTTTTTACTGCTCTTTTAAAAATAAAAATACTCCTCCCTCCTTATTTCATCTTTATGATGTTTTTGGGTTGGCCTGAGGCATTTTAACAATAATCAAAATGAGAGCAGCAGGTAAGAAATCAGTTCAGTGTTGTTTAAGCATTCATATAACATTTTAAACTTATAAAGGACAAAAACCTGTCATTTCAATTTTAGTCTACAAAGCAAGAAAAGGTAGGTTAGCTAAAAGAATGTGCAAAGAGAAGATGCAAACAGATAAACCTGTGAAAACTTTCTGTCATGGAAGACCAACAGCTATTAAAGCTGCAAAGGGGATAAGCTGGTGCCCTTCAGATATATCCTTTCTCCCTTCTGAAGATTTTTGTTGGCAGTTTACAGAGAACACTCCAAACAGCAGTAGCATAAAACAATGATGTACAAGACTTATAACAACTCAAGCAAATGATGATAGTGATAAAAAATTACAAGCATCTGATTACAGAGTTGAATTCTGTTATGGGCTCTACTTCCTCTCCGGGAAGGCAGTAATGGGTGCGCAGGGCTGTTAAAAAGAAAGGGTGCGGGGAAGCAGATGTGAAGAACAACAGCTGGTATAAACCTACTGAAAAATTTAGGCAGATGCAGCTGGTACTTTGGGTGGTGTGAAGGGAATCCACAGTTACAAAACTTCAGATTAAGAGGAAGAAAAGGGAAGCTCTCTATCCTGTGCTTTTTTTGATCACAGTGCTAGGACTTTGGATTGCTCTAGCTGGCTGCATTTGTCACTGACAAATGGAGAAGTCCAGAATTTTACAGGTTTTTTTCTCTCCTATTTTTCAGTGAGGAAGAAGCTAAAGATGCATTAAAAGGGCCAAAACAGAAATCTGACATTCAGAATGTTCCATTCACATAAACATTGGAAATGTTGCAGTTGCAATATATTAACATGTATCTACAAGGCCAATATTAACATAAACTGTATAACCAAAAGCCACTGGTTTGAGATAAGCTGAAACTGAATGGTGACAAAATGCCAAGATTATCCAGATCCTATTGGCAAAGAGAAGAAAGACGACCATTTTCTTCCCTCTAACTTGACATTTTTGCTACAGTTTTCATAACTGTTGGCAAAAGAAGAATGGAAGAGCTGACTCTGAGAGACTTTTCTTTGGACTTACAGATTTCTAATGTATGAAGAGATATCCAAGAATCTTTCAGTGAACAGTGAAAGCCATTTTTTCATTTATAGTTTCTCTTGAATGTCCAATTTTCTGCTGCTGAACGCACTTCTCAAAGAATAACAAAGTTCTATAATCCCCCCAAATTATTACTCGGATAGTGGCCACAGACCTCAAAGTAATGTCAGCTGTATCTCAGCCCATCCGCAAAGCAGATATTGCCAGTATTTATCCTGACAAGAGACTTAAATATGCCCTACAGTCTCCAGACAGTTTGTCTGTGGCCTCTTTATTACGACTGTGAGACCATGTTTCATAATAAGAATTTGTTAGTTCAAAGTTCAGAATCACAAATAACTGAAGATAGATTCTTGCTCAAAAAACGTTGACTTGTTTTGAATTTTCCGGTCACTCACTGTTGACTTCAGTTGTTTTCTACTTCTTTTGTTGGTCACCATGACTGATAAGGAATAGGAGATGAGGTGTGAGTAACTATGCCCATCATCTGGTGAAATATAGCCTATTTCTTTGGGTTTGAGCCTAGGTGATTTAAAATAAATCATACTAATACAAGTGCAGCTTTGCATGTCACATACATTTGGGCAATATTAAATAATTCCTGAAGGATTTCACATACCTGAAACATCTGTGCTAATATTCATTAGTTTCTATGAGTTTCTGGAATAATAAAGGAGCAAAACCCAGTGCCAACAGCAATAGTTTACCTTGTGAGGAGGATAAAGCAGCAAATGCAGTTTATGGCACCTTGATATTTAATATCTCTTTAGTGTCTCATCAGCCAACATATACAAAGTGTTTTTCCTAATTCTTTTCCTTCTAGGAGTTACTCACGTGTAAACTTTGAGAACAAAATCCTTCTCTTCTTTTATTTCAGAGATTGACTGAAGTACATCCATGATACTCAGAACTGCACAGCCATAGGGGCGGCGATAGTGTAAATGAGGGGGCCCTTTTTTTGAATCATTTAGCAACATGCGACCTAAAATTAACAGAAATTTAAAACATTAGAGATTCACATGCAGCCGTTCTATTCTGTTCTATTATCCCTCTGAGTATGCATATCTACAGAAAGTTTCAGCTACAGCTTGTAGTCCTTCCTGTACTTCCCACTCTTTTTCTCTTCTTACACAGCTCCAAATCCAGAGGTCCATTTGAACCTACCTGACCCACTCGGCTACTGTGATTAAGGCCCATCACCTCATTTAGCTGACAGAACACTCAAGGGCAAAGTGACCAGCATCACGTCTGGCCATCTTTGATTTGCAGCCCCATGACACATATTTGCATCCAGCTGGGTTGACTACAAATCATCTGTTGAATGAGCCAAGAATACGGCTTGTACTCACCTCTCTGCACCCACACAAAGATTCACTTTGGTCCTTCTGTTATAGTCCAGGACTTACACAAATTATCACTTTATACAATTACTTTAAGGGAATGTATTATATATTGTGTCAATTTGTCGTCTTTGTCTTGAAGCGCATAAAGGAGAATTCTGAGATAAGAAGCTGCTCAATGATTAACTCCCTATTGCTAAAGTAGTTTTTTAATAGAGTAAAAAATGCCAAGACCAGAAGAATCACTATGATCATCTAAGCCAACTTGTAACATTACACATAGTAATTTGTCCAGCACTTCTTGCATCAAGGTTAAGAATCTGAGCTTGAAGTACATCTTTCTACAAGCTTCATTTGTCATCTCCAGTGCTACAGAGTAATTCTAACTTTTAGACACTTTATGACACAGTGAAGTCAGATGATGAAAAACTGATCCTTCTAACACATTTGTGACTTAGAAGGCATACTGTTGTTCATAGGAGAACCCCACAAAGCTATGGTTTCACTAAGCTGTTTAGACCTCCTGTACTTCAGAAAAGGTATCTGGGGCTGGTAATGGATGCCAGGAGTGAATGGGCTGGAAATAGGGTTAAATACCCTTTCATTGCAAACATTACCTAGCCATTTTTCAGTTACGTGAAAACCTGGAAAACACGAAAGACAGTGCGCTACTCCATTTTTCAGAATAATACAACTGAAAAGACTGTCTGTTATTCCTACTATATGTTGTTAACATTTTAGGCTTAAATATTTGAAATAAGTTATACTTAACACAGGCAAAATATTTACTTGCTAATTTCTCAGTGAAAGTACACACATTCATAGTTTAGAACCATTTAACTCCCTGTTACTAACTAATTATATCCTTATTAACTAGAGGTTTTTTTTTCTATCCAGCACCTTCCATCTAGAAGAGATTCAAGGAATTTAATTAATGTACCAGAAGTCATACAGTCGCTTCACTTAAACACATGGCTGGGATAAAAAATTCATCTAGCTGTCCGTGAACTACTTTGATCACTGTACTATACCATATAAGACACATTCTAAATCCAAGTTCAATCATAAACTTTCCATTCTTGCTACTGCAAATCTCAAGAAGAATAAATGAAGCCTAGCCTGGCCTATGAATAGTCAGAGAAACCCACTCTACAAAGGGTGACTAGGCGAGCAATTTCGCAAGGAAAGGCTTTCTTCCTTGGGTGGGGTCAGGTCTAGGTACTACGCATCCAGATCTCTCCTTTGGATAGCTCTATGCGAGCAGCCAAGAGAACTGGAAAGAAGCAAGTGTATGCTGCTAATGTTGGGCTGCAAGCTTGATAGGCTTCCAGCAGGCAGGTCCTGCTGCTGATGCTCCTTTTTGGCATCAGCAGGTAGAAAGAACACCCGACAGGTGTGACAGCTCCCCTGCTCTTATGTTTTATAGGCATTCCCCTAAACGTGACTGTGGGTTCTTGGATGCACTGCAGGCTCCTACAGCAGAAAACAGATCTTTATATATATTTGTCTAACAGCCTCTGATTTACTAGATGTGAAAGGCCAGGCATGCTGATGTCCTGCCCTGTAAACTAGCAATATATCATCAGTAAAAAGACCTCACTTGAAATCTTGGAACATTAAACAAAAAGCCTTTTAGTTCCTCCCTCCTCCCCCAAATGTGCTGTTTAATCAAATATTTTGTTTCAGACTGAGAGAAAAAAAAAATCACTGTTAAACAGTCATCAGTAACCTTTTAACGCTTAGCAACATATGGTCTGAATATTAATCTCAGCATATAGGCATGGTCTACGACTGAGTTTTCTAACTGGTTAAATCATTATAATGTCAGTTAAGTAAAACATACATGTAAAATATTGTAAAAGCATTGTTAATTGCATATATTTCAAGTAATAAATCATACTGTACCTATTCGAATTACATGGGCAACTATGTACAAATCTCTCTTCATGTCCTTGCTGCTGAGATCCTAAAAGATTGGAAAAAATAGAGACATTTAAAAAAAAGAACACACTGCACTTACAAAATAAGTGCCTGCAAAATTCCCACAAACAATAATACGGACTACACGGTATTACTCTCCATTCATTTAGTTCCTGCATTTTTAAATAAGGGAAAGTATTATTCTTTCTAATTTACACACAAGCAAAATAAAGCATAGAAGGATTATATTTGGTTGGAATGTTCTTTAGAAGGAAAAGAAATGAAAGATTCTCACTCCACTGATTAGTGATGCTGTATTCTAGCATTGTATTCTAGCAAACATTTAAAATGTTCATTTAATCCTTAATTCAAACACATTATTAGATTGTATTACATTTACAAAGCAAATTTAAACCCGTGAGTTACCTCAGCTGCAACCCATTCTGGCTTCCTTCACCCCATCCCCTGACTGCAGGTCACAGACCTCTCCCTAACCCTGTTCCTTTGCTTCTGCTTTCCTTTTTTGGCTTTTGACTTCTCATCATGGAGTCTTAGTCTCACACGATGGCTCTAGAAAAAATTTGCAGCATGACTGTCAGAATTTAGATAAAACTTGAAGTGCATTTTATTTTATGAGTGGATAGGTGCAATTCCTCAGAACAAGCAAGTCTGAAGAGGAAAAAAGGTAGGAGACTCAGAGACATGGTTTACTTTAACGCTTTTAAATATGCAGCTTTAATCCTGTTGCATACGCTATCTGTTCATTACATTAGGAAAGCAGCAAGGCAGTATCTCAACCATGCATAGAACCGACAGGCTCTAGCTATGTGAGCTGATGGGAGCCAAGGGCAGCTAGCTCATAGCTAACCTTCTTAGAAGTCCAAAACCAGGGTAGTCTGCATGCAGCCTGCTGACTGGAAATGCTTGCTGCCCCCTTCTAACCGCTGAGACATGCCGAGGGATTATTTGGGGAGCACGGGAGTTGGAAAGGGCCACATTTGGCTAAAAACATTCTAACAGTTTAAGTAGCATAGATGGTCACTTGCATTTAGTATGTTAGAAAAAGTGATAGAGTATTAGAAAAACTAAGAAACAAACTCAGTTTTAAGATGAGGTAATTGCTTAGTAAAACATAGGACCTTAAGATCTCCCAAGAGTTATTTTATGGCAAGCAACTATATACATGAACGAAAACTCTGAAATTCCATGTCACAGAATAGCAGATCAAAACTGTTAAAAATGAGCTTAAAGAAAAGCCAAAAAAAAACGGGAAAAGGAGAACCTACAGAAGAGCAAAAGGAAAGCTGAAGCTAATGAAGACAAAAAATTATTATTAGAGGTTTGTCAAGGTCAATAATAAGGAACGTAAATTAAGAAAATATGTATAGAGCACTTGTCAATAACTCATTACTGTGCCATTTGCATTAACATGTTAGAAGCTGTCTTAATTGCAATTTCCTTGGCGTGTTACATTTTTTCTGATAACATTATAAACAAAGATCAACTTCTAAGACATTCCCCCCTTTCTTTTTATTATTTAGAAGAAAGATCTAAGAAACACTTCTTCCTAAAAACATTAGCGTTATTCAACAAGTTCTTCTTAGGTTACTAACCTCCAAGACAAGAAGATTTTAACCAGATAATAGGTACGTTGAGAATATTCATTCATGTTTTGGACTCTGATGCCAAAAGGCTCCTTGTGCCCTACAGCAACAGCTGTTGCCTCTTTCTCTCTCTCCACTCTACTAGGGGCTATCATCTTCTTGTTATGTCCTGACTTACGCCATACAGCCTCCAAATTCTCCAAACATAAAGGGCATCGCTCCAGTCGTTTCTCAGGAGAACAACTGGGAACGCAAAATGGTTAATGTATTCTTCCTAGGAATGCGGGAGAGTGCGCGAAGCGTGTGCGCACGTGAAAGAGAAACGTGCAAAAAGGTCTGAAGCTCAGGTACTGTTGTTCACTTCACTCCTCCCCTTACACTGAAGCCATGGACATCACCGCACATCATTTGAAAACAAGTTTTTTGTTGTTTGTACAAAATGTTTTCAACACGATGCTTTTTAAAAACAGCTCTAGGGCTTTATATATGACTTTACAAACAACCTGAGATGATGGCTATGTGTTCATGCTTCTTCACTTTTCTTTTTTCCTTTTCAATTGAATAAAGATATCCATCCCAGCGGTAACAGGCACTTCTAAAAGGCACGCCTGTGTGGGCAGAGCAACTCTGGTGGATTTGGTTATGCACAAATGCAGCCTGGCCTCCTAATACTACATTTTTTTGAAAATACAATGCAAAAAGCAACTGGAAAAATCTCAGTAACACACATTCAGATAAAATCTTGTACTTTGCCTTTTTTTAAAAAAACACAACTAGATGGTATTAAAACCATTGTAAAAGGAAATAATGCAATTGTTTATAAAGGGGGGAATTCTAAATTGTGGACATCTAAGTTCTGTCATTCCTAGTTTGAACCAATTTAGTGAATTACATTTTATTTACAGTAAATTAAATTTAATTATTTATAGTAAACTAAGTAATATTTTGCTGGAAGCTAAGACATGAACTTCAGCAGCAACATTCACATGTTCAGACATGAACATGCACACAGCAAATCTCTTTCCCGCGTGACTTGAGAAACCAAATCTCAACAACTGAGATCATGATGGCATGATCTGAACTTCAGATTACAGTGACATATAGCACAATAAAATCTGGGCACAGTGACTGAGAACTAGGCATAAAGAGAATTTATTCTAAGGAGACGTTTCAGTCCCATTCAAATAGCGTTATATTGCTAAATTACAGGGGGCAAGTAATAAATTCACGGCTGTATCTTCTTACTCCATTTAAAAGGAGCGCTGTATTTCCCTGGGCAGCATACGCAGTGAGTTGCAAACACGCTGTTTGGTATGCTTACCAGCTAGCAGATCATGTCTCTCTGAAGCCAAAGAATTAAGCTATATAAATCTTCCTTAGCACTTTCTCTTCAAGTCTTATTTTGCTGCTGCATGAATAAGGAACATACTTTCTAGGCTTTCTCCATCACCTAACATACCAGTGTAGCATATGGTAGGCTTTATCTTGCATGTCTTGGAGAAACTGGAGTTCCACGGTAAGAAGGGCTTTGACACAGTTTTAGTTTCAGTACTGCCTGACAGTACATTTCAAAAAGCAAAAAACTCGGAGGTAGTACTTAATACTCTAGAGAGTAATAGATTTTTGAAAATATCTGTGATTTGACAGGGGGAATTTTATTATATTATCAGATTACCAGTTCTGATTAACAGCGATTTAGAGAACTGTTGTTTCAAAGGGCAGCTGTCAAAATATCAGAAAATGGTAGGGCATGCACATATTGATGGATTCACACTTTAGTCGCTTTTCAATTTTACAAAAAATATACTGTGTCACAGTCAAAAGACAAGAAATGTGGGCCCAGATGGCCCTGTATTTCATTTTGTACAGCAGAGGCTTTTTACGAGGGGAGAAATTCCTGCTATGACGTGGACCAAACAATCGGAAACCCCAACCCCTCTAAAGAAGCCTTCAGGTAATTTCTTTGCAGAGAATCCATGCACAGGACTTAGGACCCAGAAGAGGACAAACTACGTTTATTATTTGCTTGTGTGCAATATAAATAAACCAATTTCCAGAAAGGTGTTCTTGGCACTGCATCCACAGGGGGTTTACTTCCCACGTCCTCTGAGCTTCTTAAGTGGTACTGGTTGATAAACAAAATTTCATAGTAATTCTAATTGCATGGCATTTTAGAAAGTCACGCCTAATTTTTTTCCCTCCCGTATTAGGTATGGAAAAGAGTTACTCTAGAATAATGGTTAGTTCTTTACAATGCTGGTTTCTATAAAAGTCTAATTGTATGTTAAAAAAACCACCCCCCTATCCCCACAACAGTGGAATCAAGGATACCTGCCTGCCACTAGTTAGTTATTTAAACAGCTTTACCAAATTCAGTTGCCAGCCTCATAGGCCACAGACAGTAAGGTGTTTAACAAAACCAGCAAGCTTATACGGTGTAGTTATGTTTTAATTCAGACACAGGAGTGTTTCTAAAGCGTGCATAGGCTGAGGTTTGCTTGAGTGAGCTTTAATCTTCAGAGGAAGCGGTTTCTCACCTTTGGTATGATGTGACAGCAATTTGAAAAACAAAACCTAGGTAATTTTTGGTATCTTACGCAAGGAGACAGCTGAACCCCTAGAAGCAACAGAGATAGCAGGAAAAGACAGGGATACCTTGATTTATCTAAGATATGGGACTTCTTGCCTCTAGGAAAGATTATAGAGTCTTAGAAAGATACTGCGGGGTGGTGGGAGGGCGAGGAAATAAATAACTAGATTTAAAGGCAAAACTAACACAAACTTGGGAACAAACCTGAAAATCATAGATCTTATTTTGGAAGCATTTCATAATCAAGAATTTATGATAAGATAGAACCATTGCAGATAAAATGGTTATTCAAAAAGCTATTATGTCTTGCTCCTTTGCTACATAACTTGGAAAGTTCTTTGAATACACTGATGAAAAATATTGTATCAGAAGTGTGCAATTTTTTTGCACAGATAATTTTCCCAACTATCCTAATTCTTGTTATGTAGAGTATACGTTCTACCAGAGAGAGTGACAGACAAGTCTAAGCACCTCTCAGAGCTGATACTGAGGCAGCTTCGGTATTTTTGGACAGTTAAATAGAAAAGTACCTTGGGAGTGATCTCTGCTCAGGATAGGTGCTACAGAGCGGCGCACGTCTGCAATACTCAGGGCTGGCCTCTTTTACACTAGGCTGGCCCCATTCATAATAGGCAGGTCTCTTCGGGAACTATGTTATGCCCCTGGCCGTAGCACATCATTACTGCGGTGTGGCATCAGCGTAGACGGGGAAGTTTGATGGCGAAAATCTTTTTAAGAATGATGAACCTCAGAGGCCAGAAAGTGCCAAACTTGATACGAACCAGTTTATGCTGCCTTTTGGGAGTAATTCTTAGAGCAACTCTTCACCCTACACTCAACCTTTTTGCGTGATCCAGACATCAGTGCTGAAGCTTGCTCCCTGGCCACCTTTCTCTTAGAAGAGAAAGATACTTGGTTTTGAGTTACCAACAGTGGAGTCACCAGTGCCAATGGCGATACTAAGGCACTGTTACCTCTGCGGGCATGTCCTGAAGCCGCTAGCACTTCACTGATGGTGCCAAAACCAGAACTGCTACTGATGCCAGCATTAATGTCACTGCTACTTTTGGATTGACCTGCATCTCTTATATCCAGACAGAGACAGGATGGAGCATCCTTACCCCTGGCTAGATATGCTCTGTACCTTAAGACGAGAAATTCAGCTATCTTCTGAAAGGAGGAACGGGAACAGTGCTGGGAACCATGCCTATTTCAGTGTCCAGCCCTGCTTAACTTAGAGGGTTTCATTGCCAGAACTAAAGCTTATACCAAAGCTGTCTGCCATTTTTTTCTTCACTGGAGGTAAAAATACTTCTGTCAAAGAGCTTCTAGCATGTGCACTAGCTAAAGGTGAGTCACGATGGAAGGTGTTTATCACACTTTGGATCTGAAATTCCTTACAGTTATTCTGTGATGAGCTGTTAAGTTTCAGTGTCTCTAGATTTCCATATTCTTTCTGAGAAGTGACAGATAAAATCATGGTCTGACACATAATTCTGAGGCAATTTTTAACAGAACTTAAGACCAGTGCAGAATGGGTATTAAAGCCTGAGTGCTTTGAAACTACTATTTTGGTATAACCAAAACTATAAAAGAAGGCGGCAGTCAGGCGAGAGGTTGAGTCTAAAGAATTAAAATGAAGTAAATCTTAGCTGGCTATTTCACTCCCAACTGAGGTATCATCTGGTAGGAGCCACAGATGGGTATTACTTATCCTGTCTTTCTGGCACAGATGGTTAAGGACTGCTGGTACAGTTGGTCATATCTGCTTTGCGTCAGGACAGGGTAGCTATTGCACAGACCTGCTGTAGAAACTTAGGAAGTCACAGTGTTTCCTCTATTACGACCCATTCTCAACTTGGCTGCTGCGTCTGCAGCACATCCCGGTCCTTCTGTTCCAATGCACCCATGGTGCTGTTGACCTGGGAGGCTACTGCCGCACCATCTACCTGGGGCTGCTACACGGACTCTTGAATGGGCCGTGACAAAAATCTAGTTGGAGAATTTTCTGTTTTTCTGTGTGAGCGTGTGTCTTCTTGTAGTTGTTTTTCTAACTTCGATTCTGAAAAAAGTGCCTTGCTTTATGTTCAGGCCAACACAACTTTTTCCTGTGCCCCGTTATCTAAGAGCATAGTACATGCAATGAAAATATTCAAAATTTCAAACTATAAGCAGGAACAAATGCACTTAAAAGGAAATACTTCAGAATATTTACTTAGCCAGAAAAATAATTTAGCAGTATGTCCATTTTCTTATGTTAACATTTCGTTATAACCATAACAAAACTTAGAAACAGCTTCCATTCTACTCCATATATTGGAAAGGAAGAATTGGGTTTTTTTTCCCCTCAGGGTGACTATATCTACAATCATACTACTGTAAGGGAAGAAGAAAGGGAACAGACACGTACTGTGAAAAGTGCACACATTCGATCTATCTTCTCTGGATTCCTGGGGCCTCCATTCTTGTTTAACCTCACCATAAACCTCTCACTAAAAAGCAAACAATATTAAAAAAAATAAACAAGAGTTTCATGTACACACTTCAACATAACAATACAGGTAGATATGTTTTTTTTTAAAAAGATGCACTAGGTATTATAATTTTTTTTATTTCCAAAGCATATTAAACACTACTCACTGATCTGGATAAAATTACATGCAATAGCATAGAAGGCTTTTAATAGCCAGTACTCCGCATGTGAAAACATCATGTTGATGCATATTCATGATGCAGTAGCATTAAAATAATGCGAATATATGAAGCACAGGATTTGAACACATTACAAGTACTTCAGGCAAAGCCTAAGGCGCACTTGCTGAGGCATACACTGCCTTTGGTAAAACTGAGTCCATTAAAATCCACTTAAAACTGAAAGTAACAAGAATACCAATTAAGCAATTTCCTTCAACATGTACTATTTATAGAAGCAATATACTAATTCAAACACATTAAGATTCAATTGATAGAACTGCTTATCAATCAAATTAAACAGTCCTTTTACCAGCAAAACAGCATGTATAGCCAGACTGCAAAATACATAATCCTTACTATGGATGGGAAGCCATGGACATTGATATTATTTCTTAAGACAGGCAGAGAATTTATGTATACAAATAAATTAGATGTGTAATTTATTTACTAGATGTGTGACAACACACTAAGTATTGACCACCATTTTCTTCCTACAGATTCACAGAAATAAAGCAAGAGCACACCATTAAATCTTCTAGTTACATTTCCATTATGTCACAGATCCTTTCAATTTTACCCAGTATGACCATAGCAACTCCAGTAACCTTTATTTGACTAAAACACATTTTCCAGCACATTATCCACTGTTGGCCTGAAAAATATGAAAACGTAGAGTACGCACTACTTCCTGTGGTAGCTTGCTCCAAAAGGCTATTCACCCCTACTGTTAAAACACATGGGTTAACATCAGCTTGGAAATGTCTGGTTTCAGTGTTTCGCCACTGCTTTTTGTTACACTTTCTTCTGCACGTTAAAGAGCCCTTTAGAAAAGCTACTTTCTTACAGGGTAGTGATATCAGGCATTAATTATGTAATCAAATATATCTCCAAACAAATAAGCAATTTAACACTGTTAAACTCAAGAAGAAGTGCCGGAATCGTTTTATAGAACTTACCCATAGTGCGATTTTTCAACACCATTTCATGAACAGTTCTAAAAATGTATGTTTGTGACAGTCTAGTACTGGTCCCACCTACACCATAAATGCAAATACACACGTGTATTTCACACATACGAAATCAAGTCCCTATTAATCCTAACTGTAATTTATCCAACATCACATATTAGCCTTTTTACTACAGCATTACCCTGTGAATTCATTTGAAGCAACCTGTCCTTTATAAATACTGATATATTTTCAGAATTGCTGCTTTTGTCGGAACGGTCCCTAGTTCTGTAAGCACGACTCATACATCTTGTTATACACCTTTGCAGGTTTATCTGCTTAAGCTTATCTTGCTAAGCCATCCAGATCATGCTCTCTGGCTGTTTCACTCTCCCTATTACTCACTATTAATCCAACTCCATGTATCCACAACTTCATTCAGCGATGATTTTTGACTAATTTGCAGCAGATGCTTATAAGCTCGGAGACTGCTAACATGCCCCAAAGAAACCCACAAGAAACAAGGTATTTGATGACTCTTTACCTACAGCCACTTTCTGAGATGTCAATTAGTAAGTTAAGAATGTTTTAGCAAACGCTTTAATGACATGGTATAAACTAATCTTTTAATAAGAATTTTATGATGCATTAAGTGGAGTGCAGTACAGTATTACAACTTCAGTGCATTATAGTAGCAGTTACATTACAACAATATTATCTCTTCATATTTACCTCTACCTAATACATAAGTCGCAAAAAACAAAGTCAGAATTTTCAAAATAAGAACTATTTTCAATAAAACCACATTAGTTACATTCTCAACCTTTATCATTAACTCAGTCTTGTGCCCATTATTTTGCTGGTAACTAATTAAAGTTGTGAAAACACATAGTAGCAAGCAATTCAAGCAGGATGGCCAAAGCGGTTCCTTCTTCTAGCTGTTCGCCTCAGTCCTCTGTTGCTCCTGCAAAAGGGCCACACGAACAGCACCTGCAGCACTACCTGAACAATTACACTGTAGAACTCTAAACATGCACATAAACTGAAATAGCTGTTAGTTCAGCAGCAGCTACAGTTGCTGGCATTCAGCTCTCCCTACTCCATGAATTTCAGAAGAGGAGCGGGCAGGACAGTTACAGTGATGCCCACAAGTAAGCTCTGGTTAATACAGGGAATAAAGCAGAAGATAACTAACTTTTATACCATCAATTTCCAAACAGGAATCATGCTTTATATCATTAAAAGTATGTAGTAAGTTGAAGAGATATCAACTCATAGCCATGTTCTTTCCAAGCCACAGCAATAAACATCAATATTTCCAAGGCCTTCAAAAACACTGTTGAGGGAGACTTTAATAAATCAATTTAATTTTAATCCTTAAATCAGTTTAATTGTACAATCTTTCATTTAGAAAGATTAGGAGATAACATACATTTAATTTCTGTTACAAGCATAACTTGCAAAACATGTCTCCTTCCATAAAGTAAAATTCCTTAAAGAAAATAAACAAAAAATTATCATGACCTACACAGAGCTATGAAAGTGACTTTCATAAAATAAACACTGGTCCTCTTTAAAACTGAACTTGAAACAATGATAATTAAATGGTTCTAGTTTGTTAAATGTAAATTTGCCAACACCCTCTACTAGTACACTGAAAAATAATTACTATGCCTTATGCATATTAACCGTGTCCCATTTTTAAGGATAACAGCATAAAATAGATCCATACTACACAAACAAGATCTCTAGCAAACTATTCTTTCACTTCTGCTGCCGAGAATGTAATCCGGCCACCAAACAGGGCTGCAACAGATGAACACAAAGCTAATACACGCAGCCTAGGATCAGGAGGAAACAAGACAACAAGCAGCCTGCCAGTAGAAGATTATGAGCAATACAAATCACATCTGCAGGGGAAAATGTGTTCACTGGTGAAGATGTCCATCCAAAATCAAAGTGTAAATCAAAGCTGGCTCACTCATATTTGATTGCAAACCCCTAGAATTTATTATATCCTATATAGTAAACACCTGGAATATCTTTACTTTCATTGCAGTGGTCAGTTCAAGGCTGGTTCTCTAAATTCAGAGGATGACTGACGTTTTGAAGGGAAACCAAACCACTAGCAGAGCACCAAGCTCTTCTGCAACATGAAGAATTATTTACAGAAAGGGAGAACAGAAATTTGAAAATGTACTGCTAAGGGTATTTTCAAATTCTGGAACAAAAATACAGGAAATATATACTATTATCCAATATTATAGAAGCAGAAGATGCCGGTCCACAGATAAGCTGAGTTGAGGTCAAAAATAGATGAATCGTAACAACGGCCCTCCATACGAAAGGTCCATCTTACCCTACTATACTGCCTCCAACAATGTTCAGTAGTGAATAATTCGGGAAACAATAGAAGAATAAAGAAAGCATACAGTAATACTCTCCTGATACGTACTATCAGCTTACACCAAAGTGAAGCTCAAGAATAGCAGCAATATCTTTGAGTTTAATAGTCCTGGATATATTGAACCCAGGAAAGCATTCAGGCTGTCATGCTTAAAAAATTCTCACTAGACATTTACAGAGTTAGAGAGTGAACTTTATAGTAATTTATAATATATGTATGTATCATACAAATGCACATATATACTACGTACACTACATAGCATAATTAAGAATTTAAGAATTAAAACTCATTAAACTGAACTTCTTCAAGAAATAATGTTATAACTGTTCTTTTACCTCCATTGATCTCAATAATAACATTACATATTATATTTTAAATCTCCAGTAAGTTCTATGTTTTTTGAACTTCCAACACAGGTTTTCTTTGAAAAATTATTTCAGCACTAAGGAGGATTTCATTTTCATAACTGAAGTTGAATACAATACTGTATGCCACAGAACCCCGTGCAGGCTGTCCCTCTGACAATGGCAGAGAAGGGACTGTCAAGTCTTTGAGCTGTGATAGTCTATTTATACTTGATTCATTACTAAAAGTTGTATTGCTTGTCTGCTTTCAAAACATCCAAAGAAATATTCTGGAGATTCATTTGATAGCCTCTTGCAAGCTTTTACTCCATTAACAAGTGGAAATCTTTTAAAATTTGCAATTTGCCCTTTTTCTTGTTACAGCCACAGAGAAAATCTGGTTCCTGTCCCCATACTCCAGTGCTTTTCAAGAAATAAGGCAGACCACCATCTTTTTCACCTGCCTATTCATCAATTGTTCCCTTATTCCAGCACTACCTCAGTTAACAACCTTTAAATTCCTTCCTTTAATTTTCAGTCCTCCCTTGAGTCCTCTTGAGCTTGTGTCACTAAATAATTAAGGCAACTTTGAGGCAACCGCCGCATTTGAGAACTGTGGAACATGAAGAGGCATTCTGTCAAAGCAGAGATCCACCGACAGGACGAGGAGAATGAAAAGACATCAGTGCTAATAGGCAATCCTAAAAGATGAAGCCACCTCAAGTTCTTCCACCTTTCCTTGCAGGTCATTTCTCCTAAACTTACAGTTTTGTTTCTCAACTCCACAATTTCTCTAATCTTTGGTATTACTGTTCAAGAACAGTTTACAGAAACTAGTCTAAATATTCCACTAAGGTCTCACCAGTGCTGACAATGTTAGTATATCCTGGAATGGGTCTTGAACCTTTTTACACTGTTGACTGTTGATTAACTTATGAACTAGTTAATCAGATGCTCCCCATTTTACAACTGCAAATTTATTTCGATGTCAAAGGAAACCAGGAAGAATAATGCCGTTTTCAATGATCTGAAGATCCATTGTCTTCATCTATCACTATAGCTCCTTTTTTAGACAAAGATACACACATGTAGGGTCAAGAAACTTAATGGGAATTTGGCCAATTTCTTATTTTGGGAGCTACTTCCTTCGAAAGCGTTGAGTCTTCAGTGTGTCTACTCCTCAAGCGTATCTTCTGCACAGAGACAAGAGCCTGCATAGAATCTAGACAACATTAAAGTCCAGTTTAGTAAGACCAAAATATCAAATCTGAGTAAACTCTATATGGAAATAATTGCCCACGTTTACATGCATTAAGCATTATTTTTATTATAATTGAATATGCTCTAATTACTTAAAGAAAACAGACACATGTGCTCTTAAAAAAACCCCTCAAATACATCCTAAGGAAAATTTTAAAAAACAGTAGTAACAATTGCCAAATGAGTGGTGGACATTAAGTTCGGGGAGGTACTGAGTATTTGATACAATCTGACTGCTTGATCAAACTACTGTCAAAAAAAAAACCAACCAAAAAATCATTTTCAGCTATTCTGAAAATACACCAAAACCAGTTCTCTCTTGCATAAAATCGGAGATAAGAAATGCACCAAAACAGAGAAAAGAACATTTTTACCTTGTGGAGTTCAGACCTAAGATGTGCCGCACCAGTACTGGTATCTTAAACAAAAGCTTATTTATTCCTCTTGCTCCTACATGCTATAAGCAATCTTCAATTACTCTAACTGCAAGATCTCCTCCTGTGCTTACTCACATCATAGTGAAACCACCTCTTGTGCAGCAATAAGTCAGGTTTTACAATGACTCGCATGCTTAGTAATTGCTAAAGCTACTCAAACATAAGAAACGTTGCTCTGATAAGCGAAGTCAAATAGCTTCTTGTACTTGAAAGGAAGAAAAATGAAAGCAGCATAGTGTCTCACTTCTTGGCTTCCTTTAACTTTTTGAAAAGCAGGACCATACTGAACTGGCATCTGTTTCTGCAAAAAGGAAGGAAGCAATCAATGGTTTGGGACATTACATTTTCAGCATGAAGGAAGGGGCAAACGGGGACAAAATTTACTGTTGGGTGAGCAGGAGTGGCATTACGCCTGTGGGGAGTTTTTGTTATGGAGGTTGTTTGTTTATGGGGCTTTTTTTGCATGACATGCAAAGATGACAACAAAAGGCCTGGCAAAGAGCTTGGAACGGATTAGTGAGCTCCCTTGTATTAACTCAGTGGCAGGTTTAGTGAGTGTGGGGCTGTGAGGCAAAAATCCTGACTATCAATTCATGAATGTAGGTACAGCACTAATAGATGCATAGTGCCAAAGCAATAGTAGTCTACAGAGAGACTGCAGACCAATTTTCTGTTTGAATTGGAAACTGATGATAAACAACACAGTTTTTTAAAAAATTCTTTAACAATGTATAGGAGATTGGTTTTCTGAAGCAGAGACAGTGACACATGAGGGCATCAGTCCCCTTAAGCAGAAACCTCACATCTTGCACCTTTCCCTTGCCTTAAATAATGGTTTGGTAGCCATTTCTCCCAGAAACAAATGCCTCCTTCACCCTCTCCATTCCAATATGCCACTAAAACGTGAAAGGTACAAATCTGTTCCCTCATTTTTCTTATTTTCCTCAGTGCTTCTTATTTCCAGAGAACAACTGGGGGAACACTGAAAAACCCCAACATTTTTACAAACACCTCAGTCCTTTCTCAAAAGCTGTATTTAACTGGGTTTTCAGAATCTAGTGTTTGACCAATCCCTTCTAAGAATAAAGGTTATTTTTAAAATATGTATTGGTCCCATGACATATGTACCAGTGCATAGTGAAAAGCATCATATGGTAGTGAAGGTCATATAATAATTTGTATTTTAGTCCTTGATCTTCTTTCAGTGTCTCCCTAGGTTTCTTTCTCACTCTTCTAGTATCATGTAAATTCCTACCGGCATACAAAACAAAAATTCAGGAACAGAAATCTGAAAATGCTGTCACAGAAGCTAGCAGGAATAAGCTACGTACAATGACCTGTCTAACCAGCACAGTTCACCTCCTTTCATCATACTCAGTCCTACCATTTAAGAAATGGCGATAAGCATGATCTTAAATTCCTCACGAAAAAAACCCCTCTTCTAGTCTCTTCTTTTAATGAATGCTAATATGCCTGACAATAATTCTAGAATAAAATTTGCGTTGGCATATGAATATCATAAGCATTTTAAGACGTTACTGTAAAAGCACCATCTTTTGTCCCAGACAAATCTCGAGAATAAATTCTATGCACTGCAAGCCCAGGTCGACTAGGATAGACCTCAGGATGAACTAGTCCTTCTCTACGCCAACAGAAACCTTGCCAACATTTGCCTTCAAAATATTGCAGTCTTGCTGTGCACACCACATTTCAGGCAGTTTGCTGCATCAATGCCATGAGATACTGCATGCTTTCTAGCACTGTATTGTACAAGCTCTACAAGGACAATACGTTGACCAAGTGAATGAAATTATGTTAGGAATTACTGGTATATGACCAACATATTTTCTTAAAGTTGCAAAAAAAAAAAAAGGGTACTTGTTTCAAAACATTCATATGTTAGCAGAGAAACACCATGAAACACCATTCCAGATAATTGAACTACAGTCTCTAAACCTTACAGTTTCCACAAGCTAGTATTTGTATGAATTAACTTGGGAAACTGTTCAGTGTATCAGAGAGGAAGTACACTGAACCAGCACAGCAGAAGTTTTAAATCCCAAATGCAGCAGCATTAGCTAGTTTTTCAGGAAAGCAATTATTGCTTTCCAATTGCCTATCTGGTGGCAGAGGAAAAAACCCTGGCTGTATTGCCCTGGATTTCCATTTGTGCTGCATCATGCAATATAGTTAACAATAATACGAGGCTTCTCGTATTTGCTTGTACAACTTTACATAAGATGAGGGAAAGCACAGAATTTTATTTTCATTCCATTTGCCAAATTCACCAAACTCTCTGATGTTTGTCAACTGCAAAAACATTACTATGGTCTGTGATCAAAATGGGTCACCATGGGACGCATCGTATCTTGATGCTTTTGAGAACACCCTGTAGAAACTTTCTAAAAAGGAAACAAGTTTCATGTCAGGACTTCTGAACTTTTATTTCAACCAGATGGTCTCATATTCATAAAGAAAGCATGCGTGTATATCGACATTCCAGTCATCTCCCACTGTCATAAATACTGGGTTGATTTTTCTCTTGAAAGATGATTTAAGCAATAAGAGAAAGGGTTTCTAATGAAGTACCACCACTGTCCATGACACCTACATAAGTACATGAAGAAATGGAAAAGTAAAGTTATGATCAAACAGTAAATAATTTTGGCTCCTCCTAAGAGCTGACGTCCCTTGTAAATACTACTTTGTGGAAAGACCACAAATACTTTTAACATAGAGCTTTCTGTTCATGAAAATATTTCAGAATGCATCTACATGTTGCCATCGTACTTTAAAAGGCAGAACTCCTGAGATGATGAAGCAATTTATTTGCAGTCCATTTAGGAGTATCCTCTGTAAAAAGCTTTTCAAGCTTATTTTCTGTTCATCATGTTTACCCTTTAGAGTTGCTAATTTTTGCTTATCCTCTTGGGAAAACAAAAACAAACAAACAAAACAGCCCCCCAAACCTAAGTCCTTACAGCTGCTCTAAGATGGACCTAATAATAAAACCTCCCAGGGCTCCACAGAATGAGTCTTCAGTTCTCAGTTTAAGTGTGAGAGCAAGCCAAAGCATATGTGCAGAATGATACTGTGTCTGTGAAGAACTGAATTCCCATTTATAATGCAAGCCAACAGCGCATACCAGATCCCATGGCACAGCAGTATTTGAGCAATCCATCATCGATAAGGGTCACTCCCGAACCCCTGAGACAGAAAAACCACCTCTGCTGAACTTTCAGTTTGCATGCTGTCTGAACAATGACTCATGGACTATTTAAAATCTTCCTTTTCAGGCAAGTCCTCGTGATGTGTGTTTGGTCATGTCCTGTCCCCCCCCCCCCCCTCTTTTTTTAAGGCGGGAGGGATGCAGAGAGGGGGTTCTTTCATGAGCTGCCTTATTCAGATGGTCTGCAATAGCCCCAGTTTCAAAAACAAGTGAAGAAAAGTACACTGCTTTGGTTTATGGAGTGTATTTTATAAAGACATCTTCGAGAAAAGAACACCAAATCTGTGAGGGAAATTGGCTCTGAGAAAACGGCTCCAAGCAACGCAGTTTGCTTCCCAGCAAATTCAGGCTTAATGCTCATGAATTATTAAGTTACCACATTGGCTAGAAGCCACGGGGGAGGATTACAGAGCTTACAGTAAGACCGTTACTGCAAACACTGGGTTTCCATAGAAACAGAAAATAGTGAAAATAAGTACCTGTCATTCCTCTCTACCACATCAAGGAAAAACCACCACAATGTTAAAAACTTTATTAAAGCTTGCAGGAGAAATGTAGCTAAGCACCAATTACATTCTCCTTGGGTTCTCATGAGTCTGCCACACTTGAACATTGCACACTGTCATTAGTATTTTTCTGTTATTTACACCATGAAAGGCACATATTTGTGTTCCTGAAAGGAATCCTCTCCATTAGCTAGAAAAAGTTTCTATTTCCAAAAAAAGAGACGTTAGTCATATAGTGCGATTCCTTAGTCCCTGCCACTGATCGTGATTTTAACTAATGAAAAGAAAGCCAGACCGACCCTGCCAGGTGGCAGGTATGAAATGCTTTGACCATAACTGTAGGGAAGACTTCTAGCTTTGGCTTACAGGTATTTTATAGAATAAATATTTTATCACTATCTCTAACCTGGGAGAAGCTAATGGTTCTGAGGTCTAATACAGCAGCCGTCTCATTTAATTCTTGCTCTACAAACCACATATCCCTGTTAGCTGGCTTTGCACACGGCAATTTCAGTCAGAGACACAGAACAGGGTTTTGACAGTGAATTTTGCAACAGAAAGAGCTCAAGTATGACGAGTAGTATTCATTACACTGGGCTTTCCTACAGATAGAAAGTTACTTGTAATTGATTTCTCTGAGCTATGTAGTTCACCTAAACGTTTTAACAACGTGTATTTGCACTCTGTCAGTCCGGACAGCAAAATCTCTTCTAGCTGTGTTCATGATACATTTTTGTTCTTTCTGAGCAGGAAAAGGGAAGAAGAACTTCAAATACCTGCAACTAATTGATTTCTTCCTGTTAACAACTAAAAAAAAAAAAAAAAATAAAAATCAAAACACCCCTGTAGAAAAATCTGTATCCCTGCCTACTGATATGTCATATCTGATCCCCAACCTGAAAACATTTTTTGGGAGGAAGGGGAGGTGGGGTGGGGGTGATGAGAATACGAGATATGATTGATTTTTGTAAAACCTCCTGGTTTATTATAGCTTAAGATTATTAATTTTGTAGGAAAGAATGAACATCTCTAATAACACCACTTACCTCTCTACAGCAACTTTCATATACAAGTCCAGACAGTAATAGTTTCTTTAAAATATGTAATATTAACAGGAAAAGGGATAAATAGGAAAACCAAGCAAATGCAGATTTGGGAGAGAGATCTAGGGAATGAAAGTCAGCTGAAGCAACTGGTAGAGCAAATGAAAAGGCATTATTCCTCCTTTGCCCTTTTTTAAAAATCTACACACATAAAAAACCCCTCTTATGAAATACTCCATAGGTCACATCTGTCCCCAGTGATGATCAAGCTTGTATTTTCTAAAAGTTATATATCATATCAGAAAGGTTCTTTGTCCCCTGCCATATGCGTGCAGTAGACTTCAGAGACCCACATATTTTCCATGTTAACTAGAGTGACCAGAACAAGGGCCATTGCTGTGGATGGCAATATTCCTTAATGTTTGCTTACTGGATTATGTTCTTAAGGAAGTTCATCTCGAGCAGAATCAAGAACTGATATCCGCCTTGTTACTACTGCTGTGGATTATCTATCGCACAAAAGTAAGAAAAATACTTTCCTTGAACTATTAAGAACACAATCAACTAAAGTATAGGAGGAACTAATGGAGGGTTAGCTATCCCAAGAGATCAGATTGCTCAAAAAGAGATAAAAACAAGAAAGATGGATTTTTTTTTCATGACTAAGCAGAAGAAAAACCTCATTAGTTGGTAAACCTAATCCCTAGGAAAATTCTCTGAATATTAAAGAAACAATTCTGAATGATACGATGTTATTTTTTCCCAGTAGACAAATCATTATACTGGCAGGGAATGAGATAACTTTTCTATTTTAAAATAACTATGAGAAGGCTGCTATTAAAAACATAACAAATGGGAAGTTTAGCATGTAATTGCACAATAAATGTAAAACATAATTTTCTGCTTCCTAACATAGCAACTGGCAATAGCGGAACATGATAATATTTTAAAGCAATTAACAGGGGATAAATACAGACACATTGTCACAGCACTCCCAGAGCTATTACCTAACGAGAGAAGCAATGTAGAAAAAGGGATCTTAAGGTCAGTTCCATATTCTGGGAGAGAACACAGTCAGACGTTTTTGCCACAACTTTCAATGTGGATCTTTCCACATTAACGAACCTCATTCCTTTTTCAGCTATTCAACTTCAACCATATTCACCTACCCAGTGCTCCTGTCTTCCCTCCTTCTGACTTTATTAATGCTGATCTTCCTGCTTATTCTTCACCTGTCCGTATCTTTGCCATTCTCAGCTGCTAAGCCTCTCTCTACCCAAGCAGCATCCGATTTCTACAATGCATAGTGTTTCTACAGCTCTGGTTTGGAGCACGTAGAGTTGCTCTGTACAGGTATTGTCCCATTAAGCATGCTGATCCTGTGTATCAAAGAACTGAGAGGACTCAAACCTCTTACTCAGACAGAACTTGGGGAAAATTTGCTATCACTTTTTCAGAAGTCTGCTTGGTGTTTAAAATGAAAGTTCCAGACAATGATAATTGTCTACATTAGGAAGCATCACAAGAAAATTATTCAAGAAGAAATGTGTAAACGCAATGTAATTTTAGCTACACTGTTCTTGCTAACATTTTGGAGCAGCTGATATACATTTCTATTGACAGTTAAAGTCAAGAAAACATGACTAAATTATGATGAGAACCATGGAGCTAACTGTCATCAATAAATACACAAAGAGATGAAGATTCCTGTCAAATTTGTCAAGGTTACCTCCAGCAACTTGGTATACAGATTTGTATCCTGACATCTGAAATAGGGATACTGTGTCTGAGAAAACGCCTACTACAGAAAAAGTGAAAATCAGTTCCCCTACAAATGCATCATTGCTAAATCCAGTGTTTCAAAGTGGTGAATTTTATTCCACCCTATCTAAAGGCAGTATTGCGACCCCTATCAATTCAATTACACCTATGAGAAGTAATGGAAGTTTAGAGATACTAAACTAGGACAAGACCGTACAAGCGAGTAGTAGCTTGAGAAAACTCTTCCTTTTCCAACACACATACACACTGGTCAAACCCAAACCACTTTGATCGTGCAGTGGAAGTTAACCTGTTTACAAGGCCTAGGAGACAATACATTTAAAATAATGATCACATTGTTCTCTATTATTTTTACACCTTTAGTGTCTGAAACTTTACATATTTGGCTGCTAATTTTTAGCAGGTAGAAGAATTTGGTTGAAAAGTATCTCAAGATCATGAGATGAGTTACAAATGGGAAATCATTATCTACATTACTTCTGCAGTTACCGCCCATAGACAACTGTAGAGTAGTATTAACAACAAAACATTGCCACTTAAAAGTTTTTGATTCAGCCTTGAAAAAGAGGGCAGATGATTGTATGTTAGATGACTTCCGAATAGGTAAATCCAACTATCATGATAAGGGAACAGCATTTTTTTAGTCCATAATTATGTTTCCAAATTTTATTTCTTTCCTGAGAGTTGCTTTGTCAATGGCGCTAAATTCTTAAGACAGAAGATGTGAGGGACTGTACTACTCAGGCTCTCCCCAACATCCACCCACAAATTCAGAACATTTCCATGAAAACCATCTTTCCATGTTACCTATTAGCAATAGCATTAAAGAACGAGGTTGTATTTTCTCTCATTTTGCCTATTGCTTTTCCATTTTAACACAGAAATACATGTTTCAAAATTACCAGATTCCTAGCACTGTATTGAAAATTGGCAGCTGGGTAGAAGATACACTTCTACATGTCTAGTATTTTAAAATCACTGTGAGTCTCCGTTTTCTCACATTTCTGCACGTGTTTTACCTAGCCATCTGCTGAGAAAGAATGGATTACAATTTTATCCTTCAGTGAGAAGGAAAAGAATGTGAAAAGGCATCTCAACAAAACACAATGAGATGCTCTGTAAAGGGCTAGATGCTAACCTTGTTAATACCGCCACATACTCTGAGGCAAGAATCAAAGAAACAAGAGCAAAGAAAGACGCAATGAAGCTGCTTCATGAACTTCAGAAGATTTTTTTTTTTAAAGGAACAAGGATTTTCTCTATAATGCACCTAACCAATAAATATTGATTTCCATTAGAAAAGCTTGAAGCGGTTATAAATTAACCACTGAAGGATCAAGTCTTGCTTCAGAGCAGACACACACTTCTCCACCCTGTGTCTTATTGTCCTAGGTAAAGAACAGTGTGCAATTTGGAATTCTAAGGTAGCATCTTTGGCAGGAAAATATTCTGCCAGCATACCTTTTCCTAATTGCAATCTCCAGTCAAGATCAGCTTCCATAGTGATGCTGCTAGGAGACTACCAGTTGATAGATAGAAGTCTTTTCTACTATATTATAACAGATTAATTTTAAGAGCAGATGGGATCATTCTAATAATTCAGTCTTGTATACTACATAACACAGACCACACACCATTTACGCTAATATATCTTTGGGTTTATTTATTTTAAAGAGGGAGATGCCAAGGCAGATGTTTGGCTTAGAAAAATACGTATTTTATTATTCCTTTATTTTTATTCCATACCTTCTGATTGTTTTTTGTATGAGCATTTTCTGTCCTTACCCTTACCTTAGAGTACAATTGATTATGCTTATGATGCATATCAGGACATCAACCTATAGCGTGAAAGAATGTCGTATACTCTGGTAGTTCACAGTATTTCAAGACAAAATTTTGGACAGTCATCTTACATTACAGCAAACATCTCTTGGTAGCAAGTCATACCCTGCCCCTGTATCTGAGAGTCTGAGCACACTGTCTCTGTTCATGTCTACATTTATCACTTAAATAATAAGAAAAAAATATCATAACAACATGGTATGTGCTCATTGTGTAAGGTTACAGTTATACAGCATAATGTCATTTGGACAAAGCCCAAAGACACAATTTTGTACAGAGTGAAAAACCAAAAGTGTGAAATGCTAATCAGTCCAAGTTAATAACCACCCAAATTATTACTACACCGTTACTATTCCTTTCCTACATTGCTCTCTCATTGCAGTGCTTCACATTCCCACAAACTGGCGCTCATGTATGATTTCAATTCCAGTACTCTTTTTTTTTTTCTTCCCCCTTAAAAAAATTCTCTTCCCCCTTAAAAATATTAGTATTTTCTTTTCCAAATCAAATTATTTTAAATTATAATCAGAGGAAGAAATTCTACTAATTCCATCTGGATGTTTCCCTTATACTGACAAAGAGAAAGAATAAAGATCTGAAGAAAAAAAATAAATTTAACTTAACAGTAAATTACTGAAGGATGGATGCCTGCAAAAGGAAAGGAAAGGAATGGTTTAAGAGAAGAAAAAAAAGAAAAAGTTGAAAGGTGAAAAGCTTAGGTAACTATTTGATTAGGTCCTGCAAAAACAGAATTTTTAAAAAAAAAGGAAATATGAAAAATCTCAGTGGGTAGAATATTGTTCTCTGTACTAGTGCATTCAGAGAGGCATTAGGGAAATGAGACCCCTCCAGAAAAAGTGCAGGAATTTGCATACATAAGAACTAGTCATAGCTTTCAAGGTCAATAACAACGCAGCATCTTTCCTCTCATTTCACTGTACTGTAAGATAACTGGGTCATCAGTATATAGATTTATATATGCCCATTAAACCTGATCATCATCTATGATCCCGAGAAATTTCCCATGCTTTAAGAGTCTTAAGAGCCCAGTTGGGAAGTACGTAAGCAGAAGGAATATGTGGTTCTGCATTTGCAGGTGCATTTATTTCTCTGCTTCTCCATAAAAAGTTAACTCTTTCCCCCACCTCTAACTGACAGCATTCATAAAGTCCCTCAAAGCTGCCTAGACACTACAAAACTGTCAAACAAAATTATACTGAAACACACAGAAGACAAGATCTACATGATGCATCTATGTGTACCCTCACATAAGGAATACACAGCAGTCCTTACCAACACTGAACAACCATCTATTTTTTTTCCAGTTTTATAGCCTTTCATCCTGGATTTTTCTTATCTTTCTGTTATTAGGACAGGCCCCATATAAGATATGTCAATTACATGATTTTTTTTTAAAATATCTTTTATTTGATAAGCATCGTTCCAATTGCATTTCAGTAGAAGATACATCCATCTTATTTTGCCTTCTCTATAGCACTGAAAAAAATCCAAGGCATAGTTAGCAGCTAGAAAATAATTAAATGGATCAGTGAAAGTGGTGCCTTTTGTAATGTTATTTGATCCTTTTTATTTAATGGAGAATCACACTTATTAGAACAAACTCAGTATTGTTGGAGAGTGATACAGAAAGGCTTCCAGTTCAGCCATAGACATCTGAATCCAAACTCTTAATCTTCAGAAGAATTCTTGTATACCAAGTCAGACAACAATAAAGACTTTGAAGACTTCTTGATGATTATCCCATATGATATTTAGGATTCAGAGCATCCTAAAGATTCTCAACAGGAAAAAAGTGTGCAGGAAAAACCGACAAACCTAAACTTGTCTTTTTATGTGATAAAATAGGGAGTTGGATATAATGCAAATTCACTGCTGACCTTTTGAGTGTAGACTTACTCACCCCTACCATACTGCATATGCCATAAAACTTTCCTCTGCCAGTGGAAGACATTTCTTCTCCTCCCAGTTCCTCTGTTTGCATGGCTTCTCTGGATGAATGCTCTATTCCCCCTGCATACCCTATTAACAAAGTGCTGAGGAACCAGACAGTCACTAAAAATGCTAAGTACTCTAGTTTAAAATATCTGCCACACTTGGGTGAGACAAGTTTGGATTCTGATTACTAACAAGCATTTTTACCTAGACAGAATTTACGGATAAAGTAAGACGCTTAAAAACACCTGCAGTACTGAAAAAATTACAATAATATGGATCCACAGAATGCACCGTGAGGATCATACTAAGTATTCCCCATGGCTTTGTCAGCATCTCAGTTGGCTTCCACCTTTCTTTGGGTAAATGGAACCTTAATTTCTGATAGGAATATCTTTGGTTAGGACAGTTGCTGCCTCTTCTTTCCTCTTCTCTGCTATCTTCCCAAGGCAAAACCACAGAATAAAAAGTAACATCTTTTTTTCTATTGCATCCCATCTTTTTTGTTGTTGGCTAACTTTTATCTTAAGTAAGCTTTCTCACGTTTCCTGGGGCACTACAGGATAATGTGGGGAAGAGTGTATTACTGTAATTCCCATCCTTCACAGTTCCTCGAGTAACATTTCCAGAGCACATTTTCATTACCTTTAAACTTCTCTAGCTGTAGGTTGCATGTCTATAATATAGGCTTTTTAGACACACTGTACATTTAATATTTCTCAGAATATAATTGTATCAATCTCTTAACAAGATGTGTTGGGATCATCATACAGAGAAACACTACAATAGCACAGAGTAAAAGAGAAAGTAGTTCTTAAACTGAGTAACATCCACCTATCCATACATACTTTCTTAATTTGTTCTATGTGATCCCTTCTGGGTAACCTTGTTATACATGAATTGAAGAAAAAGGAGGCAATATTCTGAAAAATTGCTACGGAATTCCTCTGTTTCTTTGTTTCCAAAGCCAAAATAAAGATAATACCATGAAGACATTGCAAAAATAGTTACATCAGATTTTTGAATTAGACAGAATGGAATAATAAATGTTAATAATAAAAGAGTCATATAAGCAGGAAGGAGAAAATATAATGTGTGCTATGGTGAGTATGTGATCTTGTAAGTGAAGAGCTCATTATAAGGCAGATGGCACAAGAGCAGCAAATTAGGAGCAACTGAACTTTTGAGTACTGCACAACGCAAACCAACGAATGTACTTTCAACGTCTTCGTGCACATATTACAAAAAAAATCTATGACAAAATCTTAAGAGTTTCATTACCACATCACTGTAAATGTCCTTAGCTGCCAATCTCCACTGTAAATTTACATCTAAAAATACGTACAGCCACCTGTTGCTAGCACTACAATTGTTTAAGCTGAAAATATTCATTACTTAAACCAGCCACTGTTCCCCCCGCTGAGCATTTGGGCCACGTTTTCCTTTGTCTTCCATTTGCAGCCAATGTACCTACAGAAGCCGTGTGTGCGTATCTTTCTCTCTCCCTCTCTACATTCAACTCCAGCTGAGCTTTCACTTTTCTAATTCTGTCTCTGCATGCCCAGGTAATTTCTTATTTCTCCCAGGCAGCTAATCTGATGCATCAGCCTGACTGTCTGCATGTCGGAATGGGCCATCCTTGTACTCCGTAGAATGCAACACCAAGATAAACTGACAGCAAGAAAAGACACTACACAGAAAGAAACAAACAAACAATTAAAAAAACCCAGGCAGTGCTACATTCTACTCAACAGACCAGTCGAAAGATCGTAAGGCCTTCTCATAACGCTATGTATTAAAGAGAGGAGATCAGCAGCAAACATATGCCTTCTACAGACACCGTAGGAAAAATCTGGTCTCACAACAGAAAGGTCTTGAGTATATTCTGTATGAGAAACGTACACGTGGACTTCCTCTGTGAAAGGTATCGACACGACCACAGATACTTACCACGGCTTCCCAGATCTCCAGGCACGAGGAGGTCTATTGTAACAGGCACGGTACAGACGCAGTAAGTAGGCAGACGGAGGAGTTACAAGCAGAAATATGCACGGCACTATTTTCCATGCATTATTACTGATTAGGCCCCAGTTTTTCAAATTAAATCACATCAGAATTTCTTTTTTGTTCTATTCACTCTCCATAATTAAGGATATTTCTAGACAACAAGAAACTTTTAAGCCTCAATGGAGTAAACTAGGGTAACTGGTAAAACAGTGCTATAGTCTGGTTTAAGATGCAGTCAGAATAAAAAACCTTTACATGTTTAAACATAAACTTTATAATGAAAAAATCATACTGAAATATATTTGTCCTTTTTCATACTTAGTGGATTCTTCAAGCTTATTTTCAGAAAAAATTGATATCATGCTCTTGAATGTGTAATTTTCAATGTGTAAATGTGTAATTTGAATGAATAATTTTATGTATTTATTAGTAAAAAAGAGCAATTGTAAAGGTAGCTAAACCTCACTGCTTTACCAAATTTAGTTTATTTCTGCCCATCAAAATCATGCTGCAAAAATGTTTTTTAAAATACACACATATATATATATAAAAAAATCTTATTCATTGCATCCTCCCAGCACAGGTAACACTCTGGATCAGTTTTCCCACCAGTTTTCCAGCCCTTTTTGCAATAGTTTCACCTAGTCTGTATCTCCCCGCTTTACCATATAAAGTTTAATGCTTCTCTTCTGTTGAGGCATGAGGTGCATTCCCATGTAACAGAACAAAATTAGTTGGCTCTGATGTGACTTGTGCTTGACAAATCTATGTTGACTTTTACTTATTGTCTTGTTAGCTTCTAAGTGCTAATAAATAGTTTATTTGTTCCAGAACTTTCTGCATTTGTCATCTGATTGCAGTTGCCCTTCCTAGGGAGTCAGAGGCAAAACAGCTATTAAATACTCCAGCTATCTTGGTAACATCTGCTGATAGCTTAGTGTCCCCTTTAATCTGTTCAGTTATTTCTTGATTTTTGTAAAAAAATATTTTTTTGCTGCTAAAGCATTATAGAATTATTCTTTTTTGTCCTTGATGTCATTTGCTAATTGCATTTTTTCTACAAGTTTCTGTCTCTTCCCATCCCTGTTTGTGCAATGTCGTTAGTTTATCCTTTTTTTATTTCCTTCCAGACTCCATTTCACCAAAGAATACATGATACAGACTTTCTGTTGTTGCCATATATTTAAACTTTCCTTCATATTGAAACAATTTGCTTTTGTGCTCTTTAATAGTATTAAGGAATTGACAACTCTCAAATTTCTTTCCTCTATATCGGTTTACCTATCTTTTTTTGACGTTTATTGACACCTGCCTTATTGAAGTTCACCATCTTTACGTTAACATTTTCTTCCTTTCCTTTTCTAGTTACTGTCAACCCTATCATTTCATGATCATTCATCCCAAGCTACTTCTCACAATGGGGCTGTACTTCCCCGTTGGCTGTAATCAAAACTAGGTCAAATTTCTCATTGTTTTCTGCTAACTTCCACGTGGCAAACAGAGGTATTACAGTTTAGTAACAAAGATTTTGTTGCTAGACTAATGTCTTTTGTATGTAAAAGCATGGGAGAATTTTTGCAACAAAAAATCCCAAATACTTTAAAACATACAAATAGACTTTCATGTCTTTTGATCTGAGCCATTACCTCATACTCAGATTGACAGGTTGTTTCTGTTGTGGGCTGAAATAAGTTATTGAGACAGATGTTCATCGATCCAGTTCTATTTACATACAAGTATTTCATTTAATAATTCTGTCAGAGTAAAAATTAAGTCACTTTTTCTGTTTTGTTTTGGTTTTTTTTTGTTTTGTTTTGTTTTTTTGTTTTTTTAACCTCTAGGTCTTACCCCTCTGATAGCAGCATTGTGCTATCCATATCTCCCCACTGTCATCTTTTGTCTGCTTCTCATTTTTAGACAGCACAAACCATTAAACATGGTACAGTACCGTATTTGTATTCAGAACCTGGGAATACATCTCAAACTGTATTTCAGCTGCTGCTCCAACCTTCTGATTGCTAATCCATAATTGGTACATGCTATTACTTCAGCTCTTGAAAAACACTGGAACTTTCACCGATTCTTCACTTAACCTAACTGGGAAATAACTATTGCAACCAACAGGTTCAATGAGGTTTGTAATCTACTACATGACCAAAGCACTAACACTGAAAGCCAGTCAACCTCCAGTGTGAACTGTTTGGATAAGAAATTTATCAACCTCGAAACCATTCCAGAAAAGTCAATTTGTCCTTTCCATTTAGAATGCAGCATGCAGAAGCTTTGCTTGTTTTTTTACCTTAATGCACTATTTCCTGAGGCATACAGAAGAGGAAAGAAACTTAAATCTTTTAAGGTAGATATAGAAACATAATTCTAAATGTGTTTGGCTGTTTTCTGTTTTTAAGTTTCTTCTCTAAGAGCTCCGCCTCATTACAGGCTTCTTCCTCACCACTCTTTGGGGTGTAAGAAAATGTAAAAATTACGCTGTTTTCACTGCAGCAGATCACTGATGCGCAATATGAAGAGCTAAGTAATAACAACTGTTTGCACATCAAAGCATCATTACATATATTTAAATACACCTGAACCACTCTTTGTACTTCTTCTCATTGTAACTATTTTTTTTTTTTATCACTGGCAAAACCCCTTCTTAAGGCTTTCCCACTCAATATTTACATACTATGCAAACTGCAGCCCAAGACAATTCATCTCCTTTTGAAGCAATTTCTGAGGCCTTCCACAGTCACGGCAGCAGCTTGTCCCTTCCTCTTCCCTGCAGCTTTCCTCATCTAAATAATTTGATATTTTACTGCTTTGTGGTATGAGCTAATTAATTGTGAGTAATTTTGTTTTGCCATTTGCACCTTTTCCTCTTAACAGCTATTTTCTGTTAATTCTCTCAACAGAGGAATTATAGGCATGTCCTCCTAAGTACATGAAAACAAGCATTTCTCACTTAGTGGGGGTGAAATAAACATGATGTAGTATCAGATTAGGCATTCTCATCATATTCTGCAAAACGACCTTTAAGTTGCCTAACTAAACGGTGGCAGACACATATTTATAAGACGCCATCAAGTCATTAGAGCTTTCTAATATAGACCACTTTTTTAGTGGGATGTATTCTGAAGAGCTACAAAACCGTTATCACACTACTCTGAACTTTCTTGGATGAACATTATTCACATAATAATGTTCTTCCAAAGAGAGGAAAGAACATTTTGGGCCTCTTTCCTCCATTTGGAACAAACCTAAATTTAATTTGCTGAAAACTAGGACAGTTCTGACCACGGTAGCAAATGTGGTCTGTGCCAACTGTCAGGACATGCCTTAATCAAAACTCAAAAAAACCCCACAAACATGCCATACTTTAGATCAGACCAAGCTACACTTACTTAATTTCCAAGACACAATGCATAGGCTACAATACTCTTCTACATATTGTGATGTTTTCAAAACACATGCTTGTAAAGGAAAAAGTACAGCACATTTCATATTTGTCTACATTGGTACCAATTACCTCAACATACTGAGCAGCACAGTTGTCCAGCCTAGACATAAGGATGAATATGAATACTTCAGTTTATACTGATAGCAACAGAGTAATGAAAACAAGCTAATTGTGACATGACTGCAAGGCAAGGAGTGGATGAGAGTTCAAGAGCCTCAATTCAGCACCCAAACACACAGCAGTCCTCTTTTCAAAACAGTCATACAGTGTGGCCCTGCCATTATTACTACTTCTTACACAAGAGCCCTAAGAAGGCAGCTACTCATCACTAAGACCTTCAGTAATGCGTGGAGGCCAAGTCAGAAACCGAAACAAAATTCAACTATTCTGTGCCTTTAATGCTTTGCTTATATGTAAGCATTACATTTCATAACAGTGATTAGTATTACAGATATTCTCATGTATGCATTGCAGGGCTATCGACTTATGATTTATCAGTTTTCTCCTTTCAGTTGTATCACAAGAATAGCTCACGTTTTTCCCCAATGTATTTGCTTTGTTCATAATTTTTTTCCTAGGAAGCTTTTTAGTTATTTCATACAGTCCTACCTGATCTGCTTGCCTTCTCGAACATCATACAAAGAAAAAAAGACATCTGTGTCTTCTCCAATTGTATTGTAGGTGAAGCTCTTCAGACTGAGGAAGAAGTGATGAGGCACTGGCATACGGCAAGCTTCCCCATGACGCTGACGAATTGTATCCACCTGATTAAAAACAATGAAAATGATTTTTAGTTCTTCATGGAAAAAAGACATGTGAATGACTTGATAATTTTAACTGAGATTCTGTTCTCTTTTCTGCATCAAGTAAAAGCTTAATCTCAAATACATTCTACCTTAGAGATATGTGCCAGATTAAGTTTTCTTCCTCTATTTTTTCAACTTTTAATTTGAATAGTCTGAGAAACCACGATAACCCAGTAAATATAAGATAAATGGTTTGTGCATTTGAAATCTATTTTTATCCAGTAAACCAAGTCAATCCTATTTCTCAAACATTGTCTTGATTCTGGTACTGAAAATGAACTATAACAAGGTCGTGCTAGGGTGGTTCTTGATGATTTGCATTTAAAGCAGATGGACTTCAAAGCATTTTTGAAGAATGAAATTTGTTACATTATTTCTTTTCAGCAGCTGCAATTCATTTATGGAGGTCATTTAGAACCAAGCTTTACAGGTTAATATGCCCTGCAGGTATAACAAAAAGAAATCTCAACAACAGTTGATAACATGAGCAACCAATAGTCAAATAGCAGAAAGGCTTACATTTTGACTCAGTATATCAAGATCTACTTACAACAGTGAAAACTGAGGTGGAGAAAAAGTATAATTAGAAATAAAATTATTCTTTAATTTTTATAGCCCTTTCTATCCATTGTATACTGATCTTAATAATCAGGTTGCATGAATATCGTAAGCTCCCTAGGCTAGTCTCCTCTGAATGCATAGACAGGTACATACTAACAAAGAAAATGTGGGTTGAAAGTCTGAAAATGTTAAGATTTGTACTATCTTAAAAAATAGAGCTTAAAATGAGTTTTGTTCTGGATTTTAAATTAAACCCAAGTAAATCCTCATCCTTTAAAGACAGGTACCTGTGGAAGCACAGTTCTGCTGCAAAGATTAGACCCAGATTCCATGACCAGGAAAGGATTACATTACTACATAAAGGACACGTGAAACAGAAGCCTACTAAGCCACGTGTCAGCAGGTGGAAAGATGACTCACATGGGCAGACTGAGGCTTTCGATATCACTACAGAAGTGGATCTTTTAAGAACAACAGTTAGAGCTAAGGAAGAGAGGCCTAAATGGAAGTTGAAGAAGGACCTTAATAAGTTAATTACGTGGGGATCTTCTGAGGAAGTGTTCTATGGGTAGGGACTTCTCCAATAATCTCCATCATACCTTTACATACATTACCAAACACTTAAAGGCAACAAAAATTCATATGTAGATGATATTTACCTGTGATGTGCTCTGCTGGACACTGTGTCTACTTGACAAATGCTGTGGAGATACAAAACAGTAAAATTTAAACCTTTTTGAAAGTAAGAAATATTTACATTATATCCGTGTAGCATTAGAACAGCAATTTAAAAATATGACTGTGCAAGGTTATTGCAAATTTTTCATGGCCTTTTTTCACAGTATATCATCACTCACAAGACCTCCTAAAGGCTTTTCTCAGTTAAGCCATTTCTTAGCCTAACTACTTGAATTTACAGGTGGTATTTACCGTAGCTTTTAATGTAAATGGCTGTCAGAAGCTAGACAGAATTTGCAATGCTGTAAAAGCATCTCTTTTTGACAAGTCCATCACCCTGTACTGTATAATCTATGTGTTCTCTTGCTAAACAGGGGAATACCTCACCACTAATCCTCACCCACCAGTATGTTGTCTATGAAAAGGTGTATTTGTTAAAACGCACAAACATCTAGAAAGAAGGATGGATTTTAAACTCTGTTTAAACTTTTCGCTCTGATCAGAAAATGAAATCCTGATAAATGGTTAAAGAGTCTTCTACAATTTCAGCTGGCCAACACCTGTAAAGAAGCATCAGTATAAAGAGCTACATCTCTGAAACGGAACTTGGAGGATGATCCTGTATTTAAAAGCCCTTTATGCTAGAAGGAGATGTTATAATCAGAAAATGGACTGCAAGTCTAACTGAATCGATTTAATCTCCAAAGGGAGATTTAAATACTAATCTAAATTGAAAAGGTTTCAGAGAGCTTTAAAAAAACATATCATTAATGATTCTGCCATGCCTGTTCTACACACATTCATCTTAACATTAGCATTTTAAACTGAAATATTAACATTAACACTACCACGTTAATAAATATTCTCTTTGTTCGCCCCATCTCTATGCTTTTTTAACGTACCCAACATCTTATTCTGACCAAACATACACACTCTGCAGCAGGACCAGCATGACCTGTTGATAACCTCATAGCTTCAAAAGAGGTGAAAGTAAAAGATAGTCCACAAAATGTATTCAGCAATACTTTTTCCAAACTATGCCACTGTCTTTCACACAGAACAAAAATAAGACTTTTTACCACAAAAGGAGATATAATCTTCATAATGAGACTAAATCAAGAAGATATTATGTTAAATGGCATATTTTGACATCTGTTTACATTCACAGTTATAAAAACGTCCTCTTTCACACTGTCAGCAGAAGAAATAATGATCTCTAGCTCCATTGTTTGGCTAACTATTGCACTGTCTTCTGAATGTTAAAACCCTCTAAGTTTAGGTGTCTGAGTTGCCTATTTAATCTTTGTCACCTGCAACCACTCAGAATCAGCTGGCATAGAACAGACCAGTTATTTAAGCTGCTCAAGGTATCCTGACTTCTTTTGACTAAAATTCATCTCTAAATCTGCGTAAGAAAGTGGGGGGTAAAGTCAAGCAACAGAAATATGAGAGGTGGTCCAAAGAGCTACAGTTTCCTCAGCAAACACAGCTGCTTACAGAGTGCACATTTAGGTAAACCTGTAACAATAAGCGGCCATAAATCAGGTTTTAAATTCTTCACAAAAGACTAGATTTCACCAACTCTCTGCTTTTATGCTTCAGGACCATGCTATTACAACACAGACAACCACTGACTGAGTTAACTTTATGAACCCTTGCCTCTGGCTAGGCAAAGTGGTCAAAGTGCACATGCTCTCTTGGAAGCCATTTTTGGGTACATGAACGAGAGGGTGACTGAAAATAGCCAACATGGATTTACCAAGGGTAAATCATGCTTAATCAACCTAATTGCCCTCTAGGGTAAAAGGACCAGATCTGTAGATGAGGGAAGACTAGTGGCTGTTGTCTATCTTGAGTTCAGCGAGACCTTCACCACAGTCTTCCACAGCATCCTTGTACCCAAGTTGTGAAGTTACACTTGGATGGGTAGACTAACCATATTGGTAAAAAAACCCTAACAAACAGTTGGATTGCCAGGCTCAAAAGGTAGTGGTTGATGGCATGTATTCTTCAGAGGTCTATCCTGAGACATATGCAGTCTAATATATTCACAGATGATCCTAAACTGGGGGCAGCAGTCAACGTATTCAAGGAGGAGGCCTCCATTCAGAAGGATCTAGGCAATCCAGAGGAACTGGTTAAAAGGAACCTTATGAAATACAGCAAGGACAAATACAACAAGTCCTGCACTTGGCACAGGCTAATCCTTCCATCGTATAGCTGGGAATTGACTGGCAGGGTCCTGCTAAACAGCAAGCCAAACTTAAGTCAGGAGAGTGCTCTGGCAGCAAGGACGTTTAACAATTTATTGTTTCTATTAACAGGAATGTAGCCAGTAGATTGAGACTAACATTTATTCCTTTTTACTCAGCATTCAGTAAACTACATCTGAAATACTGCACCCCATTCAGCAAAGGACCACCAAAGCAGCTGGGCGCTGGAGCACGTACTGTATGAGAAGAGATGGAGGGAATGCACCTTTTTTAGTCTGGAGAAGAGGTTTGGAGGTGACCTGATGGCAGCCTTCCAATAACTATGACGTTATCATCAAGATGACACAGCCAGGCTCTTTACAGAGCTGCACAGCAGGAGGACAAAATACTGTGGTCATAAACTACAACATGGGATATCCCAACTTTCCAACAAGGAAGAAAAACAAACAAACAAACAAATCAAGGCAGTCCGGCATTAGAGGAGGAACCCAATCTTTTTCCTTGAAGTATGTCAAGATCCAATCAGACAAAGCTCTGAGCAGCCTGGTCTGAATTCAGTATTGACCTTGCATTGAGCAGGAAGTTTGACTAGATCTCCTCTGAGGCCCCTTCCAACCTGAAAAGCCTTGTGAGGCGATATAAAAATAGGACTGTTAAGAAGTTATCCATCTTCCTTCTGAAACAAAAGAATCAGTTTTACCTTCATTTTTCCCTGAAAGACAGTTGCCTGTTAAGGTTGTGCAAACTTTAACAGGTAAGATAATCCATTTCAGTATACCTTTCTTCATCAAAGTGCTTTCTGATGCTTAAACTGAATCCTTGTCATTGTAACCTAGGTCCACTGATTCTTGTCTTATCCATCATTATCATGAAAAGACTAATTAATTCAGCTTGTGATTCCATTATAATACTCAAATCTTCTCCTACAAAACTACCTAAGCTTGTAGCGTCCCAGCCTGTACCTCAGAAGCCACAATTGACTGCAGAAGTTAAACCCTTGTAATCATGATTATCACTTGTATCCTACACTTTTCAGATAAGTTCCTCAATTTCTCTACATTATTTTGAATTCTGATCCTTTCCTCCCATATTCTACCACTTCCAACTTTGTGGTATTTGCATATTTAGTAAGCATACTCCCTATTTCATCATCCAGTCATTAATGAAACATGAAGTACTACAAAATAGGGGATGACCACAAGAAATTAAGCTGATTCATCCCTCCTCCTATTTAACCAAATTATTGACAACCATTCTTCACCATTTCTTTTTAGTATGGGTTTTCTAATAGCTTTGTGTTTACTTTACAGCAATTTAATCTAGAACTAACGACCTGAAGAGAATTTCAATTAAAAAAACAATTAAAATCTTTATGAAAATCTAAATATGGCATCAACTGCTTTTCCTCTATCCACTAGACTCATTTATGTTCTGGAAGTAAATTGGGACTTTCAAAAATTGCTTATTCTGAATAAGTTCACAGTCACTATTACTTACCTCCTTGTGCCAATAACTGTATTTTTTTTTCTCTTCCAGCGTTTTTTACAGGGAGAGAATGATTACTAGCTCCTCCTCCTCCATCCCCTTTTTTAAAGGTGTAAAGTATGCTTGCCCTTTGCCAGTATTCCGGAACCTTACCCATCTTTCCAATGATTATCACTAACATGTCTGATTTGGCTTCTCTAGACATCCCAAATGAAATGTATAAAGTTCTAAATCCCCTAGAACAGATAACTACTTTATAAACTTTTCCTCCCTCTTCAGGTGTGACTCCTTTCACTTTTCCATAGGTATTGTTAGCGATTTGAAACAGTTTACCACCTTACCAGAGCTTCAGGGGAAGCAAAAAGGACATTAAATGCCACATTATTTTCTTGCATCATGTGCCAATTGGTTTCCCCCAGTATAAAAACTTTTTAGTTTCCCAATTACTACCAGTTTATTTATATAAAACTGTTTCTTGATATAATTGACAATATTTGCTTGTTACATTTGTCCATTGCCTTTCTAATTTTTCTATTTACCTATTTGTGCTATTCTATTGCACTTTTCTATACTTCTGTTCTTCTATACTTGCTCTTGGTAATCTTAATTTCCCTTTCTTTCACTCTCGTGCTGAAGGCAATGAAGAATTCTTAATTTATCCAACTTGGCCTCTTAGTGAGCACCTTGTGGTTTTGTTTTTAATTTACGGATAGAGCTACCAATTATCCTTACCTCTTTTTTCCCCTGTCAAACTTACTTCTCATGATATCTGATCTATCAATATTAGTTTTTATTGTTGTTCTTCCTCCTTCCTTTCCTAACAATGCTTGATAAGTGAATCCTATCATTATCAGTCGGTCTCAAACAAACTGCTTTCTATCTTCATAGTCTCAACTGACTTCTTACTAGGGTTTAGAATCAAGTGTACACAAATCTGTCCTCTGACAATCTGCTTTGTTAAACAAACCATCACAGAGATTTTATGAATTTCCTACAGAGTTTGTGTCCAGTTGTTTTCCTTTTCTAGCAGAGTTCTGTGCAATTGAAGTCTCTATTTTCAAGTTTTACAACTACTCAGAATCACAGAATCGTATAGGTTGGAAAAGACCTTTAAGATCATCGAGTCCAACCGTAAACCTAACACTACCAAGACCACCACCACACCATGTCCCTAAGCACCACATCTACACGCCTTTTAAATACCTCCAGGGATGGCGACTCAACCACTTCCCTGGGCAGCCTGTTCCAGTGCTTAACAACCCTTTCAGTGAAGAAAAATTTCCTAATATCCAGTCTAAACCTCCCCTGGCGCAACTTGAGGCCGTTTCCTCTTGTCCTGTCACTTGTTACCTGGGAGAAGAGACCGACCCCACCTCCCTACAACCTCCTTTCAGGCAGTTGCAGAGAGCGATGAGGTCTCCCCTCAGCCTCCTTTTCTCCAGGCTAAACAACCCCAGGTCCCTCCGCTGCTTCTCATCAGCCTTGTGCTCCAGACCCTTCACCAGCTTCGTTGCCCTTCTCTGGACACGCTCCAGCCCCTCAAGGTCTCTCTTGTAGTGGGGGGCCCAACACTGAACACAGCATTCGAGGTGCGGCCTCACCAGTGCCGAGTACAGGGGCACGATCACTTCCCTAGCCCTGCTGGCCACGCTATTTTTGATACAAGCCAGGATGCCATTGGCTTTCTTGGCCACCTGGGCACACTGCTGGCTCATATTCAGTGGCTGTCAACCAACACCCCCAGGTCCTTCTCTGCTGGGCAGCTTTCCAGCCACTCTTCCCCAAGCCTGTAGCGTTGCATGGGGTTGTTGTGGCCCAAGAGCAGGACCTTGCACTGAGCCTTGTTAAACCTCATACAATTGACCTCAGCCCATGGATCCAGCCTGTCCAGGTCCCTCTGCAGAGCCTGCCTACCCTCAAGCAGATCAACACTCCCACACAACTTGGCGTCGTCTGCAAACTTACTGAGGGTGCACTCGATCCCTTCGTCCAGATCATTGATAAAGATATTAAACAGAACTGGCCCCAACACAGAGCCCTGGGGAACACCGCTTGTGACCGACTCATTCTTACCAATCTCATTTTCCATCTGAATAAAGAATAAGCAATTATGAGGTGATGGCAGCATTAATTTGAAACTTGTCTATTTATTAGGAACTCTGGTAAAGTCACGGTATTTTTTTCAGGTAGTTGAAAGAAATGGCTAAGACCTAGCAGTAACATAGCCAATAGTCTTGCCTTTCATGCACCTCTTAAATTCATCCTGAAGACACATACACGAATCAATAAATTTCTAGAAAAGCAAAACATATTTAATCGCCAGGTTTGACCATTTCTGATTTTTGCAAATGCCTCCAGACATCTGTGTCTTGTAACCCCTTTCACTTAAAAGTGCCATCCAAGTGTTTCCGACCTTCTGCTGGACTTGTGTTGCTAAATGACAGCTTCACTCTAGTGGCAACTCCAGCTCTGTGGCAGAATTCTGACAACGTATTTTCCCACAATTTCAAAAGTAATGTAAATCTTAAAAAATTGTTCCATCACATTAGTTAAAATCACAAAGACTGCCATAAGGAAAGGGTAATTTGGTTTCCTTAACGAGTAAAGCAACAAATTCCACAAATGCTGCGCATCCTGAAGCCACTAGTATTTCGCTTCATAATGAGTAACCTGGAGAAAAAGGATGTACAAGGCCTCAAAACACAACAGTTCTGACAAAGCGATGAGTATAGTAGTCATACAGTAGTCACAAACATACTTAGCACTGAAAAACAAGAGCTAAAAAAGATGCTTAAATTTTAGCATTTAAAATTTACCAAGAAAAGTAACGCTAAGTCTAATGACTCTGTATAAAATGCCTGAATTTGTGGTCACAGATAGGAAAGTCTGATGTGTTACCTCATCCATTGTTCTGCTAATACAAGACTGTCTTCTATGGCACATTTAACATTCTACAATCCTGCAAATACGAGAAAGTAATTGGGTTCTCATAACTATTCCCACAAGATTATTTTACAACATAAAACGTCATTGCTCATTTGAGAACCTATTAAGTATTTTGCCAGGAGTAAGGAGGATTGTCTCCCTGGGTTTTTGTTAAATAATAAAAACAAACCCAAAACTGCACTAAAAAAACCCCTAACCCAACAAAAACACACCAATACCCCCCTCCTTCAATTTCTACCAAATTTAATTTAAAAAAAAACAACAGGTTTTCAGCTGTTTGGGTTCCTGAAATTGCCTTCTGACTATGAACTAGATGTGATTAGACAGCACTGTCATCCTGAATCTACAAACTAAAGCAACAGCGAAGTGTGAATGGTCACATCCTGATACCAGCACAGATCCGAGCAGCAAACTGTGCTGTGGACATTTTCTTCAGGACTAAGATGGGTGACATAATCAGACTACTCTGACAATTAAATATTAGCTATCTGCTGTAACTACAAGTATTCAGAGTAAAAAAACCTTCAGAATGAAACACAAGAGTAATAAAGCAATCCTGTTAGCAACTTAACTTGCATTCTCTGAGCCATTACTGATTGAATTTTGTACTGAGTTATTTCTATATTGTATTTGAAGGAAAACTGCTGTAATAGCACCAAACTCTCCTCGGACTATGGCAAATCAGGAACAAACATTAAAAATTAGTACTAGAGAGTGATGTACGTCAATATTTCTTATGTAACAATTTTTATTTCTTTCCACGAAATCCACTGTTATATAGTGCAAATAAACCAAAACAGCAACAGCATATAGCCTGTTTACAAAACACGCCTTTGCTTTAGGAAGAAGTACATCTTGCATATCAAAAAACCCCACCTAGACACGGACCTATCACTCCCTAATCCTAAACAGCTCAAAGCCAAAAACATTTTCAAATAGGAAATTAAAAATTTACTAGAAGTGAGTGAAACCGTAACAATATTTATGTAGAAAAACCCCACTATTTTCTTTGGAAGATATTAAGCTAAGAAGCTGTATTAAAGTAACTGCTGGGGGCGGTTTGATTGTTTGTTTGGTTGGTTTTTTTAAAATAAAGTAGCATCTCAGGAAAGGTCTTCATTCACTTTCCGCTGAACATTACATGCCCTTTACAGTAACATCACAATCCAAAACAAAGTTAACTGTATTACATAGTCCTATTAACAAAGAAGAATCCAAATGCAGTTAAATTGTGAAATGCATTAGTGGCTTTACAGTTCCATTAATGGCACAATTCACATTTCTAAAACAACTTTAACTTGGCTATGTACTAATATGATTGTACTAGAAGTTGGAACTCACGGCAATGAAGGAATTGTACTACTTTTCCTGAAAATTCTAACATTCTTATTCAAATACACCACATATGTTTTCTAATGGACATTGCCATGCAAGAGATGGCCTTAATGTTCAAGGATTAGTTTTGCTTAAACTAATTTATTCACTGGTCTCCCCCCTTCCTCCCCTTTTCTGTGAGCTCAAAAAAAAAATGTTTGAAACAGGGCAAAGATGTTTATTATCTATGCAACACCTAGAAGCAGACTTTTCACTTAAGCATTCATCTGCATCTGCAGACTCTCTGAAAGAATCAAATGGCTCTCATGGACTTTCTGGACTCACAGAAACTACTGATGGACTCTAGGCTCGAGAAGCTTTAATTAATGGAAGAAGTAGGCTGATCCACAGTAGGTCCTACAGCAGGAAGCAGTTCTATTTCTCCCAGCAAGTTAATAATTGCTGTTCGAAGTAATGATCAAGTAGCCCAAAAGCACATCAATCTGTTAGCCTTCTTCATTGTATGTCAGTAACGTCAAAAATTTGCCAGGACATCTGCCTGGCTCATGGTGCTTTCAAACAAACAGCCCTCTGCAAGATATCACCACAGTTAATCTCTGGAGCTTCCAGGATTTTGTATTATTTCCCATCTGACAGAATTCAACAATATACTTGCAAAAGGCAGTGGCAAACTGCAGATTATGTAATATAACGTCTACAGAATACATGCAGGAACCAAAGGTCTAGAAAACCTGACCTACAAAGAAAAAGTGAAAGAAATGGGGTTCTTCAGCCTAAGGAAGAGAAGACTGAATGAGACTTAACAAGTCTTCAAGTACATAAAGGGTGGTGCAAATAGGCAGGAGTAATCTGTTTCTCTGTGGACACGACAGGAAGATGTGAAGCTTAACCTGCAGCAAGAAGTCTCTATGTCTAAGACCACCATTAATAAAACTTCCGAACTGTACGAGCACTGAACTGCGCAAAAAGATTGCCTGGGTAGGCTGTGGAGTCTTAATCACTGGAGATTTTTAGAAACAGAGAAGAAATTGTCATAAATGGCAGAGACAGTTGATCCTGACATTAAGCAGGAGAATGGACTGGATGACCTCTTAAGATTTTCCAGCCCTATTTTTGTTTAATTCTACAAACAAATGAAAAAAGATTATTGCTACTTCATTTAATGCTAGTAGATTGATTTTAGCAACAAAGACCAAAGTTTAAAAGGATTCCCATTAGCTGTATTTGATGGACCTGTTTTTTTTTTTTAGAACTTCTGCTGCTGCTTCTGAAACAATGGATTTTAAAAACAAGAAAATTGTAGGAAGAAATTTTCCTACAAGAAAATTGTAGGAAAATTTACCTTCTCCAGTTTTTATACCATGTTACTTTGTAAATTGAAATTAAAATGTATATAAGCATGCCACTTCCAAAAGAAAGGTGGTTCATTCTTACTAAACTCAGGGTACTAGAGACACTGATTATTCTGGTGGTTAGGGTGCAAATGAAAAAGACATTCAGCTTATGACACTACTCTAATCAAGAAAGTATGTAAAAGTAAAGAATAAAAACTTTTTCCCTCCTTTCCCTCCCAAAGTGAAAACTCAAAGGAGTCTCCCACAGATTTCTTACCATTTTATAGAGATCTGAAACACTGATCTGATCTGAGTCCACAACCTCAAAGTCCTTCCGAGGAACTAAATCTAGGCCCAAATGTCTGCAAAAGAGAAGGAAGGAACAATGGTAAGCATAATACATTAGAGTGTTCACCAGTATCTATTCCATGTGCTTACTCAAGGGCAAGGACACAAGAAATACTAAACTATTTAAATCTTTTTGCAATTGTTAATCATTAAACAGATAATCCTTCTAAATAAAATTAAATGCAAATATCAAACAAAACCCCACTATGAACTTGTTACTTTTTGTTCACTGACTTCAATGGAGCTATAGCAATCAATGCCAGTTGAAGCTTTTGGCCAATATGTTAGTGCAGTATCCATAACAAGTTAATTTCATACACAGAAATGCAGTAGGCAAAATTAATTTAGTACTCTGGTTTCTGCTGCAGTATTTGAGTAGGTTCCTTCACTACATAAAGAAAAATTTCCATTAGTAACCCTGTTCAAATGCACAAACAGATACTGCGCCTTGGGAAGCTGCTTTGAAATTCCTGGTGTTCTTGCAACTAAACCCCCAACTTTATCACTGTATAAACACAGTATTTTTTTAGTAATAAACAATAACTGTAATATCAACAAGAATTTTAATCTGTATTTGTAACACACACATACAAAAAACCCCGTTTAATTACTCTGAACGGAAATAATATTTTGGCTCAAATCAAATATATAAACTATTTTTTTAAAAAAAGTATGCCAGTGCAAAGAGGATGACTGGTTAAGAAATTCTGTAGTGAAGGCGGCAGTTCAGGTCACAGCTGCATATGAGTAGCAGACAGAATAAGCTCTTTTGCATCCAGACAAATAAATGAACAACTACTAACAATTAATTAATAATTGTAGACTGCAGAACAAGACAACGTAAAACATGTCAAACTCCAACTTTTGCTCTGTAGATCTTCAGGTTCTGAGGCATAAAGAGTTCCGAGCATTACAATAAAAAGCTATTCTAAACACACGTTAGCAGTAAAATTAAGAAACACATGAACGAACCATTTTCCTGCTTTCATCTAACGTAACTTTGATACTTCATTTACAGATATTTTATACTGAAATTCTTAGGAGTCTTAAAGAAAAATAATTCAGAAGAGGTGCCCTCATGGACTACCCTGGCACTCTTTCTGTCACTAACTATAAAAGAAAAGCAAAAGTCAATTTAGTTTTGTAATCAGAGAGGGAAACGTTCTGTACAGACTTGTTACTGATGGCAAATGAAAAGTTTTATCTGAAAAAACCTTTCAGGTACCGCAGAATAATTGTATGGTGCAATAAACGGAAGCCTCCAGGCGACACAGTACCTCTTTCTAAGCAATTAACTTAAAACAACAGCAAGGAAGAACCAGTGGTCTGTACGAAGCCCAGCTGCCTTTGCTGACCGCTGTACTTTTAAATCACTTCCCAGAAGTTTCCCAACTCCATAATTCTTTTCTAAGAATTATGGAGTTGGGAAATAATCCTAAACCATCATATCTCAAAAATATAGCTCAGCCCTGGTCCACTTGCTGGCAACTGTTAGACAGTACTACAACTCCCATTAAAATACTGTACTGACAAACTGGAATTTCCACATTCTTAGTTCCTTGCCAAAACCAATTATATTTTCAATGGAAAAAGGAACAATTTTCCTTCTTCACTGCAGTTTGCATGCCAAATACCAGTTTCTAAACTCTAAGGCTAAACTGTGAAAGTGATGGTTATACACCTTTTACATGCTTTGTTTTGATTAAACCTATCAAACACAAGTTATCCCTGGCCCAAGATCAGTAGCTGAAAACTGCAGCTGCAAAGACAAAAATTACTTCATCTATTTACCAAATGAAAAAGATTAAAATAAGAATGTGCTAGAATCCTTAAGAATCCTTAACTCCAGCTTCCATTTGAGCCTAATTATAATAGAAAGTCCAAAAATATGACAGAAAAAAAATGGTAACAGATAAAAATAGTAACATGCAAAGAGGCCACTTCAAAGTTTTTTTAGAAAAGTTAATGCTCATCATATTCATTCACAGAAGTTTTCCTGAATCTGAGTATCTAAACCTCCTCCAAAATACCCGGCCACTCACATGTGTACGCACACCCACCCCTAAAGTATATTCATAAAGGAATTTCTCCCCAACATACAGATTTTAACAAATGATTTTCTAATGACATTATCAAAACCACTTTTAAGTGCATTACAGTTACAAAGCACTATTAAAGTTTTGCAGAAAAAAACCTGTCAAAGCTAATCATAGCCTGGTATCGTTGTATTCTCGTAATTTCAACTCTCTAGAAAACTGAGGTCAAACAGTGGTTGGACTAATTACTCAATACCGGACAAAGGTATTATCTTCTACTTAATAATGTTCAACACAACTGCAGTAGCATCCCTGTGAAACTCATCTGATATCCTATTTTTAGTTAAATCCCTTAACGCCGTGGATTTCCAGCCCAGAAGATTCTCATTCTCTAATACTGTTAATCCTGCACAATACTTGCTACCAGCAAATAAAGGTGTCTTTTGCTTTAGTACTAACATGCTGTCATTTATTGTGCAGGTGGAAGTTCAGGTTTATGCATTTAATTTGTATCAATTATTTTTTGTCGCGAAGGACTGACAACATATTGCTTGAAATGGCAATGATAGTCAGTGGCCCACTTTCACTCTCTATTATCCAATACTATGGGAATAGAAGAGCACCAGCTGCCAAGCAGTATTCCTCCAAAACACAGCATGCATAAAAATTAGATAATGTGCTGTCTTGTTTATTTGACAGTTCCTCTCTCCACACAATACTTTCTTTTACAAGCAAATTCATGTGCTTTTTTTATTCTGCCTTAACATTGAACTGCCTTTCAAAAATATTTCTCAAATATACCTACAAAATATCCCCAAGCCAGTCACCTACCTCTTGATAGCATATGACTGGAATAACTCCAGCTGACATTTAAGTATTCCTCCTTTTCCACATAGAAGTCGTCAGAATTTTCCTTGGGGGGCGGGGGGCGCGCGGCACGCGCAGGAACGCAGGAACACAGTGGGGGGGGGAACTCCACCACCCAAAATCTCTAGATACTTTCCTCTCAAGTAATACAAGACAAGCAGATAGACAACAATACTAGCATTTTTAATTCTCAAGGGGATGAACATACAACTCTACTTCAGGTTAACTGAGCTTCTAGAGAAAAATCAACTTGGTTTTAATGGTAATTTCCAAGAATGACCTTAATTTCTAATATTTTTGTTTATTTATAATACAAACGCTACACCATTTAGAATTCATAAAACCACAAGTCATAACAACTCTCCCTAGAAGAACCTTGCAGAAACATGTCATTTGACTAAAAAATGCCTTTAAGATTCACATCCAAACTTGAAGAACAGATCAGGAGAGCTCATCACATCTCTAGAGTGTACAAGATCTTTGCTCCAAAACCGTGCACTTTACCTTTACTCTTTTCAGCTTTAACTTTGCAGCCACCAATTCTCCTTGTATTCCTTCTCTCACTACATCAAAGCCTCATTTAATATCATTCATATTTCTCTTACACAAATATATTTATAAAGGTGGTGAAGGGAAAGGAAATGATCCTGACAGCGATTCACATGAACTATGACACCGATTCACAAAAACTACGTGCAGACTTTAAAAAAGACTTTGAAGGAAACACAATACAGAAATCCACGGAAAATGAAATATATGAAAAACATGTTTGTGAATATTACTGTGCTAATACAACTTGATACTTTTGTTTGACAGAATTAAGTTATTCTGTATACAAAGAAACTGCAGAGGCTGTACTTTATAAAGAAATTATTAAAGCACTACTGTAATGCTACACAAGAAATTATTTCTTAAAATGAAGGTGATGAGATGAAGGTAAGCAATCTTAGTAAGGAACTGATTGAGGGGAATGGCAGCAAAGAGCATGGAAGTATCAGGCTACAGAGAGAGGTTATTAAGGTTTTCCTCAAAGACTGACATCCAAGAGAGTGCCTTACAGTTTTAATCCCTATTCAATCATTACTACAGGTACATTCAGGAGAGGGAAAAAATATTACATATTTAGACAGAAATGGCAACTATTCTTTCTGCAACCTTCTTAAAGGCATTTCATTACGTTGTTTAAATTGTTCACTCCTATCTTGATTACCTTTGATGTAACAATGACAACTACTGTAATAAGAATTTCTTTAATTCTCAAACTGATTTCCAGATAATACGACCTCATATGTACATTTAATACGTATCTCCAAGTGCATTTTACAAACTTTAAGCTAATTTGTTGCAATGCTACCCTTTATGTCAAAGGTAGTCCTGTTATGTCAAGAAAAATGTGACAAGAAGGTAAGTCACTCAAAGTTCAAAAATGATCTCCTAAGGATGTGAGCACTGAAATGCAGGACTTTTTGAGCTTTAAGACTATGCTTACTTCATTCCCTCTACAGTGTTATGCACGTTAGTAGTTAGTAGGTACTAGCACTGCACCTGCCACTGGCTTTCTGACTGCAATTCTGAGGTAAGAGGTATACCATGACTTTAAAACAGTGTTTCATTTTATTTGTCTGACAGTGTGAAAGATTTATTTCTAACATTTTTTTCCCCTGTTTCTCTTTTTAAACATTCATTTGTAACTTCTGTCTATCTGTGGATCTTTCTGTGCAGAATTTATGGCAACTATCGGGAAAATTTCTTTTAATGCAACAATTTTAACAACATTTTATGTGAAAAAGAATAACCTTTGACTGAAAAGTAACATACGCCCAAAACCTCATCTTGTTTATGGCTTTTATCTGTCCAAAATCTCAAAGTATTGGTGGCTCCCCCTCCCCTACTCTGTCCCAGCCTAAACATAGAGTATCTATCCCACATTTATAGGGAAGGAAGTATCTTCCCCTAGTACAAAAGGGAAAGTGATTGTCCTCAGAAACTTGGATGCTTTCTATTGATCTCCTGGCAGATATTGTATTAATCTGAAAGAATCAATCCTGAAGATCATTTAAGATGACCTCTGATGTTTAAGTTAAACTACTTTGAGGAAATCTTCATCTGCCTTTTTGGTAAATAAGGTACGCACACACTGCTGCAATTAATTTTTTGCACTGGAGCAGAAGCAGAGCATTCACATGTCAAATAGAAGCTCTGTAGCGCAGATTCCTTCATCTGTTTTTGATGCAAAAGACTCTAGAATGAAACAGGTTTTTGGCAGTAAAAAAGTTTAGTTCTGGTTTCCCATTCTAAGCACTAGTAGAAGTTGAAAAACTTACCCATTCATTTAAAAGAAACTAAACAAATATTTCAAAATCAAGTTTCTATTTTACTTGCAGCATGATTTAAAATGAGACGAACTGCAGATTTCACTTTGTAAGATGATTTAAAATAAGACAATAAATTACAGACTTCAGTTTTATAATGTTTGTTTCCTGCTCTACAAGTTTTTCCTTGTCATTCACAGACCATGGAACACTTCCAATAGCATTTCAGACTTCAATAGATCGATATTCGAATAAATTGTATCAGAGTGAAACATTTTTTAAAAACACAAGTATTTGTAACATTCTGTATAAAACCTAGCAAGATATGCAGGAAAAAAGACAGTTTATGAGATTTCAGCTGTGCAAAACTACACAGAAGGATGCTTAAAACTGAAAGTCTAAAACCACTAAGATGCTTATCTGAAGGTAGTAAATTCTGCTCTTTTGAGCAACTGGGAAATACAAAAACCTATATAGCAGGAATACTACTCACTGTATGCATACAAAACCAAGCTAACTGTGGGAAACTGGAAGAGGTAACAAAGCATCACAGAAAGGATGCATCCAGGTTCATATTTTTGTAGTGGGGAGAAGGAATGTGTAAGCAACAGAAAATTAAATTGCTACAATAAGTGGAAATCAGTATTGCATTATGAGAATGACTAGCAACAATACAAAAGGTTAGCAGCAATAGTTATAAAATAAATTATATTTCTACATTTTTACCAGACTAAACTACAGAGCAAAACTTTTTAATATTTAGACCAAGTATACAAAAATAAGCAAAAGAAGTTCACTGTAGTAGTTCTGGAAACAGTCTAATGACTTCACAAAAAAATCTGTAACTATCAATCCAAGGAGTGTCTCTGTCCCTTGGTTTCCACCAACTCCTACGAGAACACAAAGGATGACTACCAGAACCACTGCCAGTGTATTGAAGGGAAAATGATACCTGCTCTACAAACTGAAAAAAACCTAACTGGTGGTGACAGGAAGTGTGAATTTTACGTTTGCATCACTCCTTCCCAAAGAATACAATGCGTTAATGATCAAGGTCAGGATAAAAGTAGCTTTACATTAAATAAGCACACATGCTACGTATTAGATGTGTAAGATTACCTGTTTCCTGAAAGCTACTTGGTCACAGAATGTCTCCTATTAGATTGTACTATCTTGAGTAACACAGACCTGCTCAAATTGCGTGTACTTAAGCTTCCCAGTTAACATTAATACATGTTAATAACAACATTTTTCATTTATTTTATTTGCAAATCTCAAGTATGACAGAAGCAGCAATGAACATTATTACATTATTTGAGAAAGGGTAGTACTATGTGAATACGTTAGGTTTTTTAACAGATTAAGACATGTGGGCATGGGTTTCATGATAAAACTCAGTGAGGGAAGATAAAAGAAAGTAAACAGAACTTTCCCAGAAATTCTATGGAAAAGAGTGATGTTGCAGAAGACCTTCCAAACTCCCAGACATTTATAATTAAATACTGCATAACGTACAGATTAAATTAAATACCTTTTCAATCATATGCTTTTTTATGCAGTTCCTTTATTGATACCCTCTTCTGTTTAAGCATGCACCTTTGATATCGTGTACCCTTTTCTCTAGGGAGGTCAGCACCTGTTCTTATGTAGTAAGAAATTTTTTTTCCTAAATGAGCATCCTGAGCAGATGAATTTAATCATTAACATATTTATATTTACTGATTTCATTGATGCTTCTCGATAATTTTCATGCATTAGATTTACCTTTATAGTTTTAATGTACTTCATATTTAATGATTTCATGCTTATTTAGGAAAAAAAAAAGTCTACAGCCACCTCCCTCATTGAACAACCTATTCTCTTCATCGCTGCATTGCTGTCTACTGTCCTCACCTTTTTTCCCTACAACATTTTTGCAGCTTCCTGTTGCTAATTTCATCCATATACTCTTTGAGCAAAACCGACTAGGCATAATGTTCAAAATGGTCTCTTGGTTCCCACTTACTCTACTGGGAATGATATTGAAAAGCATCTGTAACTCTGCACTGCGGAACAATAACTTGATGCAATCTATTAGTCTACGTCCTTCAGAGCTTTCTTTCAACAAGAGAAATGAAATGTGGCATGGGGGCTAGCTAAATCTTCATAAATTTATTCAAGTCTGTCTCTCATAGGGAGTCCTGAGGTAGGTGACAAAGGAACGGAGTCATAACAAAGATATGTTAGTGAAAAACATCTGACTTTCTTCCTTAGTTGTCAACTTACAGAATTCCTCCCCCCGTATGTTAATTAGCACTATCCTACTCCTAGTTGAAAAGCAGTCGCTATATGCCTGAGGAGAGTGATATTTTCTTTGAAAGGGTTATATGCATGTCATGCAAAACTTACCTGTCTGATACACTACATCTCAGAACAAAACCAGTTCTGGTGAAGGGCTAGTTTTTGCCTAATGGCAATCTATTACCATTTCAGCTTCTATCCAAATTGCAGTCATCTTTGACTCAAAAAAAAACTCTCCACAAATTCACCATGGAATTGACCAAGGAGAGTCTAAACCTCTGAGAAATGTCATCAACAACCGAATAACATAGATTATGTATTATAATGATATAGAAAATCTAAATATCACAGCCTCAGCTCCAATGTCACCGTTGACAGTGAGATTCTCTAGTTATTGCACCAACCATTAAAATACTTCAATTGACAAATGGGTTTTTAGCATCTATGAACACGTACTTCAGGCCTAATATTCACTATATTGATACAAAGCAAGTAAATTGACCTAAACCTTTTAACAGTGCAGACAGCCTTAGAAAACACCTACTAATAAGCAAACGGCTCATTTTATAGAAATAGTAGAACTGTGCAATAAACTCACTGTAAAAAGTTCTATTTGATTTCCAGATAATGAAATGTTCTACCTGTGTACAAATACTACTGGAAGGAAAAAGTTGTTGTTCTGTTGGTTTGTTTTTTAAGAAAAGCTATTTAAACATAATTAGAACAAACAGTACCCAGCTGGTACCTGTACTTACTCATTGCCCCAGTCCAGCCTCACTGTGAGGTGTCTCTTGACCTCTCGCACCTGATCCTGTGTCAAGTGACCTGACAGCAGCTGTCTACGTAGGTCAATGAGCTCATTCATCACATGGCGCAGTTTGTAGAAAAGATCTACCTTATGTTTCTGTAAAGGCATATTTTTGGGAGGAGAGAGCAAGAAAAGAAGAAAGAAAGAGAAGGGGGGGAGAGAAAGAGAGGAGAAGAGAGAGATTGATAAGTTTGGAAAGAGAAAGAGTGTGAGAAAGAAGAAAGAGAAAGAAAGAGAGAAAGAGAGAGAGATTAATAAGTTACCAAATTTTCATTTAATTACCCTAGCGGAACATTAATCCAGTTTGTACAAGCTTTAAAATATTTATATCAAAAAGTTGTGTTAACTGATGCTATTTAAATTGAATAACTTTTTATTTCTAAAGTTTAGGCTCAATCTGCTAAGGGGTCCATTTTCTGATGGAACCTAATCCTACAGATAAGAGGATTCATTATGTGCAGCACGGGTCACTTATTCCAATCATGTAATAAATTCAAAGTTTTCGATTTAAAGTAACAGAGAGGTGAAAATTTAGTTTTCTGTCAGCAGCTAACTTAATGGTTCTGAACAGTTAGCAACAATGGTTCACCACAACAGAAGACCACTTTTAATATTTTTGATATTTCAACTACTAAAATTTACCCAGGTATCTATATTAGATGAGGGGATATGAATATTCATTTTCTGCACTCTAAAAGGGACTAAAGCAATTAATGACAAAATACACCTGCAAAATTACTTTAAAAGAGGAAAATTACCACAGACAGCAGAAAACCCCCACACTACCACCACCAGGGGGGAAAAAAAAAAAAAAATCTAAACAACACCGCAATCCTTTCCAAAAGAACTAGTATTCTTCAAATATGAAAAAAATCCCCAACCCCAAAACAAACCCCCAAAACACAGACAGAAGTGGAAATACTTTTTTCCCCTGCAGGAAACAACTATATGGGAAGTCCACAAAAAGGGAAGTCTGGTGCTAACAACCAAGGCCACCTACAAGCACCCATAAGATAAGGAGGCATGTCAAAAGCACTCCAGTGTCTGCTAGATGAGAATGGTGCGTCAAGGGGGCTCTTGTCTACACAGCCATGTCTCATACTGCATAAAGTGACCAATGTCAATGAACGAGGATCCCAAGAAGGAAGGGGAAAAAAAAAAAAAAATCTCCTGTTGCGTTGAATGCTAGTTTTTTAATCAACTAAGCTCCATTCCTACCTGTATGCAAAACTTCAAGTGTTTGAATCTCACTTGGGGAAAACACTGACTAGATGGACTGAAACTGAGCCTTCACAAGCTAGTGCTGTCTTGATCGCATTTCTGCTTGTAAATGAGTGTTTATAAAGCTCTCTAAATAAAGATACCTGCATTTATCAAGACTAGATCTGATAGAGGAACACCCACAAAAAAAAAAAAAAAAGGGTTTTCTATAGCAACATATTACCAGAAAAAAAATGTTTTTCACTTGTTTTACCAAAAATAGGTAAGATGAGATGAAAAAAATAATTTCCATCTACTTGTGTTTGTTTTCCTACAAGACCACTAGATTTGTATGACTTAGGAAAACAGATTTCACTGCACTCCATTTTGATCAGCAATTTGTTAATTTCTCCGACCCTGATTACACATCTGTTTTGCTGAAGCAGGTTAAGCACAGATGGAATCATCTGCTGTTCTTATCAAACAGTTTTGAGATGAAAAGATGCACCATCTTTCAACTATAAATCAACATTGGTTCTGGTCCTGCCTGAAAAAATGAAATATAGACATCACATCCAACAGAATGACATATATTTCAGGGCTGGAAATACTTATTCTAGGAAGATAATAATGCATAGCTGGTAAGTATAAAATTACTAGATTTGTGTTTAGGTTTTTTCACTAAATGTAGTCCAAAGTAAGTCCGATATAAGTTGAAGATGACAGTAGGTATAGGAAATGTCCATTTTTATATGTTATTTAAGTGAACAAGAAAAGGTTGTAACTTCTTCTAACACAAGATGAAGACAATGGAGTTTGGGACTATCAAATAAGCAAATTAGGCATATCTATCAACCAACCAGTTGGCAATGAAATGATCATGAGAATCAGCTCCAAAATCATCATAATCAGACTTCCCAAATAAACCTGCTGAAAGAGCCACTCCCTCACTCTTGTAATGATGGTTCAAGACTAACAGTGAATTCAAGTCCAGAACACTATGCTGGTTAAATTACTACATGTTCTGGAGTTATTTTTACATGGTTTTTTTTTACATAAGTATCAGAAGTACTTAATTCAAATACAAATAAATGAGAAATGAGATTATACAATACAATTTTGTAAAAGCTAGTCACATTAGGTCCTACGCAATGATCAAAAAAAAAAACCCAAAGAAAAACCCTCAAACTCAAACCTCTCCTGAACCTCAAACACCTCTCATGTTCCACGATCATGACAATATGCCCTTTTCAGCTTTAGTTCTCAGACTTATTCTTCAAAAAACATTTCATCTGCTTTAAACAGAATGAGCAAGTATTGACAGACAGAGAGCTAAAGATATGGTGTCCTTTTCCAAAAATACAAGGTCCCCTATAAGGAAGGAAGAAGAGGTATCAGAAAGTGGAAAGCTAGAGGAACGGCAGCTGTGATCTCAGGCAAACAGTTACGAAGTGAACCATAGATGCAAGACCCATGACAGTGAAGAAAATACTTGTGAGAGAGACAGGAGAGCTGGAACAGAGTTGAAGGCAGCTTAATTCCAGGCTTGCAGGCAGTAAAGAGTTTGAAGCACTCAAAAAACTGTTTATAATGCCCCTCCTCATACTACAAGAGTCTAGTGACTAATAAGCTCCATTTGGGATAGAGGGAGGGAGATGCACATGTTTAATGACTTTTCTCTGCCTTCTCTCTTTCAAGAAAAAAAGACCTTCAAAATTCAACACTAAGCTAAGCTGATCAGGATTCCTACCCCCATGTAAAGAAAAATGCTTAAAGTGAAACACATGATCCTGGACACCACATTTCCAGAAAAACTAATTTTAAGCATTAGAGCCATTCAAGTGAATTTAGTCAGAGTAACACCATAAACAGACCCGAAACTTCATCATCTTGTTAGAAGCTAAATAAAAAAAAATGAAAGTAATCTGATACGTGTTAATTGTTTTACAGTAACTTTCATACAACCTATAACTTCTCATTTTTCATCTAGCTTTGTCACAAGCTACCAAGCAACGAGCACTTCATCAGTCCATCCAGAATGATCTGCTGTGCACATTTATGAACATATTTGGCAAATGTTTCGCATCCAGAATATAAAAGTAAGTATTTATGCAAAAATTTTTATGGTAATAATTAAGGTCTGTCAGGGAGAAAGAATCCAGATAGCCTTAAATTGAGGACTCTCTTTGTACAAGCAGCACAAGTCTGTCCTGTAGCACATCTTGTTGCCTTATTTTACTATCGCCAGATACAAAACCATTTGCTGTACTTCCCTGATGTGTCACTACTAACAAGTAAGGCTTATCAATGCTTGGATAATCTTCATGTGTACAGCTACACATCAAAAAGTGGAATTCTGGCAATATTTTTTTTTCTTTTAATGACTCCATATTAACTCTATGGAGATGAGAAGTCAGAAGAGGGTTTTGGTGTTGTGATGGGTTGACCTTTACCAGCTGCCAGGCCCCCACCCAGCTGCTCTCTCACTCCCCCTCTTCAACAGGCCGGGGGGGGGGATAAAATGAAAATATTTGTGGGTTGCAATAAAGACAGGGAGCTCACTTACCAATTACCATCCCAGCAAAACAGACTTAACTTGGGGGAAATTAATTTAATGTATTGCCAATTAAAACAGAGTTGGGTGGTGAGAAACAAAGACAAAAAAACCAAAACCCCCTTGTCCCCACCCACCCTCTTCCCAGGCTCAACTCCACTCCTTCATTCCCAGCTCCTCCACCCCTCCTGTCCCCCCAGCAGGGGAATGGCGGGAGCCATGTGCATCAGCCCATAGCAGCTCCTCCCTGCTGCTCCCTTCTCCTCACACTTCTCCCCTGCTCCAGCGTGGTTCCTGCCCAGGGGCTGCAGTCCTTCAGGACAAACCTGCTCTGCTGTGGTCCTCCCCACAGACTGCAGTGTGGACGCCTGCTCCGCCGCCTGTTCACCTCCTTCCCTCCTCCTCCTCCTCTGGCCCAGGTGTTCATGGGGCTGTTTCTTGCTCCTTTTCCCCTCATCCTCACTGTCTGTGCAGCCACTTGCCCCTTCTTAAACGTGCGCTCCCAGAGGCACCACCAGCTTTGCCAGCGGGCTCAGCTGTCCCTGCAGCGGGTCTCTTGTGGAACCAGCAGAACTGGCCTCTTCCCATGGAGACATCCCTGCTGCCAACACCTGGGCACAGCACCCGATGCAGGTGTTGTGGGTTTTTTTTCAACAGGTAATCACAAAATAAACCTGCACTCACACGAACACAAACCTGTTTCATGCTTCGGTGCAGTAACACAAACTCCCTGTTTCATGCCTATGGTGGCTTTGAAATGCTAAGGCTGCCTCTGTCATTATTCTCTAAATAGATACCACATAATATGAAAATATATAAAAGACTGGTATATTATGGAAGATGACCTATTTATAGTCATTTTGTTACCATGACTTCATTTACCACTACTGTAAAGAAGTCAGGATTTTGCCTCTCTCAAGAGCAGTCCCTTCAGACATTTCCTCTAGAATTGCCTTAGGCTATAATGGGGGAGAGGGGCACCAAAAATTCTTTTCCTTATAGAAGCGAGTAGCTTTTCCCAGGTTCCTTGTTATGGATTTTGGTATCTAAATTCGATATTAAAGCCTGCAAGCATCATCAGCACATGAAAGGAAATATCAAAGCTGCAAACAACAATCATTCCTTTCTTTTCAGTTTTGTCTGGATTTTTTAATTAACCAAATTATTTTATAGTAAAGCTCTGTTGGTATTTATAGATTTGTGCAATATTTATAGTTTAATCTTACCCCGAATCTCTAATATTATTACCATGCAAACCTTAAACACTATTTATCAAATTAGATAGTATTCATCAAGTGCCTGATGATGAATAAAGGCCAGACTTTACAGGTCAATACAAAGATGTCTCAGGAATAGGGAAAGGAACTGAAGTAAAACTTGTGTGGGAGATGGGGATAGTATGCAGGTATCAAGAGTGGCACCCGCCGAAAAGCAAAGGAATTTGAGAACACAATTAATACTTGCATATATTCTTGTGTTCTACAATGTGTGCCTAAACATCTAGTCCTGTTTTATTACAGAACTAAAATGGACTTTAATAACAGTTAAAAAATACAGAAAACAAATAGGGAAAAGTAACATCAGGCACGAATAAAAAGTTAACTAAATTACAACTTCTCCCAATTAAAACTACAAAGTACATTTACAAAGGGTTGTGGTACCACCCTGGCGTTTTCACAAGAGCCTGAGGTTGAGCTCACACGTTTTCAACAGCACACCATTAAACATTCAATGAAAACCATCAGTCTTTCAAACAAGTAACAGACTGAGAAAGGAGGGCACCTCAGTTTTGGCTTATTTGCATTCTTCTATCCTGAAGTTCTCTATTTATTAGTAAGAAAGCATTAACATGAATAGCATTTATTCTCTCCTGCGAATATTCATAGCTTTTAGCTTCAAACAGAAATTATTTACTCGAATATAAATCTGTTTTAAATGGATTCTCTACTGTATTCACAGAGGGCATTTCAATTTACAGCGTGTATTAAGGCAGAGTAAATTAGAGTGACAGAAAAAAACTCACTCACATTGTTACTAGTAAATTCTTCACACTTTTGCCAATGAAAATGTCTAAAATAGCTTTAAATACTGACACATGACAAAGGGAAAACTTAAGCAGTAAAAAAGACTGATGGAATATCAATAAAGAAAGCAAAAGCAGAGCAAAACAACAAAATAAAGCCTTTACAAGATAAGCAGAGATGTTGCTACAAGCTTTTCCTTTAAATTACATTAAATGACATATCTGACTCGCTGTACACCATACTTCAGTACAGTAACTTTTTTCTGGATATATTATGTCCATATGCTTCTTCCAAATAGTGAAATCCTTGAGCTAAGAGCTAAAAAGATATGTTGAATTTACATCAGCAACTTCATGAAAAGGTTCCTTGCCACTCTTGGCAACAACCCAAGTAGGAACTCAAGAATTCTGGCTTTCCCTGAGTCGCAAAAAAAAAAAAAAATCTTAAAAGAATGAAACCTGTGATATGAAGTCTTAAATCATACAGAAGCTGATTTTCTGTGGGCATGCTCATACTAGCAGTATACATGCAAACTCTTTTCACCACTCATTATTCCCACTACTTCTCTGAAATGTACTAGAACTTTCATTTGTGCAGAACTTGTGCTAACCTCCTCCTCTACTTAAGAGCAGTTAACCTGCTTTACCAGAAACTTTGTACAGCAAAGGAACAATCGGATCACCTCCAAAATACTTTCAGAACTTCCTCAGATTGCACATTTCCACAAGAAAAAAATTTTTTTAAATGTGATTACATTAAAATCCTTTATCATAAACAGAAAACAATAATTATTTGATCAGCTCCAAAAACGAAATGGTGTATTTAAATCAAAGCTATCTACCAACAAGTCCAAAAACCTGGCGATACGCTGTATCTGTTGCAAACCAATAGAATACCCTACAGCTTTTCATAGCTATAAACATCACGCTGAGAGGAACCCAGGTAACATTACAGCAATAGCAACATTTAAGGTAATAACATCACACAGAGGAGGACCAGCCTTCATAATATCATCAAAGCTATTTGCTCTTGAGAAAGGCTGTAGTCTTCCCTAAGATCTCCATCACTCTCTATGAAGGACAGTGGGTAATATTTAAACCTGTTATCACAATGCTCTGTATTTACCAAACCAACCCATCTCAAGTTCAGCGCTCTCCACAGAATATTATGAAGAAAAATATATTTATGAAGGGTTAGTATCATGCTACTGCCCTTCTTCAAGAAGAGAAGTTTTTTCCTATTTGTTCGTATCACCTCACAGACCTTAAATGTCTAACTTAAAGATGCAATTCAGAATCTATTTTTATTGATAGTAATGCAGTATGGTACAAAGAAAATTCTATTTTCAATTTCCTTTACAAACAACTTTTCCACTTCAAAAATCAGTTATGCCATCTATGTAAATAACTCCAAGTACAAGTTATTACACTCACTAGCAGTCAAGACGTGCATCTTGACTCATAGCTTTTCCTTATTTACAACTTCAGATACCCAAGTTGTCTAATACAGCAACTTGGGACAAGTAACAGATGACAACACTTAACAGTTACAGAAACAATTTTAAACAAATCTGACACTGCTTTGGTGTCTGACTTCATGCCATTAGTATTCATATGCTTTTGTTACTTTTAAGCTCTATATCATTGAGAAATGCAACTTGGCCAGAACAAGACAGGTATTCTGGGTGTAAATTAGTGTTGTTTAAGTTTTTTTGGTTACATTGTTTAAGTTTCTTGGAAAAATACAGAGGCAAAGAAGGGAGGTTGGTCCTCTCCAGGAAAAATAAGGAGGGGCTCTGTGCGGTAATTACCCTGAGAAGAGGAAAAATTTGGTTGAAGAAATACCCTAAAGCGACCCTCTGTCTCCAGCCCACCCCCATCCTGGCTGCCACTGATGGTAGCTGAGGGCTGGAAAAACCTACATAATGAGATTGTGGAAGAGACTGCAGCTTACCATTATTTTGTTGAAATTCAATTGAAGTTCCTAATTCTTTAGGAGTAACAACAACATTAACCTCCTGTCATAACATCATAATAAACTTTTAACAAAGCTTAAGGAAATGGAATTGAATGGGATAATTATTCTGATAAACTTAGAGGTTTAATTCTTCATTCTTCAATTCTAATACTGTAAAAAAACAAGTGACATTAACACTCCCACCCTTTTCAATCTATATTACATTTATTGAAGCCAGTTCCAAATCCTTTGCATATTAAATGTACTTAATTTGTTTTCATTTTGAAATGTAAGAATATACAATTTAAGTTTATTTTCCCTTCTGAGGAAAAAAAATCTGCATGCAAGGGTTTTGTTATTTAATCAAGGATGATTTCTTGGTTTTTAGTTTCCTGGTGTCTCCCCCCATTTTTGAATAGCTTTATCATGTCATATAACTGTTAAAGGACACAAGACGACAATACATTTTGTTTTATTATATTTCTTCAGAAGTATTACTAACTAAACTAGATAAATAAGTCAACCTTCTGAAAGATAATACAGTAAGGAAAGAGCCCAAGAACATGAAAGAGGCTTCCTTTTCCCAGCATGTAGCCCCACATATCTCTCTGAATAAGATCAGCACAACTAAAACAGAAATATGAGTGGAGTGAAGTCTGTAAACCAACTACAGGGGAAAAAAAAAATCTCTGACATACATATAGCTGATTTTTGCAGCTGATACTTCTGTTATGCCTCTGGAAGATGTATAAAGACCTTCTGTGTCGAGTATTCATAGGTTACATTTTCAAGACCCTCTCTGAGCTTGAAAAGCATAATTTTCCTTTTCTACATGAAGAATAAATTATCCTGATTGCAAGACTGTAAAGTTTGGGGGTTTGAGAACAACTAGAAATAACATGAGACTTATGATAACATCTCCAAATTGGACAACACTGAAAATACCTGTTCAAGCATGTTGCTAGTCATTCAACACCATTGCCTCCACAAAAGACAGAACCATCAAAAGTGATGAAGTGCTGCGTTTGACAAAGACCATTACCCTCTCACTGCATCACCTACATAGACCTTTGGTTATTCTGTAACCAGCAGAAACCATTACAGAATGATTGAGGCTGGCAGGGACCTTGGGAGGTCATCTGGTCCAACCCTCCTGTTCAAGCAGAGTCACCCAGAGCAGGTTGCTCAGGGCCACGTCCAGACAGCTTTTGAATATCTCCAAAAATGGAGACTCCATTACCTCTCTGGACAACCTGTTCCAGTACTTGGTCACCCTCACAGTACAAGTGTTTCTTTATGGTCAGACAGAACCATCTGTATTGCCTCTTGCCCCATCACTGGGCACCACTAATAAGAGCCTGGCTCTGTCTTCTTTACACCCCTCCTTCAGGTATGTATACGTTTCGCTGATATCGCCCCTGAGCCTTCTCTTCTCCAGGCTGAGCAGTCACAGCTCTCAGTGTTTCCTTGTATGTGAGATGCTCCAGTCCCTTAACCATCATAGTGGCCCTTTTCTGGACTCTCTCCAGTAGTTCCATCTTTCTCTTGTACTGGGCATCCCAGACCTGGACACAGCACTCCAGGTGTGGCCTTACCAGTGCTGAACGGAAGGGAAGGATCGCCTCCCTCAACCTGCTGGCAATGTTCTTTCTAATACAGCCCAGGGCACAGTTAGCCTTCTTTGCCGCAAGGGTGCATTGCTGCCTCACGGTCAACTTGGTGTCCACCAGGACTCCCAGGCCCTTTTCTGCAAAGCTGCTTTCTAGTGGGTTGGGTCCCAGCATATTCTGCTGCCTGGGGGTATTCCTGCCCAGGGGAAGGACTTTGCACTTTCCTTTGTTGAACTTCATGAGGTTCCTATCAGCCCATTTCTCCAGCTTGTCCAGGTCCCTCTGGATGGAAGCACAACCCTCTGGTGTACGAGTCACTCCTCCCAGTTTTGTATCATCAGTGAACCTGCTGAGGGTACACTCTGTCCTATCACCTAGATCATTAATTAAGATGTTGAACAGGACTGGGCCCAGTACTGACCCCTGCGGTGCTCCACTAGTTACTGGCCTCCAACTAGACTTTGTTCTACTGATTACCACCCTCTGGGCCTGGCCATCCAGCCAGTTTTCAATCTACCTCACTGTCTACTCATCTAGTCCAAATTTCATCAGCCTCTCTATGAAGATCTGATGGGAGACAGTGTTGAAAAGCCTTCTTAAAGCCAAGGTAGACAATATCCACTGCTTCTCCTCATCTGCCAAGCCAGCCATTTCCTCATAGAAGGTTATCAGGTTGGTGTGTTTTCCCTTTTGTGAATCCATGCTGACTACTCTCAGTCACTTTGTCCTTCATGTACCCAGAAATGTTTTCCAGGATTAGTTATTCCATCACCTTCCCAGGAACCAAAGTGAGGCTGACCAGTCTGTAGTTTGCTGGGTTCTCCTTGCTCTTTGTGAAGACAGGAGTGATATTTGCTTTCCTCTAGTCCACAGGCACCTGTCCCGATTGCCATGATCTTTCAAAGTTGATTGACAGTGGCCTCACAATGACATTTGCCAGCTCCCTCAGCACTTGTGGGTATATCCCATCAGGGCCCATGGACTTATGTACGTCTAGCTTGCTTAAGTATTCCCAAGCATGATCCTCTTCCACCAACGGTAAGTCCTCCTTGCTTGAGACTGTCCCCTGGCCTCTGGGACCTGGGATTTCTGAAGGCTGGGGAAGACTGAGGTGAAGGAGGCATTCAGCACCTTACCCTTTCCACTTCCAGTCTCCAGGGCCCCTGCCTCACTCAGCAGCTGGCCTACATTTTATTGTTTATGCACTTATAGAAGCCCCTTTTCTTGCCTTCAACATCCCTTTGTCAGACGTAGCTCCAGGTGGGTTTTTGGCTCTCCTAACCCTGGTCTCTGCATGCTTGGATAGTGTCTCTAGATTCCTCCCAGATTCCTTGTCCCTGCTTCCACCTTCTATACTTCCTTTTTATGTTTGAGTTTTGCTAGGAGCTCCTTGTTCATCCATGCAAGCCTCCTGGCATCTTTGCTTGACTTCCTGCATGCTGGGATGGACTACCCTTGCTTGAGCTTGGACAAGGCGATTCTTGAAATAGCCAAGTTTCTCAGATCCCTCTTCCTTCCAGGGCCTTACCCATGGGACTATTTCAAGCAGATCTCTGAAGAGGTCAGAGTCTGCTCTCTTGAAGTTCAGGGTTGTCATCCTGCTTTTTGCCCTGCTGCCTCCTCTCAGGATCTTGAGCTCTACCATCTCAAGGTCACTGCAGGTAAGGATGCCTTTCACCTTCACATGCCCTTCCTCGCTTGTAAATATGAGGTCCCAGCAGTGAATGAGCTTTAATAAGCGGAACTAAAATTGGTATCAAATGTTCCCTGCTCATATCATCACCTTCCATTTTCCTTGTAGACTTGTGTCCCGTTTACATAAAAATCACAGTCATAATGGTACTTTACATCCCAAAATATATTTGCTGAATTGCATGGTCTTCCAAAGGGAGAATTATCTTGATCCACAGCAAGCATATTTCTTTTTCCCCCAGAAGTTCTGGTGCCACAAAGCTTGGAATGTTGGTAAATCTGGCTGAAAGAGGAGGACTTTCAACCTCCTGCTGCCATCTCTGTTACAGTCATTCAAAATGCCTCCTGCTGGAACCACTGTCTTTGAGTGCCAGCACAAGCCACTTATCTTCTGATACATTAGAAAAGGGGAAGCTGTACAGCCTCCATCTGAAAAAGATATAAATCTGGGAATTTGAGGAAGACACTGCATTCAATACTAACTGGCAGTATTTACCTGTCAGAGAGGTAACAAATGAAAACATTTTGCTCTGAAAGAAACTGAAGCAGTATTGAATAAGTGTGGAAGCCTCTACACTTCATACTTTTAGTAGGCTTTTTACCATTATTTAAATGCAAAAGAACTTACAACATTCAAAAGAAAGCTTCCTACCCATGACTAAATGGCTATATTCTTTTGCAAATACAATAAATTCCCCCCCGCCCCCCATCAGTATTTTAAGGTCATTTTCTGCATGACAGAGAAATTATATTACCTTTCATATCAGTTTAAAGTAGAGTTAAATGCTTTTGTTTCCACTTTGAGTAAACATATCTTTATATTAATAATTAACATTCACACTAATTAACAATAGTCAAGCTGTCTAAATTACAACTTACATGATAAATATCTATCAAGAAACTCAAACTAATTACAGTATATAACAAGTGCTGTCAGATCAATATTTTCCCTTTAGCAGTGCCTTACACTGGTGTGCCAAATTCTAAAGCTGAAAAATATTTTCTCCCCAAGCATTTCCATTGCATTTAAGTTAAACATCTGCTCTTTCAATGCTATTTACACACTTAACAGGAAACTTCACATCCAGTGGAGTTCAAGTGTATAACCTGATACTTTCATCCTTTTTCCAGCTTCTCTCATAATGTCACACAGCACACAAAATTAATATTCTCATTCATGCACATGGAGTGGTCTAGAAGCAGTACTACTGCTTTGGACCTGACAAACACAGCAGTAAGAGAAAAAATTTCAAAAGAAATCACAGGGTCTGTAGGACTGGGTCAATATATGTAATCTTAAATGTCTCTAACAAATCTTTGTCTCTGTTAGGATGTTCATGAAGGTCATGCAATACAAGTTCATTATGTTAGAGAAAATTTTGCCAAAAGCCAGGTTTTAAAGTTCTATTAGGAACACCTAAAATGTTATGGAAAAAACCCACAAGCGAAACACACACTATTATTCCAATAAAATATAGAATATAGACCATTATTTGCAGACCAGTTTGATTAATACATTTTGTAATTAATGGTCCTGGGCATGATGCCACCATTTGTCCAGCAACATTTCCGTGAATCCCTAAAGAAAATGGCTGAATGTATTCCAACAGTTTTCCAACTACATGCTTCTCATGTGAATTTAAAAAAGTAAAGACATTTCAGTATTGTTCATCTGCAAAAACGTTTCAGCTATGCTTCTCATAGACAGGTTCCAGTAAATTTCACTCCTCCAAAAGGGACAATTTCAACTTCAGAGGAACAGTTCTAAGTAAAAAAGCATATTGGTTTCTCATGCCTTCACCTGTGATGGCATCTGTCATTTTCTTTATGATTTTGGTCACAGAGATCTGTTTCAGAGTCAGTAAACAACATGAAAATTGTGTTTTTATTGTATATTATTTATTCTGCAAAGAACTACTTCGTAATATCATTAACAACATTTACTGCAATTCCCACATTTCTACACAGATAAGTATTCAGTATAGCTTCCTTAAATTACAATAAGAAATGAAAAATTACATAACTGTAATTACAAAATCCCACTTCTTGTTCTTAAAATCTTGACTTTAGATTAAGAGTATCGTGCTGTTTAGATAGAGATTAATAGGAAGTAAAACTTACATTCACATTTTACCTGTAGCATTTATTCTTGTGCAGTTAAAGGCAATGTAGGCAATACAACGTATCTTTTTATAGGCTGTGAATGGACTGAATCCACCAGATTTACCTGATACACTGAAAACCAAGATGAGCTAAGGTTTATAAGATTTACCTTTCTGTCAGGGGAGGACAACTGAACCAATGCTACTGATAAAATCTCAACTGCTTTACACACGTTAAAAACATTAATCCTAATCCTTTTTTTTAAGAAGAGGGGAAAAAAAGAGCAAGATGAAAAACCAGAATATCTCCCTGATTTATTAGAAAATTCTAATACTGAACCTTAACTGAAGAAGCTTCCAAAATCAGATACCACTGTCCAGCAGAGGAAAATACTTTACAGAAGATTACAGCGCATTCACCTAGCAATTTAAATAGAGAAACAATCCATTTCTACTATTTCACACAGATGTTTAGCACAACTTTAATCCATCCTGGAAGTCTTAATTTTGCCTGTATTAAATAATTACTTGGCAGAGTTCAGAAAATAACACAACTTTTTTTCTAAAATGAAGACCAGGAAGAAGTGAAATTATTTACATTTTATTTTTAAGTTCAGAATTTTTTTTGGAAGGTAAGCCAATCACCCAAATCAATCTTCCAACTTAAAAATCTTCAGATTTTCAAATTTTCTGTTTCTGTTCTGCATTATAATGCAATTATTTTTATTCAAACACCTGATATTAAATATAAAATTGGGAGAAAGTTAAAATCAGAATTCCCTTATACATGACTATTTTCTCCTTACTGAGAGTGATGATTCTTTATAGTTCTTTGAGCTATTTCAATCTATGCAAACTCATATTGATGTATCAACATTTTTAACAGTAATGCTCATTTGTGTCTCAGACACATTATATGCCTCCCCCAACTATTACGAAAAAGGAAAATGAATGCAGGAGCCACAGCTCTTACTTATGCAAACTTTCTATGATACTCCTACTTCAGAGCATGGCAGAAGGAGAAATAAAGGGCAGGTCATGGGATCCACACACTTAAAACAACAACTGTTACTACTGACTAAATAACTGTCCTTTCTTATGTGTTCACGTTCAGATTTTAACGTTTATACATGATGAACAAAATTTTTCCTAAAGAGAAGAATCCAAAGAATACCAGTTGTGTCAATGACTAGTACCATTTGGCTGGAGCCTCTGCCTCAGCTGCCAGGTCAAGGACACAACGCTAGTATAAGCAGAAGTTGTTTCATTTGGCAACCCCGCCAATACCGACATCTCTGAGGCACGCAGGCAGTGCTGGCTACGCTTAGGTGCAGAGCATCTCTGTGTTTTAGGGAAGATGCTTCCAGACAGCCCATAGCAAATGGAAATGTGCTGTATGATCAACTCAGATACTCTGTGACAAGATGGTTTGGGTTTCAGAACAGCCAGGAATATTGTTAAGAAGAGTCTGATCCATCAAAGCAAAACTTACATAAACAAGTAATTTCTTCTGCCTTGACAGTAAATGGAGCACCACATACAGCCTCAGGAAGAATACTGGTAAAATAATAACTGATTCAAATGCAAGCTAAAGCTAAGCTCCTTCACTCTATGAAAGAAGGTGTGAAGCAGACTAGCTGTAAACTCTGGCACTGAGCCGACAGCCACCTCATAATACAGCAGGACTGAAAATATAAATTACAATTTAGTAGTTGAACAAAACGCACAAAAAAAAGTAGAATGCGGCAAGTAGGATGTAAGTTATAAATAAAGCCTGTTTTCAAATACCTGTTTTTACTTGTTCTGTAAAATATGCAAGCTTTTGGTAAATAAAAAATTAAAATAGTTAAAAGATGAGAGGCAGAGCTGCAAATAAAAAGCTAAGAGAAAACAGGTACAACTCCCAGGATAAAGAATTAATTCAAACCTCTTCAATTTAAAAATGTTTGTTCAATATGTGACAATAACACTGCAAATATTTTTAATGGACCTGTGGCTGCCAGCTGTTAAAACTGCAGATTTTAAACAAAGATCCCAATAACATCAGAACAAAAACATGTTTTTCCACTTACGGCATCTCATTATTATAAAAAACAAGTATCAAAGCACTCCTGTTAATGTGGAATATTGAGATTTTTTTTTTCATCTATTTTAAATAGAGACACCTTCTGAGACAGAAGTTAGGTGTTTTCACCAGTGCTTAAAATGTAATAACATGCTCCACAGACGAAAGACAAAAGGAAAGGAAGAAAAATATCATTACACAGGCTAACTCTCAGCTTAGGTATAATGGTTAAAAACTCCAGTTAATAAACAACAGTCAAGCATTCTGTCAGCATTATTTCTTGACTGAAACACAGCACACCTGGCAATGCAGTACCCTCAAGTACACTACTGATTCTCAACTGCCGAATCAGTACAGTCTCAAAAGCAAAAGAACTAGCTGTTGACTCACCCTTACACCTTTCCACAGAATCTGGATGATTCTGGTGATCTCCCACTCAAAGATATCCAAAATATCTGCTGTTCTCTACAGTGTTTGAAACACAAGTAAGCCAAAAAAAGGACTGAATGTCAATCTTTTCCACAGTTTATATATAAATAGCTGAAAAGCGTGTCTTTGCCAAGTAGATAAAAGTAATCAAAAACCACAAAGAACATGTTTAAAGGGGTACAAGAATTAGCACGTCATCTCTGAAAGACATCACTAGAGAAAGACTCCTAAAAAACTATTAGACTTTTGCAGACAATTCTCTTGCCTGAAAGAATATAAAAGACATCAGTGCAGTATATCCACTACTTCTTAGCATTTTTTTTTTGTATTTCAGTAATGCTGTTTTTCAACACAGCTGGTCCTGACTAAACAGATTTAAAGATTCATCAATTCCAAGACTATAAAGGATTATTGTGATTATCTAGTCTGACTTCCTGCAGGGCACATGCCATAGAAACTCGCTCACAGATTGCTGCAACATACTTCCTCTGAGATAATGTGGCAACAGTTCATCTAAAATACAATCCAGTCTTGTTTTAAAGATATCAGTAATAAAGAAGCAACTGCTTTCCGTTATTAATTTATTGTTAATTACCCTAATTATTAAAAAGTGGCTTCATCTCTATTCTGAATTTGCATGGCTTCAGTTTGTAAATACTGGTCTTTGTTATATCTTTTTTGACAGAACTGACAGATTGGGACAGATTTTTGACGGATCACCTCAATTAGCAATCATCTACCTGAAGCCTTTCTCCATGTACCCATTTATAAGTCATAAATAGGCTAACTCCTCACTGAACTTCTGCAGTTGTCTGAATAAATGTACAAAGTAATTTCTTAACTCTACTCATCAGGCTTCTACTGGAATATTATTCTCACTCATATATTTACTTCTCTAGATATATATTTTTATCTATTATACATTGAGAAGGTATGGATAAACAGGTGATTCTTTAAAGCAATAATGAGAATATCCAGAAGACATAATATATTCTAAAGATTAGGTTTGACTGTTTAGTCTAAAAATGACAAGAATTAGAAAAACAACTTAAATTATAAACTTGCAGGAAAGAGGAATGGAATAATCTTTTCTCCTTGTCCAAGGCAAGTAGAATAAGAAATAACAAGCAGTAAGGAGATTCACCATAGACTTCAGAAAAAGTCTTTAACAGTATGGGCCAAAAAGTACAGCGCTTTTTGAGAGGTTGCAAAATATCCATCAGTAGAGACTTTTTTTTTTAATAACAGGCAAGACAAGCACATGTTGAAAACGCCATGGTTAGAAATTAACTTGCCTTAAAGGAGTTAGATGGATAGATATAGCACATGTTCTCCAGGAGATGTGCCCTGGCTGTGCCAGGCCAATTATCTTTTCTGACCTCAAGAAAAGATAGGTAACCTTAAGATCCATTCTAGGTCCTCCCTCCTATTCTAGATTCCCCCTCCTATCACTCCTTGCCTTGATAGAATCAAGTACTGTATATCACCTCTGAATCTTTCTAGCTTTTCCACATCTATTCTGAAGAGGACACTGCAGAATCAGTAGCAATTGCTCAACGATCACCTCATTTAGTCTATATGGAGAGATTTTCAATTACTCTCCTCCTCTGCCCCCCTGCCTATAAAGGCAAGACTTCTTATCCTCTTAGCTATCAAAATCAAGAAAGAGGCTGATGTTCATTTGGTTAGCCATAATAATGTTTCATCATGTTAAGTGTCATTGCACCTCAGGACACAAACACCATCTGTAGGTCCTTTCTATATTTGGAGGTATTAGAATAGATGCTGTTTAAATGAGCCAAGTATCTGACAGAAACCGTACAATTTCTGAACTAATCATTATTTAACTTCCTAGTTCTCCCTCATCAGCAAATTTTATGAGACTGCATCAATTTTTTCTGATTCCTATTATAAGAATAGTGAATAACACTGGGACAAGAACACACCCCTGCAGGTCCTATTACAAGCAGCACATCTGAATAACAGTTCTCCCTTTTCAACTGCTTTATCAATTCACCTGTTTTTAAACCATTTAATAAACGCTGTATTCAATTCTGCACTGTTAATTTCTTTAATCATAGTGTCAAGGGAAGGTTAGTTAATGCCTGCAGAAGTCCTACATTTATTAACTTTATCAATGCAACTTGATCAGATTTACGGACATGCATGGTTTCTCTCTCTGACATGGCTGACAATTTCTGAAGAGAAGGCTCACACTAGAAAACAGGTAAACTCCAGTATGAAGTTTTAAGATTTGAGGCCAGAAAAGATAACTGGCCTGGGACAGCCAGGGCACACCTCCTGGAGAACACGTGCTATAAGCCATGTTGGTGAGATATGGACTGGACAAATGGATTGTAAGTTGGGTGGAAAGTCGGCTGGACTGCCAGGCTCAGAGGGTGGTCGTCAACAGTACAGAGATCAACTCGTGGCTGGTTCGTAGTGGCATCCCTCAGTGTGCCAACATCTTTACTAACAATCTGGATACTGGAATACACTCAGACACTTTGCAGATGATACCAAGCTTGGGGGAGCAGTCACTACACTAGAGGTTGGAAAAACAGACCAACAAGAACCTCGCAAAGTTCTTCCAAGGCAAATACGAAGTCCTCCTCATCTGGGTTTGGCTGGGATAGAGTTAATTTTCTTTATAGTAGCTAGTATGGGGCTATGTTTTGGATTTGTGCTGAAAACAGTGTTGATAACACACTGATGTTTTAGTTGTCGCTAAGTAATGTTTGCACTAGTCAAGGACTTTTCAGCTCCCCATGCTCTGCCAGGTGCAGAAGAAGCTGGGAGGGGGCACAGCCAAGACAGTTGATCCAAACTGACCAAAGGGCTATTCCATACCATATGATGTCATGCTCAGTATATAAAGCTGGGGAAGAAGAAGGAAGGGGGGGACGTTTGGAGTGATGGCGTTTGTCTTCCCAAGTAACCATTACAAGTGATGGAGCCCTGGTTTCCTGGAGATGGCAGAACACCTGCCTGCCCATGGGAAGTAGTAACTGAATTCCTTACTTTGCTTTGCTTGTGTGTGTGGCTTTTGCTTTCCCTATTAAACTGCCTTCATCTCAACCCACGAGTTTTCTCACGTTTACTCTTCTGATTCTCTCCCCCATCCCAGCAGGGGGGAGTGAGCGAGCGGCTGGGTGGTGCTTAGTTGCTGGCTGAGGTTAAACCACGACACAAGCACAGCAATAATCAAGTTCCACAATAGAAGAGTTGCGATAACCAATATAATAACCCCTGCCATTAGACTATTACCAATGACACAAAACCTCTTTTTATTAGTAACCACTCATTTATTACATTAAAGTGTAACACTGTGGCAGCACAGCCAGTTTAATCCACCAGAAATACGTTGCCAAAAAAAAGCAAGTAGTCACAAAACCCCTCATTGTCTGAACCTGTTGTCTCCTTTCCACGCACTGTGACTGGCACTTGTACAGTGAGCCCCATTTAGAATCTAATCCGCCAGAAAAACAGCAACAGAATTAAAGATGGTTAGCATTCAGCCAGATAATTTCTTAATTCCCACTGCACAGCCACACAGACACTAGTGTATGCATAAGTGCAATAAGCAGCATACATTACGAAGCCTGGCTTCTCAAAGCTCATTCCTGTCTGAATTACCTTCTGCTTCACAATATGGCCGAAATCGCACTGCAGTCCCTCCTATGGCAGGAGCAATAAAATTATATTTCTTCCCTCTACACTGCCACTTATTTCCTAGAAAATTAATTTTTTGGTTGGACTGAGTTAGAATTGGTAAAGAGATTCAACATAATAGGACAGGGGGGTAGAAGAAAGAATGAAAGGAAAGGGGATTGTCTAGAGTATTCAAAGGAACACCCATCAGAACGCCCCGGCCAGGCCAACTTGAGGACCTCGAACAAAAGATGATTCATAAGGTACAGCTTTCTGATTTCCTATAATAAAATGGGAGAACTCCGTCAGAAATATGGTGGTTTTCACTGCACAATACTGTTCTCAAAAAAAAAAAAAGCAACAGCATCAAATTTAGCATCATCTGCTAACAATACACTGAGATAGTACCACTGTTTGCATTAGGAAGTCACACACAACGTACAAATGTTTCAGCTTATTGTCCATGTAAGAAAATTCTGGCTTTTTTTGGCGATGCCTGTGAGCTACTCAGTTATGTATTTCCCAGATCTACCTACAAAAATAACCTGAAAGATGGTAGTGAAATGAAGAACTAAGGTATTAAAAAATTGTACCTTAAAATAGGGTATGGTTTTTCTAGGATAAATAAAACTGACAACTAGAAAAGATTTTAGATTGTTTCACACAGGAGAATTTTTTTCAAATAAGGAAATGTGCCTAACGTCTGTCTTTCCTCTTTCTGCAACTATTTCAATACTACTATTCTGTGCTTTATCTAACACAGCAATGCCATTGGTTTCAATAGAAATATCAAATCACAATTATGTTATTTCTAGACTACTATGCTGGTAATGGAATAACGCTTAAAATAGAATACTTGCATTTAGATGTGTTTCTAATGTAGATTTACATGATGACAGCCAACAGTATTACAGTGAGAGCTGACATGCTTGCAATTATTGTCAGATCTGAGACAGCAAACTCAGCAGCTGCTTCAGAGTATGACACCAAAATCCAACAACAAGCCTAACTGGCTCATTAAAATCATCCTCCCGATTCTAAACTTGTCAGTGATGCTGCCAGTTCCCCTAAAACAAACTGCCATTCTGTTTACATTCTGTGACACAAGGGGCAGACAAAAATTGACAGAAAACTTATCTTTGGTTTGTACCTTCTTAGCACTGGACTGGTTGCAATACTTTCCTCTTTTGAAAGGCAAGAGGATATCCCCATTTCACTATCTTTAGTGCCTCTTCAAGTAATAACTAAAACATCTCTGTATGTCACTTCTTGTCAGCTAAATGAATCATCCACAGAATTTTTTAATTGCAGGAAAAATGAAGTCAACACTTATTCTACTTGTTCCCTTTCATAACAGTTAGAGTAACAATTAAACAAAAACCCCCACGCAATTTAGGAAAGCAGGAAGTACCTGATAAAATTCAGGAAATAGAAGAAAACATACTAAGGTTTCAATAATCAATCGAAATAAAGACTAGTACATGCATCCCTGGGACTGACTGGGAAGTAACAGACAAGGAACCAGGGAAATGGAGATGAAGAGTTAATGAGAAGCTCAGCCTGGGATCCTGAAAAAGAATGAGACCAAAGGGGATAAATGATGGGAGAAGAGATAGATGGAAGAAATGGGGTAGCTGAGCTCCCCATATAAAAGTACAAATCAAAGTTTCCCCATGTTTAGGGTGGGGGGGTTGTTTGTTTGTTTTAACATCTGAGGTCCGTTGAATAATTGACATGAGTTCTGAGAAACTTCGGGCTGGTCTTCAGAGCACAGTGCTGTGCCAATTCAGAACTGAGCTGCCACATTGTACAGGTCTTCTTGACTGAGCAGGAGAAAGATGACAGGGTTTGATGTCTTCTAAAAAAGCACACAATGTTTAAGTAATATGCATCTCCCTATTCAAAGTGACAGTATAGTTTCTTATTTAACAAAAAAAAAATTTGAAATATTAAAAATACACCACATCTAGCTAAGGATCCAGCACATGGACCAGTAACTTCCAAGATCAAAAGTTTCTGTCACCACATACACTTAAACGAAATGAAGATACTAGTAATATCTATATACAATACCCTTAAAGCTATTTGGTTGTTAAAAAAACCCAACACAGTGGTTAAGATCTTATTTTCTTCTTCCCTCTCCTCCATTCTACCAAATATTCCATAATTAACATTTTTATTTACAGTAATTTAATTAACTCCATTAACTCTACCAACACATTAATGAAAACCTGCCATACACCTGTTTCTTTACACCTTCCCTTTCACTAGTAAAAACACAGAAAACAGCATTAAAAAGAAACATCTGCTGCTGTTCCTTCTCAGTTTTCCCAGAAAATAAGTTAACTTTCTTTTAGTATTATGAGCCAGTATTCTATGCTACATTTTAGAAATTCATGAAATCCTATTCCAAGCACGTCCCTCTAACAAGAAAACAACAAGTCCATTTGATAGTATTAGTAAAACCACTTACAATCAACCAGATAGTCACTAGGCAGAAATCTCATCTGCAGAGAAACTGCACGAGTTTATCTCACTGTGGAAGGTAACTGGCCCTGTGCACTTCACCTTAAGCTTTGGCTACTCGGGTCAAAACAAAAATTCTGAGACCAAAAAAGTTACTACCTCACTCCTTAAAAATGGTAACTCAGTCCTTCTTCAGTACGCACTCTGCAAGATGGCTAAGATTGCCAGGTCATATATAGAACAAAAAGACTTTATTAACTATTACCTCAAGATCTGAGGCTATCAGGAAAAATGAAGGAGGAAGACACAGATGGATTCCCAAAATAAAACGACTGCCTTCAACCCTTTACTGGCCTATCCTGACTTAAAAGAAAATATTAAATGCTGTCAGTAATAGAAGGTGTGGAAAAGTAATAGCACTAGGATCACTACTAGTACTTTAACTGTTGTATTAGAAAACACTGACAATACACACACCTGTACACAATAAACTGAGCTTAAGCTAATTCATTAAAGAAACCTGTAAGTACAAAGAAAGACTTACAGTAATATAATAATTATAAACCTGCACCTTTGATAAACATCAATGTAACAGTCCTACCAAAAGCTATTAACCACTGGATTAAACAAAAGAGAAGCTCAAACTCCCCCAACCTGCTGCCAAGTGACAGCACAGGAACACGCGGCTCCACAGTCCACTCACGCGCTGCCCACACAACTGCCGCCGCTGCCAGGAAGGACAGGGTGGGAACGGACAGGAAGGAGACAAACTGCCTTTTTCAGCAGCAGTGCCAGCTTACATCAGCTTGAAAAGTCCAGAGAGGTATTAAATAACAGTCTCCCTTTCCTTCTGAAAGGATGCAATCTCAGCTTCGTTTCTGAATGCATGCTCTTGCACAGACTACAGAGCAAGCATTCACAAATTCCCCATCACCTCTCCGGACATATCTGAAAGAATAAACTGAAATCTGCTCCATCAACTGCAATTTAATTTAGATCAAACAGCTAATACTTGAATGGCAAAGAACGTGAAAGATACCACTACTTCCCCTGCTATGTAAAGGTCTTTGAATTCAGACTACTGTCATTTTACTGAAGAAAAAACAAACAAACAAAAAAACAACAACAAAACACCCCCGAAAAAAAACAACAACCCCCCCAAAAACCAACCAAAAATCCCAAACCTTTGGATAAAGAACCTGGGACTCAGGATCTTCCAAATTTATGAAAAGTCCTTTCAGCTCAGGGACCCTTCACCGAAAGGGTTGTCAAGCACTGGAACAGGCTGCCCAGGGAAGTGGTTGAGTCACCATCCCTGCAGGTATTTGAAAGACGTGTAGCCATGGCGCTTAGGGACATGGTTTAGTGGGGGACTTGGCAGCATTATGTTAACAGTTGGACTCGATGATCTTAAGGGTCTTTTCCAACCTAAATGATTCTATGACATTCCAAAATTCACACACAGCTCCGCAAAACACAGTGAAAAGAACTAATATAGTTATATTAGCCCTAGAAAGCATTGTGACGAGTCACACGTTCATGCAATCTTAACTGCTGAGGATAAAACTTTGAGCAAAAGAGTGGACTTTAAATACCATTTTTAAAAAGCAATTCAATTTCTTTGGACCAAAAGCTATTACTTCCCCCCTCACCACGAGAATAGGGGTTCCTAAATTTCCTGCGTCTCTGCATTTGCTTGCGCAACAGCCACAGAAGCCACTCGCAGCCACACACACGCGAGATGCAGGATTTGGCCGAGTAGTGTTCGTGTGCCTTTAGCATTTGCTGTCCCCTTCGCGACTATTAGCAGCAGCATGCATTTGTGTTGAAAGAAAACAAACTAGAGACCACATCAACAGGACGCCGCTGATACAAAGAGGTATATGTATATCAGTGGCTACTATCAGAAAGTAATATAATCCTACATTTGATTCATGTTTTCCATTATTCCAGCAACAGTTTTTTCTGTAAGAGGTACTGGATCTCATCTAAACACACTGGGTCTGGAGCTATTAGCAGCAGTGAGCACTGGCACTAAAAAGAAATGGGTATTTGTTTTATAAGCCATCGGGGTGCCCTAAATTAATTTCTCTTTTGGAACTAACTTTTCATATCATCTGATGGATTTATCTATTTTTTCCTCAAAGGTAGTATGTTATTTTTAGGGGTAAATGTACAACCATGAAGTATCTTCACTACCTGTAGAAGCTCTTACTATACAGTACAGTGATAGCAGCTAAAGACTGAAATCATACTTGGCAATCAGGATCTTTTTACATTTAATCAACATTTACGACTAAAACCAAAGCTATCTCTATGAACAATGAGCTAGCGCAAGGCTCTGCTTCTAAATTTAAAATAAACCAAAACCAAACCACCATGAAATTTATAGGAAGGTGAAAAAAAAAAATGTTAGAAGTTACAGTTCTCTCGCAGAAACCTTTCCCAATTTCTTTATTTTTGTTTCTTTGTATTCCTTGTAATTTAAGCAATCTTTATATGTAAAACATAGTATGATAACTTCTATTAAACAATAAAACTTGAAGAAACAGGCAGAAGAATTTCTGAAAGGAGAACACATTTCTCCAAAGGCCATGAATCACTGTTAGCTCAAAACTAAGATGCAACCAATTTAAGGAATTATGTGAGTGGTTTCCAAAGATAAAATTTATATTTCTTTCCCCCTCTTTCATTCCAACATTCATAAAAAACATATGTTATGAGAAAATTACTCAAAGATAAAGTCAAGCACTCAAGAAAATGAGGATAAACAATAACTGAAATTAGCCCTGGGTCCTGTACATATGCTTTACAATAGTTTTTAATTGCATGACCACATGCAGAACCCCTCTTTATTTTGACCAATTAATTAACAGCCATCCAGATTTTTGTTACCATTTGTGGCTCACTGTATGGTTCTTAGGATCTGTTTACTAAAAATTATTCAACCCTTACCATGAAGGCAGATATTCCCCATTCCTAATGACTTCTACATACCATTCAGCATCTGAGTGCTTCCAACCTACAACATTTTTGTGAAAATACATGCAAGACCAGAGATATCATCATCTTGGTTTTACAGAGAGATTTAACTATAAAAGTGTCCCCTAATTTTGTGCAACTAGCTTGTGATAACTCCTATAATATCGACATGGAAGATGGAAGGTCATGACCCTCTCTGAGGGAGAGCATTACATTTTCTTCATTTTAAGAGTGGCTCTCCCTCTTTCTGGAAGTCTTTGTCACACTCGCTATTCACTGGAGAACAGCTGAAACATATGAAGGAAAGCGGTTTACAGCCTCATTACCATATACCATATGGTAAGTGACCACAAAATTAAAGGTCTTACCATAACTCCTACAGAAAAAGTAGATTAAACTGAGAACACCAGCATTTCCCTGTTCTTGAATGCTTGCCTTTGCAACCCTACTTATACTTTTAGAAGAGTTTTTATTTACCAGTTATCTCTACAGTATATCCACAATCATCTGGCTGGAAGTTGAAATAAGAGAAAAGAAACAGGTCTTTAATAATCTTGCTAAATTTTTTAATTTCACCTTAATACCTTATGTAAAATTAAGTATCTATCCATTTGCCAGACTTACCACTGAGTTTTTAAATTAAGATGCATTTTTATTCCTGTTTGTTTAGAAGGACACAATAATCAACCATTACCTCCTGCCCAGCCAAATGCAACAATGCAGAAAGTAATCAAATCTGGCAGGCCAAGTGCTGGCTGTCCACGGCTGCAGCTACAGTGTTCTCTGTCGCTCCAGCCACAAGGTTTTTAGTACGCCTGCGCATACACTAATTCTCATAACCCTGATGTTCTACTCCTCCCACCCGTGAAACTTTCTGTTGCCCGCTCCCCTTAGTAAACATATTTAATTGTGTTATAGATACTAAAATTACAATAATTATTAATAATTATATGTTAGTTACCTTTTCCTCTCTGTGTCTTAAGGATAGAAACAGAAAGTAACATAAATCAGGATAAGACTGAAGGACACTTCTTGATACCACACGGACGACAGTGCTGTACAGGCTGCCAAAAGGACAGATGTTCTTTGCTTTTCTATTAAAAAAAAAAAATCTGTCTTCTATAAAATGAAATCCAACAAACTGTCTTTTTAGTTCCAATAAATACCCACTAGGGATGATCAGTCTTTCTCCTTCTAAGCTCTCTACATGCACACAAGCTTGCTCGCTCACTCCAAAAAGCCAGATTGCCATTTTCCCCCCTACCCTTTTGTTTCCCCTCTTTCTCCAATTTTCTGTTCTTTAAAAACAAAACAAAACCAAAACAAACTGCCATGTTTCCTCAAAATACCTCTTTGGAAGACTAAAATCAAACCACACTACCATTTGCCTCTATTTCAAATGCAATTCTGTGACAAGATCATATTGGGAACCACCCAGGTGAGTCTCTCCAGTTACAGATGAAGAAACCCTCAAACTCCTGTTTGGATTTTTGGATTAAAACCTTCTTTTCCTACTCTAATGTAATTAAGTGTTCAGTATGTTTACAGTACAAAAGAAATAGTTTGAAAGAATCTGCAGGTCAGCCACTGGTTTCCCCAGAGTAAATTCTATTCCGTTTCCTTGCTGGTTGTCTATTCAAAGCTAGTGTTAAACCAGCATTCAATAAAATCAAATTCCCATGTTTTAATAGTGTTACAGCATACATGTAAGGTACATGTGCACTGTTTTCAGCATGCAGTAGACTGGATATTGTTCTAAAAGGAAAGAGCTCTTAACTACAAACTAGCTAATACTTCAAAAATCTAAAATTAATCTCAACCCCACCCCCCGAATCCCCCCACAATTTGCTATGAATTTCAGTATCAGGAAGGCAGCTATTCTCTTCTATTTACCAAAACAAAACAGCATATTATGACCTCCCATATCAATGACTAAGTAACATTCTCCTACAAAGCAAGAAATAAGAACACCCTGCACATAGTTTGTCACACTAGGACTTGCCAAGGACACCAGAAGGTGACTTACATTTAATTCTGTCTTTATTTTTAAAATCTATTAAAATCTATCCATCTCCATGGTAACTCAAAACATATATTCCTCCCATACAGTCTGATTAATACTTAGTTGTTTTTGTTCTAGAGTCAACCTTTTGTTTGTTTGAAAATACACAAGAACTGTCTAGTTGATCCTAATAATCTTAAATGATATCATGAATCTGTATGTGGAAGTAAATTAAAGGTGAAATGTACTGCATATATTGCTCCTTGTTATACTGTTCTTTAAATCCAATAAACTAGCCATAAGTTCCATGGTCTTCAAAGGAAAGTAACTTTCAAAGCAATTATCGTAATTTTTCAAATTTTAATGATCTAAGACTTGCTTACAAACTAATCTTATTTTACTCTCCTAAAAATTTATGCCTATTTCTAATTCCTTAAAGCTTGCAGACTTCCACAAATTGCTACGAGAGACCAACTGCCTTAAATCTCTTAAAAATAGGGAAGGGAAAAACAATAATTATGGGAATCCTTTCTAATCTTAAAATATGAAGCACTTAAGCTGAACTTCAGCAAGTAGTGCTATCAGGGAGATGTACTGAAATGGGCTGCATTTTGTGGCAGTGACCTAATAAATATTAAGTGTAGATTGTATATTAGGACTGTTTCACCAAAGAAGAAATGCAGAGGTCACGACATCCACTAAAGACCTCCAAGAAACTACAGCTAATAAGTTTATGTAAATGCAAGTCTCAATTTAACAAAGCATGAGAAGGACTTTTACTCAACTTTCCAAAGACAACATATCTAAGCAGCGTAAAAGCCTACAATTTTAGGTAGAAAAACTTCTAACTGCCTAAGGTAATCAGTAGACATAAATCACAGTGTGACACTTCTATATTGTGGTCTTTATTCTGATTCCCACAATTCAAGAAAGACACAGACAGACTGGAGAGGGTCCAAAGGAGGGCCATGAAGATGATCAAAGGGCTGGAGAACCTGCCCTATGAGGAAAGACAAAAGGAGTTCGGTCTTTTCTCCCTGGAGAAGGTGGCTCAAGGGGACCTCATCACAGTATTCTAGTACTTAAAGGGCGGCTACAAAGGGGATGGAGACTCTCGCTTCACGAGGAGCCACATGGTGACAACAAGGGGCAACGGGTATAAATTGTACCGGGAGAGGTTTCATCTCAACATGAGAAAGAAATTTTTTACAGTAAGAACAATCATTCATTGGAACAACCTCCCCAGGGTTGGGACTTCACCCAGGGGTCAAGTCCCCATTGCTGGATGTTTTCAAGACGCAACTGGACAGGGTGCTAGATAATCTCATTTAGGCTCCCTTTCCCACGAAAGGTTGGACCAGATGATCTTTCAAGGTCCCTTCCAACTTGGGCTATTCTACAATTTTGTGATTTATCTCCAGCTTCCTCTTCCATGACTAAACATACCAAACTATAAAAATATCCACCTTATGCATACAACACTGAAGTGTTCATCATTCTGCACATTCTCCCAATCCTTCTGCACGTATCCTTCACAACCTAATCAAGAAAAATGTTCAAGTATTTTCTAGTAATCAAATGACAAATCTGCTAAAAGCCTCTGACTAGGTTGCTAAGCAATCAGATGTTTTCCCAGCACACTGTTCCTTTTCAGACACTGAAGAACCAGATGCTACTGAAAGTGGAAATATTTACTCTTAGTTTCCCTTATGTTCTGCGCAGCACTTAACAAGACTATCAACAAGACTATCAGCTGCCTCAAACTCAGATATGAGTTTCTGGCCACTCCATGAAGATCCACCCTTCACTCCAACCATAGAAAGATATAAAAATATCCATAATTCTGCCGAACATTAGAATACAGGACTCGGGATGATAAAGTGATAACTTTGAGTCTCTGTGTCAACTGGGGCCAGACAAGCTCTTAAGATTCTTTTTAGATGTCTCTTTCACTATGCCTGAACAAAACACCCTAAAGGATTTTCCTATTTGCAGGTAACCTTGAAAATGACTGAGAAAAAGGAAAGAGGACGGCATTTATGTCCAATACCATCTCTGTACATATGTCTCAGTACAAATACCTCATCTTTCCAGGAGTTTGCTTGCACAGAACTATAAGTGTGTATGAAATACACTCAGCCTTGACTTTCCATCCTATTCCTTCAAGGGAGACCTTCTGAAGTAGACCGCAGATGCAGCATGTCCATTTTATATCATACCACACTTTTTCCTGTCTACCTACTTTAGAAAATGCATCAGCAGTTCCATGTTTTATCAGATATGAAGCAAAAGGCATCTCACTAAGTAAAAATGTCTCATAAAATGCTCCAATACAAGATTAAGGTACATTAGCGATTCAGTGAATGGCCTTTTTTTTTTTTTTTTTTTAAAAGATGAGTTTTGAACTAACGCTTCAATTTTAGGGACACCCTAAAACACCCAAATCAGATAGCTTCAATTGCACCAAGTCCTTTTACACACTCTCTTTTACATGATAGGATCCTCAGAAAATTTAAAAGGAGCCAATAGGAAATTTGTTTCAGACTCAGCTGGCAAAAATTCCATCTATTCCCAATGCCATCAGGTCTTACTCCTAAAACTAAACGAGAAGTCACTCCACACTCTTCCCCCTGCTCCCTTCTGCATAAAAGTAGCAAATTACCTTTATTGATCTGACCAAATTCAAAACTGAGCAATTATGTTTGGTCTCCCTACAATCATCTGCTATTTTAACAGAAATAGTCCTCACATCACATCTTAAACTCTGAGGAATTTTTTTTTTTACTGTTAAAATAGCTACTATGCTCCAACTGTGAGTTTCACTGATCTCTTTAGCTGACTTAACTCACAGGAGTCTTGTTTGACCTAATTAACTAAAGCTCACAGAGAACTTGCAAATCCTTTATTTAGAAGTAGTATAAAAATAACAAATCTTATCAACACATACTGGGTAAAAGAGAAAGTTATCTACCTTACTGGTATTATTTTTCTGCCTCAGTGGAAGTCATACACTGGTCTGGGCAACTACATGAGAGCCACACACATGCATTTCACCATAACAAATGCAATTTTGCATCTTTATCCACCTCTGTGCCTACAGAAGTCTCTCCAGGGTTTCTTCTTGCTTTTCTGCTCTCTCTTCCTTGTCCCTTTGGAGTAGTCACAAGAACAAGCTCAGCTTCCCATAGTGGTACCAATAATAATCTTATTTTTCTTTCTTCTTCCACTCCATATTAAGTACAATATTGGGGAAGGGAATCCCTGGCATCTTTTGTTATAAGCCTTTGTAACACCGAGAAAGGATAAGTAGAACCTTCTTTTAAATTTCTTAGGCTTCCCACAAAATGGAATAGGTATCTTGTCCAAATTAATCTAAATAACTATGGATTGAGCCAGGCAAAACAATAACACATGGTACAGGGTCCATACACTTAGTGACAATATATGTACCTATGTGTATATATGTGTATACATACACTAACAGATACATACACACACATCTGGTCAGCTATGGTTATCAGAAACTCTACCCACATTATAAGCAAATCAGTATACAGTGTGTACATAGTACAGATTTTGAACACTCAGTTCCTGCGAACTCCCTCCCAAAGATTTTGTACAATGGCAGTGAAAGTAGGAAAATCCAAACCAAGCAGGTTAAATAGAACAGTGACCTTTTTTGAAAGAAAGCAGATACTAAATCTTAATGTTTCTGTGCTCATCTTAGAAGCCTGGATACAGGCAGATCACAAAGCAAAGAACTGCTTTTTTATTTCCCAGTGTCATGACACTATATCTATCTGCACACAGACTACATATTCAAATAAGGGGAAAAAAGGGCTCTTTTGTATCCCAGAACCATAAAAGTAAAGTAAAGCAAGGAAAACACTATGCATCTTTCTATTTTGAATTCATTTTAGGCACAGCCCTTCCTTTAAGAACTCATTGCACACAAATGCCTTTTTCTCCACAGTCTCAGCTTCTAGTTCTAAGACTATCACTTGGCTTTCACCTTGATAGCAATAATTACAAGAATATCACAGCCCTGTGTTACTACAGTGAACTCAGGCCAATCTTTCTAATACGTATTTCACAGACCTACAAACTAAAATTACTGCACAACTCTCATAACTCAAGCCTATATAAGCTTCCCCATGCACAGTTTCTTCCTAGTAATAGCATGGACTCTCTGCGGTCAGAAGGAACCGAGGAAGATTGCCAATATTTTACACGAACTAATTTTCTACAACTGACTGTCTCAAAGTTGTGCTTCACTTTGCCCTTCCATTTCTCACTGTTCTCCTCCTCCCTCCAATTTCTTTTTTCAGCTGAGCTGTTTTATCTTGGAACAACACAGCATCCCTCTTCAGTCAGTATTTTAATCACTCCAGGCTTCCTGCGTATTACATTCCAGTTCCTATTGTTTAACTGAAAGGCAAATACAAACCCTACAATGTATCTCAACGATATTTACTACAGCAATTTCTTGGGATTTTTATTTGAAACAAACTTGGTCTTTCAAACCATAACCCCAGTAAGAAGTTTGCCAAAAAGCATGAGATGAACCTTTCAGCCTATTCAGAGATATTAAGAGATGCTGTACATTTTGTTTGGCAGTTGTCTTACAGTGCAATACTACTAAATAATGAAGTGCCTACTGTTACCATTTGTAGGTACTGACCTACTGAAAACATCTGCAGTAACAACTAGCATTCGAACTCTCACTACAGTAAGAAACTTTTCTACAAAGCTGACTAGGCACAGTAGCATGATAAATAACATTAATTAGATTTCTTAGATGATTTGTATTACAGTTTGGGAATAATAAAAAAATTTCTGCTGGTGCTGATCCAACAACAAGCAAGTATTTCCATTTAGTCTCTTAAGATATGACCTTACAGCATAGCTTCTAGCCTAAATACCAATTATAAAATCCTAATCCCAGCTCCGCCACATCCATTTGTGCACCTCTGCACACTTCATCAGGCTTCAGATTTACAGTTTGTAAATGGGACAAATTTCTGTTACCCACCTAGTGTAGATCGTTCTTTCATGTCAGAAGAGCTATGGTACTACATCAGTAGTCTTGAACATAAAGACTGAAGGTGGTCAAATACTGACAGCTTTGTTGAGGGAAGTTATTGAGTCTCCATTCACAAGAAACTCAAAACCTGACTGGATGCAGGGTCCTGGACAAGCTACTCTAGCTGACCCTACTTGAGAAGGCAGTTGAACTAGATGATCTCAAGAGGTTCCTTCCAACCTAAATCGTTCTCCGATTATCTCTATATTAGAAAATATTTGGGTTTGCGTTGGGTTTTTTTTTTTTGGTTGGGTTTTTTTTGTTTTGTTGTTGTTGCTTTTGGGGTTTTGTTTGGGGTTTTTTTTGTTGTTTTTAAATAATTTCTGGAGAAACCCACCACAAAACGATTTATTTTCTACTCTGAAGCTCTGCCAATTTCTTCTTGTCATGGAACAGATGTCTCCTTCCAAAGTTCTATGAAAACAGTAAATTATTTCCCCTGTTATTTAAGAATACAATAATGTTGCGTGCAATGTTATAATAAGTATAATGAGCTAGAATAGAAAGCAGTCCCAGAAAGAAAATCACTAAGTGAAAGTTTATAGCTAGAGCTTTCTCTCTCCGTCTCCTCAAGGAACTAATTTTAACAATAAAAAAGAAATAGATTAGTAGAAAGGAAGTGTAACTCATTTGTAGGTAAAATGATTCCCCTTTCTCCAATTTAATACCATTGTCAGTATTACTGTTGCCTTCTTCATCTGACACTGGGGAGAGAGAAAATCTTACAGGAAGAAAACAAAAAAGAACACTTTATTCACATACACCACAGAGGCAAGTATTTGAAAGGGAAAAACAAGGAGTACTAGGTGTAAGGGTGGTATAAAAAGAAGTGTATATACCATGTGCCATGTGCCCCCCCATTAGATTGGCTGATACTTTCCAAGAAAATGTCTGAGGCATACGATCCCCATAGAAGAAATGCGAGCAACAAAAGTAAAACTGATTTCATAATAAACTTGATTGCTTTTTGAATGGAGTACGGAACATGGCTGGTTATGCTACAGATACACTAGACTCATTTAATCAGATCTTTTCCGGTCTTATTTCCTAGATATCAAACTACTGTCACTTCCGGTTTAAAGAAGGAAACAAAGCTGCTGCAGCTCCATGTAGAGGTATTTCTCTAAACTAAGGAAAGAAAGGAAATTCATGCTTATACCACCTACAGTTCTTGACCTTAATCCTATGGTTATGGTTTGTAATTACTAAGCTAAAAAGCCAAAAGGAAAAAAAAAGAAAACAGGAAAAAAATACTTTCAAAATGTGCAAGTTTTTTTATTTGCTGTTCCATGGGATTTGGCCATTAAAAAAGTAAAAGAACAAAGATGAAAGCAGAGGTAGGTGACATTATGTGGCAGCAACTGAAAATTATATAAAATGGATGAGTATAAAACTCAATACACTTATCTCGAGTTTTTATTTTTAATAGAGGAAGGAAAAATCGTGCAAAAAGACTTCTGTTTGAGTTCTTCCTCTTTCAAACTCTAGATGCTAAAACAAATGCTCACAGACTGTGCTGAGTAACTCTTTGAAGTCTTTGATGGGACTTACAGTAATCTTCCATTTTCTGTTACTAAACACATATACTATTCTTACATATTTAAGAACACTTAAAAATTGTGGGTTTTTTAAGCAATGAAGCTTTCAGCTCTGAAGGAAAATTTCAAAACTGCTGAAATTTTCAACATAGCCCATGTGCACCTCACATGATTAGTGATTCTGCAGTTAGGGAACCCCCCAGTAGGTAAAATGAATCTAACAATTCTTATATTGACTATGATTTTTTCCTAATGGGCTGAAATACAGGCAACATATCTCCCAAGATATTTGAGAAATAAAGTACAATGAGAAGAGTACTGTTCTTACCACATACAGCTGTTTCCAGAGCACAGCCCATTCCTGCAGTGTTGCTGTGACTTCAGTTACAACAGAATCTTCAAGCGGAACAACTGTTTCATATTGCCTATACAAGAAGAGGGGAAAAAATTAGGAAAGGTACTCTGCAAAATGTAAAGAAAGAAAAATGTCAGCATAGTAATTTGTGAAATGCTAGAACTTGAATTTGTTTGAATTTGTTCAACGTAAAGGAAAATATCGTAAAAGCAATATTTTGCCTGTTGTAACACTGAAGCAACTCCAGTCGTATCAACTGTTCCTCCATTACGTTCCACAAGAATCATCTTATATGAAGCGTTTCCTAGTCACCTGTTCAAAATATGTAATTTCATTCTAATCAAGATCAGTGAAAACACTTTTCATGATTATAGCACGCTAAATTAACTTGCCTGTAAAGTGGGGTCCTTCACAGTTTGTGTCCCTTCTCTCTAAGCGAGTCCAACCCTTTTTTCCCCTCCAATTAGTATGTTAGCCAATATCATTAACTACCCAAAAGATCTGCCACTTAGTAACCTTTCCTACCCAGAAGACTTTTTCAATACTGGATATGAAACCTCAGCAAGCTATCCTTCAATCAAAAGAATAGGAATTGTCCCTTTGTGGTCAAGATCCTCCATACCCACTAAAGGAGAATCATAGAACGGTTTGGGTTGGAAGGGACCTTTAAAGGTCACATCTGGTCCAACCCCCCTGCAAGAGCAGGGACATCTTCAACTAGATCAGGTTGCTCAGAGCCCCGTCCAACCTGACCTTGAATGTTTCCAGGGATGGGGCATCTACCACCTCTCTGGGTAACCTGGGCCAGTGCCTCACCATCCTCATCATAAAAAATTTCTTCCTTGTATCTAGTCTGAATCTACCCTCTTTTAGTTTAAAACCATTACCCCTTGTCCTATCACTACAAGCCCTACTAAAAAGTCTGTCCCCATCTTTCTTATAAGCCCCCTTTAAGGCTGCAATAAGGTCTCCCCAGAGTCTTCTCTTCTCCTGGCTGAACAACCCCAACTCTCTCAGCCTTTCTTCATAAGAGAGATGTTCCATCCCTCTGATCATTTTTGTGGCCCTCCTCTGGACCTGCTCCAACAGGTCCATGTCAGCCAAGCATAGCTCACTCTTTCATCACACTGAAATGCAAGGATGTGATAACTAGTGTATGTATTGTAATACCATTATATTATCTGAGCCATTAGTGCCTTGACTTGCCCTTTATGTTGAATGCTATTACCGAAACAAGTGTCAGATTATAAAAATAATGGCAATATTTCTCTTTTGAAAATTCTTACTATTAATAATTGTAAGCTGAAGCCAGAAGTAACAAAGGATGAGGGAAAGGACTATGAAGTTAAATCACTGTATGTCTCTATGTATTCTTGAAGCAGAAAACTTATCAAACAAAAGCTTCAATTCTTCATTTCCAAGCCACCAAAAGGTCATATTCGCATCAGTGACATAAGTAGATCTTATACTAAGATCCAAAGCATACATATATTAGAAATATCACTATCTTAAAAACCTGACATAGTCATATTACGCATGCACTCAACCCACTGAAGCTGGGACTGGAAAGCACAGATTCACACACATACATACCAGGAAACTAAGACAGATCACAATTTTTTTCTATTATTATGCCAATGACCTTATCATTCCCACATTTGGTTGTGAGAAACTGAAACACTGACAGACACTTGGCATCTGAGATCGTGCTCCATTCTACTCCTGCAATGTTTTCGCTTGGTTTTAGTTTGGTTGGTTTTTTTTTTTTTTTTGGGGGGGGGGGGGGGGGGGGGGGTGTCCTCCCCCCAAATTTGGCCACAATAAGACTAAGAAATCTCAGTTCATGCTTTAACAAATCTCTCACAGAGTATGCTTGTGATCTGAAGCATGACACCAAGAATATGATGAAAATCCCAACACCTATTCTTTAGCTCATACTCAAAAATCCTTTCAATGGTTAAACAAAAATTCCGCATCTAGTATATATCACCAAAGCTTGCGTGACACTAACAACACTAAAAATGATGCTACAACCACTTCTAGCCAAAAATTCAGTTCTTTTCAGATCTCTAAAATGCCATTACAGGGAAGGGATTCAAAATAGTTCAACATCCCTTTAAGGAACCACATAAAACGAAAGGATGAAAGGAATCACACAAAACACTTTAGCGGGGGGTGGGGGGATCAAAAACAAAGAAAAATGTTCTTCTAAAGATTATTTTTGGAAATGGATTTACAAACTTTTGGCATCAGTGAAAAATAAAACATTTTGGAAGATCAGCCTTCCAAATGGCTAGATTGGCTAGATTGAAAGAGAATGCACATCAGGACTACATTTAACCATGGAAATATAACACTTTGCATTCCTATAACCCTGCACTTCCTCCATTATACCCACATATTAATGACATTACATTGGGTCTATGACTCATAAGAATATTATACACCATGCTCTATTATTTCACAAGGGTTTATATTGGCACTGTGAATATATTCTTAAATACAGGGGCAGAATTTCTTTTACCAAAACGTGAAATAACCATGGTCTCTGGTTCAGAATTGTATTATGTTCTGTTGTATCATCAATTGGTATACCAGTCTTAACCCGTCTTTACCAGTCTTATACTTACTTTAAAAAAGTACATCAGCTTTCCTAGTAAGTATCTAAATATCCTGAACTGGTTGCCCTTTACAAATTCTGAACTAACATCAAGTACTAATTAACTACAGATTACAGGAAACTGGTCTTCCCCCTAAGGAGAGTCCACATTAGTAGTAGTCATTCTATGCAATATATACATAATTTTATTACACCCCAAAGTTATGAAGCATCAGTATTACAGCTGCCCTTACAATCTTTACTCAGTCCCTTTGAGGATAAGCATACAATTCAAGACTATCAGAAGTCACATATTCTTCTACAGGTACTTCACTAAATGTCATTTAATATGTTTTATCTTCCACATTTAATTTGTTGCCTTGGGTCACTGTCTGAAATACTGCACTTATAAATCTCCTTACAGTGGCCTTAACCTAGAGAATGCACATAAGAGCAGCAGCGAAGACACAAGATACTGATTTCAGGAGTCTCAGTCAATCTCACAGGAAGCTTTGCAGGTTATAGAGCTTACACACAGTAAAGTCTCCGACACTGTGTTGCCATCAGTATTGCTATTCACATTAACTAAACTAAACCTGCCTCTAGCAACGTGTGAGCTACATATAAAGACAGTGAAGGTAAAATATTTTCAGCAGAGCGTACTTCAGTCATTCTTTGGCTTGAGGTGTGGAGGGTTGGATCCTTTTGACAGGTTTCAAAGTAACATAGCTACCTTGTCAGCTGTGTCTCAGTGAAAATCTGTTGATAAACGAGATGGGCTGTCTACGTGCTGGTGCCTCCGTAACAAACAGGAACATACAGAATTTTTCCAGTGAGGAACAAGCAGAAATGAAAAATATAAACAGAGTTCTTTAAAGTGCGTGTGTTTCAGATGATATCTCTGAAGTTACCATTTTATGAGCAAAAGTAAACAGGAGTAACCAACAGAATTGATTCTTGCTATATTAAAAACCAAAACAAATCCAAGGCTCTGCAGAATTACATTTAATTTTCAAACCCTAATACACAACAAAAGATACAATGAACTAAAACCACTCTAAGAAATAGTTATTAAAATTTATAGATTGCCTTCTAGATGAGAAACACTGCAGCTTCTTAAAGAGAAGGAAAAATACTCACCCTCTGTTACTGACGATTGCCTTTTTCAAGTGAATATAGTTTGCAGGAAAAATCCCCTGCAAGAGAAAAGAAGTCTGTAAGTTAGAAAAATACATTTGCAGTTTTTAGCATTTACATCCTAAGCCACAATAAATAATTGCCAATACACCTATTAAAAAAACCCCTAACACTGTGTCAAAGAAGTTGCCACAGTCAAAAGGCAACATTCAAATTAGTCACAACTGATCATTTTAATCCACCTTAGAACAAGACAGCACACTGAATCAAACCTCCATCTTGAAAGATCAATTTCTTAATAAGGAAGTTTTGCAAGTCTATTCAATAAAAATATCATACAAAGGTTCAAGCTGAGTCCTTTTCATTCCCAAAAGCTCCTGAAGCTTTCAGAAACACTGTTGTACGGGCAATACACTCTGGTATAAAAATCATGGGGAAGTCAACTAGGACCAAATGAAAAGGTGTCACTCTAACCCTACACAGCTGCCTTGGAAGGGACAAGACTGATTTAAAAGAAAACATTTAAGTTTAGCTGATTGTCTTCCTCCTGCAAAGACTGAGAGAGCCCAATAATTCACTAACAGGTGATGAGCAAGCAGCAAAAAGGCGTGACAAGTACGAAGAGTTCAGAGAACAGCTTGCAGTTAACGGAAAGGAATGACTAACAGAAGTAACTACCAGGAACATTTACTGGAGAGATGTAAGCTTAGCTGGGACAGCCAGAAAAGTGGCTATCATGCAGTTTGCAGCACGGCATCAGTATGCTTCCAGATCAGGCCTCTGTATCGGTATGCTACATTAGATGACAAGGACATAGGTTGAAAAAAAACCAAAACAAAAAGCCCACCATCAAATTTGTGTCTAGCCCCCTTACCAGTCTTTCACTAAGGAAAGAAGTATTCTATTAACTTACATACCCTGGAGCTATCCTTTTTCCTCCCTCTTTCCAACAAAAAGCTGTTTAAACCCACTTGGGATAGCTCTGGTTATTTGTCTTTTGCTGCTCCCATGATGGCTGGATTCTAACCTTGCCTGTGCCATTGTGTTCTTGTGTGACGAGACATGGGGAAAAGAGGTAATTTAAACCAAACTTTTCATAGTGTTCCATTATCTCTGCAAAACACATGGCCCTGAATTCTCAGAGCAAACTCAGTCAGTGTGTAAGAACGGTAAGCCTGCGCTTCAGTGAGGAATACAGGTTCAGCATTGGTAATCTTCAGGTTAAAAACCAGCTGACAGCCTCTGACAAAAATGCCAGTAACCAAGTGTGGGCTTTACATTTTTAGAGCTTTAAACCAGTACAATTTAGGAAGAAAGATTTTCATGGCGGGGTTGAAAGGAATACTAAGTAAAGATGATTCAAAATGCTAAGAAAAATTCCTTCTTTTTCATAGGCAAGACTGAAATTACAGAAAGAAAAAACATGAATATAACAGGAATAGCTTCATCAGGAAAAAAAAAAGTAAATGTGCATGCTTTCAGCCACATGAAAATCTGGAAAAGGAAGAAATGCTACTTCAGTTTCTTGTTTGGTTCACTTCCAATTAATGCTGTTTATTTCTGTGATCCTGTGCTGGTTACCTAAGAAACCAAGGAAGGTTTGAAGGGCTCACCGATCTGAAGTGAACGTATTCGCACACAGAAGATGTACCAACACACAATGAACATAGGCTTTTCCATTAAAAGAGTATTATAGTCATGAAAACATAATACAGGTAATATTATATTCCATAATACAGGTAAACATGAGGAATCTGGTGGTACTCTTTTTAAATACAAGCGATATTTAAACCAAAAGACAATGAAGTGATACTTTACATAGAAGCAACTATTTATATGTTTGGATACATACATTTACAGAAATATACACGCACTCACAAAAAATTCATATTAGAACAGTCAAAAAAGTTCTTCAAGAGCAAAACAGGGATATGACTGGAAAATAACCAAATGCAGTGGTTAAACTGTAAAAATCTGAAAAAGAACAAACTTACAATATCCTTTTTCCATCAGACTTTTTTCAAAGTTGTCTTAGATTAATAATGCAAATTATTAAATGTGTTCTTTAAAAAAATCCTGATTTAAGCAATGCAAGATCGCCCATCTATGCTTTTCTTAGGGGAGTAGGGTAGAGAGGATTAAATTAGATAAGATTTATAAACGTTGGAAAGATTACATGTTACATGTCAGGAAGGTTTCTGATCCTTTGGGTGACTAATGAGTATTGTTCTCTCAATTTGAAAATAAATCCAGTCCTCCCACAGGAAAAAAGTTAGAGAAGTAAAATCCTAAGAGTAAGGAAAACAAAGTTTACTGGGTTGCAACAGCAAAATAGAGATAATCTCCCAGTAGATTAAAAAATGTATTCATACTTACCTTTACATTGGGCTTCTTAATGGAAACACCTCTGTACCAGCCTAAAACCAGATAAAACACACACTATATTAATTTGTGGCATTGCTTACTTTACACAGAAGCAAACTGACTGAAAACTATGCAGTTCCTGCAATCATCTCAAAAACCAGCTGTGCCTCACATAGGTCAATTTTTTTCACGGTTGGTTTTTTTTATTCTTTTGCTCTGCAATGATGACAAGCAATTAAGAACCTAGCATGCTCCTGTTTATTCCCACCAGGAATAAAAGCAGCTTAGTATACTTAAGTCACCGACCTCACAATCATTAGCCACTGTGGCAAAGAGGCATTCAGCACTCATGCAAGAGTCTGCACTGAACACTGTTCTTACATGCTGGTACATGAGTCTTTTCGTAGTGTTTACCTTAACAAGATCTCCAGACTTCAAAACCTGTCCTTTTAAAGACAGCAAACGCCATTATCATACATTTCTAATATTATTTAAACAAATACAAATCCTTTGCATTTGTCTGGTTTTATGTTGTCTGTGAGACTAGAGAACAGACTTCAGGATCTAATTTCACAAACCCAATTACTATTCTTGTATGCCCCATCAGTTACAGACCCAGACAGCACAAAAAATCAGGAGTAAAAGCCAAAGCTGCAAAGCTACAAGTTAAACAGAAGAACCCAATGACTCCTATTTTACACAGGTGAAAGTAACGTCACTCCATTCAAGACTGATCAGGAAAAAAGTGCCGAAAACACCATCCAGCTTAACAATGGAAAAGGAGCACACTTCAGTCATCGTGGTAGATGAGCTGCTCTTCCACTCCATAACACACACAAAACTACCTTGAATTCTTGTTAAAAATATGCTGCTGTCTTCATATCTGGGTCTAATGCTTCAGCCCCAGAACATAAAGCTAAACCTCACGATCTGAGCCTGGAACACCCCATAGGAGCATGGGCGATGAAGAGTGCCGGGGTGCGAGTTCTGTGGAAGAGGCCTGGCCAGCCCTGGACATCAGAAATTTGTGGGCAAAGTTGGCCAGGCCCAGCTACTACACACGCAGGGAGTTCAACTGCCTGCATATCACTCTTCTGTCTACGGCAGCCCAGTATCCAGACAGGCAACCACCCAAGCTTGCCAAACCCAACAATTTCACATAATCTAAATCCACCTTCCATAAAAATTCCTCTAATTTTTCCAGAAACTTCCTACTTTTAATTTTTTTTTTCTACAGAGGACAGATATAATTTAGTATCTGCAGCACTTAAAAGAGCACTAGGAAAACTTGTCATTTGCTATGGAGAATAGAGAAGAACAGAACAAAGTAACTGTCTATTCTGTCTGTCAGAAAAAGGACTTCATATTGGCTGAATTATGACACGAGTCTCATTTAGAGGCTCAGAAGTGGGGAAGAAGGCCTTGATTTTGTTTTAAAGACAGCCTACTAGTCTAGATTTTTGGGGTTTTTTTAAGGAAATCTGAGTCAATATAAAAGAAAATAATCGAATTCAAGACATTTGCAAATCTTGGTATGGAAAAAACTAAACCCCCATCATCTTTACTACACAAATTTCTCATGAAGATAGGGCATAACACAAAGATTATTTTCCCATGAAATTATTGCTTATATTAAAAAATAAAATGCTGTTTTTAATTTGTTTCTTAGTTGATCAAACTTCATGGCAGTCATATCAATATAAACCTATATGCACAAACAACACATACAGATCCTTAAAATGAGTAATTTCTAAAACTCCACACAACTGTGCCTGCAACACCTGCTTTTGAGTAACAGATGCTACATACTTTTAAGGTCACAGAAAAAAATACATGCTTTTATCCTGTGATTCATTGTTACCAATATTAAACACAGCATGCTGCTATATTTATAGGCTCTGTACCTTAGAAATAAACATACATTTTAAGATAAACAGAATGGCAAACTTTTCGGTAAATATGGAAAAAAGTGGTTTTATCTAAATTTGTGAACAGAACTGTAAAAGTTAGAACAAAAACTGATAAAGCAAGTGTCTATTAATGATTTAGATGTGCACGGTAGGGGACGAAACACATTTCCAAGAAACTACCTTATTGCTGCATTTCCTGGTCTTAATCCCAAAACAAGTCTTCAAAGCTTAAAAGGTATGTTTTTACAGAATTGTAAAAAACAAGAAGGGAAGGACCCCTGAGAAATCATCTAGCTCATCCAAGCGATGTCTCTAAACCTCTCCTCGCAGATGTTTAGCCTGTTTTTAACAGTGTCCAGTAATTTATCATCAGGACGCACAGCACAGCACTCCATGCCTGCGGAAAATGATCTATACAACTTCCGCAAAACCTGAATTCCAAGGTATTTCTGCACAGTATTCCAAGGAAATAGAATGTATTTCTGCTACTCCACACAGACCAGTTTGAAAGTAGTGGTGTTGCACAGGCATCTTTTTAGACGAAATTTCTTCCATTGATCAACATCAGCCAAGAAAACTGCATGTAACAGTAACATTTTGGTATAGTACTTGAAAATCTGGAATATTTATGTCAAGTGAAGATAGCAAATCCTCACTTGGACAACCTATTTCAGTGGCTCAGACAATGTACATGCACTTTATAAAATGAACTTTCCTTGCTGCTATTTGAATCCAGGATTTTTTCTTTTGGAGAATATGGAAAACATTTTGTTGACTTCGCTTTTGTAGGTACTTTTATACATTTGAAAAGTGGTATATTTCCCTTTAATCTTGTAGAATGTGCTCTCCAGATCTGTTTTCCTTTCTTTTCTCTTTTCTTTTTCAGTGTGGTATAATATTTCTAGAATCACCCCTTTCTCTGTTTTAAGTTTCCTCCAACTCCATGCAACCAAGATACAATAGAAAGAAGAGCTCACCAGAACCTGAAAGCACTGAATTGTAAAATGTAACTCCTTCTTTTCTTACAATTAACACCACCAAAAACTCATTCTGTATCTCAAAGTAAAAGCTATGAGAAGAGGTACAATGGTTTTTTTAAAAACACATTTAGAAAATTGCATCTGCATTACATTATTCACTAAAATGAACTAAACCTTTATCCTGGAATTAGTCTTAAATAGATTAATATTGATCTAATCATACATTTTAAAGAACATTTATCTTGGAGAATTTAATCACAATAGTCATCAAATTGAGGCAGGTGCTTCAGCTAATTGTGATCACAACATGCCACACATGGTTAGAACTCAATACTGACTAATGTTTTTAGATGCCACTGTACTACAAATAGTTAATTGTTAATACTTCAGAATTATGGCATTCATTTTCTAGTGATACATGAACTTTAAAGGGTACTGACTTCAAGAAAATGCTGAAAAATATGAGATTTAAAATTAATAAACAGAAAAATGTGGCTATGAAGTGACAAGAATTTTGACAGTAAGTTAATGCAAAACAACAATCATGAGTACCTACAATTTGCACAGATTAACTGTCTAGTAATGATCAGTAACTAACAAGAAACTGAGGACAGATGAAGTCAAGGCGTAAGACCAGAGCTAGAACACCTGCAAATCTCTACAGAGAAAGACTGTGCTTCATGCACACAGTGCCTCCCCCCATGTCCTTTTCTGACAGCTAAGAATATTCTCAAACTGCTTCACCTAGTGGATGACCTAGTGAAAGGAAGACAGATAATTCTAACTGTTTTTCAAAAAATGAATCACTGTACTGGGTCTGGCTGGGATGGAGTTGGCTTTCTCCACAGCAGCCTGCCTGGTCCTATGTTTTGGATTTGTGGCTAAAACAGTGCTGATAAGAGACCAACCTTTTGACTATTGCTGAAGAGTGCTTGTACAACATCAAGGCTTTCTCTTTTTCCCAGTGTGCTGCTCCCAGTGAGCAGGCTAGGGGTAGGCAAGAAGTTGGGAGGGGACATAGCTGGGACAGCTGACCTGACTCAGCCAAAGGGATATTCCATACCATGTAACATCCTTTGCTATAAGAAAATGAAAAATTAGTCTATTAGAAGCACCGTTCTAAGCAATGTCCTATTCAGGATAGGAAGGAGAACATTAAATATATCCCAAATAAGTCAGATTAATTTCAAGTATATATATCATGGTCAAAATAAAGTAGATAAAACGACAAAGACATCCTAGAACACGCAAAAATACCTTCAATGATACAGATGACACTGCAAGCAAACTCTTCTTTCCTTTGATCACACAGGTGGATAGGCACAGGATGAGCCTACAGCAGTAGGCCTATGCCATAGCACAGTAACAATTGAAGCAAGCACTGTTACGTCTGAACATTTGTGAGAAGCTGGGGATGAATGCAGCCCTTTGGACTGCATCTTAATGTTGCGTCAATGTGTATTTCTGGGTAAGTGTCATGACAAAACCACGAACTTGATAAATTTTGATGAATGGAGGTGCAAAGCTTTTTGTTTGTTTGTTTTAAAGAAACTGATAGTATGATAGACATAATGCCTCAGTAAAACAGAAACTGTCAGTGCAGGAATTACATACACTTTCCTAATCTAACTGATTTTGAACACCTCATGCTTTACATTCTCAGTATGCCCAAGACAAATGTTTAATCCAAGTACTGTAGAAGAAAACTGAATGAATCATATCGATTCCAGTGTGTTCTGGACAAGTCACAAGTGTGTATCTTAAAGCCCTATTCAAACTTTGCTTTTACGTGGACTCTACTGCACAGTGCAGTAGATAAACCAAGCAGACTACCTGAAGCAATACAGCCACGCTGCACAGTGATCCATGCCAGCTAAACCTATCATAGAGTCTAAACATTATGTTTCCAAGGTGAAACATAAAACCCAGGAAAAAACACACCCCTTTACAGCTGCTGTTTTCAATACTATCTAACGATATTTGATACAAGCTAAGAAAAGTGAAGAGTAGGCTGATCTACAGCTCTGCCCTCTGTATAATAATCCCACATCAGATAATCCCTCAAAGACTACTTCCATGGTAATAAAACTGGAGAAAAAACAAAAGGAAAAGTACCCCATTATGCCTGTTCCCCCTGCACATTAAGACCACCACTTGCTCATAACTTTTCCTTCAAAATGCATTGTCTGTACATATATTCGCATGGTAGGTTACTTGCAGGCCAGTAATAAAAGCTAAATCACTTAGCAGTATATGCAAGAATGTGTCCCTGTCCTTCCCTTTGTTTCTAGGGCTTTTTCAGTTATAAGTTTTGGGCTGCCTGCTTAGCTCCTCTGAACCCTAGAATTCAACAAGGCCTCTGAAGAGGCAGGACAGAAAAATGGATTGGGAATGTATATACCAACATCACATAGCAAAAAATGGTTAGGTAAATAACGTATCTTTCACCTACAACTACCTGCACATATGGAAATTCACAGGGTGGGAAACTTGAAGCCATATTACAGAAACCTGCATACTCTTAGATAAAGAATGAAAAACAGTCTTTCCAAAGATGTATCACACTCAGAAGTCTCAGCAATAGGGCAATCCTAGTTAAATTGCGCAAGGAGCTCTGTGGCAGGCCTGCACATCTCAGTCTCTTAATCTGAGTGATTAGAAGAGCTACCAATGTTTTTTGTTCTTTACTTGAAAGTGCCTTGAACAAAACAGAATATTCTAAAAGCCACCTCGTAACCCTTTTCAGATTTCCACTTAATCAACAAGAGGTCTGTCACATGGAAAAAGCTCATCCCTTTGAGTACTCAGTAGCAGAAAAACAAAAGGGTCCTAATTGAAAGGTATTGATCTATTTTTCAGAAAAATAAAGCTCAAACATCCAGGTTGAATAAAGTAACATCAGCTGCAGACTGCAGGAAAAAAAATTCCACATATAATTTCTTGACAAACAGAATTCTGAAAATAAATTACAGAAGTATTTATGGTAAAGCTAAACTTGGTTCTTAAAGAAAGCACTGCTAGTAGAATCTGCTACAAGAACTCAAGCCTTCTTTGTCCTACTAAAATAAGTATACTTAGCAGTATTGTGAGTAACCCTCAAATCTGGAGGAAAGCGATCTTTTGCATATACTAGCCAATAAACAATTGCTTTTACCTTTGAATCTGCATATAAGCTGCTTGCAGAGTACCTCTGTGCAGAGCTAAAGGTACTCAAAGTGACCCAGAAGAGGGATGGTAACAGTGCTTAGCAAAAGCTTCTTGATGCTGAAGCCACTCAATGCCAAGGCCACTCTGTTCTGAGCCTGATGCTCTGAGCAGTGCCAGGACAGGACAAGCAGCAGATGAATACCCAACCCAGCCTGCCAGCACCATGTCAGGGAGCAGCCTCATGCCAGCAGAGCCACAGGAATATGCTAATAATGCAGTCAGAGAGATGCCACAACAAAAGCAGGAGAGAGAGAGAGAATGTGTTTTATCTTGGTGTTAGCCAAATAGAGGGCCATCAAGAAGCCATTCCTGTGCTCCAAAAGACTAGTTTGAATAGCCAGGCAAGATCTTCCGCAGCAGCTGTGTGGGTCCAAGAGACTTCAGTTCCACTGGCACGCTCCACAAAAGGCAAAGAGGAAAAGGGATGACAAGGGAAGAAAGGCAAAGAGGAAAAGGGAATCTCACTGGAGACATTTTTTCAGGGGAAACCCAAATTACTGGGAGTGAGTCAATTTGGCCCAGCCAGCCACCAGACAGCTCCCAACTCCAGGTGGCAGGAAACCTGCATTGCTCCCACAGGAATGACAGTCTGAAGTGATTCCTCACTCATCGGTATGGTACAACTTGGAAGCATGGCAAAGATATCACTTCTCAAGCACATTGAATTCTTCAAGAATTTAAGAAAAAACCCTAATCGCAAGCTGTATCTGCTGCTTAAGTGTCCCAAATACCAGAAAGCCTCCATGCAACCACGCTGTCACTGCTGGAATAACAGAGGGAAACTTTAAATATATTACATGCATGGCTTAAGAACACTATTATTAACATACACACACATTAAAACCATGTAAATAAATACTTGTGTGGATATCATAATTTGCATGGGTAAAATAATACTCTTAACTGGTGCTTCAGGCATCAGCTAGTGTTTCTTCAGTGAATATATGAGAGTCTCAAGGTAATAATTAAAGTCACTGAAGTTGTAGCATTTTTAATCTAAAGAAAACTGCTCCCTAGCAATAAAAATAAGTGGACAAAACAGACATTTTAAATTTACTCTGAAAGCCGCTAGGTACTCACAGCTACTGCCAGTGGCAGGGCAACAGCCGTATGGCTTGAGAAATAGGGTGTTCTTTAGAACGTGTCGTCTACATATGTATTTCAAACAGTGAGTATGCTCATGCTTTGTTACTTGACAAAAGAAAACTCTGTCTTTCAGCATTTATAGGTGGCATACTATTGCCATACCCTTTCACCTCCTCAACGCACGGCATGTAAAGCAGAGACCACCACTTACTGTTTCAAGTCTCCCTCAGTGGCAAGACCATAAGTGGAGGGGAACAGAGAGGGGAACAGAGAGAGGGGAAAGTTGTGAAAGACAAGCATACGTACAACTGATAAGTTGAAGAATATTTGTTACCTTTGAGTGAGACCAGTCGAGGATCTCAAGAGTTCTTCGTGCAAACAGTAACTATAAAACCACCCATTAGTAACATCACATGCTTGAGAGAGAGCATAACGTTTGATGAAAACATGGATGGAGCTTTTGGTAGCTTCAGAGGAAAGGCAGACACTAAGTCCATGGGTTTGAACCCTGTCATATTGAATTATTGGGGAGTGGGGGCAGTGGGAGGTGTTTGTCAGATTTAGAAAATAGTGATTTAGACATTTGTGTCCTGGTATGAAAGCATGCAGCGGCAGGCACACAAATCAATTGAAATTCAAAAGTTCCAATTTCAAGCACGTGAACAGGATCCATAGGAACAGACACAACTGTATTTCATTGCATTTTATTTTAAAAAATGCATAGACAACCACAATAAAGAAGGATTTTAAAAAAATCTGTTATCAATGGTACTCATATTTATTAGCCTTAAAGATGCAAATACATGTATATATATATACATATACATGTGTGTGTATACATATATATTTGTTCCTTTACTCCGCAAATACATATAAAACTTAGCTGCAGAGGTACCCGAAAACTTGATATAGAAAATTCCCTCTTTCACTCGATCTAAATGCAGCAACTGCTTTTTACACCAGTCACTACAAAAGAGCACATTACTTGTAGTAATACCGTTATTCAATAAGTCATTATGATTAAAATAAGCCCATTCAGAAGTATAGCTAGTATTTGAATCTTTGTCAGCCTTGAATTCTTCAGCAAGTCTCCGAAATCATTCTTCACGTCAGTTTGCGTGTATGTGAATCCTTTTAACCCAGACAGCAAAGTCCCTACTGTAGAGAATTATGTACAAACTATTCTAAGAAGTGAAGCTTAAATAGCAATGGATCTTCTGTCAGATCCCACAGTAGTGACCCTTATTTGCATCGGTTAACATTAATTTACCTAGTTTGCCTGGACAAAAAGAATCCCCAGCATATAATGCAGAAGCAGAAGATGAGTTATGTTTCATTCTAAATTTGCAAGGCAAACCAAGGACCGTGTTAAACAACACTTAGACAAGAACGCTTAAATGACGACTATTTTTTTTTTTTTAAGAAGCTACTTTGCACATTTAGTGTGCTTTTTTGCATAATTCACACATGCGAGAGCTGCAGCACAGACCATCTGAATATTCAGAGGAGTTTCATATTGTGGAGTTCCAGATGTTATTATCAAAATTAATATATCTTTTTATATAGGTAAAGTCCATGGTAAAGGCACCTCAACCACAATGACAGGACAGAGGGCTTAAACAAAACCAAAAAAGCCTCTGTACAAACACCTCCTTCCACCCAGGAAAACACTTTGTCTAAGGGCCTCTTTCTCAGCAATTTCAAGACTGGCACGAATTGCCTTTGAGGAATCATCCTCAAAACTACTGGCAAAGGAAATATACAGAGCCTAATTATTATAACACTGTAAACAGACACTGGATTATCCTTTTGCTTCTCTGTAAGCAACCTGCTCCTTTGAGATCATGCTTTTATTTCCCAGTTTTGAAAGTTTCCTTGATTACCAGAAATGGCTTGAAAATATCATGACTGCTTTCAGCAATATACACTATTTTACCTTAGAGTTATACTATCCTATGCAAAGTAATAAATTTTTCCTGAGCTTGCACCTTGTACTAATTCACAAGACCTGGCAGAATGACTACAATCAACACTCAGTGCTCGAGTAAAGCTTAGCCCATTACACCACATGTGTGTTTTTAAAAAAAACATTATCATTTGCAGGTATACTACTACACATATTGTTTACAGCATGCTTCTTCATGGATTAAACGTCACTATTGCACTGCAAAACTCTCATTCAACATAAAATGTTTAGAAGTGTAGGTGAAGCAGCTGTTACTTTCCTAGAAAAACTAGCATGTAAAAGGTCACTTTTTCATGAGGAGTTAAGTCAGTAGGTAAAAAAGCAAAACACCTGAGTACAAGAAAAAGCATCAAGAGCAAAAGACAGTTCTAGGCATGAGAGAAGAAAAGCAGTCTTCTGACAAGCATGCAGGAGGTTTGTGTAGCAACATTAACACTGGAGATGAAAAACGACTGGAAACTGAACAAATACAAAACCAAACCTACAACTTTGTGGAACGTTAATTTGGAATTCAAATTTGGGGATCTGGTTTTGAATTTGTTTTAACACTTCGGGATTAAGGTTACATTATTCCACCTCAGACTACAGTGAAATATGTGCTCATACACTGTATCTTGTCAACCTACTTCTCAATAGACGTGTTTTACACCACTTGCTTACTCTGAACATTAGGATAAAAATCATTCTCCTTTTAAATACAACAACTTCAATCACACTATTCATGTGAATAAAGCAGAGAATTAGGACATTCAATCTGTTCACACACAGACATCTCCAGCCACATAAGAAAGAACTATAGTTATAACATTTACAATGGCGTTTTCCTCTAGATACAAAACACCACATGAAGATAAATGCAAAGCAATCCCCCCTAAACCCATATCCTTTACATTTTTTCCAGTATTGCTCCCAAATTATTTGCTAATATATTTCATAACTAATATCTTCATGTGTTCAGATGTTTCTAAATAATAAACACTGATAGACTTAATTGAAATGTTTAACAGTAACACTGAGAAAATATAGTAAAAAAAAGATACTGATTATACACTTTACATGATGAAAATTCACTGTAAGACCCAATTACAATACAACAATCAGGTCAGGGTTCAAGATTTTCTGGACAGATGGTTAACTTAAAACACACTGACCCCCTATCAGACTGGATTAGTGCCAACAGCACTCAGCCTTTCCTACAGAAAGTGGGTCAGATTAGGTTTTATTCAAGTGCTTTGATTTGACACATCATGATTTCCAAACAATTTATTAAAATCTGATAGATTAAGATATTTGTACATTCTTATATAGAAAATGGGATTCCTTCTTGGACATCACACTTACCTTCACATTTCTCTAGGATCTGGACAGTTTCACCTAGTTCCAGGACCAAGCCTTGCGGTACAGCTCCTCGGAAGCTGCATATCACTAGAGGGTGGGGAAAAAGAGAGAGAGAGAGAGAGAGAAACACATATGAGGGTTGAATCTTCGTGTGAATTTTTCTAAGCATAGCACTTTAGCTCACTCCTTACATAAAAATAGCTATTACATAGCTGCCCAGAAAACCTGTCAGCCAACTTTTCCTCATCAGATGTCTTTATTTCAGCCCTTATCAGAAATTAAGCTCAGAAGCAACATAAAAGCTGTGCTTTTTTTTAAAAGATTTTTTTAATTAAGCAAGGCTTGTAATCACTTTAATCACCAAACCCTGATTCACAGTGCATACAAAGATTTCCTTGCCGCACAATTCTTACTCCACTACACAATTCATCAATGGAACAGACAGTCCTAACTGCAAAGATTATAATAGGAAGTCAACTGCAGGAATTACTTTCCTCCAAGTTTAAACTATTTCAAGTATCATCTGTGCAACTAATACACTGCAAAAATCCTGTATTGCCATACGTTATTATATTTAAGTAGATATATAAAAGAATACAGAAGAATCTGTACTTTTCATAAGCAGTAACTAACATGACATATACCTTAAATATTTCCCTACGTATCTTTAGTTTTCATTAACCAGGGAAAATAAGAACCCATCTTAATGTTTCAGAAAATATGAATACAATCAAAAAATTACTAAATAAACCTCAATTTTAAAAAATTATCATAGCGTTCAATGACATATTCTTTATTCATCAAAATACAATAGGGACATGGACATGGGTAGTTACTTGAAACATGACATGTCAAAACAAAGGATGAATTGCAAATAAGGTCCACCCCCTCATCCCGCAATGCCTGTTCATCAGCATTTAAAAACTCACTCAGGCACAGATTTAATTTAATCATTCAAGTACCTTGTTCTAAGTAAATATATGCTCAGTCACAGAGTACGTCCTGTATCTCACCTACACACACACTGGAGCACTACAAGTGGAATTCCATGAGTTGAAATAGTGACCTCCAGTGGGCATCGTCCTTTTTTTCCAATTTAAGAGAACTCCCCTTTAAATGCAAACACTCAAGCTACGGTTGAGATGTTCCCATTGGAGCTGCATTTCGTCTCCTCCCTGAATATCTTTTTATGTCAAAGCCACCCAATCCCTTATGACTGAAGACACTCTGTGCAGAGCTTAAAGCAGTTAACCAGAAAGTCTGAAGTCCAGGGAAGAACACCATGGAAACTAAGACTATCATCTGCACCATCTATCACAAGTATGTTTCCTGAACCTTGAATTTCCAAGAAATAGTGAGAAAAGCATAGAGAAAACTTCCACCAAAATAAAACACAGTTTCAACCATATATACAGATTTCATAAAGGGAAAGGGCAAGAAAGAACAAACTACATACACCAGGCAAACGCCCACACAGATGAGAGTAACACGAGAAAGACTCTGAATCAAAATCTGAACAAAACCAAACAGCATCAAATGTTTGCTCTTCCCCAGTGAGACTCAGTGCAGTGTTTAATTAAAGTGGGAAAAACTAGGGATTCCATCAACAAACCTAAACTGTTCTCTCAGCTGGTACAGCCCAGCAGAAGTCACCACTGGTTAAATGAGGTTTTAAATTCTTGTTTACATCAGAGACAGGAGAAACGTAACAACTGGCTCCAGACTGGAGCAATGCAGACAGCACAAGCCAAGAAAAACACTAAGCTTGTCAGCATTCTGGATTCATTCTTCACCCATGAAGAAATCAGAAATACGGGTTTCAACCGAAGAAAAACTACTTAATGCTTCTCCCAAAGTGCAGGAACACTGACAATTGCCAAAGGCTTAACTGGCAGGCCACAATCAAACCTCTAATGGCTTCTCCTTGCCCCTCTGGTATTTTAGACAGCAGTATCCTTTAAGTACAGAAAATGTTTTTTTTCTCATAGGCAATTTTACCAAATCAAAAAGGTACAACCACCTTTTATTTTTAGGTTGTTTTGCAAAATACACTCCTATATTAAAACATGACTTTTCCATTCAGACCAACAAAATACTAAAAAATTCAAGTGCGTCTCAAACACAGGATTTCAAAAATCCTGGGTGAAAAGCTACTATTGAAAACATCAGAAAAACGGAGAACTGGTAATACAGTAACAAGATGCATTCATTTATGAGAGTAATTCTAGACACACGATTATTAAAAAAAATTAATATACACACGATAAAATTCAATTCAATTTCCAGCCCATTTTCAACTTCTCTGAATGTGCCAAGATTATCATGACACAGAGACACCAGTCACAGGACACTTAAGTATTAGTGGTTGTAGACAAATGAGTAGTTTGAATTGTAGAGAGATTAATGACTGACTGGTCTTACTCAGCTGAGTCCAACAAGAAATAGTTAGTCTAAAAAACATTACTGCATGTTAACACTGCATTAGAAGTTCTGAATTAGCAAACAACAGCTGGCTTCCTATGACAATTATTTACTATATGAAAACTACTGAACAAAGGATGTGACCAGGAAAGAAACTGGATTTGATGCAACTACTAGTTCTTTGGTCATCAGATACTTGCCTATTATGTAACAATAAAAAGTGAGCTTGGAATGAAAGCTAAAGGAAAGGTACCAGGAAAAGAGAGTACTGGTTTTTTCAACCACTGATATAATAAATTTTAAAAATATGGCCAAGAATAGTGACTTTAATATATTTAGGCTTACAAGAAGTAATTCTAATAGATCTGTTAGTTTATAGATGCAAACTGACCATTTATAAAAGGATTCTACTGGTCACACAAAGAAAATCTGATATAAGGACTCTACTGCATCAATATGTAATCAGCTCTTTAGAATTCAGAGTACTTTATTAATAAAGATAGCCAAAGCTCTTTTCTTAGGTCTACTTCAGTCAAAAAAGAATAAACAAACAAAAGTCACAGAACAGAAATGAGCTGGTCCCATCAGCTGCAGATACAATCTGGATGATCATTCTCAAGTAGAAAATAAGTTCTCATACAAAAATAACATCCACCTCATGTTCCTCATTCTTAATATACCAGTATGAAATCTAATTCCTTCATCGATAAATCTGTAGCCATCAATAAATTCTGTCTCTTCTGTTTGACAATTTTAATAATCAATAGGGCATGTGAATAGCAATATGGATATTTGCAAAATAACAGAAGCCAAATCTCAAGAGTAGTTGATTTTCCAACCATACTAAATGAAAGTCAGGAAAAATTAAAGAACCCGAATAAACTGACTCAATACACCAAACCATATTGTGTTAAAACTGTTTAACAATAACACAATTTAACATCTCCAAAATAAAAAAGAACGGTAAAAATAGCTACTGATTATGACAGAATCCCAGAAATTTGAGGCTATTTTATAGTCTGATATATGATTCCAAAGGTTACTTCCAAAGTTATGGATGTTACTCATTTGTTAACCTAAAAATGCATTATGCAACACAATCTTATTTATGAAGTCACTTTTAGGTACACAATTCTTCTTAGCAGTATTATTTGAAAAATATGAATACAAATGTATATGGGAAATACGGAATAATTTAACCATTCTGGAGAAAATTTACAGAGAGGACTCCAATAACTGACTGCTGTCCTTCCCACAGAGAAATTCTTTATAGCATATGATCATCTACAAACGGTCCGTCAATCAACAAGCCTCCATCATTTCTTACAAGAGTCATCCCCTTGGTCACCAGAACACAGAAGTAACGCATCATCAAAACAGGCATACAGCGAAGCTTTTACCCACCAGTTAACAGATCTGAACGATCCCTCTTGGATTCCAGGACAGACTGCTGAAATATTTAACATCTATTTTCAGATATTAAACCCCCTTGCCATCGTTCAGGTTTGTAAGGGGGTCATAGTTCCCCCTCAGGAAACGTAACGTAATTTCAGCCAGCAGTTAAACCCAACATTCTGCCAAAGAGGAATGCTTTGAAAAAGCACCACTTTGGCACCACCAAAAGTGCCACTGTCAGGAATTATCTCCAAGCCAGAGCTATCTGTGGTACTTGAACTGTATCAAAGTGGGCTGCAGCAAAAGAAACCCTTCCCTCTGCACCTCTGTATCTATTAATGAGAAAGGGACAAACTAGTTCACACAGGCAGCTACTCTCAAGCTGCAGCAGACAGTATGAGGGAATTGGGGGTATAACATATAAGAACAGATGGCATTGGAATAACAGTTTGGAAAGCCAAAGCCCCAGCAGAGGACAGATTCAGAAGTGTTTTCCTTGCCTATGGACATGCCCTGACACCGTATAAGCAGCTGCATTGTAAGTCACCAGCAGTAAGAGAAACTGCTTCAAAAGAATAAGGTACACAGACAAACATGACATCTTAAGAAAGGGTCAATGCATCTTTGCATAGCTTACTGATTCCTCGCGTGTTCGATATCTAAAGGAGCTGCTTGCTATACGGACAAAGAAGATCCAGTTGATACAATCCAGTAGGTTTGACAAAATCTATTCTGAAACAGCCCCTGTCAAAAGCTCATGCAGAAATTGAGCTTAGCTGTGATAAAGTGCGAAGGCATTTGCAGAGATAAATAGCTAGCAGAGAGATATGAAATAGAAGTAGCAGCCAGTTTTCTTAGTGAAGACAGACTGACCAGCAAGCTCTAAATGGATCTCTGTTGGAGCCTTTTCTGCTTAAAGTGTTTCTAAATGATCCAGAAAAGCTGATCATTTAGAAAAGTGACAAAGTTTGTGAAGCCACTCAAGCTATTCAGGGTGAAAAACAGTTGCAGATGGACCTAAGTACAGCAAGTAGAACTGGCAGATGTACACCATTCAGTTCATCTACACGGTGTTTCATAAGGGTTGAACAATCTTAATCACACATACAAAACAATCATCTCTTGCCTTGCTATTACCACAGTGAGTGAAACCCTGGAATGTTACTCAGTTTTTGTCATAAGCTCAATGCTCAGCCACTGTCAAGCACCACCCGCCTCACCACCACCAGATCACAGCAGAATACTATCTTTGGGAAAAAAGGGAAGACACCATTACCTGCAGTACTTTATAAAATTCACAGTGAAACCCTATGTGCCCCTTTGTCAAAAATGTATCCTTTGTCAAAAAGCATGGAACGGCATAAGGAATGGCAGAAAGCGAGACAAGAGATACCAAGGGCTGCATAAGGGCTCTTATATGATTAATTATGAACCAAGATAGGACTCTTCTACCAGTAAAACTGACAGCTGAAAGGGGTGGAGAAAGTTATAATTGACAAGTTGCATGGAGAAGGTGAACAGGGAACAATTGCTAATCATCCCTTCCAGTTAAAAAGCAGAGTAGTGTCAAATGAAACAGCAGAGAAGAGTTCAGGACTTTATTAAATAAAGTACTTTTCCACAAAGTGCATGAACTGTGAAACTCCTCACGAGATGCTATGGGTGATAAAAATAAATAAATAAACAAATCACTCAAGTGCAAAAGCAAATAGGGCAAATTAATGGATGTGTACCACCTTGGGCTCAGCAAGTCCCTGACCCAGAAAGCACTTAAGTCTTGGGAAGGCATCACATATGCTTACCTTGCTGTGCTACTATAATGTAAACACCTGCTATTGGTCACTGTCAAGGGCAGGACACAATGAGATGGGTATGTGGCTGCACTGCTACAATCTCTCTCACACTGTTATTATGGAATCACAGCCTGAGCTTCTGTTGTCCCTTGCTATCTATCGATTCATGACCTCATCTGAACAGCATTATGACAAAAAGAGAGGATGCAATTCACAGTTAAGAGAAATGCTAAATTAGATTTCATGCACGTCGTTATTACTTTCTGCTGCGAACCTAAATAACAGAGCTGTTTTCATCTTTGCTGTGGTGTAATTGAAAATGTATCTTCCTTTTGTAATTCCTTCTAATTCAATTTCCTATGTCCCAACTTCCCCACCCAGTCTCACCTGGGTCGCAATGCTTCCACAGATCATTTTTCTTCTCAAATGGATTATGTCAATTACATGATAAACAGTAATAGAAATGTGTCACTTTTTTACACCAACAGTGGGAAAACCCAAAACAAGAACAGGAGAATGCCAGAGTACTGTCCAGCACAATACATCCACATAAAGATCATGCAGCATCTAGTTGCTAATTCCCCTGAAACATCATTTTTTCTTAGCATTTACATAAAAATACTTTGCAGCACAATGAACTGGCATATTATACGCCTTCTCATATACTTTCTAGTTTTTTCAACCTATTTCTACACATTGTAGTAAAGTCTACAAAAATATTTTGACATTACATAATGTTCTATTTACAATATAAAATATCAGGTCAGCCCATAAGCAATTTGTTTATTTTCATAAAGGAACAGAGCCCTTTTCCTGCCCTCTCCTTCCCCACCTTCCAAGATATACCAATGAAAATTAGAAGTATTTATTTAAATGAGGGCTGAGAAAATCAGTTCAAGAGGTTTCCATGTTTACATTGTCCCCTTTTCCTTCTCCAAATCTAAATTATGTTTCTCTAATCATAAAGTTGGGGGATTTTTAATTATTTTTTCCCCATGTTTTCTCTTCCACAATGGAAAGCTGCTAGAACATATCCAATATGCTAAAACACGTTTTTGTTTTTCTTTATCCCAACATATTGGTGAGGCCAAGATTTAATGAACTCTGTGGGTTAACTTTGGGGGAAAAAACCACAACATATCATATTATCAGCTGTGAACATGCCTTTTTTGTTTGTTTGTTTGACTGAGTCTTTTTTAGTTGCATAATGTGACAAAAGAAACAAAAAATTCTTAAACTCCTTCCACTGTAACAATAATAATTTTGCGAACTTTCAACATATCGCTGTTTACTCATGGCTTCAAAAGACAAATCTTCTTGGCCTTTGTGACAGTTTTTTCCAGTTCTCAACTCATTATTATTATCTGTCTTACCAAAATTCTGGTAACTTGCAGTATTTTTAGATGACACCAGCAGAACATAGACGAGTGTTTCAGGTTAAAGTATGCCATTTAATTTTTATAAATCCTTTGTACTGCAGTCAACTTGCAGTTAGTCAGGTTCTGCATTAATCATGCTCTAAGCATATCTTAACCAAACTAATTTCAGAAGGGATGGCAAGGATAATGTATTGGAGAAGCATAGCTGCTGTTGTGTTGCTCTATACCCAAAATACTCAGCTCCATACTCTACCAATTTATAATCACACTGTGCAGACACTGAATTGTGTTCTGTGCTACAAATGTCAAAGTTTGGAAGTCTCCTGATGTGTAATTTATGCTTTAACACATAACCATATTTTAAACTCACACCTTTATCACACCAGCTAAAAATTTGATGTTCATGTTTACTTTGGGTAAACACACATAACAAACTCTTAAATTTCACAGTCCTTATAAAGGAGTACAATACAATTAGTTTTACAACAAATATGTCCCATGCCAACATCTGTAAAGGGGTTTTGTTTGTTTGCTTAATTTGCCAATGTGATAGTAAACTTTGTTTGCCTGAAGTGTTTTTGATGTATTTTTTATTTTAGAACTATCAGAAAATCAGTAATCTGATCACTCTGAAAATCAGTAATTACATGAATAGAAGCATACTGGTAAAAGCTGTTATCTGAATTTCAGACTAATTTTTATAACTTATAGTTTATTTCCAAACTTGGGGAAGGTTCCTAAACAGAGTGATATTCTAAGTGATATTTACCCCCCACAGTAAAGATCCTTTCCTACCCCAATTCTCACCACATATAATGAATTACTGAAATTTCTTAAATAATCTTACATACACAACTGCAAGATTGTAGAGTTTTAATTTCATATTCAACTACTACTAGTTATAACTATTACTAGTTAACATGGGATATAAGTCAATCTCTGAGCCTACGACTGATATTGATTGATCTTTAAGAAAATAATGTAATTACTCCAGACTGATACATTAATGCTTATGATGAGGATGTGTCATTCCTTAAAACACTTTTCCATATGAATCCATCTATTAAAAATGTCTAGTATCAAACGGTATAAGCTAGTTTTAACAGCTGAATAAGATTAACTTAATTTTCCTAGATGTAGTACCTAGTACCTAGATGACAATAAAGGCTCCATGTAACGTAACTTAAGAGTCACAGTAGTAGGTGAGACCAAAGATGGCTCTCAATCCAATACCTTTTCCCTAACAGAGGCTAAAAACAAGGAGGTGAAGGAAGGGTATTAGAAGAGGGCAAGGATGTAGCTTTCCCCAACTTGAGCCATCTGTGGATTGGGACTTCCTAAAGTAGAAGTTTTTATTAGTATTAATTTTATTATGTATTTAATAGCGCTCCCTGTACTTTTTCTTCTACAGAGCCACCAAAATGTTTTTGAACCACATCAACTTTTAACATCCACATCACCCCAGAACTCCATGCTTCACTTACGTATCATATAGAAAGCATTTTTTAGTTGTTCGGATCCTGCATCATCAATACCCTCTGGGAACTGTATTAAAATAGAGTGAACAATCAATTTCTATTCTTCCACTCCACATTATTTATGGTTTTAGAATCTTCCAAACTACCTTTTCTTAATAATTTATTTTCCAAGAAGGGTGACAGACTTTAATTCTTTGCATTTACATATGGCAGACAGGGAAAAGTCTCTAAGCCACAGCAACACGACTGCAAAGAAAAAAACAACACTGACACCAGCTACCACCCAGAGGAAAAGACAGCTAAGAGTCAAGACTTAGCTCTACCTTTTTGTGAGGCAACTGTGTGACACAATCACGCCTACAGGCAGCAAAGAATTAATACTTTCCAAACCACCATGTACCTTCCCATCTGAACCTCTCTCAGAACTACAAACCTTCTTCCAGCAAAAAGGAGTAGATCTTGCAAACCAAAAATTGTGAGTTTAATAATTTAAAAGACCAAAAAATAGTTTATGAAGGAGAAAAACCTTCACATTTTAATAACAAAATTAAAGGCCAATATGATTAAATTTTTGTGGAACTGCTTGATTAAGCCTGGCAGCTCCATAGATTGCACAGTTAGACTCTGATGATATTTGACAAGGGAACAGAACCGCAAGGAAATTACAATGAAAACATTTTCATTTTATTCTACAAATACCTAGAAGAATGTTTTCACCTTCACAGTATACCTTCCAAGTATTTAAATGATTAATTGTGAGTGAGGGTTTCAATTATTTGCCAGAAATTAATTTGAGACATGCAAATTTATTTGCAAGTTCAGGCCACATTCAGCAAGTATGCTTACAAAGAAAACTGGGAACAAAAACCAGGTCTAGTACTTCCAAAACATTCTGCTGTTTAAGCAAGATGGACAATATAAAGAATTTAGGTACAAAGGAGAGGATGTATCCAATTACAACCTAAAAACACAACTACCCAAATAAAACATCATCAGGTTTTTGCAGCAAGGGGCATTTCTTGCAGAGTATACTGGTACACATGACACAGAACAGGGCTCTAATCCGATTGGAATTGCCAGGCACTAATGTAATACACACACACAAAAATAAAGATTATCAAAAGCTGATTAAAAGCCATCCAAACATTACAATCGAAGAGCAGGGATTAAACAAAAGACATGATTTAGAAGAGGGGTAAAGAATTTTTTGACCTTATTAATGGTCTTTGTAAACTTTCATGCAATACCTTGAGGAAGAAAAATATACTTCAGAATTGAAAGCAATCTCTTACACTTAAGGTTTTGTATATTACCAAAATTACACCACAATTAAGTGAAGGTATTTCAGGCTGGTCCAGGAGCACTGGCAGTTGCTAGGCAGCATCTGCTCCTGTCAGAGACGCTTCTTTCTTTGTGCAATACAGGACCTCAGCCAGGAATACTGCCACCAATGGATTATTACAAGGCAGCTTACTGCCATCACATGGCATCTGCAAAGTGCTCAAACTGCTGCCTAGCAACACCGCCTCTTTCTACTGAGTCATACCATCACTATGAAAATATTCATGTAAAAAAAGAAACCGATGCCCGAGCAGAAAGGTGATCATTCACTGGCAAAGTGAATTATTGCTAGCATCCTTCCCCTACCCTCCAAGACAAAAATAGAGATTAGGCTCAAAAATCATGAGCTGTTTAAAATAGTTTTGCACATCCTGGTGACATGAGGTAGCATTGAAGAAACAGCCCAAAAACCCACAGCATCGTCCACTACCTTAGGTACATCAAGGAACTGATTTTGAGCTTCTAGCTTTGCAGACATCTGTCCTAGTTACCCATCCTCTTCCTGTAAATCTATTCCCTCAGCTATCAGTTCATTCGACTGCCACCCTGGCATTACAGAAGTCCCTCACCCCTATATCATTCCCTCTATGCAGGAAGTAAATGCAGCAGTTTCTTTTTCGCCTTTTTAAGCGGAGAAGGCGGCTGTTTAAGTTTCTGAAACCCTTCTCCCTCTCTCCAATACCTAACTTGAAAAGAGGAGAAAAACACTGACCATACCACACACTGCACAGACAAGCGTGGAGCCGTTCTGCGCTGCTGCGTTCCACAGGCTGCAAACATGAGCCAGAAATGGCTACACTTTACTGCTGAACACTAGGAAACAAAATAAGAAACCAGTCGAGTTTTGAACATCCTGGAGGATGGAGATTGCACCACCTCTCCAGGCAACCTGCTCCAGTGCTTTGCCATATGCATTGTGGAAATCAATGTCCCTTACTGTAATTTGCCACCACTGCTCCTGCTCCTTTCACTCTGCAACTCTGCAAAGTGTCTAGCTCTGTCTTCTCCGTAACTCCCTAAAAAGTAGCTAACCACAAACTACACCCCTTCTTTATCCCCCTCTTCTACAGGTTGTACCACCCTAGACCTCGCAGATCCTCCTCTCTCATCATGTGCTCCAGCTTCCTAACCATCTCCTAACCTCACCCCTCGTACTGTGAGATACAGTGCTCTAGATGTAGCCCCATGAGCAATTCCCCAAAGAAGGAAATTGTCGCTTCCATCAACATCCTGGGTATACAGGAACGCAGCCTGGTATGTGGCTAGCTGCAAGAGCGCACCGCTGACTCATGTTCACTCATGCAAAAACATAGGTATCATCCCACAGCGTTTTACATCCTATCCCATTTTACACTGACTACATCATAAGACCTTTAGTCCTCCCGTCTAACTGATAAATAAGTTCATAACATGCTAAAGTTACCTTGGCATTTATGGACAGTTTGCACATTTCATATGAGGAGGAGAAAGGGAAGAATGTAAGTGTGTATAAATGCAGATTTATAACAGTGTATTTATCAGTATACCAGCTCCTGCATCTTACTTGAAAACTCTGCATTTTAGCCTATACTGTCTGCCACACAAGAACTTTTTGTGGACATCTGAAGACAGCTTATAAGACTGCTAAGAAACCTTTGAACCCGCACACAAGAACTTTGACCATTTTGGTAAACTATTTGCTACTAAAATACCAAAAGATGAAATATTTGACTGACGTAATTGAAGATGCTTTTTTTAATGAGATCTAAAGAATTTTTACCTCTTCTAATCTTGACTTAAGCAAACATGCATTATTTAATGCTATCAACATCATCTGAAACATTGGGAAAATCTTCTTTTTCTCTTATTGCATCCTCCATCCAGGTTGAAATAATTAACTTCTTTTGTTGTTGTAATTGTTAAAAGAAGAATACTGTCTTGTGCCAGCAACCTGAAATATAGTACTCCAGAACTGAAAAAACCAACAAGATCAGAAGTTGCAGTTTAGGGCCTTGCTGTGATGAAGAAAGAGAGAGAAGCCTATTTTCTACCTTTGCTTCCCCAGAGACAAAAGAGAAGCTGTTTCTGCAAGACCAATGCTTCAAAAGCAATCTTCCTTGGGGTAAAACCTTTGGACCAGAGAGATAACCAAATACTTATCAGTTAAAAAAAAAACAAAAAAAAACCCAAACAAACCACAAACAAACAAAAAAAAAAAACCCACCACACCACAACCAAAACCACCACACAAAACCCCCAGAAGAGCAACTTTATTCATAATTCCCATCGGACCAACGCGCTCAGAAAGGCTTGAAACCAAACAGCAAGCAGGCAGAATGGATAGCTGCAAATTACTGTGCGCATGACAGAGCGATGAGGGAGTACTAGCGAGAGGAGCAGCACAAGCTGTTCCAAGCAGGTGCTTAGCTGCGTGGTCAGCAGACAGCAGGCCCAAGCACATCAGCTCACAGAGCATGGGCCAGCTCTTCCCACACTACCAAGTCGCTGCCAGAGGAACGACCAGTCAATACAACCTTTAGACAGAAACACAAACGAGTAGGTGATTCACCTAGTCAACTCTCTTCGTGTAAGGCCAGGCGCACAGGTAGCATGCAGCTCCATTTTGTACAGTATGTAATAGCAGTTGTCGGGGCAAAATTACCTCACAAAAATGTTGATCCTGCTTCACTAAATGCAGTGAAACTAGACTGTTGCCTCTTTGGTTTATCAAAAATTGAGTTGCCAATCATCCAGCTCATGAGCATTTAGAGAGAGAAAACACACAAAGAAACATCAAAGTTCAAACCACAGTTTTCAATAACCTTCTTTTACAATAACTCATATATTTTTGGATTATTTATCCCACACTGGCTGACACTCTCTCACTTGTGCCTATACTCTCTGTCCATGTATATAATACAGCCATATATACATAAACTTACATAAATGAGAGTGCCTAGGTGAAGTGGGCAACTTTACACAGACATTTCCATAGGCATTCTTCTCTACAAAGGAAGAGATAGGTGAAATAGAAACATCTCCTCCTATCCTCCCAGATCCAGACCCAGTTACTGGAAACATACACATCACTCCCTACAGGGACTATTTAGCACCGTCTGTGGTATTCTCCTATGAAATGTTTCCTGTTACCTTTACAACTTGTTCGGGCAGACCACACACCCCAGCAAGACAAAGGACTGTATGCAACACAATACCCAAACAGGCCTGTAAAAAGTTATATATTGCTTTCAATTGGCTTCTGTTTAACAGTTCTTCTGGGTTTCTCCGACATGTATGCAAGGCTTCGTTTATCAAGATCAGAAGACTGAAAGGATAGGTATACTAAATTAACAGTTGGCATAAACACCTCATTCATAAACATATTTAGAGGGAAGAGAGAGTCCCCTGCTGTTCAAATACACAGAAACAAGAGATTTCTAGAACAGTAAGCCACCTGCCAAAGCACACTGAGCTACACTCTAGCATGCTGGGCAGCTCACAGACTTAAATTCAAAAGAAAGAAATAAAGTAATTCATCACTCCATCAACTACCTACTGCCAACACTAAAAGGGTTTAGTGCCTAAGCCTCCTTGCATTGTAACATCTAGACAAACTTTTATTTTTGTTTCAGAGAGTAACTGGTATCAGCTTGCCTCTGAAAGCAGAATGACCTGCTTTCAATCACCAAGAGTTGGCTGGCACCACTTGTCATAAGCTTTCCTTAAGGCTTAATATCCAGAAAGACTCAAGAAAAGAAAATTAAGTCAAATGCTGAAGTGGGATAAGAGGGAAGTCTTATCCTTGTAATAAGTAATCACCTCGTAACTATACTGGAAATCGCTTAGCCTGCTCAAACCCACAGTTACCAATCTTCCTAATACCATAGGTAAATTTTGACTAAAGACTCGTTGTGTTTGTTTGAAACACTAAAATATGTCTAAGAGGAAGGAATTACAGCTAAAAAAACTTAAGAGACGCTTTCAGGGTCTCAGAAGAGTTCATAAGTTCATTTTGACAAGCAAAAACCTGAATGGAGGTTTGATTTTAACATCAGTCACTTGAGTGAGTTATTTCGTCTCTTTGCCTTGAGGTTCAGTAAGCATACAGATTTTGAAACAGAACAAAGAAAAGAGTAAAATGTAGTGATATTAAGGCTGATTCATAACTTAAAAACAGTCAATGGAGACTGCTGTCAATTGCAACTGGTTTTGAACCAAGATCTTACTGTATGCTTCCTTTACCCTCTTCCTCAGTGAATATCACCGCTGAGAAAAGAACACAATAAACTTAATTCACTATACAAATTAACAAAAGTTTCTCTGAAGCAGGAGAAAAAAGTTGCATCAGGCTCTTTAACAGCTGAATAATCTTCCAAAGACTTTCCGTTCTTTGGCCAGCATTGTCACATTCACATCTGAAAGAGCTCCCATTTCTCAAAAGAACAAATCTATGAAACGTGTATGGCCACCGATACCACCACTTGCTGGAGGTCATCAGGGACTTACAGCTCTCCTATATAAGAACTATGTTCCAAATAATTGTTTAACATATTAATCAGAAAAGCTTGTGTATCTACATGTCATTGTGCATATGAAGACAAAGAACTCTTCGTCATTCCCTATTATTCCCTTCTTGTGGGCTTTTAAATGCCACCAAATATGTGGTAGAGAATTTTCTAGATCACAAGTTCTGATAATAGTTCTTATATGCTTCCCTGATGTTTATATTGGACTCTTGACTTTTTAAGTACAGAATTGCTGAAAAGAAAGGCTTTGCAAGACAGTGAAACTCAAGTCCAGCTGAGCTATGCCACTGACTGTAAAGTAAGAAAGCTACCTTCAGAAGGATTAATACAAACACCAGCTTTCCTCTCTTCCTCCTACATACAGCTGCAAACCACCACCTGGCACCATCACCCCATCCTCACACATCAACTTCCTATGCCTTAAATTGTTCAAAGAGAAACGACTTTAAAATTTCCTTACTAATTTCACTCTGAAGAATCTCCCTTCCTGTCCTACAGGCTTGACAATTAATTTAAACGCACAGCATACAAATAAGAAACACCAAAAAATTACCTAATTTTTCCAAGCACTAGGAGCATTGAAGGCATGTTGTCATATACCCTGGTTTTAATTTATAATTTATCAATTGTAATTCATACCTGCTGCCTTAAAAAAAGAAAGCAAAATAACTTGTTCCTTGAATAAAGATGAAAAGCCTTGTTTCCTACCAATGGATATCCATGTTCCCATTCCCTCTGTTTCACCAATGGTCCCATGACACACCAAATGCAGCACCATTGGACTTTTAATCTTTCGCTATCCCCAGTCCTGTTCCTGAGCACTCCTGTCTACAAAGCACCCTCAAGTTCACTCCCGTGCTCACATTAACAACTTCCCCTTCATATTCTCCAGCAAGCAAACAAAAAAGTTGTATTAGGAAGAGTCCCGATAGAACCTTATTATCCATTCTTTTCAGCAGGTCAGTAGCTACTTATCTGCACTTCTGTCCACAGGAACACTAGGGAGTTCTTTCTTCCCCATCCAGCCACCAATTTTCATTAAATCTGTAGGAAACGTATGCCTGAGACTGCCAATTCTCATCATAAAATGTTGCTCATTACTGGATGAGAGGTATCGTTAGGTGAGGACAGAAAGCCTGAACACTTAAAGATTTCCCCCTTACGAAATCAATCTAAATACAAAATCCATTTTGCACTGTGGATAAGGTCAGAGAGGAACCACTTTTGCCCCCACCCTATTGGCAAGCATCTGAAGTCATGAAGGTCTTAACTGAATAAATAATGTGGCATAACTACGAATAAATAGAGAAAATTGCTCTCAAAACCATCAAAGCATCAAAAGTTAAAACCCGTATCGCAATACTATCACTTCTTACTCTAAGATCACGCTTACATTCCCATACAAACCACGCAATAAATTGCTAAACATACACATCTGATTCCTTGCTTTTGCAAGCAATTTGAAAAACCGTTTCTCAGCTTCATTCCTCCTGTATTTAGAAAGTTTTGGCTAATTTCTACTGTAAATGTATTTGTGGACAATTGGTATTTAAATGATCTTCAACTAGTAATATCTTATAGATGAATTCTCATCCAGTTCTGCAGACCAGGTATGCACGAGAGTAACCACAATGCTAGTCTTTTCTAGGATAAATGAGCCAAAATATATTAATCTTGTCCCACAAAACAGTATATTTATTCTCCAAGTTATCTCAGAAACAGCAGAAGTACAGATTTACACTAGACTGAAACTAAAATTGCCCACTACGTTAAATGACACCTCACTAACCTTTCCTATCTATGCCAAAAGTCCCCAGTCAGGTGCATCTTGGGAGCTGCTCTTTTCCAGGGGCATTCAAAGTGTGATTCATTTCTCATTCAGCCAAACAACACACATACACTTCCTTTATGACCCCTGACTGACATATTCTTTTGTTCATTCGTAAGGCTTAAGGGGGGGGGGGGAAGCCCTTAGGGGAACATATTGAATGGAACTAAAAATTACTCCAATCCACAGATCATCTAGTTTTCCTGACTAACAAGCAAGCCCCCAGGTGTTACCACCACCTCCCAAAACAGCATTGCAGAGAAGGTTTAGTATATCCTTCCATATAGCCTTGGTTCCAAGACAGGTCACTGAAGAATATCCTTAGTCACCTCCCTCCTGCTGCCAGACAATTACAGTTTCTGGCAATAAGGTATGAAAGAGAAGATGAGATATAATACACGTCCCATAATACAGAACCCAGTCGCAATGATTGATATTGCTTCCCAGATTACCAAAGATGGACTTTCTCCTAATTTGGGGGAGCGACTTTTTTCTGTCTCACTGAAACCTTTAATTTTAAACCTGTAACAAACTGCTTCAGTGATACAGAGAAACCGCAATATCAATCAACTCAAAGCACTCCTTCGTTTAGCAGCTGCCTCCTATGTAAACAGGTAAGAACAGAGTAGTATGCCAAGAGCCATGGCGAGGGAAGGCAGACTTTTTGTAAGTTTTGCAGTCCTGTTTTTCCAAACACAAATATGAATTGGGAAATGTGCAAGCCAAGGTTTAGTGACGGGGGAAAAAAAAAAAAAAAAACACAAACAAAAAAATCAAGATACTGATCAAAAAGCAGAAGCTGCAGTACAGAACTGTAACTAGGACATTATGATGTTCCATCCTTCCTTAGTAGGAGCAAGGGAAACATTAGTTATATGTATTTGTGCTTATGGATTTATTTTTCATTGTTACCAATTAAATGGTGAAAATAAAGATACAAAATTCATTTTAAAGGAAACAATTAGCAGATTTTAACAGTAATTCTTTGAATAAACTAAGAACAGATGCTGTTTATGCAGGCAGGTTTTCCTTCTCCATGATTTAATACATACATATGGAATATGGTCAGCCATACCAAAGTACAGGATTAACTGCATTAAAAAAAAATAAATCACTTTCTTGAGAACCACCTAAACATGCTCCTTGCACAGAAATAAAGCAGCAGAAACTGACAGCCTAATGAAATACATAATCAGCTCTCACATTTGCCAAATTTTAATTAACAGCTATTTACTAAAGAGTTCTCTCTGCTTAGCTTTTTCTTTTAATTCATTATTATTTAATACTTGCTTTAGAAGACTAATGTAACTAATCGGATCACTTTAATAAATATTTTCTTAGAGACAGAGACTGCTTTAAAAACATTAAAACACTAGAGGGCTACAGAGCTAGTTATCTTCAATAATCAGCTCACTAATTGTTTTCATAACTGGTCATCTTAAGCATCTGTGGAAGAACTGTTTGCCTTTCAACAGTGAGTCTAAAATTTTAGAAGTGTAGTTAGAAGTAAAGGCACAGAATATAAGTACTTCTAAATAGAACAGAAGAGAATTATTCACAACAGCTACCAGGTAGTAGCTATGGTAGCTGAGAAATACAATCAAGGAAGAACTTCAGTGCTGTTAGGGGATTGTTTCATTTAATTATTTATTTAGAAATACCCTGAGCAATCTTTTAATATCTTCGTTGCAGAAGTATAGAACAACTTGTATGAGAATTGGGCAATACAATAGCATTCTACAACCGTAAGCATTGAAAACTTCTTTTAATTGCAGCTAGACAGGCAAAGAGAACTTCAGAACTGCCAAAAAGCCACTGACGCTCACATCAGTAAATTTAACATGTTCTCTTGCAGTCAGGAGTCTGTGTAGCTGTCAAGGGGTCTCTGTAAAGGGGCTCCAGCAAGCACGTAAGAAATGTCTTTGTCGTAAACTCTTTGAAAGCAAATGCAGAATACAAAGCCCTTCTATACCCACATGTTGAGAGGGGGAATGTGGTGTCTTCCTGAAGGAAGAGTTTCTATAAATTACCATCTCTAAGCCAACTACCTAGATAAGAAGGTAACACCGATCACAATTTACTTTCAACAAAGAGAACAGCATCAGAATTAACTACTTTATGTGATACTTTCGCTTTCCTTGATACACATGAACAGGTAGGTACAGGGCCTGGATGCCCAGACATACCTTTCTATTTCACCAGAAAGCTCTCTGTGGTATTCCAGTTGCAGAAATAACTTCATTTTTTCCCCACACAAATTATGTTGATAGGGACATACAGTCTATTGCCTTAATCCAAAGGCACATCAACAACTTTTCATAGTTTAACAAGACCACGGAGAAAACACATGGGTTGGTTTTTTTTTTTTATAGACAGTGGTCAAAAAACCAAACTACTAAAGCCCAAGGCATAACCTCATACCAGCAACTCATGCCAAGAAAATTATTTTTGCACATCTTATTTTATTTGTGAAATTGGGGTAACTTACATCAGAAAAAAAAACCCCACACACCTCCCCCCCCTCCTTTTTTTGCTAGTAAACCTCCTAACAGTAAAACTTTAGGCCTACACCTCCTATAGACTAGTTTCTCCAAAATGCACAAAAATAACCACTCCAGCAAGTAATGACAGATCTACTTCTGAAAACCTAGTACTCCTCTCCCCACCTATTGTAACTAAACTCCAGACATAAGCACCATTTTTCACCTGTTCTCCCTCTCTGGAGGATTATCAACCAATTTCAATTACAGGAAAAGTAATTAAAGCTACCCAAGAATAAAAAAAACTTGCCTAGAGATCACCAAAATTCTTAAGCCTTAGCCATTATCTCGGACCTACCTATATGCACGTTGTCTGAAAAAGAAAAATCGACATCACAGGAATATTCTTAAGACTACAGAATATTCATTGAAATAACACTTGTTTTCATTCACTACTCTCTCTTCCGGATGCCTCTTCTAGACTTGTTTACAACCTGAATGGAGATCTCCCATCTTTTCCTCCCATACGTCTGCGTAAAAAAAAAATTAGTTCACCTACTTTTCGATTAAGGTAGCATACGTACTTTCTGATTTGAGAACACGGGCCAAACACAAACAAACAAAACTCTGAATATCAAACCCTGCAACACAGCAAAGAAAAACAACTACCTAAACGGAACAAAGGAAAACCAACAAGAGTTGAAAAATGAATAATTTTTTTCTGAAGCACCTATTACAATTCTACCAGCAAGTTTAGCACTAGGACAGCAGAGGTGGTCCCTCACCAACAGTTAAGGTATGAGCAAGTCTGGATACTTCGTATTCTCCGAACATCCAGCTGAGATCTAACAAAGCTTAAGTTTATATACTCCCAGTGACTGACAAACATAGCAACAGTACTGTAAGTAACAGCTTTCTTGTGTTATTTTACGCCACTTGTATATATTGCCCTACACTTATAGCTTCTCACCTAACACACTGTATTTTAATTGTGCTTTTTCTTTTTTTTAAACAAAAGTGAATTCCTTACTTCTTCTATTCATTATGAAGATACGTGGAACGTACTAAGCAAAGTGCTGCACGAGATGAAAAATTAACAAAAAGTCCTGATACATTTTGTTGTTTGTTGACCACGTGCTCAATATTTCTTTTAATTTATACAATATTTCTTTTTATTCTTCTTTTCTTAAATATTAGTGGCATTAAGACTGTTAATTGCTCAGTAGTCAACTGCCAAAATCCCACTTTAACAATCCAGGTTAACAGATCTTTGTAGCAAGTTTGTTTATATTTTTTTAACATTTACAGAAATTGATCACCACTACACCCTGTGGAACTTAAAAATCAATGCAAATAATCGATAACTATAAATTTAATGAAACACTTAGGTAAGTAATCAGGGCAGATTACCTACTTTTATTATTATACAAGTCAACAGTTTAAAAAAAAAATAAATCAAAATAAACAGAAGTGAAGTTGAAGAAAGTCTCTCTTCCTTCCATTTCATCAGGCATAACGCTTCTGCTCTTATCAGAAATGACTGTACGCTAAAATAAAAAAAACAAAGCCACCAATGATGACCTCTCGAACTAGAGCAAACAAGATTCAAGATGACAGTAGAGTCTCATTTACCATAAACAACGAAAAATAACAGTCCTATGCACCTACAGAAACACGCGAGTCGTTTTGAACGAACACTGTAACTGCAGATTGCAACAGCAAAAGCCGTAGCGGTCCCCAGCCAGCCGTCCCTTCCCAAGCCGCCGAGCAGGGCCCAGTCCAGAGCCAGGTTTTACGCCGCCCCCCCCCCGCCGTGCCGATGCCCGCGCCGGGGCCCCGCCGCCCGGAGCAGGTGCATCACCGACGCCCCCTAATGACACCGCACCATAACCGTTCCCTTTCCCTCAACTCCATATAAACAGGATCACCACAAACCACAGATTAAAACGGAGAGAAAAAGCAATCGCACGCTTAAGTAGATTAAGGGCTCAGCGACTCGTTTTCTGATTATTTGTGCAATCAGGACCCGAGCGCGGGCCCCGAAAGTCTACTTTTTTCTTGCTTCGCCGCGGAAAAACTCAGGGAAATAACCCGAATCAAAACACACGCAGACACATTGCCTGGATGCCGGGCTATGCGGGCAGCAGCGGCCGGCGCGGGCAGGGGAAGGCGGCGGGCACGCAGCGGCACGGCCGATGCCCGCTCTCCGCCGCGAGCAGCCTCCCACAGCCCCACGGGGAGAGCGGGGGCAGCGCCTGCCCTCCTCGCCTTCCCCCCGCTCTCTACCTGCGGGGCAGCGGCCTCACCTTCCCCCCGCTCTCTGCCTGCGGGGCAGCGGGAGGGGCAGCGCCGCCGGGAGCCCGGGGAGGCGACCAGCGCCCTCCCCGCGGAGAGGCAGCGGCGGCCGGGGGGGAGAGCAGCCCCCCCCCCCCCCCAGCCCCCGGGGTACGGCCGCTGCGGGGAGTCGCGGAGAGGGGGGGGGGGCGGCGGGGCGGGGGAGGGGATGTGGCAGCACCTACCCACGCCGTATTTCTCCTCCTCGGTCGGACTCCACATGCTGCTGCGGCGGCAGCCGGCCACGGCCGCGGATCCCCTGGGCAGAGCGAGGCGGGCGAGCGCCGCTCATGGAGCGGGGGCGGCTTCTCCTCCCCCCCTCAGCGGGGGCGCTGCTCCGCGGCCGCCGCGCCGGCAGCCCCCGGCAGCCCCCGCCTCACACTCCGGCCGAGGCTGCGCTGAGGGTCCCTCCGCCGCTGCCGGGGGGCGGGGGGAGGTCGCCCCCCGCCCGCCCGGGCAGCAACAGCCGCCGCTCCCCTCAGCGCCCGGCGGGCGCTCGCCGCCGGCCCAGCGGCTCTCCTAGCGCGGCCCCGCCGCCCCAGCGGGCTCCCGCCCTGCCGACGCGGCGGCCCCGCGGAGCTCGGCAGCCCCCAGCCTCCTGCTCGCCGCCACCGCCGCTCCTGTCGTCGTCGTCGCCACCGCCGAAGGACTCGAGCTGCCGCGCCCCCCCCCCCTCCCGGTGGAGCCCGGCGCGCATGCGCGGCTCGCACCGCCTCCCCCCGCCCCGCGCGGCCGCACGAGGCGCGCGCGGGCGCGAGGCGCGGGGGTGGCGGCGCGTGGCCCGGGGCGGGGGGCGCGGCCGATCCCGGGGCCGGTCCCGGTCCCGCAGGGCTCCGCGGCAGCCGCACCCCGGCACCCCGGCGGGGCAGCAGCCGCGGGCTGTCAGCGGGTCGGGGCGGCCCCGAGGCCGGCCCTGCAGCCACAGCCCCGCAGCGCAGTGCAGCACGGGGCGGCCCTGGCACGGACGCCCGGCGGTATTCGTAAACACCGGGGGAAGCCTGAACACCCCCCCCAGCGTAACCGGCTGCTGCTAAAATCGGCCCTGGGCGTCTTCATGTGAGCCCTGGGCCTCTGAAGTCCCTTCCGAGCACGTGCTCGAAGTTTATCCCCCAGTCGGTCAGACGTCTTTTTGTAAAAAAAGAAAAATAAAGCTAAAATTCTTTCAAGGAAACAGAAAGTGAATCCGTACCAAGGAGGGCGGGTGGGAGATGAGTAGAGGGGGACACGCACCCCAGTAATCCCAGCCTGCAGCAGAGGACACTGGCTGCTTCATACTGCACACGTGGAAACCACCAGAACATAGGACTGGGGCAGAGCGTGTTTTAGAAACTAGAAAAATCCAAATTCAGTCCAGGTTAAGGGAAAAAAATCCTGTTATTTGTTGCCTTGTTATAAGCCTCACCAGTGGATATCCTACCTGCTGCTGCACACAGAGATGAGATCCCTACTTTGAACACTGTTGTCCGAGTGGGACATTAAGATTTGTAGCTCACCTACTGCTTTTATGGAAACTGTGTCAAATTATTTCAAAGAGTGGAAATTAAAGTAAGCATATTTAAACTGTTTAATGAGTTATGAGTAAAATCTGTTATGTCTCCAATTTATTTTTTTTTACCTAAGCGTACAGTGGCAGCATTTAAGGTTGGCATTTGAGTAAAAAGAGAATCAGGAAACGCTGTCAGCACTCTAACCAGTGAAACCACCAGCCCTTAGTGAGACCCAATTTTGTCTAATACTGTGATTTAATTTTTTTAAATTAATTTCCAAAGCTTCTAAGGAGCTGGGAAAATCTATACAGGTTGCACAATGAACAGGTACCCGAAATTTGAAACAGTTTTTAGATTTCATCTTTGAGTTCATCTTTCATTTCCACTCTTTCCATACAGCCTAAATTTTAATTCCTCACAGCAAACTAGAAGCTGAAACATGTAATTCAAAACTTTTCCTGTAACTGAAATTTTGATCACTGCAAATATTCTGCCCGACTAGCAATTTTCCTCCAGTCAGAGCCCTTCCAAAGCTAAAGGCAGAACACAACACTTTTTATACAGCATTTTCAGAAACCTCTGTAAATAACTTACTTGATGTAAAGTTTTAGGATTACACTAAACTTTGTAATAATATAACTTCAGATGTACCCAACACTTTTTATAGAATATCTGTTCTATCATTATATAATAAAACAGAACGAAAGTCATCAATTTGCACTACAGAACTTAGGTTGCTGTGGAAACCTTCATTATTTATTTTTTTAACATGTGCAACTTATGTTTCAACACTGCACATGGACAGCTTTCTGTTTGCTTTTTTGTTTGGTTTTGGGCTGTTGGTTTTTGCTTTGCTGTGTAGAGTGCAAACAGACAGCGGCCAATAAGTAAGCATGTTTGTACATTATTGATTTAGAAAAAACAGCTTATTCAATCGCACCTTAATTCATATTCACGTTTAGGCATATATATTTACAATAGCTTCATTACTTTCCTTCCTGAGGCACTCCCACAGCATGCAGAAATAGCTTTTTGAAGGGACAAAACTTGACAAAGTCATTGAGTTGCATCTGTTGGAGATAGGCTGCTGCTGGGTTTGAGAATTTGGCTTTTTTAATATATTTCAATAATAAATACCTCTTCATCTCTTACTAATACTTTGGGAGCAGAAAACCTCTGCAGTGACAGGAATTGCTTCATTCTTCCAGCTCTCCACCTCTTCATTCCACAGCCTCAGCACTTCATGGATTCTTCTGGCTGCCAAGTTGACCGGTAGTGAAATAGACACTTTTCCTGCTGAAGAAAAAACACAGCAGAATTTTCTTCAAAATACAGCCATGTCTGAGTTGACTCTTACCATTAAAGTAAATATGGAATGAAGGTGAACTTGGGAAGACAAGGTGAGAACCTTGCAAGGTGAGATAAACTCTGAGGAGGAGACCAAAATAATTGACAGAATGGGACCTGCAAGGAACTAATAGTATACACGGAACATTTTGTTCAAAGGGAACTATGCCATTTGTATTTCCTGATCATGGACATATAAATGATAGCATTAACAGGTACAGCTGTATCGATGATAGATTACTTTTATTTGAAATATAGTACTTATTATTACATATTTATTCCCAACACTTTTCTGCAGTGCTGCTGGTGATACCTACTTTCAAACAGAGAGAGTCACTAGAGGGGCATATGACCCACTTCAGAAAAAAAAAACCCCTTAGTGTATTTTACTGTAGAGTCAGTGGAATGCAAGTTTGCATAACTTAAAGTTATCAAATATATTTACACCTGTTCCTCTGATGTACGCATTCACCAGTTTAATGAGTCTCCTATCACCTCTACATAAATACTGATTGCTTTAGCAAATATTCTTAGCTTAAGTGTAGCACAGAACAAACATCTCATCCTGTAAAGGAGGCAGAGGCAGTAATCTCCCAGGCAGCAGGTAAGTATTCAGGATCACCCATGTGCAAGAGAGAGACCAAAGCAAACAGCGACTATTGCGCAGGGCTGCAAAACAACTATTTCTTCTGTCTTTTTTCTCTCTTAACAGAGCTCGCTCCTGCCAACCTCAATATTCATACTATTCGCTAAAGCATGGGAAAAGCATAGTGGTATTGTGCAAGCATAAACAAGAAATTATGAGGATTATATGCCCCAGGGTTTTTTTCTGGAGCTGTTTTTATTTCTCCTTATCATAAAGATTGCACATTTAAAAAGCACCACCACAAAATTGGAATCCAATGCCTACTTCATTAGATTATTTAAATGGTTTTAAGGTTTCGCTAAGAAGTTTTAAAAATTAACTTCAGCAATCAAACTAAATTTTAAAATTTGCTGTAAATGTCATAGCTCCTACACGAAGAACTTCTGTTGGTGGACATCATGGGGCCCAAACACTAACGCTTTTCAGAGAAAAGTGGGCTCCCCTTGCAGAAGTCTTCTGAGCTGCCATTCTGAGTCTTTGTCACTAAACTTCTGTGTTGCACCATATGGAAATAATGGCAAACACACACTTCAAGACCTTCTATAATTGAACAAGACAAGTCAGAAGGAAAGCACTAATCACTTTGAATAACACTGTTAAAAGTTACTTAACGTCCACTGTGTACAGGAGCCGTTATGTCAGCAGTATTGTGAGTTGCTTATGGTTAAGTTACTGCAAACACGATTGTCCTTATCCAAACAGAATACGCATTAACTTTTAACACAGTATTAATTAAAATACATTAGACAGTTCATCTTATATCATACTGTCTTGCCATAATATAGATGTGATCTGAAAGACAGCTGGCTAGGGAATGGAGAGATTTGACACAGTTTCTTTCTCTTAAATAGATCAAGGGAACTGCACAATCCTTTCAAATGCTCTGCAAGGGACAATGGAAGGTCAGAGTGCAGAAAGCAGAGAGACTCTTACACCTCCCTGCAAGCAAATTTTTCTCAGTTATCTCAGCCTTAAGGATCATGGAACATATCACCCTCTTGCCCTCTCTTTCAGGCAAGAGCATCCCCATACTTTACCCTTTCTCCCCATTCTCAGGGCTATAGATGCTGGTACTTCTACTTCCATTATTACTTCAAACCTCTGTTTTAGAAACATGGCCCAGAACCCCTGCTATCAGAAAAAAAAACCAGGGATGAATTTTAACTCCCTCTGACAGTCAACGTATTTGATTAAGGTACCTCCTTTTCTACACGAGGTTCCAACTTTGCATGCATGTTTCTTTAAAGTTCATATTCTCTCCCTGTTGATAAGATGGTTTAAGCCATTAAACAACTTGACTTTCCCATTAAATTATAAATTCCTCACCTTGCAGGGAGAAACAAAAGGATCCAAAGCAAATACACTCTATCACCATCTCCCACGACCTCGCAGGTCCTTTTGAAGCACCAAGTGCTTCTCCTTTGTGCTTCAAAATAGGGATTCACATGTCTCAAGAACTGAGCTCTTCTTCCTTTGATGAAGTAATCTTCTGAAACTTTTAAGCAGGAGGTCTCAGCTTTTGATGTACAGATCCAAATTATATTCTTTGTCCTATCGCACAAGGCCATCTCATGGATTTTTTCCTTACGAAGGAAGGAGTAAACCATCACATTAGGAATCTAAGTGCATCAAATGACAGCAGTTTTTCCTGTTAAGGCATTGCAGTGTTCGTGCCCCACAACTTCATTCACCTAATTATTCTTTCATCAGGATGATTTCTGATTAGTGCGCAGGATTGGGGGAGGATTTTAAAGGCCATTATCGTAAGACGCCTTTTTTTAATTTTTAATTCAGAATGAGCTCCTTATAAGCAAGTCTGCTCCCAACCCTCAACATTTCTCAGAGTGGCAGGAAAGGAAAGCAGACCCCTATACACCAGGCAGCATTTCCAGCTTGCAGTTAAGTAGTCACTCCGTCATCTATTCCCTACCGAGTGCACGAAGTGGGAGCTCATGATTGAAAGCAACCAACACACATCTAACTTTATCACGTGAGAAGTAGGAAACATAACTTTCTGGTAATGCTAGGAACATCTCAATTACAGTAGTTCTATTGTTCTGTTCCTTCAGTACCAAAATTTTTCTTTCATGCAAAATGGAAGTCAGCATAAAATATTCCAGTACCTCCCCTATTTTTGGTGTAATCTTCTTCAGAGCAAAGGTAATCTTAAGTCATCAGGGGCAGAGAAAGAGGTGCTTTCAAATGCCTCCAGAACATTAGACATTTGGAATTAAGTCTCACCTAAAAAAAAACCCCACCAAAATGTCAGCTAAGAACGAATAACACAACTTGCAGTTACAAATATAACATTAAAAGTTACTTTTACTCTATTTGTAATATTACTTGAAAACAAATTATAAAACCAGAAAAGACCAGGACTTGCATAAGGACAAGTATGGATCAATGTTGTTACACCAATGTATCACAGTTTGTAAGTTTATATGTTGCTTGCCTAGAAGGTATCTGGAGTAAGCCAGAACAATAATTTTTAATTTTTTGTTTTTAGCACAAAAGTAGAGAATGGACTGACTAATGTTTTAATACCAATAGCATACATCAAGTACGATTTCCAAAAATTCACAGTGCAGGTGGTAATTATTTAGTCAGCTGGACCTTTATTTAAAACAGATCACAGAGTATGCTGAACAAATGTTTTCCTGATACTAAAGAAACAGAGTATTTTGTTCTTCAATTAGTAAAAAAGGAAAAGACTAATTTGAATCTTCACGTTTCATAAATAATTAGGAAATTTGAGAAAAATACTATTGCAGCCTCATTCTCGCTTATCTCTAATGTTTGCAATACAGCAAATTACCTATTAAAAGAGGGAGAAATCATAGAACATTAATTAGCACTGTTGTGACAAATTGATACCTTTTCCTATTAATTTCTTTTAATGTTCAGGATATAAGAAACCCTACAGAAGTAATAATTAGCTCCTGTCTTATTTTTTGAAATGAGAGTTCAGAAACATTTGCGAACTCTTCTTGTGAGCGTGCTTTTTTTGGTCTTTTCAAATTTCTGACCTTACGTATTTCTTGTCATGTATTTATTTATTGCCTTGAAAGAGATCTCTTTGATGCTAAGAAATTTCTACTATTGAGAGGAAACATCAGAGAACTGTTTTCATCACTCATAGAAATGCAACAGGGTTGCCATTCCAGAGGCTGCCTTAACTGATTTTAGCTATCACTTAATCAATCCCTAGCCAAATCGCTACAAGTGGACGCAGAGTTTTGTTGGTTTGGTTTTTTTAAGTGCTCCCTCTAATGTTATTGCTTCGTTTCAGGGACAATTGAACGTTGGTTTGTAGAGAACAATCTAACACACCTCCAGGGAACAGCGGCTGAGGACTAACCAGTTCTATATCCTCATCTACGTACATTGTGTTGATCTGTAAAAGGAAAAAGTGAGCAGATGTATTTCATTTTGAACTGGCTGAAAGGTCAAAGCAGGAACACCTTCTTATTAGCGTGCTTTCACTTGCCACGCAGCCGCTCTCTTCCACCTGTTAGCCACAGCAGCCTTACTACCAAATTCAATATCCCACGGTTGCTATTTTCAGCACTCTCTCCTGACACCGTTTGGTGCAGCACAGGTCGCGGCATCATCCCTTTTGTAAGGCATACGAGAGATCAGAACAAAGCCGTGCCCCCCGGCCTGACCCCCGGGCCGCGGCAGCCGCTCCCCCGCGGCAGCACCACGGACAGCGCCCGGCGAGCGCTGCGCTGCCCCGGCCGCCCCGCCCCGGCCGCCCCGCCTGGCGCCCCGCCGGCACCCACCCGCTGCGGCCCGCGGGGCTGCGCGGCGCGGCGCCGCTCCTGCGGCGTTACCAGCGGCCTCCTGCGTGCAGCAGCTCAGAGTCTGCAGGAGTAGTCCGTCCTCAGTGCAGTCAGGCGGCAAGGCGGCCTCCCCCACACCTCCGCACTTTCATGAAAAGAGAGCTAGCTGGCCGTGTTGGTCAACCCACGCACTCGAGGAGCAGCAGACTGCTTTGTATCGAGCCATTGCCTTTTGACCTGGGCAGAGAATATGTTGTTATCTGGAAATAAAACTAGCACTAACGTCAACAATTGGAAAAACTGGAACTTAGAAGTACTGAGATGGATAATTTGAAGCCATGCCGGACCTGTCTACGTTCTTCCCATTTTTTCTGACAGGAATGCTAGCGCACACGGTTTAGCTGTGGGCATACTGTTCCAGTTCAGCTACTGAGAAGAATGACTACGGGAATATACAGCCATGGCAAGGTGCTCAATACCCAAGAAACGCTGTTTAACTTTTCCTACTATTGTACTGTCCATATTAATTACATATTTATATTTTAAAAGATAAACATCTTTATAAACATGATTATTTTTGTCTAGGTAAATTCAGTATTGTATATATGTATATTCAAAATAAATAAAGAATGTATTTTGATAGTATATAAATACTAGAAAGCTTTAAAAAATAGATTTTGTTAAGATTGGAACAATTAAAATGCGGTTAGTTCAATAGACAGCCAAACCAAGTTTCTAACTGCTAGTGTCATGTGCCCAGAGTGAGATTCTCCACTTAACAAGTAGACAATAGTTAAAAGTCTTCACGCGAGCTCCACATGCCAAACTGAATTTCAAATATAATCCCTGTGAAAGACATGACAATATTCTTATGTTTAAGAGAAAGAGAGATCTTCTACTTGTGTTCCCAGCATGCCAAAACCACTTCAGTCTTCTATAGAGCAAACTTTTGAAACTTTGTCTCATGCATGCCTAAATCACAGCTACATCCGAAGACACTCACCTGTGTCACTTAGGTCAACTGGAAAAAAAAACTGACCAAAATTTAAATTAAGAGCTTTGACCTATGTAATGTAACAAAGGTCTTCTGGAGCAGAATAAAAGAAAGTAGAATATTTTGCTACCTGATACAGCAGAACAATTAATCAAGTATAACAGTTATGCAGACTGGCATGTCTCTGAGTAAAAAGGATGAAGTTGCTGTAAATCCATCCAAATACTTATATCCAGCTCTGAGAGTGAATCAGCACAAAGTGACCGGCAGCTGATTCATCTAAATAACAAAAGCATGAACACCTCATCAGCTATCCCCACAAGGAAGTAATCAATAATTACACAAATACACTCTCCTGCCATAATGTAGTCAAACTGGCAAAGAGCTCTTCATAGATTGAGCTATCGTCTACTCAGAAGCAGAGAAATAGAGTTAGATGACATCCACACATCTTCTCGAGGGTGTTGAATATTCACTTTTCCTTAATGGTGTTCTTGACACTTTAGCAATAGAATAAGTACATTTCTGATAGTTGTTATGAGCAAAGCAAAAAGGATATGGATTCAAGTAATCCCCCCCACCCCAGCTCAGTGAACAACTCTCGCGTAAACTCAAGCAGTAAAGACTTAGCTTAGAGCTCCTCAAGATGCTGTCTAGCTGTTACAGACATGCAAACAGCTCAGTCTGTATGAGAGGCACTTTCCTGAAAACCAGCAAGAAATGTCCTCATATCATGAAGTGACTGAATCAGGTGATTGAATCAGTCAACAGGAGAAAAAGCCTAGATTAAGCAGGCTGTCTTCCACATGGAGAAAAATTACCATCTAAGATTGTGCAGGTGCTATGTAAAGGCAAAAAATACGTTCTTTATCTCCTGTAAAGCTATGCAATAAAATTTTAATTCTTTATGTTGCCGTTAACATACTAAATAAATAGCAACATTAATCAACATAACCGTCTGCCAGAAGCAGAAGCGCAGTTCTCCGCAGAAGCTCTCATAGAAACATTCCATCTGAAGGCAGTCCACTGAAAGAGGAAAGTATACCCATATTACAGAGGGGTCAATGACAGACACAAAATCTCACACACTGGAAAAATAATGAGGAAAGAAGCTTAAAAGGATCACTCAGAAACCAGCTATGACACAGGTAGTGTTTCAGCCACAGAAATGTAAGTTTGAAGACTTTATTAAACCCGTTCATTCTTTCAAGGAGAAGGGAAAACCTGAAGAAGAGTTTGCAAAAGCTGTTTTTTACAGGCATGCTTTTACCTACAAGGCATGACACACAGTAAAGGATAGATTCAGTTAGAAGATTTATTTTTCATTTATGATTTATAAATTATCCACCATCAGGTGGATTACCATCAGGTTTTGGATTGGCTATGGCCACTGCAACCTTCCTACGCAGGATAAACAAACTTACATATTAGTTTAGTAGTACTAAACCCAGCAACCAATATAAAAATATAACATGCCTGTCAAGCAAAGTGCAAATATACACTGCAAACAGATTGCTGTTAGGATTATGACGATAAAATTCAGACAATTTTTAACAATTCTTTTTTTTTTCCCCTATTGGTAATAGAGAAGGATCTCCAGGAATATAGACTCAGCATACACTGCTACAAATGTTCTACTGTTTAGAATTAGAAGAGTGCAAATTTTGCTGCAATTATTACATTTTCCTATTAATATGAAATATTTTCTTCTGGTGTCTGATACATCTCTCATTCCCTACTGCAGTCCAAAATACTGTTTTGTTCTCAGAATGCTTGACTGTATTAGCTCGAGTTGAACCGTGACAGCTGTTCCTTGTCACCCTCTAGACAGGATGCATTCAGCAGAGATTTAAGATTTCAAGCCGCTGTCTGGAGGAGCTAATGGCAGGATTTCTAGAGGACAGGTAATCTTCCACTAATACTAATTCTATTGCAACCTGGTAAAATCTGTTGCTAATCCACTAAAATAAATTTATCATTCCTTCCTAGTTAGTTTGGAATTTATATTAATTGTTGCAGTTTTCAAACTGCTCATTCTGTCATAAATAATGAAGTCAGTGTAAGTATCTTTTATTAGATCAACTCACGTAACTTTGAGGGAAGAAACAGACACATTTTTGGGCACACAAGCCACTGAAAAAATAATGTTATTAAAATTACTACCAGTGCATATAAAGAGGCAAGGACTGGAATTTATTACACAAATATAACATTTTATAGTTGGAATTATGAAATACAGCTTATCCCTAAAGAATAAAATATAAAAAATGTAACTAATAAAAGAAAAAAAATGAAAAGGAATATATACCAATATGATGCAAGTGAAATATTTTACTGTTGTGTGTGAGATTGCTGTCTGAATAACTAATAATTAACCCATATGTCTAATGCATCGTTTAAAAGACTGATGAAAACATCTAAGGATAATGATAATGAAAAGTGATAAAAATAAATTATAGAAATAAAGTGTAGAAGTACAGATACACTAGTGTTATGAAACAAGGAGATGATAGCTTAAAGAAATGTAGGTAGCATGGACAAAACAGAATTTGACTGAGCCCAAATAATTCTGGGGAATGATGAGCAAACAAATGAGTTCGCTCAAGATTTTCAAGAGCATTCTAGGATTGGATTTGGTTAGAAATTTTTTAAATTGTATTGCTTCTAGAAATTGTATCAATATAGGAACTAACTTTCCAGGCAGAGATGGGAAAATAAATGTTCCTGTTAGTGGTAGCATTCATATACTCATTAGTGTGAGAGCTGACAGATTTCTTTTCCAAATGTTTAGCAAATTCACATGAAGTGATACTATTGTCAATGTGATTTTGATTTGCAACAAGGACATTACAAAAGAGTTGATCAAATAACCTTGGAGTGAATGCACATAAGATGATTCAATTTAAATTAAAGGGAATGGTAAACAAACATTGGGCTCAATCTTGATTTTAGAAGAAGAATCTTTGAGTAACTATGGTAACTATTTACTGAAAATAATTGGGCTGAAAAACTTAGGAACTTGAACATGAAGGTCTAGAATTTCTTTAATTTGTAAATAGATTACTATTTCTAAAACTTGAATACCAAGCAAAGAGACTTCATTAAAAATGGGCTCCAAAGGAATAACCACCCCAAAGGAAGTTAATAGTGCAAATGAAAAACCTGAAAGGGCTTTAAAAAGGTATGAAGTCGGAAGAGATAGGTACAACTTACAAGTGTAAAATGTGGAGGGAGAAAGTCAGAACTTCCAGAAATCAATTTGAACTAAATCATAGAAAGGACAATAAGATTTTTTTTAAAACGGCAAAAAGTGGGACTACATTGCAGTGAAAATGAGACAGAGATTAAAGGTAATCTAGAAAAAAAATCCCTTTCTTTTTCAATTTTCAGTAAGGCTGTGCGGCAGGTTCATGTGCTGAATGACAAACGAACACCAGCCATTTGGTGTACACCTGAAAAGAATCATGTGTAGGAGGCAAAGGTCAAAGAGTTCAACACAACCTAATTGTGTTGAACCTCACAGTATACAGCTCCAAATTCTAAAATATCTCAATACATTAGTGTCCTGTTCTGAAATCAGAAATTTGTAATATATTTAATCTTTTGATTCCTGTCTTTGATTCAGTCTTAAAATGAGACAGATTCATTACTTGCATTTAGAAGGCAGAACAGGTGATCCAAGCCACTATTTCCCTGTTAGTCAAACATCTGCAGCATGCGAAGTTCTCAAAAGTTTTGAATGAAATGCTAAAGGGAAAACAGAAAATGTGACAAAACATAAGCTTTATTTAAATATAAACCACTACTTTTCTAGATGAAACTATATATATATATGATAAGCTACAGGTAATCCTACCTAGGATTCAATGAGACTAAGCAGTACACAAGGTAGAGAAAAACATCTTAGTAAGGGAGCCGACTGCTTTAGAGATGCCAGTGGGTGTGGTGGCCCCCAAGGGTTCTGTCTGAGACCATATTTTCACATAGTATTTATGTTAACAGCATTTCCACAAAACCCAGAAACTATATTAATATAAACTGACTGCAATACAATGTGGAAGATCAGTGGAAGATCAGAATATCTTGGGAAGAAATGGATAATGTTAATGTCAGAGCAAGCAGGCAGTATGGGATACATGCTAATAGTGCGAAGCAGAAGATCGTGCTCTCAGAAATTACACGTCTGCTATAAGCTTAAGATTCATTCATTCAATGACTGAGGAGGGAAAAAGCCTGTGTGTGGCTGATCACAGGATGGTTAACAGCCCAATTTGTGGTGCAACCAAGGGGAAAAAAGCAAGCATGATACTAGGATGAAACAGCACAAATCTTTTCATTGAAAACAGACCACTCAACTAAGCCTCGGTAAAAACTCCTAGTGAAAACTTGGGAGTACTTTATGTCATTCTATCACCCATCTTCCAGCAAGATTAATGTGAGTACAAAGAAAGGCTATTAGAACAATTAGGGAAATGGAAGATCTATCACATGAGAAGACATGAAGAGAAGAAACTTCATTTGCCTAGCAGAGAAAAACAAAGAGAAGACACAGTAGCTGTTAGGAGATCATTGACAGTCCAACGTCCATTAGAAAGACCTTGTTATACAGTAAAAAGGTTCATCTTGTATTCGATTGCTATTTTAATAAAATAAATATTTTATTCAGAGCATTTCCCCCCATGTTTTCATTAAATACATTTATCACTGTTTTGTTTTGGAGGGAGGAAAAGTTACCTATCACGTAACCATGATAAAAATAGACAAGAAGAAGTGTCAACGTGCCTGACTTTTTGCTGCTGTAACTGGATATAGATTAGGTCCAGGAGCCAAAACACGTACCTGAAATGTACATCAAGCAGTTTGTATGGGAGCCTACTTGTTCTTCCCAAACACAGAACATGACTGATGCAAAGAATATCCTCTTACAGAAACTTCAGGAGAAATTTAGCACAATATTAGAAAATAATTCTGAAACCAATATACCATCTACTGATCATAGCCAAGAGCAGTTGTGAACTTTTCATAATATTACAAATATTATACTAGAAGTGATCCTATGGGTGATGCAGTGAACTATGAGAAATATGTACATAGTAAGTTAGCTTGCTTACAACAAGGACAGACAGACAGGTTGAGCTACCTGAAGTTAAGAAATCACATTTTTACATTTTATTCTAAATACATGTTTATGGGAATTGCAGCCTAGGAACTATTCGATTTGGAGGCCAACCAAGGCCATATGATTTACTCAAGCAAGCTATAAAACAGTGATGCATCCTACACTGGGAACTTTGCATTCTGAAGCTGTAAGACATCTGATATACTTTCAGAAATGACTTTCACTAATTCAGATCTTTACAATCCACAGATGCCTAATTTCTCTAGGATTATTTGCTGAAATATTAAAAAAGTTTTCTATTTACAATGAATATGAATCATAGGAGTCTTCCTACTTAATGTCATATAAATGTGCTAGCTGAAATGCTTTTGGGACAGAAATATTATAATATTGAAAAATATAATGGTAATTGTCATTCCTAAAATACCATTGATGTGCATCCTGGGCATTACAGATCTATTACAGATTAATACAACACTCTGAAGATTTTACTACTGTTACTAGCAGTAGCTCAGTCCAGACAACTCGAATGAAGCAATCAGACCATAATCAGCTATATAATTAATCATAACAAACCTCATACTGTTACAAGTCTCAGTGAGAGCAACATGGAGCTTGGATGGATTCAGATGAAAAGGGAAACAATTATTTCTAACTAATTTGCATTAATCTAATCTTACCACAAAGTTTTGCATCCCTTTCATATTGTAACATACTGTGCCAACTTCTGATATCCACCCTTCCCCAAAAAGAAAACAGAAAAGGTTCAGGAAAAATAGCCAAAAGAATAATTTGAGGTCTGAAAAAAAAATCTTCCTAATACGGAGATTTAAAGAGATCAATCTCTTTAGCTCTATCAAAGAGAAGTGTAAGATATGATATGATCAGTGTCTATGAGCATATACACAAGGAGATTTCTGATAGCTCTTCAAATCTAGCAGACAAAGGCATTACAAGATCAAAAGGCTCGATGCTGATGACCTATTCAGACTGGAATAGGCGCAGATTTTTAATCATGGGAGTAAATTGGTACAACTTACCAGAAGATGTAAAAGATTCTTTGTTGCTTCAGCTTTTTACTCTAGGTTGGCTATCACCTGAAGAACATTCATTAGCTCAGCCAGAAAGGACAGTCTTGAGGTAACTCTTAGGTGAAATTCTTGGACCCATGCTTTTCAAGGTAGGTTATTGTTACCATTTTCTATAGAACAAATTATTAAGTAGGTGATCCTAACTCAAAGTTATTTTCATTATTGAAAATTAAAATATATTTATATGAATATACTAGCACATAAAGGTCTTATTTTAAAATTACATCACTAGACGCTACATGTGGGTTTTTATGATGTCTGTTTTATGGAAACAAACTGTTTTAAAAAATTAAAAACATTTTTATCCTTTTCCATACAGAATTTCATTTGCCTATGAGTCAAAGGAGAGAAGCCTCATTATATATTGCCTTAAACAGTCTAAAGATAAAAAAGATCACCACAAAACATGACTTCTTTGGAATTTTCACAGCCAGGAAAAAAATGTTTTAGCTGTTAGGATCCTGTGAATTTTCTTATTTTTGTAGTTCAAAAATTCCTTCCAGGCTTAATAAACCAAAAGACATGACAACTCTCACTGGCATATTGACAGGCTATGCTTAGTCTCAGCGGGCAATACCATCTACATTTGGTGTTAAAGAGAGAACTACAGGTTTATCTGTTCATTTAAGAAATGCAGCTGTCTGAATCTGCTCAGAGATTCGGAATGGCTAAATAAATCCTGGAAATGATGGCTTAGCAAGCCGAGTGTCAGTAAGATGGTCAATACTGACCAGTGAAATTCACAGATATTAGCAGTTTTTAAAATACAGAACCCTAATGATATCTACTTAACCATTACTTACATTTATTTTGTTATGTGGCTGTTCATACATTTGCTCTTCCTCTTTGCCTATCATCAGTCCTCAGTCTTGATTCCTGTGCCAAGGGGCGTGAGGCTGCCGGGGCCTCACACGCCTTGGGATACTGTTTGTAGTCACGTTCCTGTCTCCCTGGCAGAACAGAGCACTGGGCGGGGGTGGCACCCAAGGACTCTCAGCCCCAAGCAAATGAATCAAACAGCAAAACAATCCACTAGCTTCTGCTCCAGCCTTTGTGCTCACCTGCTCTTTGCTAAGACGACCAGCCTTCCATCACCTCCTCAAGCTTCTCTTTGTTTAGAGAAAAGGAAAAGGACTTCTTAATACTGTATAATCTCTAACAGCTTTCCTAACCTTGTACTGCTTTTGAATCATACAATCCTTGAATCAGTTATCAAGTGGTTAAGACTCAGAAGTTCAGAAGGTAGACAATGAATTTCCAATGAAATCATGACTTTGTGCACACACTTTCCAATTAAAAAAAAAAAAGACTTTGTGATGCTAAAAGCAGTCACAGGATTTTCACACCTGCATACTGGTTCCTGTTGCCAAAGGGATATTCACAAGCAGACTGAGGGGGTCTCTGTGTGACAGCTCCCATGGAACAGTGCATCGAAAATGCTCCACTTTGAGCAGCCTTTTTTGTTTCTTCTCAGTGTTGCCCTTCTGAAATATTCCAGGCATATTTCTACTTGCTGCACACACCATTCAGATTATGCTTTGCTTTTTTGATGATTCATTGGGTCAGCTAATGCAGTAATGTTTTAGGGGATTTTTTTCAGATAAGGCTGAACCTACCACAGTATTATCAGGTCAGCAGTCTTTACCAATTACTTACAGTGCTAAACATTTACTGTAGCAAAGGCCTTGATTAAAGCGCTAATGGAAAAGGCATCATCTCAGTGATTTGGAGCACAAAGTTCACTTTTGTGTGAGACTTTCCAATACATGACTCCATGAACTCAGCTGCCTGTGGAAGAGAATTACTTGCTTGAATGACCGCACTGGAGTTAGATGAAAAGCTCAGATGCAGATGATTAAATCTGGGTAGATGAATCTTGCATTTTCTTTCAGTAGTTATATGAAGCAAGGTGGCTAAGATTTGTAGGGAAGCAGCAGACTTGGGAAGTACTTGTGATTGCCAATGTACTCCATCCTTCCTCAGGGGTCCTTCCAGTTGACGGTGAGTCTAATGATTCCTGTTAGCTGTAGCTAGACAGATACTGTTACTTAGGCACACACTAACAAGTCAGACTGCAAACTGCTCTTCTGTTTCTTCTCTAAGTGGCCTGTACACCGTACTCTTGGGATCCAGGTAATTTATCTAAGACACAGTAAGAGGAGCATGCCTGCTCAGTAGCCTTAACTGAAACAGTTGGCAAGATCTTCAGTTCCCTGGGCACGGAGCAGGAACAGAAATGGAGAAGAGGAAAGACAGTAACGAGCAGAGCTATTTACTTCTCTGATCCTACTTCTCCATCTCCAATGAACTTCCCAAAACTGGGGCAAGCAAGAGCCTTCTCAGACCAGAGCGCTACTTTCTGTTCAAGATTTGCATGCATACCATCACCTCAATGTTCCTGCACTGTGAAGTGAGATAGGAGAACACCTGCACAGCAAGACAGTTGGTGCCGAGAACCCAGCATCTACAATATATGTCACTTTGGATAAGCTCTGGTGAGGACCCAGGAACTAATGTTCTCTAACTGCTTAATGGACATTCAAGGGTGTTCCTGGAGCGCATATTCTAGTTTAGATTTAACCAGAAGGAATCCAATTCATGTGCTCTGACACCACTCAGTGATGTGAGGCAGTAAATGGGAACGACTGAGAGATTTACTTCAACATTGCATCAAAGGTAGATGTACTCTGTGGTAAAAACTGCATCTCAAGCTTTAAAATAAATGTTATCTCATTGTAGACCCTGAGATTAAAAAAAAAAAAAATCAAATAAAAAGCAGAGAACACTGAGTTGGTGTAAAATGTGAACTGGCTCCAACTTTCTTAATTTAGTGTAGAGAATTAGGCTTTGCTTTGAAGGCAACTTGACAGATACTAAACAACTGACATGAACCTTCATACAGAAAGGTACTTTTACCACAGTGAAGGGTGTGCTAGAAAATCCTGCACTGTCTTGAAGAGTGAACGCATTCCCCTGTTCTCTGGGCCAAGATCAAGAATCAGGATGAGAGGTTGCTTCTGTATCCTCCTCAGATTGCAGAGCCACAAAGGTATGGCATAGATATAAGGAGATTTAGCTGTCCTACGAGCAGATCTAATAATAATTGAGTAGGGCATTTATCACAGAAAACAGAATGGTAAAATAGTAATTTACAATTAGTTCCAAATCAGGTTAGAGATAAAAATATCAAGCTAATTGGCTTGCCAGGCAATATTGAGTGGGAGGACCCTACAGGATTTCTGGAGCCTTGGTTTCCTGTGACTCTGTTGCTTGACAGAGTAAAGCTGGTTTATATGAAAAATGGCCTTCAAGAACCTCATAGGAAGGAACAGATACAAAGGAATTCCTCAAGGAAAAAACCCGCAGCTTTACTACTACAGGGACAATCATTCACATGGCTAAAAGAAGTGCACTTTATTTAAGGACAATTGTTTGTGTTTCCAGACTAGCTAATACAGGAGAAATTTCAGTATGAAGTTCCTATGAAAAGGCAATTTTCAGAGGTTGTGGTTCTGCTCTCTCAATTTTACTCCTGCTGTGAAAACTGATGTTAAAAAATACATATATATATATCAAATACTGAACTTGTATAACTGCATTTCAAAATACATGCACAAGTACGTAGTTGACTAGCAAAATGACCTGATATTTATCCTCAACAGCTTTAAAGAAGCTTAATTTTTGTAATTTAATCTGAAAATTTGTTTTAAAGGCAATTTCTATTTTTCTCTTGTTATTCCAATTCTAGCTTTGCCATTGCTTGCGATCCATGTTGGCAAGACACACCCCAACAGAGATTTTCAGAAATATTCACTTCATTTCTGAGCTACCTAGAGCGTAGTTACATATTTCAAAGGGATTCCTCATCCTCCAACTTTGAGAGAACTTGAGAAAATAAAAAATAAAATCTTCCGACACAGACTGTATGGCTTGGCACCAGCAACTATGGCCAAGTTTTCCAAAATGCTTAGCTACTCCGCTGAATATCCACGATGCTGAATGCTTAGAGAAATGAGCATTTATAGTGCTTGCACAGCAAACACGCTTTTCAGAAAACCTGGTCTGTGACTACATAAAACTGATTGAATCAGTGAAGACGTTTCAGAATTGAGGCATATCTGTTCTGTTACCTGAGGCTGTTGTAAGAATTAATTTAATTAAATGGCAATAGTAGCATATAAATGAGATGTGAATCACATTTTGGGGAGTATCTAAATGGGAACCTAAATAATTATGGTTTATATGGAGATGGGGAGACGAAAATGTAAATTATACTAATTTAGATAGAATACTGAGTTTGGCCTGATTAAAAAAGTTTTAGAGGTAAAAAGACTTTTAAGGTGCAACTTTAAATAATGCCTAAATCTCATTTAAAGTCAAGGGAATTGTATGAACACATAGCTGTTTAAATATTTTGTCATTAATTCAGATCAGGCTACCTGAAATATTTAAAAAAATATACTAAGTATATGATATATACTTCAGCTCCGTTTGGCTCTCAAGAGACGAAAGAGGAATTGCTGCTGTTATAGGCACAATGCATGCACACGCACATGTGCGGAGCAGTTCCTACCCCAAGGCAACTACAATCTAAACAAATATTCAGACATAAGCTAGAGACAGTGCTGTGATATGTAGTGAAAAGGCACTTGGGATACTGATGGAAATGGATGAAGGGTACCATGTGGAATAAATCTATTTGAGCCACAGTAGTTGCGACTGCCACCCAGGAGAAAAAGATACCAGTCCAGAGCTATAATTAGAAGCAGTGCGATGACAGAGGGACACCAGGAAAGGACAGGATTCAAGACATGGAGAGCTGCTCTGAGGTGTCAAAAAGCCTCACTATAGCTCAGGAAAGAGAGAGGGTGAGAAGGGAGCAAAAAGAGCTATTATGATATAAACTTTAGTTGAAGGGAATTTCAGGCATAAAAACAGATGAGATTCCACTGAAAGCTTGTGACAGAAGTCCCCCTATTGTCCCAGTGAGCCAGAGCAATCCATCTCCTGTGTGCATGTGTATTTGTATATGGGAGGGGGGGAGGAATCTATGGTTTCATCAATGGGTATTAGCACTTCAACTTGCACAAACCCAGAGTCCAGTGACACACACAGAGTGGTTTTGAAAATTTCCAAAGTAAATAGAGCAATTTTTTTGAAGAGATATTTCAGCACTACACCTAGAGAACGTCATTAAAATTCCACATAACTATTTACGAAAACTGACTGAAACAACGCAGTCTTATTCCATCACTATAAATGTGTGTATGAGGCAGGATTGTAGGACTTCCCTCCTTTGTTTTCTCTTTTAATAGCTGTGGTGAGAAGCTTCACTGTATTGCGTATGTCTAGACCCTGACCAATTGCTCTTTTGAACAGCCAGCTACCATGTGATTCAAATTCCAAATGTAAGATTAACATGCTGCTGCAATAAAAGAAAACAAAAACATGTCATTAGTGGCCTTTCACTGATCTAATTTAATCAATTTGCAGCTTCAGAAGAAATGAATACAATCCCAGGGACATTGCCAGAAAGCCTGAGCTATGTACAGCATTTGGAAACAAAAGGTCCATCATCTTCCCCTAGTGATGTACTAATGCTTTGATTTCCATGCTGAGGATTAAAACTCCCTAAATTTCCCCAGGTAACCACACTCTGCACGCATCATGTTTATTTGTTAACACGTAGTAAAAATTACTGATAGCTTTTGCTCTACATTTAGAAACTCCTCTAACTATAATCACTTCAGCCACTTTGCACTAGAATTGCACTGTTCCCTAAGTGAATCAAAGTCCCAACAGACGGGTTCTTCTCACTTGCCTGAGCTCCTGTGTATGTGCAGATATGATAACTCCAGTGCAGAAACAGCAACACAGCTCACAGATCTGTTTCTGAAAGGGTTCATCTGCGGGCCCTGGAGTGGTAGCTGTACTGTGAGAAGGTGCAGAAAAAGGAGTTGAATGTCTCTTGGTGCATGAAGTTAGAGAGATTTAAGAGAGTGAGAGATCCCAAAGTCAATCTTTGAAGACTGGCCCAAACACTGTTAACTGTCAGATGCTGTAGTTTACAAACAGGGGCTACACAAACTTCAAAAGAGCACCATTTTCAAGAGGCAGCACAGGACTGAATTTGATGCGCATACAACAAGGGGTTTGATCCAAGAAGTTTCACAAAATTCTAGGTTTGAAAACAGCCATGGTACACCAACAAGGACCCAAGGTCTTCAACCCTGGAAAATTTCAAAGGTATAAGCATGTGGTTCTTTCTATTCTTTCCTCACCCCATTGTTCTGTTGAGAAAGAACAGAAACATTTCACAATCAGCATCCTTTTGAATGCATTTGCCTGGTGTACACATTTCCTGATTAATATATTTTTTAAAGTTTCACTCCATGCGTATTGGCAATGAAACAAGAAAACATTCAGAGGCATAAAGGAAATGGAAAAAAAAAATCTATAGATTGTCCTCCTTTTGGAAAAGAAAAAAAAGGCCACTTTGCTATTAATTGCAGTTATTCCCAATGTTGTTTTTTTAACTGTAGATACAGCATGACAGGTCCATTCTGTGGGACACTTTCCTTTAATCACTTAAGTTGTTATTCACACATCTTGATTCTCCTGTCCTGAGAGATCCTTTCCACGTGGAAATATGTAAAAACAACATCACTGCATTTCTGAACAAGACTTCTCCAGCATATCCAATTCCGGCTCTATCAAGGTCTCAGTCAGCGCGTTTCCTGCTCATCAGTTTCCTTCAGACAGCAGCAAGACATAAATTTTTGGTGTAAATTAGTTTAGCTCCACTCAAATAATTAGCAGCAGAGGATCTGGCCTAATACATTCAGTAGATAAATTGTCTTCTATCAGACTACAGTATCTTCAAAGCTATAATTTATCTGCATATTCTACAGTACAAGATAAGAGTCTCGTTACATTGAGTCTGAAATGAAATTAAGCTTACTTAGGTCTAAGGTACTTTTTATCAAAGAATCTCATCTCCAACAACAACAACAAAAGACATAAACACCCAAATTTCCCTTGCTGTACAGAATATTAAAGACTTACTGAAGACTTCATGTAGCATATGTGGGATAATGTTCTGTTTCATTGCAGAACTGAAATGATTGAAAGAGAGAACAAAAATGGAAGATTGGAATTTTAGAATTGTTAGAAAAGTACATTATTTATTTACTCAAGAGACTACCTATTGCACAAAACTTCTGGAGATCACACATGGAAAATAATTAATCCATATTGAACAAACAGATGAAACTTATGGCTTTCACCAGATATTACTGACTTTTTCTCAAAGTAATATTTCTTCTCCTGCCATTTTTGTGTAATGTGGCAACAGTTTTGAATACAAACCAGTCTGTTCATTAAGGCAATTTAAATATAGATAAAACTCTTATAGCTGGCACTATCTGTTAAGTACAGCCACCTGCCTGTACTGAAATCTTCCTGTATGCCATACGTACCATCATTCCCAAAAATTTGTCCAGCTTCTGTTTCTTACACAAAAATATAAATAAAACAAAAGTACAACCAGCATCAGCCCCCAGCACTCCTGGCCCCAAATCCAAGTGCCATGCTTTCTCATATTCTTAGAAGTGGCCCACTTTGAGTCAGGCAGCCAGTGGGTTTATGTGGCTGCACACGTTCTCAAGAGACATGATGAAACACAGATCATGCTGCAACTGTATTCACACCAAAGTCTTGTTATGTTACCTTATAATGATGGATTGGAAAGTTAAAAACAGGATTATTCAACTAAAATGAGAATTTGCAATGACAGAAACATAACGCGCTTTCCTGTTAAGGAAAAATCTGGGACTTAGATCAGCACAAGAACAGAAGGCGAAGAGGCAGTCTTCTAGCACAGATAAAACAAAATGGTGCCAGCAGTATGCCCTCAGACACAAACATGACTGAAGTAGATGACGACAGCTTGGTAGCCAGAACTGTGAAAGATATTACACACAATCTTACCCTAGTAATAGGGAAAAAAAACTTTCAGGGTTTCTAATCCTCTCTGACAGAAAACTCTTAAATGCAAAATTCAAGCAGAAACATGAAAATGATAATCAAGGAAATGCTATGCAGTTTAGAGTATCACACAAATACAGCAGGTACGTGAAGATAAATTTCTGCCACTGCTAAAAGAGCTACAAGAGCTTAAAGATTGACCAGAACATGGCAAAAGAGCTACAGAGAAAATACTTGCATTTGTGCATTCCTTTTAGCGTTGAACTGCCTTTTCAGATTCTGTGTTGTCTTAGCTTCCAACTTCATAGTAAATGGTAGAACGAGCAAGTTCAAAACTGCAAAGGCACATCACCCAATCAGCCATAAAGCTATCATGATCTAAATTCATAATCCGAGAGGCAGACAAAGCTATTCTGGCTGCTGAAATAAATAAACAAGACTCCACTGCAAACAATTGCAAGAAACGCTGATATTTCTGCGTAACAAAACCAAGACACTTGGGCCTCTGCCCTAGAAAAGATCTTAAAGAGTATGGCGCACAGACACAGCTCCAGTTCTGCAGCTGTTTTCAGAATTTTTTAACAGAGAAGAACATAAGATCTTTATGACACCAGTCAAAGGCTTACTCTGAAACTGCTTACAGCACTGGCACAGATAGACATTTTCTAAACATACACTACTGGAGAGAAATGCTTGCATATCACCATATGGATTTGTAGGGTATATATATATATTTTGCTGTTGGCTTGTAAACTACAATAAATTAGAGCAAGCTTAATCACCTTCAGTTACAGCTTCTGTATTGAAAGTGATAGGTTTGTCTTTAGCTGAAGAGAGGGATTAATTTTGCTTGTAAAATTCTGCCCAAAGCTTTTAAATGAAACCTGGGAATAATGTTTAGGGATGTGTTTGTTTGGTTTAGATGAATTCAGTACTCAGTAATTAATTGTTTATAGATGATATATTTTCCCCTAGTAGACCAGAATCTTCATATATAGCTACCCTTAAGGTTTCATCACTTTTTGATACAGTCAACATGGTTACACTGAATCTAAGCTTCGTTCTTGGCATATGAGAATGAAAATGCTCTTGTTCCTAAAGAAAAAAGAGAAAGCAAAAATTTCAGGGAGAGGGACAGGGTCCTACATACCTTTCAAAAGAATTACGTTTTTAGAGAAGAATCGCCCACTCTAAGTAGCAACCTCTTTCACTGTCAAACCTCTTTTATGTCCTAGCCTCAAGGAATAACTTTTTATTCAAAACAAACAAATCCAAAACTTCTCTTAGCAAAGCAAACAGCTAGAAACCCAGGAGGCTCTCCTTTTGCACCTCCTTCTACCCAGAAAAAGGGAGAGGAACTGGTAGGAGAAACATAAAGGAATATCCCTGCCTCTAAAAGGCTGCTGAATCATGCGATAGGCAGCCATCTCTTCATTTTTATCTGTTTTGTCCTGTCACATTTGAATTCAGCAAGAACATCATATGGTACTAAGATCAATATTGCTGGTATATTTCTATCTCCCCAAAAGCAACATATTTTCCACAGTTTTTATTTAAAATTTGACTGAATTACAGTTATTCCTGTAAGTTATTATCTTTCTAATAGCAGCAGACCTGGCAATGGTGCTGCAGGAGCTGTGGGATATTATATACTGTTTTACTCTGTTAGCTGAAGAAATCCATTTAGACTTTTATGCTGAGTAGTGCAATACTAACACAAGGAGACATTTAAGCAGTACAAGAAAAAAACTTCAGTTTTCACTTTCACAGACATTAAACAGACTCTATTTCCTTCTAGGACTCACTGAGGATTCTGCTATAAATGTGCAAAAGCCGAACTAATACTATTCACAAAAGCTGTCCTGACACTTGACATCAGGAGGCTTGGTTTTCAGTTAGTTATAATTTTGCCGAACTTTATCTGTTTAGGCTGAACATTTTGATGCTGAATGTCACCTGCAGGGTAATTTGTTTTCTTCCCTTAGAGACAGACGGTTTAGCTGGTTGTAACAACAAAGCTATAGTAGGGAAAACACATTATTTTGCTAACGTAAAAAGTAAGTTCCGGCAACTTTTGAAAAGCAACTGATGCAATTTTCATCAAACTTTCAGTGCCAGGCAATGACCTCGCTGCTCCTGAAATTCACATTCTAAGTCCATCCACTTTCTAACTTCATCTTATCTGGGAAGCTTTCAGAAGACAGACCCCACAGGCTTCTCTCTGCTTAAAGAAAACAATGACCACCTTGGCATACATTTAGAGAGCAGTCTCAAGAGAACTGGAGAAAAAAAGACCAAGAAAACTGGCCTTCACTGGGCTCCAAAGGAATAAGCTAAAACCCCCTCCTATTAGTTTTAAAAGAACACAGAGGCTCCAGAGCGAATGTAAAGGAATGGTCTCATAGTCAAAATGGCTCTAAACTGGAGTTGCAATAATTGTTGGTGCATAAAAAACTTTGCATAAACCAGAAGTCAACAGACTGGTCACTCAAGTTATTCCAGTAATCTTTATGCATTAAAAATTACCTTTTATTGCACTTTTCTGCAGGAACATTTGCATTTTTTTTAATAGAATAAATTGATTTCTCATTGAAAGAAGCCTTCTCTGTTTTCTCCATATCTTAAGCAAAATCAAACATAATAATCCTGCAGGTATTCTTTATTCTTTCTTTATATTATTATTGTACTTCTTTCACACTAAAATTCAAATCTAATCAAGTTCAAACTGGGAAAGAGAGCAGAAAGCAAGACTTACTCTGGAGTCTTGTCAAAGGAAGGGAAGTCCCAACCACCCATTGTGAGACAGGGCTGCAAGGCACCAGTTTGAGCCAGGTGGAAGCTGGAATGTCACTGGGACATCACAAGGTGGACAAGAAAGTTTGGTCTGCCCAGTTACTGACTGTGCACAGCCAGTGCCAGTGGGCTGGAGAAAGCCCCAGTCAAGAACAGCCACCGCAACAAGGCAGACCTAGGGTAAACTGGGGTGAGTGGGGCGGAGCTGAAGTGAAATCTCTGTAGGAAGACAGAGCTTTCAGGTGAAGCAGTCTGTTTCTTAACACATCAAAACAGACTGTTTTCCCAGGCTAGCAAGAGTCTCAGACATGCTTACAAAAAGGGAAGAACTACTACTAAAAAGGCCTTTAGGTATTTGTATTTTAAACTCCTGGAGTCAGAATTTAAGGAGAGATCAATGGTGCAGCTAGAAGCCAATGTTTCGTTAATACTCAAAAGGATCTTTGATGTCGTATCACACCCACATAATGGCTGTTACACATGGCGAAGGGCTAAATACACCTCTGTGAAACAAAGGGGGAAATTTCACTATTGTCGCCTCCTGCCTGGTGCTGGATACACTTTATTCTGAAAATAGCATGCAGCTAACTGGAAGTACTTGCCAGCATAGCTGAATTAGTCAGAAAAGCTGCCAGTGAGGTGGGAAATCTCCAAGTCTCTTTGCTTGCTCCAGGGCTTGTTCCACCGTGGCACAATTACAAATATACAACTGTAGAATCTGTTGTGCTGCTGGTTCTGAAAACAATAGTTCGGGGTCTATTTTCTTTATGAATTTCACTCAGTGCTCCAATTAATGCTGACAGGAACTGCACGCGTACTGAGAGAAGCACAGACTCATTTTTCTCCCAGGTAAAAAGAATTTCATTCAGATGGCCCATGCTTAAACATAGAAGTTCTTCAAGCACGCGAGTTTCAGAGTTACTACAGCTGTCTGATTCTTTGAAGTCACTGCTCTTCTTCACTGTTTAGTGATAATAATCAATTTATTATTGCATTATAGATAATTAATCTATAGATTAATAGATAGACAAAATGTAAATATCTATCAGAATATTCACAGAACGGATGGGTAATTATGGCTGAGAAGCCTATTATCTTGCCTGGGGTCCTGCCAGTTCTCACAAAGGTGTCAACGTCAGGCCAATTCATAGCAAGAAATTCAAAGATCGGGAATCAAGCAATGGAAAAAGGGATTCAGCAGATGAGAACCACAAGGTTAGATTTAAGCTGGCCCTCTGAAACTTTTAATCACATATGCATAGTCTCTTTCTACATAAATTATTTTGCATATTCTTTACATAATTTTTGCATAAAATGTAAAAAGAGTTTGTGCATTAAGATATGATAGCTCCCAGACTTCTATTTAGCAAGGGGTCTTGGGGAACTGCTTAAGAGAGAGAAAGGAAGAGCACAGGGAAATAACTGCAATGACAAGAACATGCGCATGGAAGGAATATGCTGATTAGATCATTAGACAATTCTAAGAAATTATGGTTACTGATCATGGGTACTCATTCTCCTCACTACCTCTGTCAAAAGTCTGGTATTGTAACATTACCAGCAGAAACCACTCACATATCCTGTTCTTCACATTTCTGGAATTAAATCTTTTCTGATTCACCCTTAGGATTTTGCTCTCTGAGCAGCAGACCAGATTGACAATCCGCTACACCTGAGTTCTAGTAGATCTTGAAGTTGTGAGCATAGTTCCTGAAGCAAATGGCACCTATAAACTGCAAAGGTTGTATGAAGACAAAATGCATCTAGAATGATGCAACAATTCTGGAGGCTGCATATATTCCTTTCTTCTCTTCATAGGCCATCCAGAAGAAAAAGGTGAAATACCTGAGTTACTCCTATGGCCAGGCTGACTAGTCTAATTGGACATGAGATCACACATGCTTTACTGTACCTAACTAAGCCTCTACTGCCTGATTCCAGATAACAAAAGCAATGCTACAAAAATTTAAACCCCAAGTTGCCATAAGGCAGTCCAAATCACCCTTTACCATCAGGGTTAACAGTTCCTCTTTGAGAGGGTTTAATACCAGAACCAATACATACGTTGAGGAACTCCTACTTCATGCCTATCAATAGCTAAATCATTAGACTTCATGGGCTAGAGCAGTGCATGGGGTACCTGACTAAAAAGAATCTGGCTTCTTATGTTCCCTCCAGATTAGAGAGTCTCTTATTAAATGAGACTAGAAAAGTCTAATATCAGCTTTATACTTTGCCTTCATTACTGGTGTATTAATTTGTAGATACACTCACTTGAATGATTTCATTGCTTCAGTCTTAGTTGAATCAGCTTAGTTACCGCATTTTTCATCTTTGAGTAACTTCATTTATTCTTATACTGTTTTCAATAAAAACTATTAAAAGCATGGAAAACATTACATTTCCTAGATTTTACGATGGGCTATGAACACGTTGGCATAGGCAACCTCAGATGAGAAATCTCTAAGGCACTTAGCTTTGCTTGCAATTTAAAATTTATTTACATCTAAGGAAAGTTATGACCTGAATGCAACACAAAGAGTCTGTGCCTCTGTAAAACAGACAATATAGAACCATATGAGAAATAACGAGATGATGAAAAGGGAGCAGAGACCAGTATAAAAAACTGTAAGCTGATTTAAAAAGAAAGGCTAAAAACCTGACAGTAGGCTGTTCTGAATGGGAAAATGCTGTGCATGAAGATGATCACTACTGGTGTTCCTCAGCTTTGCATTTGGGACCATTTTTATTTAGTATTTTAATTAATAGTGTTGGTACAAAAAGTAGGAGAGCACTCGCGGGAGTTCCTGACGACATAAGGGAGGCATAGTCAGCATATGCAGAGGCTAGGTTTTACAGAGGAATTTTATTCGTGGATGATCTTGTTTAAGAGAATAATCAAAATAGACGAAAATTTAATAATACACGGCTACTAGTAATAAAATTAAAAGATTACTATAAGCCTCAGCCTTACCTGTGGCAAGTGACAGAGGAAAAAATCCTTCTCTTTATTAGTAAATCTAAAGCTGATCCCAAGTCACCTGTGTAACGTGGTCATGAACATGGCAGTGCAATGCTAGGACTTAGAGAGAAAGGTCAAGAGGACGTAGAGAATACCATCAGGTAAGAAGAGGAGATAGAGAAGCAGCAATACCATTGGGTAAGTTACCTCCTTTAGAACTCTGGTAATGAGTTTTTGTAAGTAATAATTCCCTGCACCAATACCGGTTTGAAGGACTACTGTAAAAATATGAGAAATTGAAAGCCTATCTTTTGTAAGGAGAGTAGAAAGGTTGGCTTGTCTAAACAAAGGCTACAAAGAGAATTATTATTTGCTTTAAGTACTTTAGGAAAACAAATACTCATATAAGTGAGGAGGGAAGGAGGAAACAACAATCCAGGCTAAATAACATCTGCATTACGAATCAATGGACAGAAACCGGCTGTAGTAAAATGAGAGCTGGAATAAGATTCTGTTACAGTCTTCCAAGAGGAGTTTCAGGGACAAGTTATGTTTCTGAGACTAAGCCTAATCCATTTGCCAAAGGGATTTATACTGATATGATTGCTTATGATAGAAATGGCTTGGACTCTTGACCCAGGAGGTCCCTCTTCTCTTTATTTCCTTGGAGATTTAACAGAGAGTGGATTTCCTCAGGGCTAGCGCAGTATCAGTGCGTGTTATCAGACAGACGACAATGTGCTACTTCAAATCCGATGACACATGGCTGGAATTTTAATTATACACTGCAATTTTAGAAGGCTCTTAAGCTTCTTTCAAAAGTCAGGCTGCAGTTTTTAAAATGGATTTGAGAGAGGTTTGTCAGAAGTTAAATATTTCAAAATAACTGACTACTCAGAATTCTTTAATTTTTATCATACGATCACTTCAATACCAGTTAGTTGGTAAGTCCAGTGAAGATTTTCTGGCATTTTGGTTTTCCCTTAAGCAATGGTTAGCGAGGTTACATTCTATCTCATTAAATTCACTTACAGTTTTATCCAAATACAATATTGGTCATGGTGTCCTCCTAATATAAGACACTGAGCTGATAAACATCAATTCACCTTATAGGTGTTTGCATTTGAAGTAGGAATGAATATTTCACTTGGCAAACCCTCTAGGGTTCTTCAGATAAAAGCTATATAAAATGTGATCTGTCATATGATTAGTATATCTTGACATGGGGTACAAAATCTGAGTTATGTGCCACTTGCATTTTCCCCAGTGTACCAAGTCATCTTTTTGCACTTCGGTATCATGGGATTTACAAGGTTACAACTCCTCCATAGTTTGATTTGAAGTTGACTTTTCATGGTAACTGTACGAAAAATAAATGACGTGCATCTTCTGAAATAAAGAAATTTATGAAAGAAAATTACACTTGTTAAACTCTAGTTGTCATAGACGTCTGTACTCTGAGAAACTGCACAGAGTAAACAAATCATTTTGCTGTACAACCCTCAGCAGCCCTGCATTAATGAACAAAAAAAACCCCAAAGCCACTTTCTGTATCTGTAGCTTAGGAACTTCACTGGTGTTGTATATTCACATTCATTCAGATAATAGAACAATTTCCAGGGGAGATAAAGAAGTCAGATGATTACCAATGTCATTACAAAGATAAAAACACATTTTTCAGCTTGAAAAACATAATTTCAAATGGAAGTTTTGGAAAGAAAAAAAACATGTAGTTTCCTACTAGGCATAGTTGTTCTAAGTTCAGAGCCTCCTAAGCATTAAAACAATAAAAGTGCCCTTCTGTGTTTTTATTGAAACAGAGCAACAAACACACACAAAAAAAAACCCAAACACAAACTCCATTCAGATCTCAAGTTATGGAAACATAATGAACAGGCATTTTTAGTCTCTTTTCCCATCAAAACAATGAACCATGAAAGCAGATTTTGCTTGAAACAGTACTCCTATCTCTTGTCTTTTCCTTTTGTTCCACCCACAACCTGTTGGTTGATTTGAGAAGTCATCTAGATCCTATAAATTCACAAAATAGGCAGTCAGAGGGGAAAACACTGATGTACACACCTTCTTAGCAACAGCAGAGCGAGTCCTGATAAACAGATAAACACCACATGGAAAAGAAAAATTATGTTTTGAACCTGCACCATATTAGATACTGTTGTCACTCAAGTGAGACGTGAATGCACAGGAAGATAACATTTTTATTAATACTAGTGCTTACAGAACTACTTCTCTGATGTCTCAGTATAAATTAGTTTTTCAGTAAACTATTTTTTTATATATATTCTTAGGTAATTGCAAAACCCGATACCCCATTGTGTAATATACAATGCAGCCACAATTTAATTCCTGCAGAAATAATTTACTGATTTTACTCTACCAACAGGAGAGATGCTAATGAAAGTACCCAGTGGACTGGACCCAGATAAGGAGAGCTCTGGGGGGGATGTGGAGGGTCATCACACCTGCCTCCCTCTTTGAACTTCCTAGCTCACAGCTGGGATACAGCTTCCTGCACAATTCATGCAAAAAAAGTCAGGCACCTAAAAGGAGGTTTCACAACAGATACTACATAGAGTGGTACAATTAAGCCAACCAACAGTGAAGACTGAAGAGTTTTTCTCAAATCACATCCATCCCTGGTCTAACACACTCAGTTACAAACATGCATTTCAAACCTGAGAGATCTGGATTAAGGATCTATCTGCGCTGCACAGTGGCCCACAGTGTTAACAACAACTGAGCTAGTGCTGGAACTGGAAACAACTAGCTATGTTAGTCAAGGGTTGCAGGAACACTAATTAGCTTTGATGGTGGAAAATATATGCCTCCGATAAAGAAGGCACAAGGTATCAACAGCCCTGGGAACTGAAACTGAAACCTTGCATGAATGGCTTCTCTATTACTCCATAAAACTTCTTCTCCCTCTTATTCATTCTCTCCAGTCCCTAGGTCTTGATTTTTTTTTTCCTAGCCACTGGCAAATTTCTAACCTCATGGCAAGAACACTTCCCTGGCAAATGAGTGACAAATGTTTGAAGTCCACGGAGTCCAGAAGAGATAAAGAACCTACATCTAGCACTGCCACATGGGGCACTCATCACCGTTGCTCTCCCTTTCTGCTTTGATACTTCTCCATGCTGATCTTAACGGAGTCTGTGCATGCATCCCACTAAGGTCAGATACCTCGGAGGCCACAAAGACAGCTGGGTTTATTAATCCCAAAGGGAGACGAATATGTACCAGGACACTAGGCAATTATTTTGGATTTCATGGAGTTCTCTCAGGAAGTGAGAGGTCAACTTATAATTACAATACCCTTCCTCTACTGCTATCCTTTTGTAAGCAGTGGTTTCTCAGGAACGCTGATGGGCGACTGTTTTTTATATGCATTTACATTCTGAACATGCTATGCAGGAAACCAGGGAATCAGTAAAAACTATATTCTAGAAGAAGTTATACAGCTTTCTTCTCCCAACTTCCAGAAAGGAAACAGTAGTTTATAGAGGAACCACTCTCTTGTGTTCATATTACCTTTCTGAAGTTGTACTATATAATATTCTTGGATTAGAGCTCAAAGAATACTCAATGTTATCTTCTAAACAATGGCGGAATTTGGGTAGACTTCTTTCTCCAGATAATGCATGGGAGATTTAGGTTTTGCTTTAAAAAAGAAACAGAAGTACAAATTTACACATGCAGAGTGTAAAAACACATAAACATATGCCACAAGAAGTGTCCAAAGAATCCACTTCACAATTAAATGGGAGTTCCGGAAGAAGGAACAAGAGGTTTCTTTCCTTCTACCTGCCCCCAAGAAGCCCCTGAAGCCAATTCTGCCCTCATGCATGTGCAACCTCACCTTCCTCAGTGCAGCAAAATAGAGTCCCAGGTTCAAGTTAAATCAGCTCAAACAGAGGAAAGGAAAAAGCTGTTATTTCTAGTGATCAGGAATCTAGTGCCTTTTAAGTACATCTCAGCTACTTAATTGATGGAGCTCCCATTTCTCCCTGAGCTTGCACATACTTTCAGCACACTTTCCCACTAAAATATTTTACAATGGAAATACAACTCTTAGTTGAATTGAGGCCTACAATAACCAAGTAATGTTTCTTTTAGTAGGGCCCTTAAAAGCAGTCCTTAGACTCCCTGCAAATCTCCAGATCACAAACTGATAACCACTCTGAGTCAGAAAATGTGGTCTCTTCTCTATCTCTAGAACCCGCAGGCTAGAGACCTAGGGACTGAAAATGATTTATTTCCTTCCTCCTCATAGAGCCCTTCCATTTACCCATTAGTTTTAACAGTGAATAGTTGCTTTGTTGCTGGACTAACTTCCACAGAACACTTAAACTGGCCATTACATTCATCCTTCACAGTGTGCTCTGAACAGAATGTTGAGTGCAAATAATATCTATAAATTTACCATCAAATAAAGGATTTTCTTATTTAAAACATTCTGTAAAAAACAGAATAAACACAAACAAGATGGGTTCTCGTTCCACTCTGCCATTTTTCTGATGTCTGTTCTTATGCAGCTCTTCCAGTGGTTTTCACGGGAGGATGCCCTATGTCAGGCTGCACTTTAAAAGAACCAGATTTGGTTCTAGTGCTCTTTCAAGTTAGGGGAACCCAGACTTCCAATCCCCACACTTCTTGTCTCAATTGCATTTCCTTTTTAAACCATCCCACTGTCATCTGTCGGTTGACTAAGAGTAGAGACCTGTCAGTTCTAGCTGTAAAGCTTTAGAGTTAGCTCTACATTCATACACTGTGTTTCATATTTTTTTTTGCCTTACAGTTATGAGAGACAGGATATGTGGTACTTAATAGTTTTTTTCTTGCCATATGGGTTTTAGTTAATAACACAGAATTTGGACCATAAAATGTATTTAAAAGTTTTCCCTCTCCTCTCTGATTTACAGGAATGGAACTGTCTGCCTACATGTAGAAGAAACACAGATAAACAAAGTTCAATACTTGAAATTTTTTTCTCTTTTTATGCTACTTAACTGGAAGATAGCTTATGCTATTTTCCAGGAACTACTTGGGAGAAACTACATTTCATCAGGAACCTCTATTTTAGATTTGTGAGACTGCAATGAAACCAACATGAATAAAGGAATTCTGAATACCCCAAGCCCTTATTTTCCCTGGTATAAGTAAAAAAACTCTTAAGGTTTCAAGAGAAAATTACACCAGAGGGGACCTCTTTAACCATAGTATTAATTTCTTATGGGAAAGAAAGGATGAGCCTACTAACATCACTAGCTGATTTCAATAGGTAGTAGAATCATTAAGTAAAAATGTTACCTGCTGAAGTTAAAAAAAAAAAAAATATCCAAGACCTGATTGTAAAAACTCCATCTAGTACACAGTGGACAGAATAAGGGCTGAAGATTTGTTACTGGACACATGACTGAACTCTAAGTTAAAGTGGAGTCTAACCGGGTTTTTAGCCCTTAGGATCCTGTTTTTGAGAGCCCTTCACAGCAGTGACAGGAAAACTGGCAGTTCTGCAGGATCCGACCTCATCATAACCACACAACAGCAGCTGCAGGAAACGTCCCCGTCAAAGGGTAATGTCCTCATTAAGCAAAGCTTCTGGAAAGGCTCATCAGCTAGTTAAGAATAGTGGCTGTGTCCAGCTCTAGCATATCTTCCAACAGTTTTCACTGAGTATTTTAACTGCCACAAAGCTACCTCTTTCTGTGCTGAATCAGCACTTCCAGAACAGACTTGTGTTTGGTATATAATCCCATCTGGCAAAGGTCCTGGTCAGAGGTGCCGCTTTTTGAATGAATGCAAAAGGAATTTATGCAGGGAGGAAAGAAAAAAAGAATACAGGTCAGAAAAATAAAGATGAGAAGGCAGAAAAGAAAGATGAAAGTGCCACCTGAATCAGAAAATGGAAGGTTAGGAATAGATTTCTAATCCTGGTCTACATAGCAAACCTCCCCCAAGGCAAATCACTTAATTCTTCTAATTTCATCTTCCTCATTGGTGTACAACTTGCCTCATAGAAACTCTATAAACAACTTACTGCTCCTCAAAGTACTCTGAAGCTACAAAATGCTTATTAATAAAGATGAGACTGAGATACAACAAAGGAGGACAGAAAAGAGCAAGAGAAGAGAAACTTAGAAGAATAATTAGAATAATGTGGAAAAGATTTTCAGATGATTGGAGTTATGGTGCAGGAATAAGAGAAAAGCCAAATAAAGTAGATTCAGAAAAATGTAACAGCAAAATCCTTCCAGCCAAAACTGTCTACAAGAAATGACCACAAAGAGGTTTGTAGGTAACCTATTTGTGACCTTTTGGTCTTTATTACTCATGATAAAGGGTTGCTTTCCTAATCCTAATTCATTTTCAAGAACAGCAGATTAACAAGAAGGGATCACTATCAAGCTGAGTCTTCCAGATAATAATCTCTGCTAGCTCTAAATAATCACTGAAAGAGGAGCATAAAAGGAACCATAATAATTTCCTTTTAATGCTGTTGATGCAGAATATGCAGAAAGCTAATACAGAAAAGTGCTAGAATGCTGTATTTTCATAACAATTGTTTTTTCACCCTAAAATAAAACCAGTCAAATAAAAAAGTAATCTTATTTATTTCACCCTACAATGTTATCCACATATAGAATTATTCAAGATAAGGGGAAAATTATTGGTTGTCTATCTAGCAAATTAAATCAGATTAAAATACTGTATGAATTTTAAGCAGAGCTGTTCCTACACACACTTATTTCAGGAGAATTTAATTCACTTAGAATTAAGCTAAAAGAACAAGGCTTACTGACTTCTCAGGAACAGGGTCCCCGAATTAAGCTATGCTGTGTTTTATGACTACTTTTCAAATTTGCTTAGGCCCTAGAAGTCACCTTCTTTTGCCAAACATTGACCACACAATGCTCACCTGCTGTGGCTGCTTATATGACTGTTAACTCAGTTCCTGCCAAACCCTATTTAGGTACGGCAAGTATTCAAGTCCCCAAGTTTAAATATGTGTACATATGTATGCATACTTATATACAAACACACCGTTTCCTGTATTTTACTGAGAAAAATACAACACAATCTAAAATCCACAATCCTAAATGCTTAGAGAGATGAATTTAAATCATAAAACAAAAAGGAAAACTTAGCAAATATTTTACCTTACAACATCAGAGGAAGTTAAAAAGTAAGAGACGTTAAGAGGAACAGTACTGCCCATTTCACACAAAGAAACACCTGAAATCTGTGAAAAACAACACAAAAATATACTGGCCATTATCCAAATCTATGCACCTGTGGGCAACAGACATTGTATCTCCCAGTCCAGCATAAAGATCTCCTGCATCATGTTTGCACAAATCTCATTAGCTGCCCCTCATGACTGCCTGGCTTTTTTTTTTTATTTTTTTTTTATTATTTTTTTTTTTTTTTCAAAAAAGAATAGTGTTAGTTTTAGAGAACTTGGACAACTTGGGATGTCATCTTTCTCTTGCTCACAACATAATTCTCATTCATCAGTGCAAGTTTTCTTTCCTGCAATTATGAACACAGTCTCCCAGACTGTAAAGCAACTCTCCATTTGATTCACTGGTTAAACAAGCTTGAGAAAGAGGAACTGGCAATATCTTCCGTTTCTAAGTGATGCTATAAGATCACTGCTTGGTGTTCGTAAGGATGCAGATAAATCTTCCCTCTCTGACACACAGGGAAGAGAGTGAACCAATCAGTGAAGAGCCTTCCAACTTCACATGTCTACAAGACAAACTCAGCAAATCTTGTTTGCTCAGATTTATTAGATATTATTTACAAGATTTGTGTGCTACCACTGCCTGTCCTGTGATGTTTTATACTCGGCTGGTCATCACTGCATGGCCTGTTACACAGAACTCCAGTCTATTAGCAGGCCAGCGAAGAAAAGCCATTCTAATCAGATAAAATAATGGAGGCATGACAGACTCATATATTTTCAAGTGTGGCATAAGAACTAACTTTAAAATATTACTTCCATCAGTAATTTTACCCCAAATCAAATGAAACCTAAAACTTGAATAAACTGTACTCTAAAAATATCAATGCATTATGTATGAATCAAAAGCAAGTGACTGACATAGGAGTTTGTCCTTGCAAACAACAATGAATTGCTATCACAGTCACCACTGACAATATGCCTAGGGCTTCCCCTCAATGCTTACTGTCAGCGTTATCATCTCCCCATCTTCCTCCACCTCTTACAAGCATGTTTCTAATCCATTAGCTGGGGAATATGTGTATATATACTTTCTTCCTGGTAATGACAGTCTGCTGCTACACATGCCACACACGATGACAGGATTTGCTGTGTTGGAAGTGGTGCATGCTTCCCCGCCAGAAACGGTTCTGCACAACTTTCCACAGACAATCCCTGAAATGTTTGCTGCGTTGTCATGCTCCCAAGGTCAATGTTCATAACTGAATGCTGACTCTTTTTTTTTCCTGATGCACATTATGGAAATGCATTACATATAAATATTATTCCCTGAACAAAAGTCACTGTAGTACTTAATCCAAACAACCAGCTAACCAGCCAGTTTAGGATTAATTCAAATCCCCCCTCTTTTTTTTTTTCCCTTCTAACATCTGAAGATGGTACCTTGTCCTACTTTTGCAATCTCTTTCTTTTAAGATTGATTTATGGTAGCAATTTTCTTCCATCTGCATATCCATGAAAATTTGGGACCCAGCAGCAGAGCATAAGCTTATTCTAAAAATAAGAAGGCTTCACAAAAAAAAATGAAGTAATGTACGAACACCCATGGTGAGCTATGAGTACATTACACAAAGCACAACAGGGACCCTGTGGAACACAACAACCCTAAAGTATTCTAGGCACATTTTTATCCTTAGCAAGCAGATAAAAGATGATTCTTAGTTTTTAAATCTCTAAGGATGAAAAGAAATTCACCTTGGATTAGGGTAAATACCATGTATGAAAAGAAACAGACAACAGATTTCTCTATGGGAGTAATTTTTCTCATGAACTTACTCTGATTTTTCTGTGGGTTCCCGTTAAATTAATGATTCAGGACTGCTTTAAACATTTGCACTATTAACTTACTGGATCAGTAACAAAGAATTTAGAACTTCCTTTTGGGAAAGCAGAAAAAAGATGACCCACAGCATCTACATGGAGGCTTATGAGTTTTATATTTTGTTTTGGTTTTTTTGGGCACATCCTATGGGTAAAGCATAAATAATTATCCAGACAAATTTTTAAACAACATACCAAATATCTAGGTACTGATAATAAAGTGAAGATAAAAGTGCTAATTTAAAAGCTAGTAATACAATGTACTTTTTAAATGGAACTGGACTGCAAACTCCATGTATAGGTTTGCCTACGAATAATGGAAAAAGTTATTTAGAATATAAGTGCATTCCCTCCAGTGCAAAATGAATGTGACCCAAACCTACTATTCCTACAGCTGTCACCCCACTACAAGGTAGTTTTAAATGCCATTGTAGAGAGCTCATGATACAGGTCCTGTATCACTGATGCTATGACTACAGATGTTGGATGTGGAGTTCAGACACTGAAGCTGTCAAGTCCACTTCTTTCACAAGTACTAAATTCACATGGATTAAATTATTTTTTTATTTATTTTTAATACAGGAAAAATGTTCCTGGACTTTCACATTACTGGGAACTGATGAAACCCTTCAGAGGGATGTGTATCCGTTAGCACAGCATGCACAGGCAAATTATTAAAAAAAACTCCAGGAATAAACACCATTAAAAAGTTCCCTAATCTCAGAAAGTTCATTGGCATAGTTTTAAGTTCATGATTAGACATGGCAGAGGTTAAGTAAGCATCTACCGTGAAAGGAATGCAGAGCCTGGAAGGTTTGTTTGTTTGTTTTTAATGTATTGTGTATGGTTACTAGCTAATTAAGAGTACAAAATTCAGCTATTTGCAGAGAAGCTGCAGTATAAAGAGTTGGAGAACAGTGATGACCTTGGAAAAATTGCGTTGTCCAGTCTATTGTAACGCTAAGAAATTATGATTTTACCTTTTGCCATCTCCATGCAGAACTCTCACTGAACTTTTGAGAGAAGGCAAAGTGCTGCAAATATCACAGTTGTGATCCCACCGTACCTCTTTCCTCTCCTTTTTTTTTTTTTTTTGCAAACCTGGACCTAAACAAGCATCTTGGTTAAATCCACAGGGACAGAGGAAGGAGTGAAGACAGTCTGCCTTGCTAAGCTTGTATAGGGAATAACTTCTTCACTATGAGTCTAGACCACTCTCTGCTAATATTTCCTCTAACTTGAAAACAACAACAACAAAAAGGTTAAAAAAATACTCATTAAAAAAGAAAGGAAAAAAAGGCTGAGAATTGCTGCATCAACTGTGGTACTTTGCTTCCTCTGCAGCTAAAACAGAAAAGTTCTGTTAGCTTTCTTTCCTACATACCTAGAACACAGTCTTTGATTTCTTATGCAAAAAGCTAGCTTATGTTTATTGGAAAACTCTGATGAACTAGTAAGTCAAATACTTTTACAAACAAAAATTCTGTGCAAGGAGGAGGACACCTAGAGGACCACCTCAGGCCCCTGTCATCATCTTTGTGGCAACAGTAAATCACACTATCAAATTGCCATTACTAGACACTGACATTCACTTGGCTCAAAATATATTTTTCTATAATTTAGTGTCAGCTTAAACTTTAGTGAGGCATAATTTCAATCAAATGAAAGGGAGATGATCTGAATCAGTAGTCTCAATTCACTTATCTGTACCCCACCATCCCAAGAGGGCCCAATCCATGCATCTCTGTTTCTACTTACTCTAAACGCTCTGGGTAGACTCAGATGGTATTTCAGACAGTTGTTACTGAAGAACCTTATTCCTTCGGCAACAACTTATTTCTTCAGCTGTGCTGTTGTTACACCATTACAGTTAGCATTTCCTAGTCAACTTGGTCAGAAGAAGGACTAGCTGCAAGAAAAGAAGTGGGCATTCACACTAGTCTTGGCAGCCTAACCACAGATAAGCAGCCCAAGCGTGTTATCGTCTGAGATGATCCCATCTGCAAATCTGTAGGCTCATGGTCTTTGGATCCCTCAAGTTTTCTTCCTTCCTGTTTCTTTTTATTCATTCCAAATTATTCCTCCAAATTTTTCCTTTCGATCATCTAAGAAAGCCAACCCTTCTGAACTGCTCTGCAAACCTTCTGTATGTGCTCATCCCTTCCCTGTCTTCCAGCCTCCAGGGAACACCAAAATGGCACGGTGAGGAAAATACTTTGGACTGCCCTGAGAAGAGAAAAAATGCAGATAGGACCTGAAAAGCCTTAATGCAGCAACAGGCTCCTTAGCAGCTCTGTGTAGGAACTGCAAAGTAAACAAGGAATCAGAGAGCATTTCCTTTCCATCTCAAAACAGTAAGCGATACCAGCTGCTTCTCTTTGCAAAAGCAGGGAATGAATTTCCATTTCTGACGGTCTTTGGGGTTGTCAGCCACACTCTTGCTCCCTGGAGAAGTAGGTGACACTACTTTGTTGCACAGAGAAATGGAGGATTGACCTTAGACTGTCTGCTTGGGTATGAACCTTAACTGCTCAGTTTGACTTTAGTTTATAAACTGTATTTTTTGCCTCCTGTACTGACCTAAATACTGCAATGTTTGGTTTACAAACATGTCAAGGGAAAACTGGTTTTGCCCTTGCCCTACATTTCCCTTTCTCTTCCCAGTTTAGCATCTCTAATATATTTCCTTTACCCATATTATAGAAACTACTTTTTCACATAAAATATTTCAGTCATTTGCTGGAATTCATAGGCCTGTGAGTGGACTTCATATCCCATTGTTTAAATGGTCAGCATTGAACCAATTTATTTACATTAAATAAGCAATTTGCTATTAAAAACATTTAAAATGCTACTGCTTTAATTAATGTTTGTAAGGCTGTTTTTTTAAAAATAAAAATTCAGGCTGACAAGGAAAACTTTTGTTGCTACAGTTTATAATTTATAAAAGAGAAAAACTCACCTCTTCTGACATTCATTTTCATTCCACTGCCTTTTGTTCCATCAGACTATTCCCTCTGCACACCTGCTCTCTATCTCCATTTGTGTGATTAATTATCCTCACTTCTTCTCTACAGGCTTTGACAAGTTCCTCTTCCTTCTCCAGCTTCATCCCCATTTTTTGCCTTGTGTGGCTTAACTCTCCACCCTAGATTTACTGGCTCCTCTTGAAACAACACAGAAACTACCAATAAACAGTCTTAAATAAAGTAACAATAAATAGCAGAACACCTTGGCTATATACCAATTTTTGGAGAATTTCTAAATTAAGCAGTTTTAAGAGTAGGAGCTGGCTGAGGGGTTTAGGTTTCTGTGTGATATGTACTCCCATGGAGAAACAGCTGTATTCAAAGACATCTTTATTACAGCATTATACACACTTTTCCCCTTAGATAACACAATTAGAAATTATTATCAATTCAGAATCTAATACAAATGCTGAGCAGTATTTTCTGTATGTCAAAGTATCACATAGGTGCATCTCAGTTTATTTTTTTCAACATCAGGGCTGCCTGGTAGTATATGCTATAATTAATTCTTCTCAGGATTTCCACAATTATTATTCCTCTCTTGTCCTGCTTTCAGTTTGTTAAACCTTGTCAAAAAATCCTGCTGTTAAGCTAAAACATACCTGTGCTTTACCACTTACATAGCCTTTAATATGGAAACCTTGTAGATTTTTTATTAGTAAACAATTCAAAAGCAGATAATATCATCTTCACAAAGATGGGTCTGAGTGATCCTTGAGAGGTTACAGTAGAGAGGACCAAGATATCTGTGATATCTAGTTTTGTGTTCAGTTTCCTTCTCTGCCCAAAACTCATGTAACCTTTCCAAGGCTTTCAGTTCCAGATTCTCAAAGGTCAATAAGTCCTTGAGTATCTTTGAAATCAGAATAGTCTCACTATTCTACTTTCACCATTTGATAAGGCTGGTAAGGGTTTGAGTGTGATTATGGGATAGGCATTTCAGAAAAAGCACAGAGTATATCTGGCAGCATACAGAGGCAGAGATGTAACAGGTATTACTCACTTATGTGAGGCACACTATTCGTCCTCTCTGTCAAAGAGGCAGAGAAGAGAAAGTAGGAAAATACTTAATTTTGCACAGTCATTTACAAGCAATTGCATAGTCTTACATTCTCACCAGCAATCCTTTTCTTTCCACATATGTAAACCAACCTCCACTTATTAGATGCCCATTTGATTCTTCTGCCCTGGGGGTTTTGGCTGTCTTTACAAGTGATCCATTCTTTACATTTAACAAAGAGACTCAAATCACATATGTAGGTATGGCAAGATGTGGGTGTCCTGACAGAAAGATTTGGCCTCACATGTCCCACCTCCAGGTTCTTTTTTTTTTTCCCTTTTTTTTTTTTTTTTCCTCCAAGCATGTTATTACTGTCTATGAGTCATTTCATTAATCCGGAGAGAAGGCTAGAAAACAAGTGAATAAACACCCTGCTTCACAACCTTCTGTCTGCACTGTTTACTTCTCTGCTAATGAATGAACAGCTAAAAACCAGAATTATCCTAACTGGGGACATTCAAAGGGACATTATCTCCTCTTTGTCAATAGCTGCTGCCTGGGTCTGCCAGCAATTACACTACACGGTCAGAGGATGATCTCTGAATGTTCACTCCCAATGACAGCGTAAATACGATAGAAAGTCCAGGAAAACAGTGGAAAGGAACATACATGCAAGTCAAAATGAAGAGCACAGGAGTCTTTCACATGGCCACACCTTTCCTATCAAAAAATTATTTTAAAAAGGTGTGAGAAACATGAAACAGCTGTGATGCCAGACACAGGACCCTGTCTCCAGCAGCACAAGGTCAGATCTCTTATATACGCTGTGCTGGAACTCAGCACATGCTCTGAGTTCTGCAGTTCACTCTGTGCATGTGGACAGGGCTCTTCATTTATCACAAATATGGCAGGCAACTGTCTGAAATGTCCTACTCCCCCCTTTAGAGCTGTCAGAGTGATCCTATCTCTAGTGACATGAATAAAGATAGAAGATGAAGGACTAAATGAGAAACAAATTACTGTAGCCTCGGTTTTGCCCTCCAATGCAGGAATTACAGGCATTCAAGGTCTAACTTCTGCCATCATAGAAGCCTGGGTTTTACTCTCCCTTGCAGTCCTACAGCTGCAGGGACAGATACAGGTGAACTGATGCTCAGTGCAGCCCACACTTCATCCCAACTCCTTTCAGATTCACAGAATCAACTTTTTCTTGCCTCCCTCAAAAGCATATACAGAGTTAAACCTTAGGACTATTATTTTAAACACTGTAAGGTGTTTAATAAGTCCCTTTCAACTTTCAAGGATAGGAATATTGCACAAAACAAGTATTTAATGCCCACAGAAAGCATTCTAAATAACATACAGATTACTATGAATTATTTTAAAAATAAGGCATGGTGCTATGTCTGCTTGTGCACTTTATATACTCTTTCCCCTTTGTTGTTACATATGCTCAGATTTTGGAATTTAGTCTAACATTTATATTTCTGCACTTTGGCGCACAGTTGAACACACTCTTCTCTGATCTACTTTCAAAGAGAATCTATTAATTTCTATATCAGTGAGGGCTGATGTTCAACCCCTGAGCTAAACATACAGTCCAACAGAACGTGAAATTCAACATTTGGCCATCCCCTGATGATTTCTTTTCCTGCTCCCATTCTATAATGGGACAGCAGCTTCTACATGCCCCCATCACGAGTGGTGTTTTTCCACTTTTGTGACAACTGCTCACATATGAGGTTTTGTCCCTGCCAATCCTCGCACAGAGGTGCCTGCCTACAGTATGTTCAAACACTTGTTACAGAAACTGCTGTGTACCTTTTAGACAAGAATATGTTGTCCATGGTGTTTGGGCTGGACAGAAAGACTGGACATCACTGGTCTATGACATTGCCACAGCACATTGACTTGTGTCACCTGGACTTCTCAGGACTTACAAAGATGGGAAGACAGCCTCCACACCTGCTCTGAGCCCTGACAACAAACACGCTGACATCTTTGTGGCTGGCAGCATTTCAGATCAAGAGTTAGTATTTTACGAGGCTCCTTGATAGCTTGTGACACACAAATCAACACAAAGGTAGCATTCAGCAAACAAAATAGCCTTTCCCTAACTCTCTGTAAGACTCTTTCAACAGAACATAGTTTTCTTATAAATCCAGTTGTATCAGGAAAAACAGAAAAAAGCCCAAGAGTGTGAGTTAAAAGTGGTCAGCCAAGTGCTAACCACCACTCCATCGCAGACAGTCTATTTTCCCCCTCATCTGCCACATAGTGCAGTAGACCATATGTGGGGAGGCCTGTTAGTAACCCTGGCTGGAGGACTATGTTCTTGCATCCAGATGCTGTGAATACAAGAGGTCCAACCCTCAGAGCAGACATACTGCTCACTCCTGCTCACCATTCATATTACAGGACAGGTTCTCATTCTGTGCTAATACCTTCTCTCCTCCAACACACGCCTACTAGGACTGGGTCCACTCTCAGGGAGAGGATGATAGGACACAATCTGCCAGGCAGCTTCCCACAAAACTAGTTTCCTATGGAGCTGAGGTACAGATACTGAGCAATATGTACAGACAGACAACTAACTCTATGTCCTTTCAGCTGACCTGCCATGCCTCATCTGCATGTGTAGAATAACAAAGGCAATTCCAGCTAGAGCTCTTCCCCACTGCTTCTCTCCTCCACTTCTTTGGACTAAGCAATGTCCAGTGGCAGATAGGAAAGAGATGACAGAGACATGATACCACACCACATATACTGGCAGTGAGAACCTTACTTTAATGATGCTGTGGGAAGGGAAAAAAGTGAACTTGACAACAAAAGCTCAGACTAAATTTTTTGAGGCTTCGCGCCAGAGTGTATCTCTCTACATATGTAAATATGTATTTGATTTGTACTTCTGAATTAAAAGCCTTTGGGCCACAAAACTTGAAACGCTTTCATGTGTACTTAACTTTGGGATATATAACTTCAAAGATGTAAGCATGCAAAGTCACTCTTGACATGGAAATCATCATCATACAAACAGAAGACTAGTATGTCTTTTTTTAAAAAAATACCACTTTGGCAGAATGGTATTTCTAATTAATAGAAATTTGAATTAAATTTCTTCTTTCACGTATGCAGTAGTTAATTCTAATCAAGCAAACTCAAGGTTTTCAGTTGCCTGGATAGGACTAATTAGATTCTTCCACATTATTACTTCAACATATACAATCACACATAGCACACAAATATCAACCTTCTTTTTAACAAATATGAACTTTCTTTTTAAATTTTCACTGGAAATAATGTTATGAAGTTGGGAATAAAATCTGCGCCAAAGGGAAATACACAATCTCAGGAATTCTACAAAGAAAAGTTTCAGGCTTAAAAGAAATGCTTTAAAATTAATTTGCTGAGTACAGAACACCACCACCTTTTAGGCTTTATGTAGAAATGAAGCGACTCTTTGTATTAGACCGAAGTTATGGGAAAAAGGTTTGATGCGTGTGTGTGTGTGAAGGACTGTAGATATGCTATGAAAGCAAACAATATTAAAAACTGAAGTAATTACTTATTATTACTGAGTTCCTGTTAGCCAGGCATATAATTTTTGTAACTTGAGATGACGGAAGCTTCAAGTGATAGCACCAGATGCCTTATGACACAGAGTTGTGTACTTTTGGAGCTAATGATTGCTTACTAGATAGTTGTTCCAGGATCCTCGAGGAACAGCTTAGGAACTGTCTTTGTGCAGGAATGACAAATTAATCGAGAAAACATTTGATAGCTCTACCGAGTGCCAGCCAAGGTTTGAGCTGGATGCAGAGAATCTATTACGAAACAAGAAGGCAGACCTAGCTGAGTCATTTTAAATCAGGAAATTCAATTCCTTCCTACTCCTCAGATTTTAAATATCCTATAGCAAAAAGTTTCAATAGGATCTTTTTTTATATTTAGAGAAGAAACCGAAATACTGCAGTCAAGTCTCTCTAAACGAAGTACTCAAGACTTCCAAAAAGTGTAAAATACAATCTAACAAAATTAAGAAGGAGAAGAAAATCAAAGGATTAAAAGGAAGATAAGTAGTCCACCTCATTTTACTCTTTGTAGTTAAGTGACGTATTCCACACAAAGACTTAAAAGCCAGGAGGAGGAAATAAAAGTATTTTTGCTCTAAGTGGCTGCCTCTCAGTGAGATAATGTACAACCAGCACCAAGAGATTTTTGGAATAACAGTTCTATGACCCAGGACACTAGCATGGTGCTTTACAGAGCTGATTGGAAAAAAGCTTAACTTCCATGGGAAATGGGATTTTAAAGTAACAATTTCCTAAGAAATTTAAACATGTTTATTCTGAATAAAGCTGAGAAACAGCAAAGGTTAAAACGTCCTGCGCAGGAGTTGGGCTGATGACTCTACTTATACCTCCCCATTCACCACAGTACCTTGGGTATGAGAAATGAGGACGGAGGAAGTGCATTAACCTCTGGGAGAAGTCTCAGTGAGGCAAGCATGGCAGAGCTGCTCACCATGCCATCATGTAGGGGACTTCTATGACTCTGAAGGGAGACCAGCATCCTTTTGGGTTATCTCTAAAGGAGGCACTCATAAATATTGGAGAGTGTACCCACAGCCCATTCTCAAACAGTAAGAAAAAGTATTAAGGTCTAGTTGGGTTCATTTCTTTGCGGAGGTCTTCTATTACTCTCAGAGGATATCTTTCCTACTATTACCCATGGCTTGGAACTTCCTCCTTAGCATTTTACATACAATGTAGTTTCTTGTTTCCTGCCAGGTAGTGGGATTCCTTGAAAATCTTCCAATACTTTACACCACTAAAAGTTCAGAAATAAAAGAAGAGGTGGTACAACTGTAATTGAGCCAAAAAAGAAAAACCTCTGCATCATGGAAGGCTAACTTTGAGACAACTAATTAGATTTTTACTCAAGACAACTGTCGAACACACAGTGATGAACTGCAAGATAGAAATGCAAAATCTCTGAAAGCAAAAAAGAAAGTTAACTTCACCTTGACAAGGCTTCTGCAAGCAGAAAGGGAGCTCACTCAGGCAACTTTGGGAAAGCAGAACTCAATCTGCAAAGCATATTTGTTAAGTTATTAGTTGCTCTAAAAAAAAGGGCCATTTATTTGGTATACTAACAACATTTACTCAAAAGTCTCATTTATAAACATCAAGCTGAGCCTTGCTTTAGACTACCTCAGAAAAAAAAATGGAGACTGTATTGTATATCTATCTTTAGGGAAACAAAATTATTTCTGAATTCAGGAACTGCTCTGGGTTGGAGCAGCAGCTAATATCCTAACCAGAATTTCCTTGATCATTATTCAAGTGGTAGCATTTTTATTTTAAAAAACCTTAGTCCTCCTCCCCCACCAGTATTTCTCTTCTAACACATTCCATTCTAATTTTAGTCTTTTGAGAAGTTTCTTTTCCAGATCAACCCACTCTTTTTCACATTTAAATAATTTTCAGTTTTTCTAAAGAGCTCAGCTTTAGCAGGTGTTTCAGTAGCTAAGCAATAAGAAATCTCTTGAGAACATCTTCCATGTTTCCCAAATGGATTAGCCTGGAAGTTTTGGAAGAACAATATTAGGCAAAATAACCTTGCCCTTTAATTACAAAACTGGAATAAAACTCCTAAGACAAAAAAGACAAAAAGACACCCCCCCAAAAGAAGCACTTATGCTCACTGTTAACAAATAAAGAAGGTGCAATAAGAAACAATTGTTACATGAGCAATACCAGTAATTAACTTGAATGCAGTAAAATTCAACAGAAATAAATTTAGAAGCTTAACATGGAAGAAAATGATGCAACTCCTCCTTTTCTGAATTATTCAGCTTCAGTGCAGCCCCAGGACCAAGAATGCTAAATGGTTTGCAACCATGGACCAAATAAGTACATTTCAGTGGCTAACAGTGGAAAAAACCCAGCATGCTGTCAAAGCAGCAGAGACTTTACTAGTAATTTGGGCCTGCAGCCCCACACAGGTAAAACATGTTTATTGTCAGATCTGGAAGCTGAACTGAAGCAAGGTCAACATACCGGTATACTATCTTCAAGTACCACCCCTCCTCAGACAAAACATAGCCTGGCCCTTCGTGTTTCCACCAGCTATTTGAAAGCTGCTTTTTTTCTCTTTTGGCTCCTGGAAGCTAAAAACAATGCAGTACATTTCACCAATTGCTTCTTTTTGCAGTCTCAAGTAGCATGAGGAAACCCACTGACAATGATGCCTCTGTGCCTTTATACAGTTAGAGCAGACCTATGAGATTTTGGCAACTGGTAGATTCATGAGGCAGGAAATTTTGAAATAAAGTTAATGCTAGGCATAATTTACAGATTTACCAATACAGGTGCTCATCTACAGTCACAGGGTTATCTTCCACATTTCCCTAGAGTGCAGGAACATCCTCCTCCTCCAGTGGTAAAAAAGACTAATAAAAAGTTGAATCTATCCTGCTATGTCTGTACAGAGGTAGTACCTGCAGTAAAAAAATAAGTTGGAGTAGAATACAACAGCAGACATTTCTTACCTTATTCTTCAACATGACATATCATCCCCATTTCTACTCCCTTTGCCCCATTAAATTCTTCTAACCACACAGACTAAAAAAAAAAATCCTATTTTAAAGCTGTACTTAATACTCAAAAAGCATTTTCTTACCTGGTGCAAAGATTTCAGGGAAACAATTCTTCAGCAAATGCTATTACCTAGGATTGCCCTAACCTCAATTTTCCAGATGTGAGATGCATTTAAGTATGTACCTGAAGTAAACTTGTTCGTTAGCTTGCAAGAATTTTTAACAATATTTTTTTTTTCTTTGAGGTTTTGACTATGTGTTCTCTGTCCTTCAAGTTTGCTTCCTTGTCTTCATCCTGTTTAGGTTCTCTAAAAGAGAATTAACTGTGTTCTTTCTCTGCTATGCCAGCTCCATTACTGAGAACAGCCAGGTGAAGAGGGGAAATACTGGTACCTAGGAAAAAGAGAATTCTGGTATTTCCACAAAAACCCCTCTAAAACACGTACTCTTGGAAGAAGGGAACTCTCCCACATGTAAATTCATTCCCCGCTTGCCTTCACTCCCTTTGTCCCCGTGATTTGTTAGTGAGTGTGAAAGGGCACTGGTGAATGCGCTAGGGTGTGTGGGTGCATCCTCAAGGACAAGTTTTCCTCCCATGAAGTACAGCTAAGCTGGCTCCCCATGGCTGGCTTCATCCCTAGCCTAAACATGCAAATATATCAAAGCAGCTGGACATAGATTAACATCTCTTCCCTACCTTTAACACAGGTTTAAAACAGTACATGTACTTATGATTATGTGCAAGTGATTAAAAGCTTCAGTTCTCTCCTCCTCGCTACATCTTCCTTTTCTCAAAAGCGCCTTTGTCTAAACATGGGCCAAATAAAGTCTGAATTGAAAAGAGGACGGGAAATTAGATCAAACTGAGTATGTAGCATTCTCATTATCCCTCATGTCACACAAGTCAGAAGCAGTTACATAATTGGGCCTCTAGACTCTAGGCAATGAAGTGTTAAGAGAGAAAAGCAATCCCAGGACTGCATGCTGGGTTTTGACAAATAGAAAACACAGAAGTAGGCCAAGAGCTTACCATTAACGTTAGTTTTTAATTGCACCATGTCAAAAAAAGGTTCATCACATGGCACATGTGGTCAAAGAGGTAAGGAAGTGTGTATTGCAATAAATGGAAAAGTGAGGGAGGGAATTTTACCTATGGTTGCGTACACGCTTGTGTGTGAATCAGAAAAAGTGCACTTGCCAGTGAGCGAGCAAGAATGCATGTGTATGAAAGGAGTACAGTGCACAGAGAAATACAAGGGGAGGCAGCGGCCCATAAGCAATTGCTATGAAAAGGAATGGGGGTGGGGAATTGTGCACAGCCCTTTTTTAGCTTCTGCTGTAAAAAATAAATAGACCTTTTAATCTGTGTTCTCCTTGAAGCCTTCTCTATTGACCATTCATTTCTTCTTTCCCTTCCCAGCTCTTTACCTCCTCTATATGGCTGATGAATATGCAAATGCATAATCAGTTCTATAATAGCCTATCCTTTCTAAAAACAGGCTATAAATTTGGATCCTAAGCAGCAGGTTCTAAAGAGACCATTATGCTATATGGCTGGGGGAAGAGGCAAGACCCAAATACCACCACTAGCACACCAGAGTTCTTTATAATGTGTGTGAATGCAGCTAGAAGGCAGGCCCTTCTTAGAACAGAGCTAGCAGCCAGAAAGGAAAGATCCTCTGCAAAACGTACACATGAATCTCATCACAGGCTCCTGCAGGGCACAGCGCACGTGCTAGCAACAGGCAGTGCTCCCTGCAGGCTTCTACGAGAGCACTAACGCGACGCAGCCGCCGAGATACCGTCGGTTTTAGTTTTAATTGATGCCAGCCACCGGAATTGCGGGAGCTCTCGGGAGAGCCCACTGCCCCGGCTGCTGCTGGAGCCGCCCCGGCGGGCGCGTCCGGCCGGGCCCAGCGCCCCCGGCACCCCGCGGCCTCCCGCTGCAGAGGGGCGCCGCGACCAGCAGGTGGCGCCGCGGAGCCGGGGCGGGGGCGCTGCGCTGCGCGCACGTAGGCAGCCTTCGAGGTGCGCGTACAGAGGTGTAGGTATGTCTGTACGGGTCTGTCTGTAGGTATGTCTGTACAGACACGCAAACGCCACGGCCACCCTCGCAGCTGCTGGGGGAACGTCTGCCCCCCAGTGAGGAGTGACAACAAGCACGGACCCCAAACCTGGTCCCTGGCAGATTCTCACAGCTCTGGTTGACTCAGACACGGTTAAAACAAGACCAGAGCTCTTATAGCCTGCTCCCGCTGTATTACAGAAGACAGCTGCGTTACAAGCAGGACAGCAGTTTGACGGTCCATGCAGTGCACGTCAGCTGCTTCCCAGCTCCCAAGGAGTTGCCTCCTTTCTTCTGTAAAATAAGCACAAACACTTCTGTACAATAGTTGCATACTCTTCCATGTCTGCCATTTTGAGGCCCTCCTCAGGTTCCCACCGGGCTTTTACCCGGGCTTTTTCCCTGGATGTCATCACTGCAGGGTAGAACACAAGAACTATTAGTCCAAATTTAATGAGATGGTATTGTCCTACTATACAGGGACTGAAGGCTGAAGGTGCTGTGCTCAAGTGCATCAGTTCATCACTGCAGCTTCTGAACTGCAGCGCGGTAAAGACTGGAACCCCACAGGAAGGAATCAGGTCCAGATGTGCATTACAGTTCCCCACGGAAAACTACTCAGGAACAGATACGTGTCTTCAAGCTTCAAACTGAACTGACAAGCAAGAAGGCACCGGCTGGCAACTGAGAGCTCCTGCTCAAACTTTGAGCAAAACAGAAGCAAAAACATGGGTTGCAACAGTTTCAATACCACTGTACCCAAGGCAGCCAGGATATCACCATAGTATACACGGGTTGTCCTATTAACTGGGATAGTGGGAGCATGTATCACCCTGGTGGGGCACAGAGATGGGAAGGTAGGAGTCACGTACACAGCATCCTCAAAAAATTTGGATAAAGGGACAGAAAGTTGGATCTGGCTCTAATCCCAACTGTTGCACCCTGAACACATCACAACTCTTCATTCATTGTATTATCGTTTACAGGTAGTGAATAATATTTGCATAATTCATAGAAGTAATATGATAAAATAAATATATACAAGACATGCTATAATCAGAGAGATATCTAGATAAACATAATAATTTTAAAATCATCTTTGCACAGATTGATATTTAAAAACAAACTCTTGTAATCTTAAAAAATGCTCAAAGTTGGGTAGCCTTTGAATGTGGACATCATTGAACACTTTCCTTCTCCCTTTTCCCATCACCTTCAACACAGATGTACCTTGCAAAGCAATACAAACTCTGCAACATCTCAACAACAACAGGGATGACAGGAGGAAGGAATGTTGTAACACGATTTATTAAAATCAGTTTATAAAACCCTAGGACCAGTTCACAAAGAAGAATGGAGGTCTCACCCAACACTTTGAAGATGGGAACAGGGCTCCCCAGACAAGGTCCAGAGCCTTGAGGTGATCTTTGTTGGAGGTAACAAGATCTACGTGGCAGTCAGATTTGATGACTCAGAGCCTCTCTGGAGCCTTGTTTTCCTTTTTGTCTTTTAACATTCTTCCGAGCCTATTAACACACCAGTACTCTGTGTGCCTACCACAAAGTAGTTTTTGCCTGCATCACTGGAAGCACATAATTTTCATCCGAGACTCTGATAATACTTTCACAAATATTTCCTTCACCTCAACTAAAAAAAACCCCAAAATACAGCGAGAGGAAATATTTTGATCACAAAGCAAAACAAATTAGCAAACCAAGGCTAGGATCCCATAAAACAAGAATCAGAAGAGGAAGAAAACAATAGGTGGGTATCCTTATAGGTAATATCCCTTAGGTGGTGAAAATCTTTGGATCCAGAAACACTGACAAAACACTGCAAATAAAGTAGCATCCTCCCCCTCCCTGACCCCAGGAAACAAACCAACCCCAGCACCCAAAAAATATGCTATTATCAGCACATCTTAGGCACAGGATCCGGAGATAATTACCAGAAGGGATGCTGGCAGACACCAGGGTCCATTCAGAGAACATGCATTTGCCACTTCTTCCTGAATTTCCGAAGTCCCTCTTCTAGAGCAGTCTCTTGTATACAATTGCATGTCTCGTTGCACGCCCTAGAGGTTGTGGATCCAAGAGGAACAGCAATATTCTCTGCAGGATACTTTCAACTAATTAAATCCTTACTAAAACTCTTCACATAAAGTACCACTTAAATTAAAAACATTACAAGAGAGGGATCTGACAGTGGCATAGACATGACATAATGGTTACAGTTTAGAAAACTTATACGTTATCAAATGAGAACCCATGACAAACTCAAATCTTCACATAAGACTACATGAAGACTTTATGAAAATGGAAATGTATGGATGCTCTTTCCTATAACAGGAATTACTGTTTACTATTTAGGTGATATTCTGTAACTATAGGAGGCAAGTTTGGAAATATTGACTATTACCAATTCTAACATGAAATGCTGTCCAGATGCATCCATAATAGAACTGCACCTGTGCTACTCATATAAAGAGCAGTGACATTTTTCTCCTTTCTCAGTACTCATGTTTGAACTACTAAAACACTCCTAGCAGAACACCTGGCATTTTTTCTATTCCCAAGTTTAAAACGGTAGCAGAAGTTACTCTTGTAGATGGCTGTTAAAGCCTCAGTGAATTAGTATGCTAAGACTGCCTCCTGCTCTCTCCTCTCTTCCAGTACAGTTAAAGCCAAAACAAAAACCCGTAACATTTCTGGTATTACTGTACCTTCTCTAGCAATATGCAACAGAATCATGTCATATACATTAGCCTTTAAAAGCAAAGCCCTGACTGAAGTTATAAAAATGTAATCTTTCACACTGCTCCCTCTTTGCAGGACAGCTTCTTCACGGTCTCATTGCCTTTGTGGTACAGACTGAGTTGATCATACTGATTTTAAATTGTTCCTTTTAACTTTTACCCTCCACCCACAGGTCCTTGGCTTCTCTTCTCATTGGTTATTGCACCCTGGGGCTGCAGAAGAGGTGCCTGCCTGCTTCTGCTTCTTACGGCGTTTGTTCAGGAGGCGGTTGTTGGATGTTTTCAAGTCTTTGATTTTCACCTGATCATAGTCCACCCTCATGGTAGCCAAAGCGCTGGTCATCTCCTCCTGAAACCAAGGAAGCAATTCATTGAAAACCCTGAGGCAGAGAGTGCACAGCCACCCCTCACTACTGCCAGGAGATGAATGTACAAAAAGGAACCCTCTGTTACACTACAGCCAGAAATAGCTGAGCCCTTTCTGCTGCACTGGACTATGACTAAAGGCTTCGTTCTACTCATGGACTCATTCAGGAGGAACCATTCACACAGTGTTTGATATGTGAGCATGCAGGACTGCACTCCGCTGGCCTAAATTCCACCATGTCCCTATGCCCAGCATTTCTTACTGGCTGGCTCTGGGCCTTCACCAGCTACTGAGCCTGGGCTTCTTAAACCAGAGTCAGAGCGCTGCTTTCCTTGCTCTGTTACCAAACTAGGTTAGCAGGAACTAGAATAAGGAGTCCACGCAAAGTTGGTTAAAAGTATGTGCTTCAAATTCACACGCTTCCTTAGTTTGAATTAATGTTTAAGTGCAGGCAAATCTTAAACTTTTTAATAAGGCTTTAAGCAAAAATCTGCTTAAGTAAATGAATGTCTAGGCATTTAGTTCAGGAAAGGAAAAATGATTAAATATTATGCGAATGCCGGTGGCCCAAGAGAATACCTCTGGTACCTATACAAAGCACACGTATAAGAAGTTCTCAGAAACATGGAAATGAAGAATGCTAAGTGAAACTATCTGTTTAATCCCTTTGACTTGGGAGGCAAATGTTGCCTAGGTCCTGTGAAATTTTACCATTACATAGTTCAACAGCTGAGACTATACATCAGTAATTTAAATAAAATCAGTAATCAGTAAAATACACTACAGGAATGTTGCAATTATCAAAATGCCAAGCATTGTAAGTGCAAAAAATTCAGAATTAATTGTAAAAGCATGCCAACCTGATAAAGGCCAGCAGGAAAGAGTTAAAGCTTGCAAACAACTTTTAGTCTGCCCTACAGTTTCTCTTTGCAGGAAACATTCAACTGTCATCAGTACAAACAGTAGGTGAGGCACCTGGTTAGATTAAGGGAAAGACAGATATATTTTTATCTCCCCTTGCCAAATGTCACAACAAGAGAAGGCTAAGGTTATTTAATGTTGTTTTACAATACAAGAACAGAGTAGAAAACCAGAATGCAGCTCAACCCTCCCACCCCCTCTCCCTATATTTTCATCATATTCTTCACTTCGCTATAATGAACTTCAAGCTCCCTCAACACTGTCCCTTCTCCTCTGTGGTTACATACAGTGTCTCAGCAGGCAGCATCATTAATAACTTTGATCATAAACATCTTCTTTGTTGGTATTTGGGACAGCTGTAAGGTTGTCGGATGAAGCTCAAATAGCATTCTTCTTTTTTAAACAGTTATCATATACACTACTGTTCTAACCAGGACTGTTTATGCTTCCCTTGTTTAACATGGTTGTATTCAAAATAGCCATAATCTCCAAGGAAATAAACATACACAGAGAAGCCAGCCCATCTAATCTCTTATCAGACTTGACTTCAAGAAATCTGAACTATGATTGACTCACTTTAACTTCATCCCAGTGGTCTTTATCCTCTTGCAGGACCCGTGCAGTATGAAGAGGAGTTGGTGGCACTGCCATTGATCTCTGAGAAAAGGGAAAAATACCAAAAGCAGTGTTCTGCAAAATCACATCTGGGAAGTGACTGCTTGCTCTTCTATGTGTATGGAGGGCATGAAAGTTTATCTAATGTCCTTCAGTGGCCCTCATTATTCATGCTTTCAATCACTTCACAAGCTAATTCATGTGTGAGGTAGAAAAGGACTATAGTCCCCACACGACAGTATCTTTAAAGAACAAAGGAGAGAGAAATCAGTGCTGAGTTTGTTTCACTCTGCTCCCTTCCAGTCCAACCAATAACCCCGTGTTGGATAAATTTTTATGTACATTTTAGATTTTAACTGCCATTTCACTATTCATTAGTCAATGTTTTAAAGTGGTTACTTTGACCTTTATCTTCTAGGATTTGTCGTAGGAGACATTTTCATAGGACACATTTTCATTTTCGTAGGAGACATATACATTAACTGAGATTACCAGTTTATCAGATCATAAGGGTGCCCCAAAGAGGAAATTATACTATTATTCAGAGTAAGGCACAGTTCAGAAGACAGTGCCTCACTTGAGATGCTCTTCCACATAAAATTAAGATCTATGCTCACCTACCATGAAAGATCAGTACTTTAAATTAGAATAAGGTACAATTTCTAAAGCATGAAGCACAGTTCCCTAGCTAAATTCAGCAAGAATCACAGTATTTCTTGCCAGTCCATAACCCAAACTATAAATTCATATTCTATCTCCCTTATGCTTTCTACTCAAACTTGCTGTCTACTGCTGTGGCACCCTACACCAGACACAGCTGCACGTCAACAAAGTCTAAGGAGATCTCTGTATATGTAATTGTAAAATAAGCATTACATTGGAAGCAGTGCTTATACTCCGCCGAGCTAACAGCACCACTGCAGTAGTTACAGAAGTGGAAGCAGAAATCATGACTCCTGCAACCTCTGGAAAAGGACCCTAGCTGGCCAGGGTATAGGTTTATCAAGTACATCTGGGAGGAGGGAAATGGAAAACCAGCAGACTGGCTTCAGTGGTGTCCCTGAGCAGGTGTTAAAGTTGCCCTCTCATCTGCTATGAGCCACTTCTCATTAAATAAATCTTATCTACAAGCTAACTAGAGGATTATGTGCTCCACCTAAACTGACAATTTTTGCATAGTCCACAATAATACTTCTGCCACTCATCTAATTAAAAAAAAAAAAAGAAAAAGGGAAAAAAAGAGGAGAGAGAAATACCATCCTCCACCGCTTGTGTGAAGCATCTCCCCATACACGTTCCCACTTAGGGATTTAGGAAAAGAAAAGGAAGAACATAGACATTCACTACATTGGTCTTTCCCTCTCCCTCCCTCTGCCTCATGGGAACAATAGGTTCAGCAGAAAAAAATGTCAATCTGCAGCTCCTAGAGCATTCTTCCAGGAACGGTATTCTAGCACAGCTCTTTGGTGCAGCAAGAGTCTATAGACCTTGTCTCTAATCTCCTCCTTATTAATTGGTTATATGCATATTTCAAGTAACATGTGTCGCTGTAGGTGGTAGCTTCCTTAACTATTAGGCACTCATTCTGTGAAATTCATCGCCTGCTGACTTCTGGAACACCTCCTTCCTGGGTCTTCAAACACTTAAAGCTGGAGGTATTTATTCTGAACAGTGATTACATTTTTATTTGGTTAAAAAAAACTTAGAAACATTGTCTAGGTTCTGTTCCAGCTCTACAGAGTCTTTGTAACCTTAATTTCCCAGCTTTCACAACTCTGAATGAAGACATCTATCTACTTCATCAGGATGTTATACAGCTACATTTCTATATGATTCTAAGGGCTTTTGGATCTTCAAACAGGCATTATAGAAATGCTGACTATTAGTCATGCCTCTGTTTCTGCCCCTTCCTCTGAGGATCAGCATAGACAGAGAAAGCACTATGAAAGAACAGGGCATTCTACAATATAAGTTATTCTGTTCCTGGCTGATGAGTTTTTGGGCAGCAAGAACAAGACTGGTGTCCTTTTAGGCACAAATATGAGAAGTATAATCTATTATTTTAAGTGACACCTACAGAGCAGAGATGATATCCTGAAACTCAGCCTGATAACTCCTGGGATTCTGGTCTCTTGGTTGAAATAATTCATATTGTATTATTAGAGTCTTTTTTTCTTTTTCCCCAAAAAGTATTTTTTAAGGAAAAGTAAATTCAGCCAAGTCATAGAATGAAACCTGAACTGGGACCATTAATAGCTCTGTGTACCACCCTATCTGGCAATCTCTTACAGGGCACTAAGCCGAGACCCTTGCTCCTCCCCCACGCATTTCCAAACTGTGCCAAGGATGAGAATTCCCACTAAGCATAGGACTGTGTTCACACTAACACAGCTATGCACAATGGTGCCTGAAACCACTAATAATAGCTCTCTTTAAATCCTGCACCGATGAAGTAAGTACATACAGTTTATTTTTATATTTTTAAAGAGAGTAACACATGCATATGCTGCAGAGTCAACAGTGACTGCCTGCTCACAGAAGATAGAGATACATTCGGCTTTTGCTTCCAAGGACGCTATTGCGGGTGTCTCTCTTTGTGTCTTCTGGTAACACCAAAAAGAATTGTGGTTCTACAGGCAGATGACCCTCTCTGGAGGGCACAGTAGGTTAATTAAGTATTAACAGCAATCATCATCCTTCTCTTGCTGTGCTATGTGGAGCTACATGCAAGTTCTGCATGTAAGAATTCATCTTGCTCCCTTGTAAAAAGAGATATGAAACTCACGTTAATCCAAGGGTGATTCATAAATTGAGAAACTGTCATCCTCTCTGTTGGGTCAGTCTTCAGTAAATGGCGAATCAGTTGTTTGGCTGAAAAATAGGACCAACATGGCATGTTGTAGTCTACTACTGTGTTCCCAAATACCCTTGAGAACACAAAGAGCTGCTGAATGAAGGAAGATAATTTTGCAAAACTCAAAACACCTACCTATTACTGTTACCATGTTAAGAAGTCATGTACAGTGTGGTAGGTTATTATGTTTAAAGAGGCAGAACATGAAAACATCCAAAACAAGAGGGAAGAAGGAAAGACAAAGGATTGGGGTTTCATCTATGCTATCTACATCACCAAACCAACTGTTTTGAGAGCAAGAACTTGAGAAAAAGAGAAACACAGGAACAGAAAGCTGCCAAGCTGCCTGTCTGAAAGACGGCAAGAAGCTTGGCATTATGGGCTGAATGAATGCATAAGCTGATGTTTTGAGAAATTATAGAAGACAAAAACTAGCACAGGCTGTGGGGGAAAAAAAAAAGAAGACAATAAACTCCTCTTTTACAACTGAGAGGCCATTAAAAGGACAACAAAGTCAAAGAAATGGATTACGCAAACAGGCTTTGCAGCAGCTTTCTGTGAACATGGTATCTGCCAAAGCAAGAGTACTAAGTAACTGAGATATGAGATGATGAGAGTCTGGACAAGAGTTTCATTAATGCAGGCAGACAGACAGGAAACACTACATCCAAGGGATGTTATTTAGAGAGACTTAAACATAACTTCCTTGGGGAAACCTAGAAAAACTTCTGAATAAGAGCTCTCTTTTAGAAACATTGAATGCAAGATGACTACATGCTTGTAAGAAGCTGCCAGAAGTACAAGTTGAGACTTCAGGTTGTCGAGAGAGGCTGCAAAGGAGGTTTACAGAAGAGATTACCTGGAGTCTAAAATGTACAAGGAAACAAAAGGAGGGGACCACAAACAGAGCCCATTAAGGTGATTACAGGAAGCTGGTGAGGAATTTAGAGGAAGCCTCCACAGATGATGCAATGAAGGTGATTAGATAAAGAAAACCATGACAAGAACAGTAAAAAGAGGGCAAAAAGCAGCAGTCTGCTGAAGGTGCCTGATCAGTCTAAAAGAGTGCACATAAACCAGCTGAGCTTAATAGGCTCAAAGGTAGAGGGCACCTATCTTCATTCAGGCAAGCATACAGAAACCCTACATATTTTCCAAGCGAATGTTCTCTCACCAAGCTCCCCTAGCATTTTAGTAACTGCTGTAATATGAACAAGACCCAAGGCAGACAAAATATTAAGCCAGCAACCCATAGGTAAAACATCTTCCTTATTAATGTTCAGTAGTCCATGCTGCACACGCAACCATGACATCCCATGAGGGGTTAAAGTGCCACAGATCACAGTATTATCCAATGATAATTTGTTATTACTAAACAGCAAACAGTAATAGGATGCCAGCAACAGCCATATAAAAGGCTTGTTAGAAAAAAAGATGTGCCCAGAGGTTGCTGACCTTTCTCTCTAATATGATGGGCAGGTGAGACTTCCAGCTTATGAGACTGCCAGAATAAGAGGGAATCAAAACCATCCACTTTCAGGACACTGGTTTAAGCCCATCCAGGTCACAGCTGAACAGCAGCAGCTTTTGGTCAATGACTTACACAAAATAAATTGTTGACCTTGATTTAAGTGGTGGCTGGCAAGTTCCTACATCACAAAAAGCTAGCATGAAAACTCACCATCCTTGCTGGCTGTATCACCAAGGAGGGCAAAGACTGAATGAGTTCTTAAGACAGTTTGCCTTTCTTCCAACTCAGCTTGCATTGCAGCTGTCCTGGCAGTCTCCTTTCTCAGCATTAAAGACTTTTGTTTCCAGAGGGTTTAATCTCGGCATTCACTAGCACTAGCTGGAATTTGAAAGAAAGTTTTCAGTAGTCATTTACTTTCTGTAGCACTTAGGTTGCTGGCTAGTGTCTGAGTTCCCAGTTGTTCTCTGTATCACCTTACAAGAAATTAATTTAAATTCTAAAATAAGGGGAAACAAAAACTAAGACAGGTTTTTAGAAATAGTCTCTTGTAAGTACTCTGCCACTGCACACCATGCACATACTTATCAGTAGCAGTGAGCATTTTTACCTTCCTCTGATACTTCAGCCCACTCTGGATTGGGAAACCCATATTGCCCCATCCGAATTCTTCTCTTCATCCCTGGAGAAATGGCTTGACCAGTGTTTGAGTAGAATGGAGGGAACCCACACAGGCTGTAAGAGTGGACAAAAGAACTCTTATAACTAGGAAAGTCTTTTCATCTCTTAAAAAGTCCCATACAAGCTTATATTCTTCTGCAGGTTACATGATCCTAGTGAGTAATTACTTCTAAGTGCAGATTTAATAAGATGTGTCCTTTTTCCATTCATCAAGCCTCTTTCCAAATACTTACAGAATATATGTGATGACGCCCAACGACCACATGTCACATGATTTGTCATACTTCTCAGGACCAAGGACTTCTGGGGCTGAAGAAGATTAAAACCAGAAATTAACAGAGTGCCAGATATTTCCTTTCATTTCCGTCACCTTATAAGTAGCAGCACATTTCAACAACAAATATCGGAGGCACCAAAAAAAATGCAACTCACTGCAGGAACTGGGTAGTATTTTCTATTGACAAGTTCCTAAACACATCTAATGTAGCTTTAAAAGGAGGAACGGAGCTGGCAAAATGCCCTACTCTTCACCTTAGTGTCTCTGTGCTCAAGAGAGTACTAAGATTACAGAAAAGCAGAAGGAGCTATAGCTAAATGTGTACAGGGAGACACTGCACTGAAAGAGGCAGGAGCATATGTTCCAGAAATCAGAACAGAAAGGACCTACTTGAGCTGTGATAAAATTTTGATCGGTACCTGGGTAGAGTGTGTTTAGCTCCATCAACTACAGAGCGATGTATTTTTCTTTGGCCTCCAGAGCATTACAATTTTTCACTAAGTAACAAAATTATAGAGAGATACATTTATAGGGGATTTTTTTTTTTCCCTGGGGCAGGTGAACTGGCAGGGAGCTTGATTTTGTAAGGAAAATGATTCTCTAAACATATGAGCAATCATGCTGGTTTATAAAAAGGTGTTGAGAAGGGAAATGTCAGCCTGTTTATATACAAATATAAAGGCATGAAAAGATATACGCATAAATTCCTTAACATTTTATCAATCCCAGCTTACAAAAATATAGAAGAAAGCATCAGAAAAAAACCATTGCTATCGTAATTCTCTGGTAACAATGAATAACAGTATCTTTCAATACAAAAAAATATAAAATCTTACATAGTAGAAGAGAACTAATTCTTCCAAAAAATTAAGCCCTTTTTCCTCCAAAGAAATTCCAAGTGTAGACTGCCTCAGTCATACCATATGGTGAATGACTATTAACTCAAAGACCAAAAGGGACGTACTCTAAAATGAGTGCATAAAGGAAAGTCTACTGTGGCATTCATTACACGGTGCTCTGTCTTTGGACAAAATGCAGGCAAAAATTCAGTTGTGATTAAGTCACATTGGTGTTTTATTACTAATTCCATTTGCCAGCTTTAAGAAGCTTTACAGCTGAGGCAGTACTCTCCCTGTTCTCTTTTATTGCATTAGTTAAGCTAAGGGAAGTTTTGCAAGGAAACACCCAAATAATCATGAAGCTGACTTCAAATTATGGTTTTTATTGCATCATTCGGAGGAAACATCAGGATTACTTCAGGTGTAATCAGAAGCAACACGTTCTCTCTCCTTGATCTTCATTTGCACCCCCTGTTAAGGCTGTTTCCTCTGCAACCAAGGAAGAAACCAGGAGCACTGAACTGTACTGGAACCAGACTAGGTTTGGGTTGGATGCCAGTTTAAATTCTGCAGGCTACCTCTTTGCTTTACATCCACAATAGACGATTTCCCACACATTCCTACAGTCCACGGGCCCACTATAAGGGGAGGGATGACAGACTGAAACACAAAAGAAATGCATCTTGGATAACTTACCCACATAATAAGGAGTGTAACAGGGGGTCTGCAGTGCATTCTGTACACTGGTTTCTTTGGCAAAGCCGAAGTCTGTGAGTTTGAGTACAGTATCCTTCTCTTTAGATGTGTAAAGCAAGTTTTCAGGCTGAAAGGCCACCAAAAGAAAGGATAAGCTGGACAATGAAGACATGTCTCTAATGAGCTGAAAGGTCAAACCAGTCCTGCTTGCCTGGATCACCACCAGCATCTGGGTCTTCTTATTTCTCTCATCCCCATCATACCATGCAGAAAGATCCCTCCCAACATGTAGCATTTTTGTTCAGACTAAGGATCAACATCCTTCTCAACACAGTATTTAGGAGAGGAAATCACAAGACTCTCATCAGGTCCAATGGGCATGAAGTCTGGCTTCTTGAACCTCTCTCTAGTTCACTGCGCTTACCAGGACTGTTCTGTCTGATCAACACCAGTTGATCTGACACCACTCTGTACCGCACTCAAGTAGCTGAGGTGGAAGACAAGAGAAGTCATCAGCCAAACTCTCTATGAGCAACTGACATAACTCCATCAGAATTAACTGATACAGACACAGTCCCTTCCTGCTCCCCCCTCCTCTGCCTCCTGAAACCTGAGTTAATTCCACTCTTGCTCTACGCTCCATAAAGGCTCTCCAAAACCAGAAGTGGCACAGAGAGAAGTACAAGCTCTTGTGCACAAGAACAGGGACAATGGCACATCTCGAGAATCTGCAATTGTTTGAACTTGTTTTCCAGTTTCTCAGTCATAAGGAAGCTATGCCCTCTCTCATGCTAGTGTTTAGGGACACACAGAAGAAGGGCGGGCTTGAAAGAAAACAGGATTTAGGATCTATTAAGCAATTTGAACCATTTCTATGTTAGTTCACTGACTGTGTTAGGTGGTGTTTGGGGCTAAGTGCTTCAGTTTCTGTGCTGGTGATAGACAATAGCACGTAGCTCCATAAAAGTGAATAGATTTTTAGTCTCTGAACTGTTAAGTCATTCTCTAGTTCCTATCTAAAGAACCCTCAAACATACCCCTCAGTGATACCAAGCAACAGCAGTTCTCCCTCCATCTAAACACATAGAAGCATCTGTAGAAAATTCACAAACTCAGAACTGCGGAATCAATCAGATGCCTCAGTCTATCATTATGTGACCTGCTCTCCAGCACATTCCACCACACTGCCGTATCGCTGCGCTACAAATGCCTTGGTGCAGCTATCTTGTCTTTGCTTATGCTGCGCACTTTACAGAATGAAAACAAAATACAATACTACAAACCCTGTCAAATCTCTACAACAAGATCTGGGTACAAACTTTAGCTAATAAAACACACTGTTCCACATGGTAGTAACTGAGATCTTCCCATTTTCCCAAATATTTACATATACTATTAAAAGTGGGATGGATGCATGGAATTGGTATTATTCCTCCCATATATGCAGTTTCTCCTGTTTCTGAAGGGGGTTTTGGTGTTTGTTTGGTTTTTTGTTTGTTTGTTTTGGGGTTTTGGGTTTGTTTTTTTTTTTGAGGCAAGTATGATTCTGAAAACAACTAATAACTGGCAAAGACTGTACATAGACGTATAGCATCTAGTGTAAGTTCACTTCAGGCAGTGTTATTTTCTTGTTAATTAACTGGATTGCAAGTTGGTAGTACCTCTTTAATTAACCATCTGACTATCACCAGATTCTTCTGCATTCTGTACACAACTGGAAGGCATTAGCACACATGAATATTCTGACCTATGACTAGGTGCAAACTAGTTGTGAACAGATCCCTTCTCGCACTGGCAGAGGAATAGGAACACTTTGACCATCTGATTGTACTCCTAGTTCTATTTAAACCACCACTGCCCATTTATTTTTCTGCCTTATGGTCTTTGCTCCCTGCCCACACACCTTCAGGCCTCACCTTGACATCCCTATGGGCAATGTTCATTGAATGCAGATACTGGATGGCTGTTCCGATGTCTCTCATTATTTCAGAGGCCTCTATAAATACAATTTTAGAGAAAGGTCACATTAACATTCCCACTGTAACTCGGGGACATGCTTGGGAATGCTTATGACTTACAAACAGCTTGCTGGAATACAGGGCTAGCGTCAAGACTAGAAAACCTAAAATTAGCCCTAACAGCTGTGTTTTGGTTTTGCAGGCAACCATACCCCCCAATTCCCCGGCTGCTCAGCCCTCCTCCTGAGCAGGCACTGCAACTGAACGGTTGAGACTCCTGCTTCTCCTGAGCTTGTAATGTTGTGCTTTAATTTGCTCACCAGGAAAGCAGCAAGAGCAGGGCAGGTACACAAGCAACATGCAAGACTGTGGAGAAAGGAGCCCCAACCAGGACATATCTCTGATTGTCCAGGACATGTCCTTGGTTGTCCAATAAAGAAATTTAACTTCCAGCTTCTAGTTCAGGGGTAATAGGAGGATCCAACAGATTTTCTAAAAATAGAGCAACATAACAATATAGTAATTTTAGGATAGGTCACATCTTCATTCCTCACTGTCTTCAGAAGTTTTTCCTCAGGAGAAACAAAATCAACAGTTCTATTCTGCAAAGCCCAAACTGCCACCTTTGAAATAATACGTTTCTAGAATTTAACATAACCCCAGTGGGAAATTCTAGTGGCTGGTGAGCTGCCTTGCAACAGCAGTACTCTTGAAGCCTGGAAGAGTTCAGTTACACAGGGAGAGGTTTCAGAGCAGGGAGGAGTGACATTCCCATTGTACCATGTGAGCATTATATTACATCTCCATTGACAGGGAAACAGAATTAGCAACTTCAACCTGATCCTCTGTTTTCTGCATAGGTGGAAACCTCAGCTGCAGTAGTGAGAGAGAAAGTAGAAATTATTGTACTGTAACCTGGAATCCTTTTTCACATGGCTTGAGATTGAAATTACACAATCTCAGGCAAGGACAATCAGAAGGCAGAAACACTCATCTTCTTCAGGGAAAACCTTGCACAACCTCCTCCTTCCTGACCCAGGCCAAAAACCCTGGCTCCTAATGGGAAGCTGTGGCTGATATATAAACAGCCAGTGAACCTGGGGAATCCAGTGGAACAGGGCTCATTTATCTCAGGAAAGAATGAAGGTGGGTTTTTTTGTTTAACACTCCCAGATGACTTCTGAGTAAGTATTTAGAATGTTATATAATGGTATTCAATGTAGAAGAATCATGTTTTTAGCAGAGTGGAGTCACTAACGATCACAGAACCAGTTTCCCCCCTGGAATCTTGAAGTTTAGAGAGGAACAAATAAAGTTCCTGAAAATGCTCATTTTCCCTACATGAGTCTCTCATTCCACTTAAAGGATTCATCCCAGGCTAGGAAACAAAGGATCACAGGATCAAAAAAAGCCTGGCCTCTATACCAGACTTGCAAAACAGTCACAGTAATTTACAAGCTCAGGTATACATTTTCCTTCTTCTAATAATTTTGTCACAATGCTAGTTACAAACACTAACATTTTTACTCCTGAGCAGAACCAAGCTCTTGTGTGTTGTGAATGGGCAAGGAGAACCACAGTCAAGCACACCTGTGGTACTCTGCAAATAATAAATAGCAAAGACAATAAAAATGGCAAGACTGTTCTATTGCATGTTCTGTCACTGATTCATAGCAGGTCTTTAAACTTGCACATAGTCCCTATTATAGATGAGCAGGCTTGTTTACAGTGTGGCTAATAACACTTCCTTTCAAGTAGTACTTTAAAACCCTTGAATAAGAGATGTTTCATCAAATGTGATTTGCTCGTTATATTCATCACCTAACAGCATAGCTGTGCACAGTGATGCTGCTTGAGGGACAGCCAGAAGAGAAATCACAGTAGGCGCTGCGTTGATCATGTTAGAGGTGGTCTGGCAGGAGACCAGGGACTAGAATAACAGAGGCTGCAGTGGTTCAGAAATGAAGAAGCTGAGCAGATTTTTATGAGGAATTTTCCTCTAAACCTTCCTCAGGCACACATTGTGCCTGAACTTGGCCAATTCTGGTAATTCCTGATCTCCTTTTAAAAATACTTTAAAAAATAACCATTTAATAGATCTGGATAGGAAAAAAAAATTACAAACAAAAATCAAATCAAAGAAAAATTCCTGTAAGGGAACTAAGCAAGCGGACAGAGAAAGGGAGAAGCAATCTTTTGCAAACTTTAAAATGAAACTTGTGATTTTTCACCTCTCTCAGTGAAAGCTTGATCTCCTCTCTCCTGGATCCTGCTAAACAGCTCTCCTCCTTCCATGCTGAAACAAAGAACACAAAAAACCCCCCACCTTACATGAGCAGAAAAGATCAAATTAACACCTGACTGTGCATCCATATAATTGCACAGAACCATGGCAGGAACAGATTAGAAGAGATTACAGGCTGCCTCCTATGCCAATGCGTCCTAAACATCACACTCATTTGAATCAAGGCACAAAGCCATTCTGATATGGAATAATTAGAAAACAAAACAAGACCAAGGAGTTTTGATGCTTTCAGTTTAATGCACCCTGTCACAAGGAACACAACACACATAGTTGGTAAGTCAGATACACTGGCACTGGGAGGCTGACAGTAATCTTCTTTTACATAAGGGTTGGAGATGAAGAAAAAAGAAAGAAGGAAGCAAAGACACTGAACAGGATTATTAATTTGTCCCCAGTGAAGGAGACAATAACTGTGGTATTACAGATCAAGGAAAAAATAGGAAAACTTAGAGTCAAAACAGTAGCAGAAAGGATCATGTCAGATCATAGGATTTACACCTGAAGTTGGAAATTCCTCATTCTTCCATCATACAAATTGGCTGGAGCAGCTATACATTTCCCTACCACTTCCATAAAGACAACAAAAGGTTTGCTGCGCAAACAAAAATCACGCTGCTGAGAAAGCTCACTTAACTCTCATCTAAGCCAACACATTCTCCCTCTCCCTTCACCCCCTCAAAGAGCAATGCTTGGTGGAGGCTGCTGCTGGTCCATACCATTCCATGACAATGAGGAGGCATCTCTTTCCATGATGTATATTCTCATAAACATCCAGGACATGGACAATGTGGGGACACCCTGATGCTCTCCAATGATATTCTACTTCCTGACGGGCTTTTGGGTTGTCATACAGGAGCTGTAAAGAAATAGGAGAGAGCAATGTCAGTGAGCCAGCATCATTCTGCTTTAAATTGGTACCTACATGCATTTGAGCTCAAAGATGGTGGCAAAGCCGACTCTTAGCACTTTCTCCAGCCAAAGGATGCCAATCCATCACAAGACTTTCATCATCACTGGGCTGTCCAGCTTCCTAGATTGAGGAATACAGAAAACAACTGGTCCCTTGGAACTGGAAGGACCTTGAGTGGCAGTGAGGAGAGATTTTGAATCTGAGATGGAGACAGACCTCTCTCACCCACGTCTGGATGGGAAACCATTTTTTTTCCTACTTGTTTACAGTACTTACAAACGGAGGAGAATCCCTCTGCTAATGACAATAACCCTCCCACTTGGCCCCCAGCTGCTGGGAGAAGAGACTTCTAGGTGCAGTGCAAATCCTTAAAGTTCAGTGCGATTTAAAACAATAAGGACTTTCACACTGACTCTGAATGTGCTTCTCAAATACTACACAAATTTACGACCCCATCAGGGTCAGAAAGGGACCTTTGACTATCCAGATGCTTGAACTTCTTTCTCTGTCACATGCAAGGCCAGTTTATTTTAAAGGCGCTAATCTCCAGAAAGGAGGTAAAAGCTCATCTTTCCTGATCCTGCAACCTCCTACACAAGAAATGCGTCCCTTCCCATTTGAAGAACTGCTCTGTATCAGACTCTGCAATTGAGCTTTTGTGGAACAGGGGCACATTGCTGAATCATGCCTTTTCTTCTCTGCCTCGTCTCTCTAGACACCACTAACACTTTGTGACAGAGACTCTCTCTTTACTGCACATTTATATGGTTCCTACACAATACGGCTGTGATCTCAGTTTAATACTTTATGCCCTATAGTAATAATCATTGTCATGATGGAGCAGCAACAAAACTGATGCTATATAAAACATTGTCAAATGCATTGAAACAGAATAAAAAAAAAGCAAAGAGCAATCACCTCTGATCTATTTGCCTTAGAAAAGGACTACAATAACTATGGGGGAACTGTTTTCAAACAGGCAAACAAAAAGTATCATTGCTGTGCTATTAGGCCTTAGCCTGAAGCTCTTCTCATTTATGTTTGCTATCAGGTCCCAGTCAAAACACAACTGCATGATAATTGCTGAAAACAAGTATTAACATGTAACCTGTCATTAGGGACCTATGAATCAGCCCAGGAAAATGAGATTCCTTTTCCATCAAATTGCCAAGCTAAGGCACAAATGGTGTCAGAAGCACGTATAGGGAAACGCATGATTTAAAGGTCACAGGAAGGAAGTCGCAAATTCTGGTTTCTTTATTGACTCCAATACAGACAATTTGAATCACTGGGAAAAAAAGCTTGCACTTCTTTGCTGCTTCAACATCCCTTTCAGCAAAGCAGACACAGTAACGTGGCAGGAAAGGCCTGTAACACTTTATGAAATGCTGGGGAAGCACTTGGGAACCACTGGAGAGAAGGTAAGAGGCTTCTCTTCCTTTCCAGGCTGGAAACAGGAAAAGGGTAACAAGTACTCCTCTGTCGAGTGCACATTTTTTGTATTTTTGTGAAGCACAGAGAGGTTGCAGGAAGGGACGAGCGGCCTCAGGAGGGCTGCTGGCTCCTTAGCTGAACGGGCAGCAAGCCTCAGCACCGTAACCACCCTCCAGGCTCCCTCAGCTCCGCTCCAAAGGCTCCGGCATGACACCAGATTTTCAGCGGTGCAAGGAGCTGAAGAAGCTTTCTTGCAGAGTTCAATGCCCTCACAGCCAACCTACTTCTTCCACAGCTGTCGTTCTGTACCCAGAGCACACCCTTTTGAGATCACCAACTATCCGCCTCTTCCTTCCTGCTCCAGCCTGGCTATGGCCTGATTTCCAACACAAATAACTTCCTAAAGAAAGAGATGGCTCCAATTTGGACAAAAAGCCCATTAGCAAGTCCAAGTGCAGTTGCTTTACTTCTTTCAGCCATCAGCCCATTCAGCGGCTTTTCCTTCACAGCCACTGTGTTCTAGCTCAGTAGGACTGTCTATCAGCATTTTCCCCTCTGCCCTTCTGAGTTTGGGCTGTTGCCTAGAGGTCTCTTTAAAAGTTCATTAAATTACGTGTGCAACAATAAAGCCCAAACGCCCTCAGGACTAACCAGACCATTTAGAAAAGCATTACAGGGTTTACTGGATTCTGAGCCAGTAATATCCCAGCCTGATCCAAGCCAGTAATATCCTGGCCACTTCTGAGCAGGACACTTCAAAAAACCTTCTCACCTATCCTGTGCTACTAATTAAGACATAACCATTTTCTTTACTAATGTTAACTGCACTATAATCTGTGTTATCTTGTGCTTGCACAGTGTGCAGAGATGTTGTTTTTCATGTTTGTACCAAGTGCTTATGAAAATTGTTTCACAGAATTGAATTCTCACTCTCTAAAGAGCTTTTACAAGGCATTCTGATACACACAAGGATGCTGCAGTTTCTTTTCTCCACCCCTACAAGCAAGTTTCATATACTCCTTAGTGCCAAGCTTGAATGTACTCATGTCAAGATGACACCTGGAGAACCAGAGAAAAAGAAATGCAAAAATAAAGAGCAGATACACATACCAAGCAACATTGATATATCAACCAACTGTTAACCTTTGGATTTCTCCTTCTGAGCCTTAAAAATAAATCAAGTCTTTTCCTTATGTCTAAAACTGGAAGCCATAACTATACCTTTTAAGACATCTTAGAGACGTAGACACCCGTGAAATGAAAGCCAGGCAGGGTTGAAAGCACCAATTTCTACAAAATTTAGGTGATGATTTAGACACACAGACTGAAATTCTAGCTGTATGGTTAAATTTAACAAACTTGCAAAAACCATAAATGGACATCCTGCCAACTTTCTGAGCCTGAAGAGAGACTGTGCTTCTATCACTGCAATAGCTTTGATAAGACCATGACCAAGTTCCCCCGACATTGTACAAAAGTACAGAGGTAGTTGTGAACAAACCCAGAGTTTCAGGTAAGTTTTCATGCTGGTTCATGCTGGTTTGAGGAAAGAGCAGCTTTGTCAAACAGTATCAGCTCAAGGAGTCCCCCAGTCATCCCCCTAGAGTTCCCACACAGTTCAGCTGAGTCACAGCTTGTCATGATGGGCTGTGGGCAGGATCATGAACCAACCTAACTTCAAAACAAGACAAACCCAAGAAACATGCCCCATCTCCCAGTTTTTCATGAAGCCAGATCAGTGATCCAAGGGACAATGCACAGCCGCCTTTGTATAACAGCGAGGGGATGCCCACGTGCGTGGTCAGGTAACACAGTTTGGAACAGGAGCTACACGGTAGAAAACTGTATTTTTGCTGGAGCTCAGCATTAACGAACCACTGCCTAAAAGAAGCAGATGAAGCAAGTATTAACAGTTATTCACAGGGAGATCACCAAAACCAGAAGCGATGGAAGGCAAGAAAGTACAAGAGCTCTAGAGCCCTAACCCCTAGTGATTCACACAACTCTTCTCAATAACTGAAAAAGCTGGAGAGGGTCAGGAGCTGCGCGATGGGGTGTGCTCTGCCTGTTTCAGAGGAACAACAGGGCAGATGCCAGCAGACACTCCAGGATGCCCTGCTAATTCAGGGCCTGGCGGTGGAGGGAGGCCTGAACTCTACATTCTCGGGTAACCGCCTAACTCAGGTTAGCAAGCGCCTGCAAAACAAAACAAATTCTAAACTGCAGCTTGGAAGGCCAGCTCTGTGAAATTTCTCCTTGTGCAGAATTTCTTGATAGAAAAAAAAATGGAGACTAAAAAGTGACACGGTATCTTCTAATTGCTTTTCTATCGATTCAGTGTTGTGTAAGCAAGGAAGGATAGCAGGAACCCTCATACCTTAATGGTCTGATCTATACAGGAAATAGCCTTCTAAAGACTCCAGGGAGTGGCAAGTGATTTTCTGGACTCTGAAACTGTAACAACAGAGAGAGAAGATACCCATGGGCACAGGTATGAAACAGGCTGAGGACAGGAAGCAATGACTTCTTTGTCACTTTGTCTTTAATATGCACTAGCAGATTACACTGATTACTATTACACCTGCTATCTGTTCCCTACACAGGGGATTAAGACCCCCACATATGCTTTTTTATTTATTTTAAACTTCAGCAGTTCCTCCTAGTTCTGAACAGTTGCGGTGCTTGGATTAGACCTGTTACAGGCTCAGTTCTCATCTACTGCACGTGCCACATTAAAGCAGCATCTGACACTGCAAACATCTTTTACTTACTTGCACCAATTCCAGAATCTGAACTCTCCTTCAACAGACAATCAGTTTTATAATCTCTACGCTATTTTTCTCACAGGAAGGCTTCCCATTATTAAAACAGAAATGGGACCAGCAGAAACTTTCAGTCCTAGGGGTCCTCAACATGTAATACTGATACATAGGCACTTAAATATAGCTTTATTTATTTTTCTAGCTGGGAAAAAAAAGTCTCTGCTCAGGCATAAGTGGGTAAATATCTAACTTTTGCTTTCTTTCCTCTTTGCATGTAACTGCTACAAAAATGCTGAATCCTACAAATAAGCCTTGGAATCTAAATTCACACTGATGCACAGAAACTAACACCATTTGCTGCAGAGCAGCTCTTCCAGTCGTTCTTTATTCAAGAGGGGTTGATGGCAAAAGGAGGCTCGGATAATGTTTCTTTCATCTCCTCCCTCCCCTATGCTACAAAAAGAAGAGGGGGAAAAAAAAAGAGAAAAAAGAGCTGTCACTATGGCTTTGGACATTTTGTCTTTTATTACATCCTGATTATTTGCACTACATCTATTAATTCAATGTTAACAATCTTTATCTGTTTCCAAATCTCTTCATAAGGGATAAAGGCATCCTTTGTGTTAGAACGCTAAAGGAATTGAAATTATCAAGGTTTTCTTCTTCACGCATCAGCACTGCCAGTCAGTGAAGCTGCAGCAAGAAGCATGTGTCTTTTTGCAACGGCAGCCCAGCAAGCAGGGAAATCCACACATGCAAATCTCAAAGAAAGGACTGAATTTTTTTTCTTAAAATAAAAAATAGAACACATTTCTGCTCAAATTATTTAGTACTGAAGCTTCAGTCTACAGACAAGGGATAAAACCAGGGTAGGCACAGGTGGGTCATCACTAAATCTTTCACTTTCCTGCTTTTATTTCAAATCCAGCTCAGGCTATTAGAAATTAAATCTGCTTGGAGGCTTCATTGAAACAAACTGTCATCCCGATTCCTGCAAAGCTGTCAAAACTGCTACCACAGTTGGCATTAACTGGCATCTCCATCAGTGCTCAGGTAGACAGCCAGTCCCAGAGGTGGGTTTCTCCAAGTTAATAATAGAGCACAGCCAAGTAGCACCATTTTGGAACACTCCTGCCCGTGGTATCTAATCCTTTCACTCAACCTACTGAGTATCAGGGTTTTACTGTCCACACTGAAGGACCCTTCCCTATCCACCTCTTCTCTCCAGTCTTCCAATCTCTACTTGGCTTATCTTTTGAAATGGCAAAAGCTACAACAGATCTTTGGTACCTTGCCAGCGTAAGCGAGAATGAAGAGGACTCAGAGAGGACTGCTTGCATGTGGTGTCAGAGTCACACTCTGAAACCAATTTCCTGCTGACACACAAGGCTTCCAATTTCTTAAGCACATGTTTTAAGGGGGAAACAGGAGGAAAGAGTAGAATGGACAAAGATAAAAAGAACAGGTTAACAGAGACATGTGCTCTTTTGTAAGAGTTTGCACACTGGTCGTAAAGGAAATCTGCTGAAAAATTTAGCTCTCCGAGCACTCCTGCTTCTCCATCCCCAGTGAGCGCACTCCACATAAATATTATTTTGCTCCAAGCCTCTTTCCTGCAGTGAATCAACTAGGTCTCTCAAAAATAACTTTGGTGTGGTTCTGAATTTTATTTATTGTAGCAGTATTCAAATTACCAGCAGGCACTCAATATGACTCTACAACCTGAGGTAAATAAATGAGACATACCACTATTAATACTCTAATTACACATGCATCTAGCCATTCACGCTGCAAAGGTCAACTGTCTTTGTTCATAAAATGTTAGTAGAGATATGGCAAGTACAACTGAAATGGCAAAGCAGTGGGCCAGTATACATTTCAAAGATATCCCCTTGCACACATGAGGCTAGCATAAAAGGCAGGCGCAAAAACAAGCAAAAAATGCCCATGAAGAAAAGCTACTGTCCTGATAAATACTCTGATAATATTACATGAATCTACTTGAACTGCAGTGCCAAAAGTATGCAACTGTACATTCAATACTATGTGGTATATATAGATTTAAATAAAAAGCATGCTATGCATTTTTCTACATCCATAAGATTACTTTGCATTTTAATACTGCATTTGCTCTGCTGTGTGGATGGAAAAATAATTCTTACTGGCACCTTAAGATTCCAGTTACACTCAGTTATGACAGGCTACAAACCAGCTACATGCAGCTTTTGTTTTATTCAAAATATTGCAACTGTATTTTAAAAGAAAAATAAATCACCAACAGCTACTAACATGCTGTTACCAGACAAGAACATCCTCAAATGCTTGTTTACACAAGAAGGCCTAGAGATCATCTCCTCTCTCCACCTTTTCCTTATGACAACTTCTACCACAAAACGCTGCCATTTAGCCAGCACTGACAACTGCATTCAATACCTGCAGTCAATATTCAGCGTCTGGGGAGACCTGCTGCAAAGCCCTTTTGCAGACACACTACAAAACATCCTTTCCTTCCTTGATTCTTTATTATGCATATTATGACCATCTGAGATGAAACAAAATTGGGAAGTGCTCTAGAGGTCTTTCCACCCTTCGTTTTAAAACCTCCCTTTCTCTGGGGATAGGCAGAAATGCAGGATGAATAGGCAAGCCACAGGATTTGTGTTCACACTCTTTCGATGTCTGATCTTTGGTCTGTAGGACCTTGATATGGCTTTGCTCCGTGCTGAGATGCTCTTCACCACCAAAACCATCGTCTCCTTCCTCGGAGCAGGATTTTGACTGTAGTGCCCACATGCACACAGCACAGGACACCCAGCAGCTGTGGCACCTAAAATTCAGGATGTTCAGCCTGACATACCAACATTGCAAGTATGCCTATAGCATACTCAGGTGACCAGCATAATGCAAACCCTCCTATGGCATAAATACCTACCATAAATTGGGATTGTGATTAAAATAAAATAATCTGTAGCTCTACCACTATCTTTACTCTTCCTAAATTTCTGAGCTGAGGAAAAGGAAATCTAAAATCCCAGCTGAAAATTATGACACTTTTACTTTGTGGTTTCACTCTAGTGCCTGATACGAGGTTTGCCTTTGAAAGGGAAAAGAAAAAAAAGAGGAAGAAAAACCTCCACAAAAACTTCACTCCTGCCAGCTATGAGTTCATAAATTCTGATAACAAGGATTCAGGTGAATTGGCTTCAGTAATTCATACATCTGAATCCTTGGCTGGTCAAAAGTAACTGAGCCTGCTTGTAAAACTTTGCTGTTTAAGAAAATTCCAGCAGTACAAAATGCCGTGGCACCTCCTCAGATCACAAGCCCATCAAACTTTCCCTCTGATTTGACTTTAGCTACTCATAGAACACTAAAACAAATTCAAGACTATAATCCTCATCTTCTAGGTATCTAACACCTTTATATGCTTGAATCAAAGCATATAAAAGATCACTTAAATCTTTGAGACATACACTGCGGCCAATAGTTTTGCTACACTGCCACATTGAAATTTCCCACAATGAGGATAACATCTTGCCTGTACAGGATTCAGAGCTGTCTTGGGGACCAATCTGAGACCGAGACACAGATTTCCACAGGAACTATGGCCATCACAAAAACCTCTCTCATTTGGTTTTTTAAGTGCCCTTTGTATTTCCTGACCTTTGCCTTTCTCCTGTGCAGTGGCTGTGATGCAGCAATGCCTCCAAAAAACATATTGGCACTTTTCATGGTCATGAAATAGGATGGAATGTATATCTGCCAGGATGTGACCCCCTCACACGCTTCCCGATATAGACAGCCACAGTTGCTAAGTTCCATTTTAACCACCCCTCATACCCCCCTCCCAATAATATGACATTTTTGTTTTATATACAGTCTTACACTTTTGTTTTTCTTAAAAAAAGAAAAAAAACACACACAAAACCCCCCAACAACATACCTTATTACTCTAGTAGTAATAGCCATTGCACTTTACACACATTTTCCACAGGAAGAAGGGGAAAGAGCAAACATCACAAATGTTATTCAGAGTGCTTAATGATCATTTCAGTGCTAACTGCCATGAAACCCACCTGTACAGCTGTGTGGGACAGCAGGACAATGATACCAAGATTAGCGAGGCATGGCACACCTTTATTGGAGCAGGATGTGACAGAAGGCACAGACCAGAAAAAAGAAGTCCAGAGAAGACCCAAGTCTGATGTTCCCTTTCCTAGTCTTCATGCAAATAAGCAGTATCAAAATTAACACAGAATTGATAATACTGAACAAGGTAGAAGCAAAAATTAGCAACATGTTTAATCTCATTAACCACAGATAACAGTAGCTCCAACCTGTGCTGCCCCCCAGCCTTTCTCTATATTTCTTGCATGTGTGACTACAGTCATGAAGATTAAATCACTGAAGAACTCCCAGGAAGGCTTTGACATCCTTCCCCAATACACAGAGGCTCTTTGGGGTGCACGCTGGATTCATGCTGTAGGCACTTTCCATGCATCTGTCTTCTCACTCTGCTCTGCACCCCAGCCCCACTTTTTGACAGTTAATACCTTAATGAGCTTCCCCCCGCAACTGCAGCTACGTTCTCCTCTACGGCCCCACCATTTGGCAGCAGAATTCAGAATGAAGATACCATCCCCTCATACCACTGCCCACACACCCTAACTCCCTTTTAGCTGACTTCCCCTCCCCTTCCACATGAATTTAAGATTGTCATCCATGCATGCAAAGCTTGACAATATGCCGACCCCAGGCCAGTTCTTTCTCATATATTGCTGTTCTTCCTCTTCTTTCACATTTCCTTTCTCTACACCCACATTTCTGCTTTCTGTCACATAACCTACCAGGCCAAGCCGTGCCTCTCTCCTCTGTTGCACCACCTAGCTCAAGTATTCCTAAATCATCCAAACACAAGAACCCAGAAATAAGCAAAGAACTTTCAAATCTTCCTTCTCCCATTCCACAGGGCTCATCTACTTCTCCTAAGCACCACCTTAAGAGGAGACTTGCTAAATCCCAGACATCAGTGGCACTGACAGCAACCATGCCTCATGTCCCTCACAGAAGAGATACTGAGATTTCACCCAGTTCTTGGGAATCTAACTGGAGTGACTCTGGCCAGCATAACGTCAAACACTCACTCCCTGAAACCTGTGGGAACTTGACTTGTCTTCAAAAATAAAACAAAGCCCTAAAATCTTCAGCAAGGACATCTGTAAGATTTCTCTAGTGCTTCAAATCACTGCTATATATGTTTTCACACTCATGTTTGTACAAGCTCTGCTGTTGGCATTTTCAAGCAAAGATCTATATCTATTTCTAAGTCAGAATTCAGCAGATAGCTCAGCAGTTGATGGTTTAAAGGTCCATCAGGCATAAAGACCCCTGGAACTGCTTATTGTGTACAGCAAAGATATGACAGAGAATGGTGTGACTGTGAATGGAAACAAAACCATGCAGCATTCAGCAGAGGCTAGAAATGCAAAGGAAGGCATTAAAAGAAAGAGGAAAGTAAATTGCTCTCCCAAGACTTCTTGTGCTTATTTGACTGAATATATATGCTAAAGCCAAGTAAACTATTACACAGGAAAGAAAAGAAAAGAAATAAACTGGGGGAAGGGGGAATTCAACAGATGGATTCAACATAAGCAAGTGACAGTGCAGTAAAACTGTTATTTATGTTGCGATTCTCATTGATTCATTTTGCTCGGTGCACTAGCTCAGCCACCCAGGGTTACAGCTCTGCTTCGCCAGAACAGCATCAGAATCTAGTAATCAAAAACATTACTTTTCTCCCAAGCCCCACAGCACACTCCTGGAGCAGCTAATGCCTTACAGCACTCACTACTTCATTAAGTGCTCTTTAATATCCAGGATGCTGGAAACACACACTTCCTAGAACACAACTGGGAGCTGCCAGTTCATACACAGCGTAAAAGTCCTTCCCCGTTCCTTTCAGAAACCCTCAAGAAACACCATGCAAGCTGCCTTTAAGGAAGATCCCCTCACCACATAAATGCTCCATCCTTCTCATCTAAAACCATCCTGAGCCACAGCTCCCCCTCTTCATCCAAACCTGCTCAGTTATTTGCCCAGCCCATCCAGACTCCCACCCTGCCTGGTCAAGCACCACACCCCTGGAGGCTCTCCTTTAACAGCCGAGAACTTCTGCTAGCACCTGAGGAGTCACTGCTCCCAGCTACTCCATGCAAGCAGACTTTATTTCCTCTAAGCTCTGGAGGGCATGGAACATCTTTCCATTTTGCTGCCCACTTAGTTTCAGTTTTTAGCCACCTAGCCTCTCTCTAAAGATTTTCCCTATACCAGGATATGCTGTGGAGTGCGAGGTAGGGGCAGAGGGCTCCCTCTCCAAAGTCCATGTCCCATTTCTTTGGCAGATGTTAGAGAGAACTGCTTCACACTCCCTGCAACCAGATGACAGAAAGCAGTCAGACAGTACAAAGGTAGAACAGAGTGGCTTAAATGGAAGAGTATTTTTTTGCCAAAATCAAGAGCATTTCCTTCACATTCCTGAATAGATTTCCTCTCCGCTCCTGCATTGTGTTGGCTGCCTCATGACTACACGTGCAAAAGGAAGAGGAGGAGGACCCCAAGAATACTTGGAAGTCTAACGTTTTGATGTCTCAGCTAAAGCGGCGTCATGCTGAGGACTGCACAAGGGTCAGAAAAATGAGATGTAGCAAAAGCACTGCTGAACAAAAATCATTCCAGGAATTTCAATCCTCTTCATCTTTCCAAGCCGAAACATACATCTGTTTCCCTCTCTTAAGAGACACTGTCCTTTCCCCCCCCTCTCCCTGCAGCAGTATCTGCTGGTGGTACACTGCAACGCTGGCTCATTTCCACAAGTCAGCGTGCCTGAAAGAGAGAAGTCTGGGCTTGACGAAGGGGGAGGAGGGAGTGAGAAAGCTGTAGCAATGGAGAAAAGGGACTCAGAAGATCTTTCTGGCCTAAAGTCACCTGCCCGATTCCAACTAACATTAGTAGTGTGGAAGCAGCTGCCCCATGAAAGTGTTAAAGACTCCTGAGGTGATGATTTCACAGAAGCAATGTGCCATCCAGTATCATTCTCCTAGACGTGACACATCAGGGAATCAGGAAAACATACCCGCACTAAAGCCATGTTAACAGAGAAACAGATTGTCTGAGCTGTGCAGCTGCTGGTCTCTCAACAGAGCTGATTCAACACTTCACAGCAGGCAGTGGCAAGGGGAGAAGGCACTCAGCCATGATGCTCTTCCCATCAGTCGGGAAGACAGATCCCCAAGTGGAGACAGGAAGGGTAAGGGAAATTTACAGATTTTGAACATCATGCAGCACTCCATAAGACCTGGATGATGCCTGCTTAATATGCAGGATTTTGTCCAAGACCTGTCAGGTGGTGGTAATTTCAACTTTCATGGGTTAATCCTTCTCCGATCACCAAAAATGCTTGTGTGTTTATTTATATACGGCCACATAACACTTTTACAAGCAGTGGCCACTTTGAAAACCTTTAGAAACCATTTCTTGGTTTCTCTTCACCATTTGATAATCATGTGTCATAAGATGAAGAAGGGGGTTATTTGTCCAAATTCACAGGCACACTTGCGACCCTCCTGCCCCCCATTAGTTACTAATGGCAGTTATAAGGGCTGCTCACAACCAGCAAGAGACCAGCTCTGAAGAGCACCCCAGCATCCCTACCACCGCAAGCTGCTTGACTCTCATTGCTCTGTTTTGGGTGAGGGAGGAGAACCCCTGAAGGTCTGGTGAAAGAACATCAAGACAGTGATCATTATACAACTATGCAGTACAAGCTCAACCAGGTCAAATGCGATCACTTTCAAAACACTTCTTAATACTAAATGATGATACTAACTATTGAAGAATCTGAAGACATTTTTCAAACCTTAGTGCATTAAACCTTAAAGCTCCTGAAGTCTCAGTTTCTTCTTAGCAGTTGACTATTCTAAACTAAGAAGCCGTGATATTTTGAACATGGGGGGTGCTCTGCCAGAATTCATAATTATCCATCACTAGCTGTACCTCCAACTGCAAAATTAAACTATTTTAGTTTTGACTAAAATTTTCCACATGAAAATATACAACAGATTGGTAGAAAAGCATTCTTAGGTCCTGGAAAGAACTGCTGTTCAAAACCTGATTTGTTCAAAAGCTGATTTGCCTGTAAAGTCTGGGTGCAGAAATCCACTTCCAGATCCTTGCTCTGCCTGAATTAGATCAGGGTCTTCCACTTCACTACCTGAGTCCTTACAGCTCTTACAGAGAACTCTTTGCTTGTCTACAGTGTGCTATGTCTCCCAGTTTCCACTACTGAAACACAAGTTAGCAAAGTAGGGACATAGCCCTGAATTTCTCAGATCCCAACTGAGTGGGAACCACTGTCTATTTTGGGTTGGGTATGGCTATTCTCATTTCTCATGAGGAGTTCTAAAAGCTCCTGGGTGCTTCTAAATGTGGGGAATACAAATTTTTGTATTCAACAAAGTTTTCACACAGTCAAAATACCATTTCCTTTTCAGTTTTAAGGGAGGTATTTCTCAAAACAATTATCACAAAAGAAAGGAAAAGGTGAGCCTTAGCAAGAAAACCTCCTCAGGGGTACATGCACTCATTACATGCAGCATGAGGGGGGTTCAGAAGAGAGCCTAAGAAAACAAGACACCCCTAAGACAAGTTTCACGAATGCTGGCAGAACTGGAGAGCTGCACCAGGACTCTCATGGGGTCTCTGGGGGATGCCATGCGATAGCTGCACTTGGTTTCTAGAAGATACACTGACATAGCAAGCACTACTGGAAAAATATTATTGCTCATTTCCCAAAGGACCGTTACATAAATACCTATGCCTGTTTCGCTCATTTATCCCTGTGAGCCTTAGGTGAAAAGATCACAAGGACTTGGAATATGAAAGTGAAGCCTTTTCATAACTCTGCAACATGCTTACCAAGGCAATTTCTAATAAAGGGTGTTTCAGCCTCTGTATCAGAAAGAAAAATTCTCTTGCCTTTTGAGAAAGATGGAATAAGGGTTGGCTGCAGAAACATGACTGAATTCTGGATGCCTACTCAAATGACTAAGTGCATATTTTTCATGACCCCAATTCTGGCTACACCACAATAGCACCAAGTAAAAAAAAAGAAAAGCAACCAACCTTATTGATAGGTTCAGTATAGCTAAAGAGAGATCCATGCTCACCCACAGGTTACAAGTCTGATGAAATGTTATAAAGCATACAGCTTCAGATTTGAATAAAGCAATTATTTAGGGAAGCTAAACTAAACAAAAACCCATCCAAGAATGTGCATCAAATGAAGTGAGCAACAGAGCTCACCGTCCTCCTTCAGCCGCATGTCTGGAAACTTGAAACTGTCACGTTTAGCCACAACCCATAATCCCACCTCATGGTCTGCCCAAAAAAGGCCTGACTGCAACTTTTAAAGGTGCACAGCCTACATGTCTTTGGAAGCTTGTAAATAAACGCTACCCCGCCTTTGAGCTCCGTTCCCCTTGACAACCTTGCAGGCCTTGGCCATGAATCCCCTGCTGTTTTGCAATATATGCAGTAGCGTTGTTCTCTAGTAGATACAGCCACCCAGTTGTCTTACCTTGCAAAAGGTACAAAACCCAACAAATATCTGGCAGAAGCCAAAGACAGAAAGATATTTAAATCCCAGAATCCAGCAGTGCTCTCTAGCACTTCAAAGGTGAACTTTAAAGGTTCCATTCTGCAAAAATACTATCAAATTTAAAGATTTCAGATTTATAGGTTATAAATACTCTATAGTGTTGTAGATTCTTGCTGTACTCCGCAGTCCAGATTTCATCTAGGGCACATTTGATAACATCATCTCCTTTGACTATGCAAAACCTTCCAAAAAACATTTGTTGCTGCCTGTCCCAAAATTCAGGACACCCAGTCAGTAGTCACAGTCCTCTTCCTATCTTTGCCAATCTCCATGCTGTTAGCCTGTAAATACAGTTGCCATAGATATCCTTATTATCAATAACCTATTGTGTTCAGTGTGTGTTCATTATATATTGTACGTTTAGCTCAGTTTTTATTATTTGGGTAAAGTTAGCATAGAAGCTCACTGTGGTAGTCGTACCAATTTAACACACGAACGAAAGCAGACATCGCATGCACAGTCCCGTGTCTTCCCTCCCTCTGCCCTAGCCCCTGTGGAGCCTCCTGTCTTCTCCTGCAATACCCTAATATGGGCTCTTTTCACTGCTCAGAACATGCAGGGCTGTGGGTTTAAAAACTCCCAAGTGATGTTTGGATTTTTCAGATACATTAATATTCTTTTACGTAGCTAAGCTGTCAAAGCCATGCCACTAAATATTAAAAGGGAAAACACAGCCTATATAGCTTATTTTCCCACCAGGAAGATTCGCAGTGTTTGTTGTAACTGCTACACACACCTGGAAGCGTCTGTAAAAGAAACTGCATGGCAATTCAAAAACCTGAAGTTCTGATCCAGTCTAGGCAAGTGAGGTAACTTTTGTAAAACAAGGTGAAGAAAAAGAAATGAAAGTTGAATTCTCCTCTTTGCATATTCCTGACCAAAAAAAAAAAAAAAAAAAAAAAAAAAAAGAATTAGCAGTAAAGCAGGCAAGGCCCAGGTTGCAGTTCTCACTGAAAAGGCTTCAGTGGAAGAGAGGAAGAATAGTGACAGTTTATTGGAAGTGATTGATAGTAGAAGTAAAAATAACCCTACCAGCAGCTGAATTTCTGAGAAGTGTTTATTGAAACCTGTTGTGCGATACAGTCTTTACATGTTGCGTGGACTGCAAGTTTTCTGCAGCTCATGGCCCTGGAAAGTGCCTGTAAGATTACACCATGGATTTTTCTGACACAATTATTTACATACACATGTTGCCTATATGAACTACTGTGGCATGGTTAAGAGGCTATGCTCTTGCCATTAAGAGACTGGACTCGGGAATCTCAGATCCTTTTCTAGGTCACAGACTTCTTTTGGGACAAAAACTGTCTCTGGATGTCACTTTCCTCACGTTTTACTGCAATGGGGTGCTTTTGGCACAAATTGTTTGAGAATCTCCAACACAGAGATGACAGAAGCTGTAACAAATCCTGATAATATAAATTCTGTGCATACAGCATAACTTAGCAATTTCATCATTCTGTTGTTTCTCTAAATTGTTTTCCCTAAACATTTAATACCCCCTCAATAAATACATAATAAATAAAATGTTGCAGATGAAAAAAGAACCATTATTCTATCTTTTCCTTGCTATCAACAGGCCTCTGTGATAATTAACAAAAACAAAATACAGATTTCATAATATGATTAAAATTGCCCTTTTAGACCTTCTAATGTTAGTGAATTCCAGGATTAAGGTGCTTGAGTAACCTGAATATTACTCCCTTTGTCTGTATGTATTAAACGCAGTATTATTATACACTATTCCTCCCTCTTCAACTTCATCCTTAAAACAGTCAGAGCACAATCTGAACCTGTTCGGGATGCAAGTCAGGATGCAGAGTGACAGGAACTGCTATCTGTAGCCTCTCCCACCTCCTCTTCATCATTTTACATGGAATGAAACTGGAAACTTAATATAAGAAAGAAGGGTCTTGTGGTTACCACAGCTGAATGCTACTCTCAAAAATCTGGATTCTACTCTTGTCCCTTTCTGATGTCTTGTGCAATGCTCAGGAAGTCAACTGAACCAAACAGCTAGTCACTAATTGCCTATACCTCATTTCTTAGAAGCCTGAACTGCAGCCTCATTTGCAAAAGTCCTGGGCACTCCCAGCTCTAACAGAGCTTGGGTCTAAAAAGCTTGGCTTCAGTTAAAGTGCAATCTGCTACTCAGTACACTGAGGAGGAGTCGGGGGGTGATCCAAAACACAAGCCACCCTCATCCGAGGTATTTCAAATCGAGCTCCCAAAATTCAGTGGATACTTTTACTCGTAGAAGTCTACCCTATTCCTCTGCTCCCCATACGTGAAGTAGGGACAATACAAACGTACCATAAAGCAATGTTGTGAAAGTAACAGTGATCCAGCCATTATAGTGAAAACACCACAAAGCACAACCAGGAGGAAATGAAAAAAAAATCTGTTTTCAGAGTAGGTCTAAAATAACCTGAAGTAAAGAAGCCTCGTCCATATGCTGAACAATGACAATGAAACCAGCTGTTGAAACCAATCATTTAACAATTTAATAATTTTGTCTGTGCACCAAAAAAGGCTGAAGTGTAGTAGAAAATACAGAGTGCAAGATAGTCAAGGGATATACATAGCATGGATCCTGACATTTACTACATGTGGATGCTCAGTTTCCCAACCCAAAACTGCTACTTGAAGAAGGAGTTTTATGTATGTGAGAGAGATTGTCTAGTTTTTGTGGTGGTTTTTTTTTTAGCAACAGCAAAGAACCCTGAAAATAACAAATCCCCTATGCATCTTCATACTGACATCCCTCATGACTTATCTGCAGAGCTAATGCTCACATGTCTACTGCACTTAGCCAGTTAGCTCTCTGCTCTCTGCCAGTTAGCTAAAAAAGTAGCTAATGACAATAACAGAATATAACAACTGTGGATAAACAAGAGGGTGTAAAACATTTTCTACCAATGAGTTCTACAGCTACTTGATGACTGGAGAGAAACCAGGAAACTAGGAGATTCTGGGATGCCATCCTGCTTGGAGGGGTGGGCACTATCCTAGGCAGCTTTCTATTTATCTTCGGGGGGGGGGGGGGGGGGGGGAACCAAAAAACCACCACAACCCTAAACAAACAAACAAACCAACCAAAAAAACCCCCTAAAACCACACCCAACCCTCCTGCTGGTCCCACCTGCACCTCTGACCCCTTGCCTTAATCCCATCATCCTCTCCTACCAAGCCTCATCACCCAACGAGCTCTTTTCCCACCCCTTGAAACTAGTACCAGACCCCTTACTCAGTCAGCTCTTCCTTGGTTCCTGTGGTCTCTACGTCCAAATCCCAGACTCCAGCTACGTTTCTTCCCCCTCCCCATTCTCCATCCCTCAGCTCCCTGTCTCTGCCTCTCTGTCAGGGCTCCTCATCCAAACTCAGCCTTGACCCTCTGCTCCCCATCCATCATCTTATTGCGCCTGTCTCTGCGTCCTGGCTGCTCCTTCAGCAATGCTTCCCTCAGCAGATCTCATTCTCTACCACCTCCAGGCCCCAGCTTCTCTGCTCCCCATTCTCTCTGCTGGTACCCAGCAGATCTCTGTTCCTCTCTGCTTTTGGGGACAGTCGGAGAGTCAAAGGCCAGAGTAGAGATTGCTTTCTTAGTACCTGTGTCCAGAGCCAGGATAGATTTCAGTAGCACAAGGATTCAATCCCTGGAAAATACCTGCTTCGCTGTAGTCTGCGGCACGCCCAGCGCAAATGCATTTTTGGGAAAGTCAACTGTTAAAACTGAACACATCTCTACTAACCATTAAAGATTTAGAATTTGGCTGAACTTGGGCTGACAAGAACTTGGAACTTGTCACTAAAGGTGACAAGGCAAGACACCCCTAGAACAAAATTCACCCCTCAATAAACTTCAAATCCAAGTAACAGGCAAATCACGAGAAACTTAATTTGTATCTTATGTAGGCAAAACAGTTTTTCCTCTAGTCTTACTACTTGAAATGGTTGAAAAATTTCTGCCAAAACAACTCTTGCAAAACTATTTCTGTTCAGCACAGGAAATACCATCCTTCAAGTCTGTCAGAATATTAAGACAAGAGAGGCCATGTAGAACAAAGCAATCCCACCAGGAAGCTAAGCTATAAGCCCTGCCTACAGGCAAGTGCTTCTGTCCAGCCCAATTCTGCATCTTTCCAGACGCACAGTAGAGTTCCCTGCTAAGAGCACTCATAGCATTGACCTCACAATATCATCATTTTTCCTGACGTCTATTTTTTTTGCTTTTTACATGAGATTTATCACATTAGTCACAGTCCTGATGTCTTCACCAAGATAAACTGCTCTCTTAACTTAACAGATATTTTGCCTGAGCAAGGACTCAGGAGCAAGAACTTTGGTGGTTATTTTTGTTTATTTCTACAACTAACTCTGATACTGTCTGAGAAGCTAATTACATCGAACAGTAATCAGTATTTTATCTGAGATGCCTTTTCCAGATACTGTCTTCAAACCATATATATTCAGCTTTCATCATTGCTCACCCTTGCAAACACCCATTGTCCAGAACAATCTACTTTTGGAACAATCAGATAGTTGATGTTTCCCTGTCTTTCTTGATAGGCGGTTATCTGTCACTTGACGCTGAAATTTGCAGGGTGCAGATGGTAGTTCCATCCACACATTAAGTAGTGTAACTTTTACTGTAACTTCTTCCTTTGCTTTGTTCAAATGCAGCCGCATTTTTCTAGGAAGACTGGGTGTAGTAAAGAACCAAAGACTTTCTAATTTTATTAATGCCTGCTCAATCCAATAATCAAAACTAGGCATTATCTTTATTTCACCGTTACATTACATAAAATTGCGCCACTACATTGCTTTTAAAAAAATGTCATTTTCTACTACTCTGATTTTGGTTTATTTTAATTAAAATCAATAATTCTTAGACTCATTTATCCAATTGCACTCCTCTTTCAGCAATGGTCATTATCTCTATGTCTTTCCATCCCAGTATACTTATTAGTTGTTTTTGTTTTCCTCAGTTCTGCTGGGCAACACTAGATCATTTGCATGCCTTATTTCTTTGTTGTACAAAGTCTACGGATAAGTAATTTGCTGCCTCCTATTCTCCCATTTCAAACTAACAATAAAATGGGTGAAGTTAGAAGATATTTATTTCACGCTTCCTTACTTCTGGGGCAATTAACAACAAATTACATTTTAAGAATAGAAGAGAATTTTAAATAAATGTAGCCAAGCTAAAGAAGCCTGAGAGTATTTGGCCAATTCTGTGCTAGGCTTTTTATAATACTTACGCCTCTTGCTCCAGCAGAGAGACCCCAATTCAACAGCAACAGCAAGAAAGGGGAAGCAGGCTGATGTACAATGCGTAGAAGCAGCTTTTGGAGCAGCCACGCTTCCTGGAAGGCAGTGCTAACAGTTGGCTCATGTTTTCAATCAGCTAGCTTACAGACACCATATAAATCGTTACTGCTAGCACAGAATGAGAAGCTGTAACTTCAGGTTACAGAAGACTACAGTCTTTGATACCTGTATTCAATTTCAGTTTGCAGCCCTCACGCTAAGAGCTTGAGTTGGGCACGTCCTTATCACCTGTGGGGTCATCATCCCATATCATCCTTATCAGCTTACCTGCTCTTGCCCTTGTTCCTGGGTCACCTCACCAGAGAAGCGATTTGGGAGGTGATAAGGGAGACGCCATCCTGGAAGACTTATCTGACTACGTATTAAGGAAAACTCAGATTAGTGGAGAGCATGTGCATTGGAAGAACAGATACACACATCCCAGAATACTCCCTTGTTCTTGTGTAATCAAAGCCTGTCCTTTACAGGGAGTCATTCTGGGGCAGTGACTGTGCTGTTTACCCCACAACAGCTCTGTAGGTAGGCAGCCATGCTGCGCAGTGCAACACACATACTCATAATACAGCCTAGCAGGAAGCAGCCACAGGGACACTTCCCCAGTACTCTCCAAGCCTTTTAAAATTGCATGTAAAAGTAACAATTGCATGTAAAAAGCACTTTGGCCAAACAGTAGAAGTACTGGGTAAACATGCCTCATAGCTCCTCCAAGTCTCCCATAGGAGCACTTAAATCAGACAAAATAACTAGGTAAACTTTGGTATATTCTGCTGAGTAAAATCCTCATATATCCAAATTTTTCTCCTCACACATTTGGCAGATTTTAAGATGTAAATTATAATCCTGTGTGGATAGACAGGAAAATGTAAATGTTGAAACTGGAACATAGACCTCATGGGCCCAGTGTTAAATCACAGAAACTTGGGTTACTGTAGGGTCATCAGAAGCATAAATGCACTATAGTTATGTTGAACTGCAAAAGTAGCATTCCATCTATTTTGGGACTGCGTTTTCCTATATCCTTGATTTATATTATGCATGGAAGCCTGAGTATTTCCTGAAAATGGCAATGCTTACTGACTTCTATTTTCACAGCCAGTGAGAAAATAAATAAGGCCAAAACTGAATTCCTAATTCAAGCCAAACTCCAACAGACTTTTCAGGAAAAAAGGCAGAAACATTTTTGGTTTAGTTACTCATCCTACAAGTTTGATTTTGTTGTATATTTGTGGTTGCTAACAAGCCTCTAGTGGGCTACAGTTCCCAGTAATTAATGTTTATTTGTTCCCCTTTTCCTATATAATACAAATTTTGGCTCTCATGTTCTCACAAAAAGATGCAAACATGCAAAAAGGGCAAAACAATGTATTTTATTTTGAGCTAACAAGCTCTACAATTTCAGAAAACAGGAAACATGCAAATAATATACCAGAGCTTACATTTCTATATGACTAGTAAAAAAATATAAAAATAAGGAATCTTTAAAAACTAAGTAATTGGGGAGCATATCAACTGTAAAGAAAAAGCAGAGTAGAGAGATAACACACTTCTACCTGGCCTCAGAAAAAGTTCAAATGCAAATACTTGTTTTATTTTTAAAACAATTTTACTTTTTTTGTCTTCAGTGTATGCCTTATTAAATGAAAAATTAGATACTGAAAACTCCAAATTTAGTAGTTTGAAAAAAAGATTAACAACAAATTTAATCCTACCTCGGAAGTACAGTTTCTATTTATTGAATGCTAAATGGATCCGAGAGAAGAAAAAGGGAAAAATTATGAAGAGTGATGTCTCACAGATTACTTTCCCCTCATGATTTTTAATAATAAAATGGAAGTTTTGGGGTGGAAGGAAAAATTGACATTTACTGACATTTAGCAGTTAAAATGTAATCCTTCCAGAGAATGAATAGCAGAAAAAGGTGGGGGTGGAAGAGAAGGGAATCAACTTCTGCCCTGATTACACAGGAGAAAAAAGTTAAAAAGCATGGAATAAACTGACTGAAAGCACAAAACCACAAGTATTTGCAGATAAACCACGAGTATTTGCAGATTAAGTTCTCTCAAGCATGGAGGAGGATGTCACAAGTCCCAGGAATACTGATTTTGGGCACCCTAGAAATATTCCCTACAAAACATGCAGTCAGCTACAAACCATTAATGGTAATCAGTCATACTGAGCTGGAAGAGAGATCATTGCTTCTGATGTCTCAGTGGCAGTAATTAGCAACCAATACACACTAACACACAGCTCAGAATCTGCATAGGATTCTATTTATTTGTTTAGGAAAATGCTTTATAAATTTAATTAACCAATTTTAAAAAGCAAATAGAAAAGAAGAAAACCCCCACAAGTTTTGTAGCAGGGACCACCAATCACTCTATGTAAATGCAAGCTGCAATGCAAAACATTAGCCAAGATTTCTGTATGATCATGAGGCAAAACATGCATAGGAATCTAAAGGCTGACTACAGTCCAAAGGTGTAAGGTATTTAGATGAATAACTTGCAGATTTAGATTAAATGTGGTATGAAAGTGTAAATTATCTTGATTAAAGTTAATTTATTTTTAATTAAAGTTTAAGTATTATTTGAAGGCTTGAACAGACAGCTTAAGACAACTCAATGCAGCCTAATTTCTCAGTAGGGTCACCACATTAGAAAAGTCATTCCTCCTTTGAATCCTTTCAAGTTAAGTAGTTGAAATTGAGGGACCTTTACCCTGGTGAATTCTTTTATAAAAACACCTGATGTACTAGAGAGCTTTGAAAGATATTGTCCTTCAGAGAAGGTGAGGAACCTTTGGGTAATAAGAAGCAATCATAGAACAGAACCATATTAATAATATATTAACAGTGCTAATCTCAACCAAAGAGAATAAGCATTTAATGCTCTTGTGCACATAAAGTAGGGAGTAATGACATGCAGTTGTCTACCAGTAATCCCCCACGCAGCAGGAAACCAAGTGACGATGGAACACATTAGTGTTATTCATTTTTAATATAAACAGTGCAATGTTCCCCAGTGATGTAGGTGGTGTGTTGTGCACATGAGAAGTTGGTGAGTAGCAGTGATATTAACAATACCTTCCCCTACCAAGTCATCCCTATGTTAACTTGCCCAAATGCAAGTCAGTAGATCAATTTTAAAAGACAGAAATGACCATTTTGGTCTGCTGAGTCAGAGCATCCTCAAGAACCAGAGATGAAGAAATCCTATCTGGAACGCACATGACTTGCATTACAACATGGTTGTTCAGCACACAATACAAAGTCATAGCACACTGAATGGGCTCCAATGTTCGAGTTTAGAAGGTTTACATAAACAAACCAGAGAACACTGGTCTCCTCACGACCTTTGATGCTTGGGATAGATGGGAAAGATGACATGTGAGAAACTCCACATTCAGCAGTGTCATGGATGCTTTCCCATCCTATCCTTAGAGGATGGCCACACAGCCCTTTCTCACGCTGACTCTACCCAGGCTCCAAGCTCAAACCATTCTCCTTCTCCAAAACCGCCCTCCTGTGAAACATGCTTCTTTGCTTGTAGGATGCCGGCAAACTCCTGCTTTAGTTTTTAAATTAAACAGTCCTACACAGTTATTAGCTCATATTGCCAAAAATCAAGACTGTCACAGATACCAAGAACTAGTTTGGGGTATTTTGATTTAACAAAAAATTATTATTGCTGTGTTGGATGTTTTATTGAACCAACACTGGTGAGAACTTTCTCCATATTTCCCCTGTGAGACTTGGCTTTTGTGCACAAACACACAACATTGCAGTCATTCACCCTCCCTCACACCTCCACAACAGTGATTCAGACAGCAGAGAGGTGGGAAAGACTCAGAATTAATTGCTGTTGTATAAAGTCTTTTATCAATAATGTACATTGCTGTTTTCTCCTCCTCCCTACTGCAGTAACAGGTTAGTTTTTGTAGATCTTGAGTGTCATATCCCATTTTTCAACAGCAACAGGCATATAGCCCCAGCCCAAGTCAAGGCAGGCACAATCACCTGCCAAAATAGAGGCGTGCCTGGCAATCAGGGTTTCTGAAATGCAACTGGAACTAGAAGTCACTCTCACACTCCCTCCGCCCTCAAGAGGCCTTTAATCACAGCATCTCAGCAACAGGAAAAAGCTATTACAGAGCTGAGAGACTGGAGGAAAATTCCACTTGATACCAATCCACCAGAACTGAGACTGTTTCTAAGTTAATTGACCTTTCCTCATCCACCACTCTCACTTTGTCAGTCTGTTTCCCTGCACTCTGGTGCCAGAAATCCTGTGAGATGCTACTTTGTAGGTTTCCAAACATAAAGAAAATAAACTGAAAACCCACCCAACTAAACCTGATAAACCTGGCAAAACATCTAATTCCAGTAGACAAGACACAGCCTTCCAGAGTTTTTGCCCTTTATAAGAATGACTTGTGTACCACCAACTCCAATGCAGAGCCAGATACTTGTTAAGAAAGTGAGAAAAATAAACAGTAAGAATACAACCAGCTATCAAAAGCGGGTTGCGATTCTATTCTAAGTTGCAGGTACAAAGCTTAGTCTTTAAAAGTCATCAATAGGCATCCAAAAATTGAATTAAAACCGTATCTGCTTTTGGGTACATGATTTCATCATGTATTTGAGCCAGTTTAAAGCATTAACTTCCCATTTCTCTAAAGTTTCAGCTTCTGGTTTTAACTGTCTTCAGCAGTTGCTTTTTACCATAATTCCTATTAAAGGTGAAAATAAGCAGCAGAACGTGCCTGAAAAGAAGTTTCAACAACATTACACTGTTTGCATTTCCATGGGTCAAGTCTGGTGAAAGTGCTTTCCTGTCCTGCCCTTCATAAGGGGGGGGGGGGGAGGATCTAAATATGGATAGCAGTTGTGAAAAATCTGTCTCACTTTATGTTTACACCCTAGTTTAGACAAGAACAACTTACCCAGAAAGACACACCCTTACATGAAACTATTACGCAAGTAATGGACATTACCCAGAGCTACAGCCACCTGCAAAGCTGAGACCAAAGCTCCACCTCCCTCTCCTTGGACAGGAGGATATTTTACACCTGCAGCAGCAATACACTTAACACAAGAGAAGCAATAAGATGCCTTCTAAAGCTCAAAGTTTCATAATTACAGAATTGTCAGAATAAGTAATAAGTTGTAACAACAGGATCTAGAAGACCACAGCCAAATTTGTACAGTATGAAACTACAGGGTTTTTCTTCACATTTGCAATACTCAAGAGAAGTGCTGTTTTCTCTCAAGATCTTCACTGCATCACTACCACCCAGCTCCCGAGGCAATGGATTTCACAGGTTAACTATGTATTAGAAAATACTTTTAAACAATGCAATTTTCCAAGGTCAATAGGAGTGAGGCTTAGTTCCCACCGTAAGGGGATGGGTGCCTCAGAAAACTCATCCAAGCAGGTTTAATTGGAGCAGGTTTCACATTACTGGGCAAGGTAAAAGGACTGATCATTTTTCATGTTATCATTCATAAGCAGACACTGAACTTGGGTCAAAAAGAATAGTGCTCTACTCTATCACAAACTTACTGCTACAGGCTTTGCATGTATGCAAGTGCTATTTTGTTCACAGAAAAACTCTTTAAAAAGCAGACGACAGAGCAGCACCCTTCAGAACAGAGGGCTTGAAAGAACAGGAAGCTTCTAAGCATCAAGGAACCATCAAGCCTCGTCACCCTCCCAAGTGTCAGATTTTGACTGTAAATTGATTGGAAAGGGAGGAGTAGAACAAAATAAAAGGCTTTTACTCTTCACAAAGACAATGGAGACGTTGTACTGTAGCGTGGCTGCAGCAAGGGCCTCTACCGTGGTGAGGCAGCTGAGCCAGAAAATGCAGCCCCCTCCCTTCCCTACCTTCGAGCACTGACATCTTTGGTGTTAACAACTCCGTTGCTGTGGAAACCAGACTGCTTTGACAAAGCCACATTGACTAAAAGCAACATGTGGGAAAATGGAATAAGGCCCTGAGAGAAATTAATCCTTTACAAGAAAAATAAATACATACCTTTTTGGTTAAAAGTGAAGCAAGTAAAGGATAGTATTTCTCATCATTAGAGCTACAGGCAAGGAGAACACTGGTATGGCAGTACTAAATGCCAGGCCTTGTGGCACTGCAAATGGGATTTTAAAGACTCTTCATCCCTGAAATATATGGTAGATTTGATGCTAAGGAGTACACAGGAGTCCCACACAGAACACAGGTGTGCGAGGTGGCTGCTTCCTATCCAGTTTTTAACTGCTCTCCTTTGAAAACAAAACCAAAAACCAAATCCACCCCACAGTATAATAGAAACCAACTGCAGTTACAAATCACTACTCAAGTGCTTTCATAAGGGCTTACAGCTGATTCACACCTAGGCAAATTCCTCACCCCAGCCAAAATTTCACCACACAAGAAAGTTCAGTGGATGAAGAGCATGAGTCACTCCAAACCCTACTGTTTCCAAACAGTTTATATATTTTAGAAGTGCCATCCAAAAAAACAAACAAAAAAAGTTTCTCTCAGCTCTCCCCTTACAATGGGCTTAATAAATCTGTCCTCAGCCTTAGCTGACTCAGATCCCAGGAGCTGCCTTAGGGCCTGTTACTTGGAATGCCAGCGTACTTAAGAGAGTATTCAAGAAAAAAAAAAAAAAATCCTGGGAAAAAGCCCATGGAGAAGAGCCAGAGTTTGAACTGGCAAGACTTAAGATCTGTGAACAGTGCAACTTTAATAAGATTGGCTCCTTAGCCAGCACATCTGAAATTACTCGTAAAGATGGCACATTCAGGGTGGTTTGTTTTGGTTTTTTTAAGTAAGTTCAGCAAGCAAACTTTTCTGGAGGAAAAATTAATTTTACACACATTTAGTATTTGCTTTTTCTCTGAAAACAGGCCACGAAAGCTTCAGTGCAAAATGCCATATATTACAAAGATTCAGGAACTAGGAGGCCACGTGTGATTTACATGCTGAGCAAGAATTCTCTCCCCCTTCACTCCTGAGGTATTAAAATGCTGGAGCGTTATACCTTAATCTCAATTACAGAGCTTTGAATCATCTTAGGTACTTGGGAAGCCTGTGTAAAATACCACAATCCACACAGTTTATACACTCTCATCCAGACAGACTGCATCACCAGCTTTCACTGGTGATGATGGAAAGAAGTTCTGACGGTTTTCCAATTAAGTAAACAGGTCATCTACTCTCCACCTCCAACACTGGCCACATCTCTGCCACCTTCCTTTTCATGAATGTCGCCACGTCTTCTTACAGTATAAGAACCACAACGCAAACAGTTCAAACAACTCCACTGCGCCCAAAGAAAGGAGGATAGCTACACAGACAGCTGTACTGTTGCTATTAGAATATTACACATGATCCTGAAGTCTGGCATTCTAAAGACATATTTAACATGGAAAAATTCCATAACAAGGGAACATATACGCATCATATGAGAAATGGAAACTTTTTCAGGGCCAAGTAAATAGTAACTGCAAAAACATTTAGGGATGCAAAATGTTGCATATGATTATGTAAATAAATCAGTAATTGTATCTTTTTTTTTAATAAAAATAATCACTGTATACAGTTAAGAGATTAACAGAAAACAGTCTTTATACGCAAGAGATTCATCTATTAACTTTCTCAAATTCAAATTGGCTCTTGCTCCCAATGACAGTGACATCTTCCTTCTCTATGCTTCCCATGAATTTATCACAGCATGAAGATAATATCTTTTTTTCTGTTGAGACTTAACTGGCAGCAAGCTATCATGAGAAGTCATTTATTCCCAGACCAGGCTGCTTTTACACAGGGTGCTACCACAGACAGAGAAAAATATACTAAAGAAAAAAATATGCGTGTGAGCTGTGACATTCAGGTGTGGCCTTGATTCTTCTCAAATTATAAAAGATGTTATCAGGTTTTTCCAGTCTGGGCATCTCTCTAGATGGTATTACTGTAAGCAAATGAGGCTGAAGTACACTTGTCTTGTAAATGAACTTTAAAATTCTTGCTTATTGTTCCCTTGCACTAAAGCTGATTTGCAAAATCCGGTTATCTGTAATCAGACTCCCAGATAGCAGGAATCAGCAAGGTTCTACTTTAGTTAAATGGAATAGAAGGATTTAGACTCTAAAGGGAGGAGAGAGAGAGAAAGAGAAGGGTCTTCTAGTCCAGAGAGGGTGTCAAGTGATTAGTCGTGCCTGACCGATAACACACATGTGCTCTCCCTTTAAGCACCTTCCTTGCAGTTGAAGTAAGACATGTATCTATAATACTTTCTCAGATCTTTGAACCTGGGTGAAGGCAGGGGAACACACCTTGATCTTCCCGAGCTTTGCTGCTATACAATAGAATCATTAAGGTTGGAAAAGACCTCTAAGATCATCTAGTCCAACCGTCAAGTCAGGCTATAACCTGTGCCAGCTTGCTAGTAGACTGGAAGAGAACACAGATGGTGCAAAGTAGCATCAACATAGCTTGTTTTTTTCAAGATGACTTAATGGTTTATAGCATTTGCCTTTCTGTTTGCACTTTGTAGGCTTAATGAACTACCATTGAGCCTAGTAAGAATTTACTACACATGGTTTTATTATTTCAGACCAAGCCCTTTTTTTTTTTTTTTTAATGATTTGCTGTATTTCAAATAAGGAGAAGACCAGTCAAGAATGTCAAATCTTCAAAGTAGATTGATAAAGTCCACCTTTTTTAAATTAACGAGTTCAGCTGACACTCTGGAAGGTGCCATTCTGGCCCAAATACGTACAAAGTGCTGAAAGACTCAGGTCTTGAATGACTCACTGGTTTAAAAACAATTCTTGTAGCAGTAGAAACGACCCACTTTTTAATCGACTGAATGTTATTTTAGGTATTTTATGCATATTTACGTAATACTTACCAAGATTGGCACTGAAGGATAAAATTCAAGGACCAGTCTCATGCTATCCATATTTTAGGTACTCCTCCATACACTGGGGGCTGCCATTTAACTAGAACTTTTCTGAACTCATATTCATTCTACGCTGTATCTGGCTTTGATCTACAACACATAGCTCCTGGAGTTTATTACTCATACTCAGCTGTGTTACTGACACTGAATTCACTGTAACATGAGATAAACCAGTATAAATAGGCTGCAGGAAACGTGGTAGGTAAGAGGGAACTACAGAATACTTTACCAGAAAGTGCTAATTTCCTCCTGAAACATACAATCACTCCAGTAAAGCAAGAGCTCCTTCATCCTGCACAAAACATAACCAACAATTACACTTGGTTCCCCTGAATTCCCACCACAGTGCTAGCTTAGTACAACATTATTCTTCCTTATTCTAAAAATGTGGAAATGTTTCATTCCTAATCTGTCATAATTTTCTTCTCTTCTAAAAATGCAATCTATAGCATCTAAAAAGCTTGTTAACATTTCCTATGTTACAATCAATCATCAGCCTAAAATAACCTTCACTTTCACTGTATGCATTGCCTTCTCCACTGCTGCATTTTCTTCCTTGATCATCATCTTATTTCAGGCAATAAACAGGGTATTTTAAAAGTATTGGCTGTTTAGATAACTTGCAAAACAAATACTTTGGACTGTACAGTCTTGCATTTGTGAGCAATCATGACCTGACTTCAGGGTATACTAAGTGAAAACAGACTATCCAGCAATTACATGATGTAGTATTATTTAACATAATCAGAAACATTACAATTGAGTGAGAGGCAGAAACATAGCTCAAGACTAAATTAGGGTGATGCAGAATGACTGTCTTTCTCCACATCAACTGCGCTTTGGAAAGCAGAACAACATTCTCTATATAGCCCTATGTCCCAAGAACCATTTTGGGAATGATTTCTTCGCAAAATTTCTTTCTCCATTACCTTCTTTCCTTCCTTCTGAGCATAAAGTTATGCTAATACTCTTTTGGATAACAGTAGAGCCTCCTACTCTACGATTATCATCTATATCATTCACCAAAAGTTCCTTAAATCTAAAAGGCAAGGAGCCTGTTCCTTTTTGTGTTTGCTTTTTGCTTTATTTAACATTCGGGCTTCACCTATTTGTCTTCAAATCAGCAAGTCACATACACTGTATTGTTGGCACTTAGCAGCACAGGACATTTTCCATGAGGCCAGGTCATGGCTTAACTCACTATTTATTCTAGAAGATAAGACCTATGAACTAGGAGGTCCATTCATATATACTCTGCCTTAACTCAGAAGTCCCAGATGACTGGAAGGGAGCCGCAGTATAGGGCGCATATGCACAGTGCTTAGGGGAGAAGCACTTTACAACTGCTATGCTGTATTCAGGAGAGTTTTCATATCAAAAGTACCAATACACTCATAACCAATGTACTTTGTTTTCCTGAAGTTCCAGCGGTCTTTGTTTTGCTGCTATGCCTCAATTGTCCTTCCTTTTCTTCTCCTGGAAAGGAGCAACATTGGTTTATGGCAGGTGAATAGTATACCAACAACATGTAACACTCTTTCTGTGTCCTGAATCATCCACCAAAATCCTGAAGCTGCAGATGCAGAGAAGTCCCAATAATCCAGCAGAATGCTCTCTAGCTCTCTTTTCTTGATCCCAACTCTGTCTGAGCCCTTTCTACCATCTTTCACAAAAATAAAGTAGGTCATCAAATCCATTGAAATATTATTTTGACACCACTTAGCAGGAATTTGTGCCCAAAAAAAGAAAAAGTAGTGAGGGAAAAAAAGAACGAACAAGGAACTGTACATTGGGGGTTTTTTTAATGGGAGGCAAGTCCCAGGAGTCCACATTTATCCTCACAGGTAGGTAGTCAGCTATTTTGGTCTCCTCCTCTCCCTAAAAACAGGGAGGAGTGTGAAAAACTCAGAGAACACTCAGGCTGATGACAGTGTTAAAGGAGTGGAGGTTAAATTTTAGCCCCAAAAGGTAAAGTGAACAGAAGGGGGCAGGCTGGCAAAGAAGAGATAAAAATAGAAGAGTGACTAGACTTCACTTGACTGCTATTTCTGCATCAACTATGGAAAGAGATGTGAGAAGGTTTTCTATTTGCAAGGGGGAGACTAAAACATAGTTGCCTTCTAGAAGGCCACAGTCCTGCACAGCAGTTTTGTTTATGCTTCTACTTTTCTAAATCCCTGCATTCTCACTATTTGGAAACAGTGCTGTTCAGCCAAAATGTCATTATGCATCTAAGTGAGTAACCAGATTAGACTTTCTGGAGCAGGACAGCAATGCGTGTGGCATTTCAATCTAGCAGAAACAAAGCTGACAGCATATTGTAAAAGTGTGTAGCAAATCACAACGCCAAGCAGAGTAAACTAAGCCACATAATACTTTAGGAAAATAACCAAAGCCCTGCAGTATCTCTGAGAGGATGTCTTGTGTTTTCCCACTCTAAAATGATCAGTGAAATTCTAACTAGTTCCAATTACGGACACAGACTAAAGAAGACAACAGGGACCTCCCAATTACAGTATGTGGTGCCTGACTGACACATGGCTCTGGGGATGAATGTTTCTGCCTGTTCGAGCCCTTTCCTCTTGAGCACCTCAGTTAAAATTCCTTCCAGTGAGTAACTTCTATCCAGATCCTGGCTGTGCTGGCTTTGTTCCCATATAAAAGAAAACCTGCAGGCAGAAAGCAGTGCCATCTGCCAAGTCAGAAGCTGCTTTAATGGGCAAGTTTGGTGTGAAGGGGAACAGACTATTACGCTTCATCTTCAGCAGCAGGAGTGATGCTTTTCCTTTCCCAGGGGCAGGTTACAGTGAGCACACTCACGCCTGAAGTATTTGTCCATAAATATATGTAGATCTCAATGGATACTGCACAAGCAACCTCCAGAAAAAAATCCATCCAACATCCCTTTTCTCCTGTTCAACTTGCAATTCAATCTTTACATTTCTCTTTACCTATCAGACCAGTTGGTTTTTTCTGTGACAGCTTCATCAGCCTCCACTTTCTATTCCTGTAAGATAACCCCGCCATCACACCTAGGAAGTGTGAGCAGTGGAAAGGCAGAAACACCAAGGCCCTATTGTCCCTACACAGAGAATTCTGCACTGAAGCTGTTTCTGAACATTTTTTTTCCAAGTTTCTTGTCCCTTTTCCCTAACTGTTTTAACTAGATGGTTTGCTCTGAAGTCTTATCTGCAGCAGGCTTGGGACTTGCGTGGTCCAGTTCAGGTTTCATGAGAAACAATGGAAAAACTTCCTCTGAATATTTTCATCCTTGCAAGTATCTTCAGGGCTAGGAAAAGATCTTTCTATTCTTGCCAATTAACCAAGCACAGTTTTTATCCTTCCTTGTTGGGTAATCTTCTCATTAGACCATCTTTGGAAAGAATAGTGGATTCTCTCTGGGCTGCTGGCAGTTTTACTTAATTGCATATTTAACTTTTTATTCAGCACTTAAACCCATAATGATGAGAAATACATACACACAAGCAGCAAACTATTATCTGCCATTTAAACTCCCTAGAGAACTCACAAACATCTTAATATTTCTGCCCCTTTCAGAAGAAAAGCACACACATTCCAAAGCTGGGGGGGGGGGGGGGGGGGGTGTGACGAACACATATACAACATAATTTCAGTGATATATTAGCCATTACTGACAAAACTCCAGTTTTGGAAGGGGGGTGGTGCTTTGGTCCTTAATATATTTTAAAAGTTCTGAAAAAATCAGCTAACTCAATCAGTGCTAAACAGAAACTGGTATTAGAAGATCTACTATAGGTTCCTCTTCCCCATCAGGCAGAGGACATTCTGTCAAGGCACAACAACTTTACCACTCTTCTCCCCTTCCCCAACTCTGAGTGCTGAATAAAAAATATTTTACAGATGCTAGTATCCATAGGAATGTATTTCCTATTTGATTCCAGAGCTACAAAATTTGCTCTGGAACACACTTGTTGCCACTGGATTGTGCTCTGGAATGGCAACTTCTATTTTAAAATGCTTCCAGCCCTTATGACTGCAAAACCTTTGAAGTATGAATGGTATACAATCAGCAACAAAGCCACTGAACTCTTCAGAAACAGCAGAACAGCTTCAGTATTAACCATTATCCTTCATCACAGTATGCTAAGTATAGAAATTAATGTTGATAGCACTTCAGAAGGATCTGATTAATGGATCACCTCAGAGTTGTAAAAACCTGACACTCCCTTATGCAGGCACACAACGCCAGTACTTCCAGTCTGTTTGCCAAAACCTCCAGTTTCCCCATGATAAGCTTCTGCAAGTCAGCTACGTGAAGCTAGTACAAAAAACAGTGTGATAAAGAAAACGAGAGCATTGGAAACACGTGAATTAATCAGCATGCTATTGTATTATAAGCTTTTCTAGTTCCTCTATTAAAAATCTTTTCAATACACAAAGCTACCAGATATTTCCCGTCTGTTCTGTCAAAGTGCAAATCCCCTTTGCTGGGGATTGCAGTTCTAGCTTGGTAAGACCATATCCAGACCTTGGCAGACATTCCAGCTGACCACTAGCAGATTTGTCCTGCTGTCAGCAAACATGGAGTGTGAGGTTTACGAAAAGAAAGGGTACCTGAAAGCCTTCTAGGCATCGCAACTAATCAGATTAATACCAGCAAGGACTCGGTAACATTCTTAAGTAATTCTCATGACAATTACTTCAGCTGGTTTTCAGTCTTACCATACAGAACCATCCTGTTCTCATTTGAGCTGCTTTTTTCTAACGATGTGGTTTAAAAACATCAGGGAAATCTTCAAGTTTAAAAGCTGTAGCGCAAAAGGCTACTAAGCTTTATGTTCTCTAATGAATGGTTATTGCTCCATTTATTTAAGTGGTACTTATCACCATAAATACCTACTGAATTTACTTGCCAATACTGGTGTAATCAGTGCTTTCCCAGGTAATACCCTCTGTAACTGAATCACAAAAATAGAAAGGAGAATAAGTGAGTAAGCAACTAGAAATGCCCCTTAAGAAAAGTCTTCAAAGGGAGGAAAGCCTGAAGACCAATGAACATTTAAATACTTCCCAGTTTAGGCCTATTTCACTGCACAAGATCCAAAATAGTTTCCTTCCCAAGTATTGCATAATACGTCCATTCAAAATCTAGCAAGCTTTCTCACAGAACACACCAAGACACTGTTCTCTCCCCCACTTTTTTGTCTTTTAAATATGAACATGAGAATTTCACAGCTGATAACATTCTTCTGGAAACTCACGCAGAATATTCTGGAAAAGACTCAACTTTGGACTACAATGTTGTAAGTAATAGCAAACGTCTCCACATATTCAAATTCTTCATGCAGCACTCTTTGTGAAATGTAAGCAAACAGAACAGGGCTTTGGAAGTGAACTCTGGCCTCCAAACCATAAATAAGGAAAAAAAGAAAAAGCCTACATACCTTCAAGGCACATTTCTGGCCTGTCTCCTTGTTGAAACACTCCAGTACTTTGCCATTGATTCCTAACCCTAGCACCCGTTTGGAGAGTTTATAGTCATCTGTAACTGCATGTTTTTTTATCTCTAGTTTGACATGGGCCGCTCCCCCAGGCAAGGATTTCACGCTGCTCTTGCTATCCACATGACTCTCAGGCTGGGATTCCTGTTCACCTTCACTTTGTTCCATATCAGGGAAGAGTCTGAGATGACAGAGATACCCCACAGGGAATCTGTTGGGTACCCTCAGCAGAGTCCCTCTTAGGCGATCAAACCCAGTGCTTCAGTCCATTTGCTTGCCGTTTAGTCCTGAGTAAAAATGTAAATGAGTATTAGTAATTGATGTGAACTAACCATTCTCTCACCTAACCACTTTTCTCTCTTCCTTTCTTAACACAATGACCAGGCACTAGAGAGACCAAAAGTGGAGGTTCACCTCAGGAAAGCACACTTTGTTTAGCTTTACAGACCGATCACCCCAGTTCCAATATACACAGCTATCAGTCCGCAGTTATAAATTACAGCTTTTACTGCAACAAGTGCCTGCGCCAAGTGTTGGACTAAAATCTCACTCAGCTAAGCTCTGTACAACAGAAGAGAGATGGCCTCTGCTTCGAGGAGCTTATAAACCTACGTCTACAACTTGTTGCCTCAACATTTTGTGTAGAAATCCCCACAAAGGTCCCCTGCCTTATCCTGATACTCCAAGTTACGCAAGAGAACCACGAATATCTGGATTAAACCCCAGAGGGGTACTGCCTGGGCAGGCATCGGGCCTGATGCTGGTCCAGCGCTTACCAAATCGCTCAGGTCCACAGAGCGAGGGGCAGGTGCAGCATTACTGAGGGGACCATCGAACCACCTAAAAACTCGGGTACACGGAGATGCAACAGTGTGGCTCCCAAAGCCACGGAGCTGCCTGACACCACTGGGGACCAGAGGGCCTCTGGCTTATCAGGAGCGCAGCCCCGGGGGAGGTACCGGTGCCAGGGCATCCGAGCCCTGTTGACACGGCTGACCCACGAGCAGGCAAAGCACCACGGGGAGGCTGAGGGCCGTTCCTCACGCCGGCGGACTGCCGGGCCCGAGGCCTGCCCCGCAGACAGCCGCCCCGGGCGACGGAGCGGCTCCCTCAGTGAGGGGCAGCGGGGCGGCTCCCTCAGCCCCCCGCACTGCGAGGCAGAGGGCGGGAAAGCCCCGAGGCGGGAAAACCCTGAGGTGAGGTGAGGTGAGGTGAAGTGAGGCGAGGCGGGCCCCACGGCGCGCAGGGAGGCGGCGGCGGGACGACCGCCGGGGCGGTAGCGGGGGGCTCCACCGCCGGGCCCCGCCGAAGGACGGTTACCTGCCTGTGGCGGCGCGGCGCGGCCCCAGCCGAGGCTTCCCGGTGCGGAGTCCCGGAAGGCGGGGTTTGCCTGGGCCCGCCCCGACGCCCTGGGCAGGTGCGCACCGCCTCCCCCCCGCGCTGAGGGGAGGCCGCCGGCGGCGGGGCCCGAACCCGGGGGAACCGGCAGGTTCTCCCGGCGTCGGTCCGGTCCGGGCCACGCATGGGCCGAAGGGGGAGCGGGAGGCCCCGGCCGGAGCCGCCTCATCCCCCCCCCGTGGCTGCGTGGGGCAGAGCGGGCGGTACCCGGCGGTAGGTTCCCCGGGGAAGGACGAGCGGCTGGCGGGGAACATCCCCTGGCTAGGGCGGTGTTTTTAAGGCACCGGCCACGTTATTAATTTATCGGGGCAAACGGCCCTGCTAGAGGGGGAGTGGTGGGGGACGAAGCTGCCTCGGCGGCTCCGGGCTTGTGCCGCAGCGCGCCCGCGCGGTGGCGGGGCGGGGAGGCCCGGCCCAGCACGGCCCCTTCCCCCCGATCGCTCGTTTTAGGAGGGGGAAAGGATTGACACGTTCACTCTAAAACCTATTTTAAACAGTAAGGCTATTGCTATGGAGCAAAGCATTGAGACTCGGTACTGGACAGACCTCGATCCCTCAGGCACTATGGCTACCGAAACAGTCGGTGCTGTTATTAAAGGCGACCTTTTCTGCCAAATAAGCAGTCAGCATTTCTTTGCACTTTTGTATGCACAGTCAGGATATTAAAAGTGATGGTTCCCACAGCAACTGTCGCTCATCGCTGGCGCACAGAGTGTAGTTATAGGGATGTGAAATGCTGAGTTTTTCCTACATGTGAAGATGAGTCATGTATTGAAATGGAGCTGTATTTGTATCACTGGAAAGAGCTTAAAGTTCACATGCTTTACGAGTTAAAAATACATTTGTCATTTTACATAACATAATGGCATCTGGAGTTCTAGCGGTTAGGAAAATAATTAAAAGGGCTAATGAGTCCTTTCTCCAAGGGATAAAAAGTAGTTCAACTTAGCAGGATGCAGATCTGCAGCATATCGCCATGTGATGTGACGCTACAGCTATTCTGCCTCAGGTTTCCCTTCCAGGCTTTCAGCAGTTGAGCTACTGAAGGGCCCAGTCCCCTGATTCAGTTCACCTATTCTGGGCTAACCGAATCCCAGAGGAACACAGCTATTTCCAGCCTTTCCTTCTCAGGTTTGGCTTCCAGCCTGCTTAGGCTTTGCACCACCTCCCACTGTGGCAATCTCAGGGAAACGTATACAGAACTGCAAGCTCCCAGGTTGCAAACCTTCAATAACACTGTTCTGTAGTCAGCAGCTTGCTCTTATTTTCCTTCCCACGGCTTCTGCCTGTATTTGCTGTTTTATTTGTCCTGGATGGTAATTTCCTTCTCTGTGCAACAGGTAACTACAGCCCTCTTCCCAGCTCACAGTCACTGGGGGCCAGACCCTTCAGAAAACTTCTAAATCTCTCAGCTCTCTTCTGTATTTTATAATTTGAGAAATATAACTCGCTCACACCAATTTGTAGCTCCCATTCCCAGCCCCACTTCTGATCTTTCCATGTAACCCTTACACAAAAGTCTATGGCTGACCAAAGCAAGCAGAAGTTACAATGGCTACCACATTAAAGCTAACAGAAGACAATTTATGGCCCTATTCTGGGAAATATGAAACGTCACAAAAATTCCAAACAGATGTCTACTTACGGGGTTGCTATTTTTTACAGAGTGTGTCAGAAGCAAGGAATTTCATTAAGAAATTATGACTCTTTCTAACTACTACAAGAATGAGTTTCTACAAAATAAGCTTTGCATGGAAAGAAAGGAGGAAAGATGAGGGAATAAAACAGGTTTCTTCTGTGTGTAGTTGGTTCTACACGTCTCAGTTATGAACAGTCTCCCACTGAGAAGAGTTCAACTGGTAGGATACAAAACACATTTTTCAAGTCACTGCTTGAAACGGTATCTTACTGAAAGCTATGCTTGTTTGGGTTCACTACTCAATATTGTCTATGTATGCTCTTAGCAAAGTTCACTGTTTTACCAGCAACCAGTAGTAAGTTTAAACAGGGCAAAGACCTTAAAAATCCAGTGTGAAACATGGTTAATAAGGCCTTACACCAACCCTCTGCTAATTTCACCCACCATAAACTCCGAAAAGGCCTTTCCAGCACCAGCCCAAGTATCAAATAGCCTCACTGTACACAAGGATGACCACAGCTGAGGAACAAAAAGCAAATACATTCCCTTGCTTTTTGTGTTCATATTTTGTCTTAGATAGGCTGTCTGAGCACAAAGCATATCTCTACCCCAGGCAAAACACGAATATCATGTGCAGAAAGTCTTTAAAACCAGTGACAAAGACAGTATTTCTCAGTATCTTTGCAACAGAGTGTTTTCACAAGTAACAAGGTGGCAATCTGGTACTGTAAGTAACAGCCAACAGTATCCTGTGCTCTTGTACTAAACTTCTAAATGGCTTCCACCGGACATCTCTCCTGATTTTGCTTAGCTGATGCTTTTTATTCGGTGTTATTCTGACCACGCTGGGCAGCCCCACAGCAGTCTGGTTTGGGTGCTGCACTCGGGCAACGACTCTGCTCTAGTGACCTGGTGTGGTGCCTTAGGTGACTGCAAACCCATGCTGGGTACTCACTCCGAAGTTCCCGCACTTGTAAATCCAGGCCTTTGCAATCCACACACAGTTTGTACAGAGCCAAGAACATGAATTTGTACAATAGCCTTCTCTTAAGCTGCTTAAGGTTTTATAATTTCTCTGACAAGCTCTGGGGGAGGGACAAGGATGCTTGGAGTTAACACATCTTGGAGTTAACAACTGGGTTAACCATTTAGCCCCAACACCTCTGACATCCTAAGGCAAGCAAGTGCAGTGCGGTCACCTCGGCTGCAGTTGAACCCCTGTCTGGCTCTGGGAGCATTTCTCACAATGTCTGCTTTCAAATGCCGGTTGTAGCTCTCCCTGGGAATTACATCTCATGTGATCAAAAACTTACACTGCGGATCCTGCAGCTTCTCTTTGTGCTCGTGGCAGGTCGAGCTGCGTTAGCATCCTTTGGAGATACTGATGGAGGACGCGCTGACAGGCCCACTGCAGCTTATTGTGCCAGGGGACATCTTTCATTGAAAAAGATGTTTTTATTTATTTATTGATGTTTGCTTTTTGAAGTTTTAAAAAAAACAGTACTATTACAGGATAAGAGCCCACTATGGCAAAAGTTCTTTCATCCTCACAAAAATCCCTAAAACTGTAAATTAAATATTAATCCTGTTTTTACCAAAAATCCCCAACAGCAAAAACACAAAACAACTTATTTCAAGACAGAATTTAGTAGCTCAGCTATGCCTGCCTTGCCCCAAAATAGAAGAGTAGCTTATAGGAGAAAATAACCAAACAGTAAGGCCCTAATCTTGCAATACACTTTGGGGCAGCAGCCCCGTGTCTCTAAGCTAGTGTGTTAACCCTGCAAAGCTTCATATTTTAGCCAACACGCAGTTTGGATACGCTGTTCCTGATTTTGTCGTGTCTTGGATATCACAGATACCTGGTTTACACACAGAGAGCACTACTGTTTAAATACAGAAGGTTAATTTTGGCTATCCCACTGGGTATTTTCACTGCCTTTTTGCTATGCTGTAGCAATTCAATAACAGTAATATCTGGGATCAAAGACATTTCAGACTTTCAAATATCTCATTTCTTAACAAAAATGAAACGAAGTATTGCGTTTTCTCTCATCTGGAGAGCTAGGAAAGCTGATGTCATCAAAGGTTCTTTGAGGGATGGCATATTTTGGAGGAGTGATACTTACCTGAATGCTACAGTTACCCGAGTTTATATACAAAAGTGATTTTCACAGAGGTTAGCCCTTTGATAGCAATGTCTTGTGGAAATCAATATCAGCTACAATAAAGAAAATATCACCATCAGCTGAAAATATAGTGACTTCTTTTTCTGAAACATTGCTTCCTCTGAGTAACAGCTATATATTTTTTCTGGTGTTATGAGAAATCCACTCTCTGGGATGCATTATATAGATGTCACCAAAGAGAAAACCCTCTGTATTGTCAGGTTGAAGGGAAGACACAGCTTTGTCTGATTGGGCAGTTGCAACAATCTTATTAAAGCTCTCAGGAAGTTCTTCAGAAACTGCGTCTGTGGTATTAAAAGAAAGAAAGGGCAGCTTTATAGAGCAATACTGTGATATGAAGGAGAAGAAAATAAGCTTCTTGGAGCATCTTTACTTTAGTCTGTCATGTACGCAGTGGTCTGAAACAGAGACTATACACATGGTTTTTCGCCTGTCTTTCAGTTCTGCTCTGGAGGTGTCTGTCTCAGACTTCTCAAAAAGAAAAAAAAAAACAAGAAGAAAGAAAAGCCCGACAACAAGCCAGAAAGTGAAATAGTTTCTATTACCCGTACAACTAGGAAAGCTCATCAACAAACAGCCTGGCTCCTTTCTCTCTGTTGCTAAGGAAAAAAAACCAGGTTTATAGAGCTCTGTCGTAGACAATTATGTCTACCTGATGCTTTGTGATCACCAAACTAGAACAACTCTCTTTTATTCTCAACACCCTCTGCCCTGACCTGGGATTAACCATATGGGATTAACCACAACATGGTTTCTAGAAAGAATTACAAATTCTAGCTATGAACCAGCTGCTAGTGAAGGAAAGGGCAAGAAGTGTCAAGAGCACCAGTCTCACAGTCTGGAGAGCGTGTCCTAATACCTGACTTAGTTCCTCAAGATTACTTCCTCCCTGTTAGCACATACTCAGCAGGTATTTTTCTATAGAAATACAGAAAAGGGTAGGACACTTGCTTTTATAATCCTGGACTCAGACACCTTATTACAGATACCTTGTCTTGGTCATTGAGAAGGTTTTGGGAGGCTCCATCCCTGCTCCTCCACTGAGGGTTTCTGTCCGGGGATCTTAGAGCAGAAGGAGCTCTGGGACACAGCTTATTTACAGAGGGAGTCAGAGACATATCGGTTGGATGTTTCCATTTCAGCAGAGAGGGGGGAAAAAAAAAAAGACACGGTTTTTCATAGAAGTATCATAAATCAAAAGCATCATAAATCTTCCAGTCTGTCTACAGAAGACGGTGCTTCATTTTATGCTGCAGTGGAGCACAAGAAATTAATCTCTCTCTTTCATTGAAAAAGATCCTGCAACTAATGGGTATGGCAACATTGTCTGACAGTCCTGGGGTGGCCTTCCAGGCCACTCAGGAATACAATTTTTGCAGAAACACAGCATTTGATACAAGCAGAAAAGTTCCTAACAGATGCCACACTGCAATCATCTTCTAGGTCACCACATGCTAGCAAGCCTAGGGACAACGAATATTGTGAGTTCCTTACAGTAACACCAAGGTATTTATTTGTAGCCCAAAATGAAGCCCGTTGCTGTCCTGCACATCCTACTTCTGCATGGAGCCAGCTCAGATGTCCCTGCATCCATGGCACAGCTCGCCCACACCCTGGAGGCTCCTCCGTTGCTCCACACCAGGTTGGGAAATCAAAACCACAACAGTAAGTTCATCACCCTCTGGTGTGTTGTTGATTACAGAAATTGGTGTCCCCTACTCAAATAACGAGATGGCCCATCTAAACGAGGAATAGATGCTTATTATTGTTAATGTTTGTTCCGTCACATACTATTCCTTACATTACAACACAGAGTAAGGGTCAGAGATGGCCTTACAGCCACACAGCAGCCGGAGGGGCAACTTTCTTTCAGTCTTTCATACACAAGCTTATAGTGAAGGTAAATCTAGTCTCCAGACACACAGAGCTCTCTCAAGAGTTATGATTTTGGGTGTCATTTTACATGTACACCAACTCTACAACATGATGGCAACGTCCACCTGTACAGCTGAAGCAGTGTAACTTACCCTCAGTGGAAAGGGGACTCTGGCCACCTGTCTTCTCAAACACACAGTTATCAGTAGATGGTGCTGTTGTGTTGGTGAACTTTCCTAAGGGACCAGCTGGCTCACGATTCCCGGGTTTTCTTACCTCCCTGACTTTACTGTGAGCTTCCTTTGGTACCTTTGATAACTAAAGCCTATCACTCAATGATGCCGCTCCACAATATTTCTTGTAACTGCCTCTGCAACGTCCTAATTCTTCAACACTGAACCCTGGAGAGGCATTTATATCGGTATAAACTGGGTTTAAACAACTAATTTGTTGGAAAGGCAGCAATTTATATTGACTGTGCACAAGGTAACCAACCGCACAAGGCCTGGGGCATTGGCAAATTGGGCACACTGTTCTGTCTCCTACTTAGGGCATTACCATGTGCATGAGGAATGCCAATGAGGGGCAAAAGGTTCAGGTAGAGCGATGAAGTACTGCTGAACACTCCTGACTTAAAACTGATCACCAGGCATTAGCCTAAATATTTTTTTGAGGTGGACCGCTAAAAAAGTTTCCAATAAAAATGAAAGCTCCTTTCATTAATTCTCATATACATTAGATACTTCAATTTAATGGTCATCTTTCAGGGTCCTGTAGGACTCATGAAAAGAGCGGCACGGATCTAGTGATTGCAGGTGGAAAACCACTGCATCAGAATGCAATGCATACCGAGTAACAGTGTCTGCACCAGTGTGAACACCTACACTGCCTCCACAGAGCAGAAATACAGAGCTGCCAACTGAGACCCATTTCTGCATGTGATGTTTCCACTGTACAGTTCTTAGCATTGCTTTCCTGCTCCGGAGATACAAATGGCTACTCAAACAACAGCACAGAGCCTGCACACAAGGACTTTTCCAGAAGAAGATCACTAGATGGAGCCCAATTCTAAGTAAAAACAAACACATAAAGATAGCTTCTCAGTGTCTGCGCTGGGCTGCCGCACTCCTGCCTTACGGCTACAGCTATGATCCGAGTGTCCCCTCCAAGGCTGAAGATGAAATACCTTCTGAACGTGCAGGTTAACTACAGTTTGCAGGAGACAGCAGCCACTTCCTACTCTCTAGTCCAGCTCTGTTCAAATCCATCGTGCTGCTGCACCACCAACGTAATAAGAGCTTTTAAATAATGCCGAATTTAGACCTGAAGGAGCACATGCACGCAGGCGTCCCCCTGCAACCCTGTGCAGGAACTCTGAGTATCTTTTGACTGTTGTGCTTGCTGTGCACAGAAAGGGTGAGGACTGAAATTCCTCTCTCCCCTGCTATCCCCTCGCCCCTCCTGTGTCATTTACACTATTCAGACGAAGCATCAGCTGAAGTCCGCCTTAGGATCAGAAGCAAACTGGTCAAGAGGGGCATGCACGATGACATTCCCATCCCTCTGGATACTTAGATGGCCCTCAGCACCTCTCTCGTTGAACGGCTCAGTATTATTAGTAGCGCTCATTACTGCACTGTCCCTGATGTAGTACAGCCAACGAACGGAAGCATGCAGAAGGCTAACCGGCTGCTAAATGAAACAGCAGGGAGTTAAAGGCTGAGTCAGGAGCTGAACATAGGCTTCCTGCTCTCGGGCTCATGTCCTGCCCATGAGAACATCCTTCTAACCTTACCCTTATCATCATCTCCCCCTTCCCTCCGCTTCCCTCCCGGCCCCATCCACTGTGGTTCTGAACAGCACAATTATTGCTAATATTTTTAAATATTCAACCTACTTCAATGGAGGTGACAGACAGCCCGCTCTCACATTCTCTCTTATCTCTGACATGTGAAGAAATGGCAACTCATGGCAGGAAAAGAATGATCAAGCTTTTGTTATAACGTGTTTAAAAATAAAAGGTTCGATAACCCCAAAAGTAACCGAAATATTTCCTCCTAGGGCACCCAGTTTTAACTTGACAATGATCTGTAAGTGCAGGACAAAATGGTGGCGGTGCAACCTTTTCCAGGAGACTTAGCCGAGCTGAAATCCAAATTCACAGGGGATTCCCAGATCCCAAGACATGGGGCCACCCTCTGCAGTGTGACAACGTGCTTTCGCTGTCCAGACTACAAGACACTGCAGCACGCCGTCCTCCCACGGACTGCGTTTCGCTGGAACGTGACCCGTTCCCTGCTAGGGCGGGCAGGGGACACTCCAGGGGAGCTGGGGCGGGAGGCGGGGAGGGCAGGGGCGGCTGCGGGGCGGCGGGGAGGGGACGGCAAGGGCAGCGGGCAGGGCAGGGCAGGGCAGGGCAGGGCAGGGGCGGCTGCCCCTCCCCGAGCCGCCGCTCCCTTGGCCCCGTTGCACCCCAGGGAAACGCCTGGTCTCCAGGTGCCTCGACCCCACGGCCTGCCACCTCCTCAGCGCCCGAGTGCACGAGGGCTCCTGCGACCCGGAGAGAGGCTGAAACCGAGAAGGGCGTTAACACTCAGTTTTAAGAACCACAAATACAAAGCACAGCGACAAACGCATACAGATAAATGGAAATACGCGAACAGATAAAGGAATGCTGCAGACGGACTGCGGGGGACGCGGGGAGCTCGGCGGGAGCCCAGGCGGCCGCCGGGGGCTGACCCTCCTCCGCGCTCCCTCCGCGCCGGGCGGCCCCGCGCATGCGGCGGGCGGGGGCGGCGGCGGCCCCGCCCATTGGCGGGCGGGGGCGGCGCCCATTGGCGGGCGGGCGGGCGGCGGCGGCGGCGCCCATTGGCAGCGCCCGGCGCGGCGGCCCCGCGTTCCTGGAAAGTTCTTGGAAATGGATCAAAGCCGTTTCCGCGAACGCGCGCGGCGGCGGCTCCGCGCCCGCCCCGCCCCGCCCCGCCCCCCCGGCCCGGCCCGGCCCGGCCCGGCCCGGCCGCCTCCCGCCCCCCGCCTCCCGCTCCCTCCCCCGGCGAGCGGCGCTGACATCAACGCGGCCGTTATGGCCCGGCTATTTATACCTTCCCTCTTTTTTTTTTTTTTCCCCCCGCGTGGCTGATATCGGAAGAGTGATGCGAATACAATGCGATTCCAGGAATCCCTCACTTCCTGGAACAGATTAAAAGGGGCAAACAAAAGATTACTTAGTAGGCTGGGTTTTTTCTCGGAGCTTCATTACTTCTGGAGTCAGGGCACGAGCAGGTCGCTGCTCCGCCGGCTCTCCCCCCAAGCGCTCGGGGAGACGTTATTTATTGGTACCTATTTATTATTGCTTCGGAGCGCTCTGAATTTTTTTCTAAAAGATTGCTCTGAAGGAAGATTATTTCCGCTTTAAGCATATGTAATTTCCATTTTCTCTGGTTATTTTTAAAACTTTTTTTGTCGTTTTCTGAAAAGCAGAACAAGACGACATTCTTTTCTAAAAGCACTGGGACTGCACACGTTTTCCTGGCCAAAGTCGCTGAACAATCGGCAAAGTCTTTCCCGGCAGCCTGACTCGCTTCTGCTCGGCTGCTGCCGGCTCTGAAACACAACCCGCTGCGGCAGGGCTTTGCTGGGGCTCTCCAGCCTTCTCTAACCTGAACCCCTAACTAGAGGCTGGAACTAGCCGGCTCCTTCGGGAAGCAAAGAAAAAGGAGGCGAGAAGGAAAAAAGAGAAGAGGAGAGCAGAGAGATTTCCCACCTTCCTGAAGACTTAATGCTTTTCCCTTGGTCCAGGAGTGACATGATCCTCTGTGTTCAGGGGTAAGATACTTTGCAGCCTTCTTTTAAAAGCTGTGGTTTGATAATTGTAATTAGTAAGATTCTCTGGGACAGTTTTTCAGCTGGTGTGAGTTGCCATGTGTGATCGTACTGGAACGGGAATGACTTACGCTGGCCGAGCGCTCAGTTGTGCCTGTGTGTCCTCTGTGTCCGCTTTTGAGATTCCACGGCCAAAGCCATAGGACCATGAAGTATTCCTGATTTCCGTGTTTTCTATTGCTGAAAAACTACATGGTACTCAAAGTCTTTGGGGGGTAAAAATTAGTAAAAACTTGGAGTGTGTTAACCAGTGGTGTGAGTGCAGCACCAGCGGGGCCACAAACTCGAGACCGTAGGTGTTCTCTAATGTCCCGGTGGAAACAAACTGCTTACAGGGAAAAACTTCCCAGGAGTTCAGACGTTTTTGTCTATTTCTAAGTAAGTCGTTAATGCTAAACACATAATTTCCTCTTTCTATCGCTGTTCTGGGTAAGATGAAATGTATGTACCTATGCACGGACTTACCCATACACAGCGTTCTGTAGAATGAAGGCCATAGGGGGTACATATATAGTTACACCACCTTTGTTCAGTAAAACAGGTAACATCCAAGTCCCTTCTCTGGTACTGGTGTGCTGGCATTTCAGTGTCTGTATGATCAGCTAGATCATCAACATGCGTAAATACCTGGGCTGCAGGAATCACCCAGCATTTTTACACATGCTGCATATTTGGAAAGTGTCAGCAGTTGTTTCAGCCCGAGCCATAACGTCAGTATTGCCCATCCCTCCTGCCCTCAGCGGATTTTCCTCAGAGGCAATGCATTTGCCTTGCCTGCTTTAAATGACTAAAGCACGGGGATTTTCTGCCGTTTTCCCCCAAAATCTGTTCCACAAACAAGCAGAGCTCATGCTTACCAATACTTTCCTACTACTCAAATGGGTTTGTTTTCACTCTCGTTTTCAGTCTACTGCTGCGATTCCTATAGCCACGGCGAAGGGAATTCATTTTTCAACTTAGGCTTTGTGAAACCCTTATCTGAAGCTTTTCTCCAGGGTTAACATACCAGAGCTACTGCTTCCCTTCACCCACTAAGAACTTGTTATGTAGCCAGATGTGTAGATGGTTGCTTCTGAGTATCTTTTTTTGTTGCTCAGTTTTCATTATCCTCCAGGATTTCATATATCCTGCACTCCATACTCTTGCCTCCTATTCAGACCACGCTCCCATGGGAGTCTCAGGATGTGGCTGATGGAAGGGAGAGCAGCTCAACACACTTTTTCTTGTACTATTTGTACTGCGTTACAAAGTTTTAGCTTATCAGCAAAGTAACTGCAAAGCTAACACTAAGTGGTATCAGACATATCTGATTCTCTTGAACTTTCTTGGCTTTCCAAGGCTTTTTGAAACACTAATTGCCAAAGCACAGGGAAGTTCATTTGCTGTTTCTCTCGAGACTCCACACAGGCTACCAGCTAGACATGCCAAATTTTATATATTTGTTTTCTTCCTCATTGCAGCTGTTGTACTGACACTTTATTCTGTTCAGTCCTGAACCTCCACACCTCTCCTCTACTTTCTTTCTTACAAGCACTAATTATTTTCAAATACTTACTTTGCCCCATTAAACGGGTGACTTTTTCATGTCAGTGTACCTTTTTCAACATGTCCTTATCCCAGCAAACTCTTGTTATCCCTCTTGCAAATGTACTTGCATGAAAAGTTGCAGTCTGCCATTACTCGCTGATCCCTCTGCTCTCCCTTTCCTGTGCTCGGAGCTGCTCTGGTCACAGCAGCAGCTCCTTTTCCTTCAACCTATGTACAAAGTTGTTTAGGACACCAGCACCTCCCAGCCTATGAGAATTTCTAATCCCACCGTGCTCCTTTGAGACTACAGCTGCACTAGGACTTTCTGTACAGGGAGAGAGGGGCGTAAGGCAGGTATATAGAAGGAAAATAGGAAGAGTATAAGCATGGCCCTTCTCTGGTTGCAGTGGAAGAATCTCCACAGTGACTGCACGGGGTTTGGGCTCCTTCAGCTTCAGGTGGCAGAAAGTGTAAGGCAGCGGAGAGCGAGCACAGTGGGAAACCTCCTCTCAAGTACACGGGCTCTGCTTCAGAGAGACCCACAGTGGCTCTATAAAAGAAACCTACTGACAAAAGTTGAAAACTACTGACATAGTTGATGTGTCTTTTGGAGGACTGAACTGTGAACTGGTACAGCCCTTGCAATTAACAACTTTCTGCAATGAAACGGGAGTACATTTCCCCACGTACCTTTGCTATCTCTCCCTTCCTTCCCAGTCTCTTAGCCAATTCCTAATTTCCTCTCCAAAGTAGGTATATAAAAAGAAAAAAAAGTAGTTCTATGCTAGGAACGAGAAAAATCTTGTGTTGAAAACCTTTCCCAAAGGGTAGGCCAGAAAAATGTTCCAGGAGAAAACAAGTTCAGAGAGATGTGGAATTTGGACTGCAGTATTCAAGTTCTGAGGAGTCAGTGGGCAGTGCAGGACTGATTTTACTTAACAGTGGTCACAGTCTTTTTCAGCTCAGTGAACAGTCAGTATAAGAATGCACCCGAGAGAGAATGCTTGTCAACAGTCCTGTGTAACACCCTTGTTGCACAGTGCGAGCTACTGTATTAGGTTCAGTACAGTGAAGGATCTGTTTTCTAGTCCTCCGTGCTCAAAAAGGGGAGAATTGGGAATCTCCTCTCCCCAAGAAGGCAGGTAGCTAGACGTTTGTGAAGACCATGACATTAAGAGGGAGACATCCAAATATGTTTAAAAATGCAGCCCTCAACACCTACAAATGTAGCTCAGGTGGGACTTAAAGGAGAACTCAGAGGTTTCCCAACAGTCATCTCCAGGTATAAAAGTATATTCAGATCCACTGTTCTGTGAAAGCCACTGAAAGCAGTCCCTGTGATCAAGGGTGCCTGGTGAAGATAAGGGCCAGCGATCACTTTTATTAGGTTTGGCTTCCTACCCATGAATAGAAATTAAGAAATGCAGATCAAATGCCATGAATGCCAAGTAGATATCCTGCTTCTGAAATGTGATTTGACAAATGGAAAAAGGAAGAATGTTCTTTTCTAAATATCAACAGAACAGTGGGGTTTTGCCATGTATTGCATGGGCAAGAAGTGTCTCTCCGTAGATTCAATTTTACCAGTGGTTTTACAAAAACCTTACTCCACTACCTTATGTGGTTTTATTAGAAATGCAGTGTCATGGAACTGATCGTGGCTCTCACTCACAAATCATTATGAAGTTATTTTCAGGTTATCTCTAACCTACTTATCCCCTAAGTCCCTTCTTCCTACTGCCCATCCCATACCTGCGACTCAGCAGTTTGAGAAGGTGGAGTGCAGCTATGATCAGGTGCAGATCAGTTTACATTTATGTATGTCCCTAAAGTGTCACTGTTCACATAAAGCACAGAGAAGGAGCAATATCAGAAGGGAAGTGCTTATGACTTCAGAGTCTCCTTCCGCTTCTCTCTTCAGTGATGTGGGAGGAGGTGGCTGCTGCCTTTGCAATCACCATCAGCTCCAATGGTGCTGCGATGGTCTCACGTTGAGGACTGCATTGTGTTTCTCTGGAAGCTCAGCCATCTTTTATGTTAAGTGTCTGAAAGAATGTCTCAAGCAAGTGAGTGCATGTGGGGGATAAAACACAGGACATGCAGCAGTACAGGGCACACAAAGGCAAAGAGCCCAGAAGAAAAGACAGAAACTAATGTTTTTGCTCAGGAGATTGCCTGGGAACGAAGACTTCCCTGGCCCCCAACATCCATCCTCCCCCTGGAGCTCTGCTTTCCTTTAGGAATCTCCATACTGCAGAGAAGGAGCACCCCTGGCCATGAGAGCTCCAGGCTTTGTCAAACTGCACGTAGATGCTGAATGGCTACACTAATGCTCTCTTCAGGCCACAGAGGGATTAATGTTCATAGCAGCCCAGTCATGGCAGAACCTCCTTCTGCTGTAATCCTGCAGGGATTACAGTCGCACTGAGATTTCCATCGTGTCGTTGAACGCTAGGGTTTGTGTAGTGCACAGGCGTGGCTAAAACAAGAATTTCCATTATTCTACTACAAGATCAGCTCGCCCTGAGTTCTAACAGACGCATTTGGGATCAGGTCAACCTTGAGCAGAAAGCGGGTAGGACAAAACCCAAGCTATTGCCCATTCTGCTTCTGATTATATTACAGTAAATGACTACTAAACCCACTGGCACAAAAAGAAATGCTCCAATGTTGTAATGAGGTCAGTGAAGCTGTAATGCTGCTATGAACCTTATTGCCTCTGAAACTACCTATTAAAAGGCAACATCTAAAAATATCAGGTTTCAAATCAACGTAAATTGCAAGACAGACCACCTTTTACAAGGCAAAAGAGGCCAACTCTCTCTCCCTGTTTCTAAGGGCTCATCTTTAGCTGTGTAATCCCCCCCCCCCCCCGCCTCTCTCTGTTTGAAACATAATCATATTGAGGATCCGTTTATAAAAGATAACGTGTTGTAGTACAACGTAGCATGCACTGAACAGACACTGCAACCTATTTCAAGGCAAGGAAAAATAGCAGAGTGTGCCCTTCATTTCAGACCTCATCCTTTGCTGGCGGAGGAAAAGATCAGGAGACTGTCACTCAGGGGCATTGCGGTGGATTTGTCGGAGCCGATCATGCAGCCTCTCCCAGTTATGGCCTTCCAGGAGGAGTCCGCGCCTGCCTTTGCAGCACCAGTTCCAGACAGCAACCCACCTCAGACACGAGACCCTGAAGAAGACCTTCTCTGCATTGCAAAAACCTTCTCCTATCTGCGGGAATCTGGTAAGGCTCCACTCACAAAGTCAAGGGGTCAGAAGGCTACAGGGAGCAGGGAGCCAACTCTGCAATCTGAGCTCCAGGAAGAATCTCCTGATCCCGCTTCAGATAGGAACCTGGTTCTGTCACAGCCACGGCTGACTCTTGTGGATGCAGCAAGTGTATTTTCAGTCTCTACAAACTTGTATCATGAAGTAATTTGTTACTAGTGTAAGCAAAAGCTGTGTCTTTTATAACTGAATCAGGAGAAAAAAGTTGCAAAAAGGCCCTTCTTTCTCTGTAAACTGCAGTAGCTGCAAAAGCAGTCATCCCCAGCCCGAGCCCCAGCACAGCAATGACAAGCTTAGGTAGGAAACCCTGGTTACTTCCCAAGCCCTGAACTCAGTAGGCTTCAAGGCTTCTCTAAATACACCGCCAGTCCTTTAATACATTCTTTCCCTAACAAGTTCTCTCCGGGATGCTTTTCCAGGTTGGTACTGGGGATCTATCACTGCCAGCGAGGCCAAGCAGCATCTCCAAAAGATGCCTGAGGGCACCTTCCTGGTACGGGACAGCACCCACCCCAGCTACCTGTTCACGCTCTCCGTCAAGACAAATAGAGGTCCCACCAACGTGCGCATCGAATACACTGACAGCAAGTTCCGGCTAGACTCAAACTACTTGTCCAAACCTCGCATCCTGGCCTTCCCAGATGTGGTCAGTCTTATCCAGCATTATGTCATGTCCTGCACAATGGAAAGCAAGAATGAGGCTCCTTACCCGCCTCCGTCTCCTCTACCTCCCATGCAGAAAGAGATGGCAGCAGCTGCGGTACACTTGAAACTCATCCGGCCGCTCAGCCGCAAAGACAACATCCCCAGTCTACAGCACCTGTGCCGGCTACGGATTAACAAGTCTACAGCCGACGTGGACCAGCTCCCTCTGCCTAGGCGGATGGGGGACTATTTGAAGCAATACCCTTTCCAACTCTGAGACACAGCTATTTTATCTCAGGCATGACAGACAGGGATAGAAATAAGAGAACTTTGTGTCTTTGTCCCGCTAAAGCGCGGCATCAGGTGGGCACAGAAAAGACCTGATTATCAGCCGAGACTGCATCCATCTTTCCTCTCCCCTTCTCTCTAAATCCATTCCAGCACCAGGGAGGAGTTGGTTGTTTCAGTGAACAACGGGACACAATCTGAGCTCTGAACCTCAGGCCGCGCCGATAGTGGCTGTGAGAAAGTGCTATAGGCATGTGCACACTACTTGAATTTCAGAGTTGCTGTGACACCGGAAATGTTAACATTGTTATTTTCGCTATTTATTTCCATGGCAGTTTCTCTCCTCATGGTATTTTAAAAGCACCTTTTACTTTATTGTTTTTTGTTTCTTTTTCTTTCGTGGAACTAGAGATAGAATAAAAGCTCCCAGCCCACTGGCAGCCAAAAATCTGTGGGAATTTGGATCTAGATTCACATCTAAATAGTACCTGTCTGAGCCTGTCCCTGTAGCAGGTCACAGGAGTCCACATCCAAGCTCCCCCAGACTCCTGGGGTATGTGGGACTCATATGACTGTATCTACACCCACCTCTACAGAGGTGAAGAATATTTTTTTTCTTCCTTAGCTACAGGGGGCTGGGTATCATAACCTCAAAGCACGTTGGTAGCAGCTTGTGCATCTCCCAGAGCTGCATGCTGCATCATAGGTTGTGGACAGGAGACTTCTTTGAGGAAGCCCTTCTTCCCTGAGAGCTCTAAGCAGAGATTCTCGATATTGAGCTTGGGCCAGAGAGCACTCATCCCGGTTTTTTTCACCTCTCCCATCTCCAAAGGAAGTTTGTGACAAAACATTTAGAAACAAGTAATCGGAAACCCAACTTTCTTATTTGCAGGCAGAGGGATTTGGGTTCAGACCACTCTGCATTTGGCTTGCGTTTTGAAAGTGCTGTTCCCTGACGTTGCCCTTGCCTTGTGAGACGTGGGGCAAGAACGAGGTCTCCTTCAGAGACAGCTCTGCTGAGCTGCACCAGAGACACGCGCAGCTTCAGGATATTTATTTATTTATTTCTGGGGGGTAACAAGTCAGAAGCATCTCAGCAGAAAGAGCTGTCCTTCCTCTCTGCTAGCGCAATGCCAAACTGCCAGTTGCTCTGCTTCTGCCAGCATTATTCACAAGCCACGTGGCTTCAATCAGAGCTAGGCTCTAGCACACACTGGAAACCACAATACAACTTTTCTGTTTGCCTAGGTCCAGACCTCTCCTCTCCCCTTCTCCGACTTGCATGTTATCCTTAATTAGATTTTTTGCTGTGGGTTTACTTCTCGCACCCCATCCCTTTCACACCCCTGCAAATGAAGCACAATGGCTCTCCCTTGCTCTTTTGCGGACGGGAGAGAGAAACAGCAGATGGGATCTGCCCAAAACCAAGCATAGGCAGAGACGTTGTCCCTTCCTCTTCATTCACATGACCCCATCACCTTCCCAGCCTGTAGGAGCCAGTCCATGCCACTGAGTGAGAGCAGAGAAGGGAACAGACAGGTCTAGAGAAACTATCTTTTGGCTTCTTTTGTCCCTAAGACCCCGTAACTTGATCAAGCATGAGCCAATGTTAAGGGTTCCTCGTTCATCCCTCCCTGGGACTCTCTCTCTAAGGCTCTGTAAATTAGAAGAGACAAATCCCAGCTATACCTGAGAGTTGAGAGAGGAGGTGGAAAAGGATGGGATGGTGACTCAGGAGACAAGCTCAAAAAATGGGCGGAGTTTCTTCCACCCTAACTTAAAGCTGCCCAAAGGGACAATATGGCCTGATGTCAGTGTCCTTTTTTTTTTTCCCCTCCACATTTATACAAGTTTGTGCTCTGGCAAGCTTTGTTTTTGATACTTTGACGATTGGCAGCGTGCATGTGTGACGTCAGGTTTGCTTTTTGTTATATCCTTCCCCCTTGCCCCAGTGGTAGCAACCGTGGGAAGGTACTGACTGAGAATGAAAACTTAGAAGGCAAAACAGAAAACTTCTTTTTTTTTTAATAATATAAACCATAAACCACTGAACAGGCTTCCTTTTATCCAAACACCTGTATCTGCCTGAGGACACTGGGAACAAGGAAACCACAGCTCTTCAAGGAGCAGCAGTGATCTCAGGAAGCCCATATGGTTTGGCCACAGGCTTGGTACCTACAGCATGTGAAAAATCAGTCTGAGAAGCGTATAGCAGGAAAGGGCAAGTTGTTCAGCTCTCTGAAACTTGCCTCCTCCTTGATCTTTTCTCTGTTGGGGGTAATGAGGAAATCAAGCTTGCAGGTTTGACCTCATTGCCCCAGGAGAGCCCAGCTAAAATGGCAGAAGCATGTAACAAGAATGAATGCCTGGTTAATCGCCCAGCAGGACGATGCAGAGGCTAAGCTGAAGACTGTAAGCTCATATGGGCAGGGACCATCTCTGTTACGTGTTTGTTCCACATCTAGCACAATAGGGTTCTCTAGGTGCTACTGCAATACAAAGAATAAACAATACAGTTACTCCAAAAAGTCAGTTTCTTCTATCTTGAGACAGTTTGTTAAAAATCATTTGACTTAGATTTTAAATAAACATTTTAAATATATTTTAAAGCCACTCGATGTAGAAGTCTCTGGTAAAATCCAAATGGATTAATTCATTTCCTATTCACAGAAATTCTCCCCAAGAAGACCAGACAAACTCTTGACCATTTTTTTCAAACAATACACAAAAACCTTTAACAAACAAAAAGCCTTTCAGATACTGGGAGAGTTAACACCAAAATCATCATCAGTGTGGGCCTGGTTTCTACCGCACACAGACGAGCAGCGGCAGACCCGAAGTCCCAAGTTACCAAGGGCTTAAGGAATGTTCTTTAATGATATAGAAAAACATAGGAATGATTTTTGTATTGCTTCTGTGCACCATAGAAAACCATTACAATCTAGGGGAAAGGAGATGGAATGTAAGTGGAAGTTTGGCAACTTGTTTACAGGAGGCTTCAAGCTGGCCCCAAAGAAAAATTCTGCTCACGGTAGTGTTGAAAGACGAGTTCATGAAAGGCAGACCATGCTTCAGACGTGAGACTCACGGCATCAGCTTTTTCCCCGTGTTCTGCTGCCGCTGGGCCTGTCTCCCCATATTTGCAGCCTGGCCCAGCACCCTTTCCCCTTCTCACCACCTCACGCGCCAGACACAGCAGGTGGGAAACCACCGGGGAGCTGGATCTGCCCTATGGTGTCAGCAGGAGACAGAGGCCACCCCATCTGTCCTAGCTCTGTGAAATGCAGGGAATACACTGCGGGAACCCCACTACTGGCACATGACTGCACTGTGGCCCCTTTGCACTCACTTCCCAGGAGAGATGCTCATGCCACAGCCCCCCCATCCTGCCCGAAGCAAGGTACGGTGTGCTCTCAACCACTGGAAACGATAAAACCTGCTCAGAAAAAACCAGAAGCTCAGCTAGTTCCTCGCCATCATTCTCCTTCCTGAATCCACTGGCTTCAAAGTTCAAAATACTGTTTTAAAGTATTCCTGAAGCACGTGCTGTCCTTTCTATGCCAGTCACGGGGCTAGCATTCACTAGCAAACATTGTTTCCACAACCTCATCAACATGAGTCCATGGGTAGATTTCCATTGCACACCAACCAGGAAACGTTAGCAATGGAATAACCTGCTCACGTTTAAGTTGTTAAACAAAAACAATCAAGTCCCTCTTGGTTTTATGGGAAATGTGGAAAGCGAGCTAGATAGGGCAGAAACAAAACACAATCAAAGTAAGCGGAAAAATGAAAATGAAGGAAAAGCTGCATCCATCTTTGAAAGGGAACTTTGAAAACCCTGGAAAACACTGAAAAGAAAGATGCAGCATTTCTGACACATGATTAAGTAATTTCTTAATTTCTTAGCTGGGCTAAACTCTTTCCCTAGCTACATATATGAAATCCTGCTGCTCCCTTTCCACAGATTGAAGGCAGAAATGATTGGCATGAGTCAAGTCAATACATAACTGCAGTTACACATGGTTTTACTGCATCGGCTGTTATCTTAACGACTCCCACTCCTGCATCTTCAGCACATTTTGTTAAAGCAAACAAGTTCGTGTTCTGAGAACTCCTGCGCCAAACCTCCGTGCAGACTGAACTGATTTTTAGAATTGAGTTCCACATCTCTGGAAACAGGAGCATGCATGGAAACGCAGGCTGATCTTTATAATCACTGAAGTACAGCTGCAAAACCTCTCCCAGCGACACCTGTATAGTTTGCTGAGCCAATGCACGACAATTTGGTTGGATTCTCTCTTGCTTTGTAGTTTCTGACTACAGATAGAAACGCGGATGTGGAGCCCTCACTGAGAGTCTGAAAAGCAGACTGATAGGATCGGGAATAGAAACCCCAGTCCATGACTGAAACCATGCTACCATGGCTCACTGCCACAGCAGGAATACCTGGCAGTTTGTCAGGCACATACGGTATCCTTTTCTGTCTTAAATAATCAGCTTTCTGAAACAGCAACACATGCAAGGGAAAAACAACCTGTTTATGTGCACATGTTCCTGTCCTCTCAAACTTACTGAAATCTTATTCCTTTCCCCAGATCCTCTCAAGTGCAGAACTTCCCTTAGCCCAAGCCACATGAACCAGCAAGAAATTAAGTGAATCAGCAGAGTGTATTTAATTCTCTTACGACAGACGTGGTTAGGTGTTTCCAGCCATCAACCCATTACATGGCATTTCTAGTCCAAATTCCATTGTCAGTCTTAGCTGCTATCTATGAAATTAAGAAAATTAAAATCAAAATTAGCTGGACACTGTATGTACGGCTCTTCTGCTCTGCCAAATCATATTCTCATGTTCAAACCTGTCAGAAGCCAATTATTATCACGGTCCTTTCCTGTCTCTCCCTAATGACTGCTACAACACTTGCAATCCTCGCAGAAATGCACTATCCTCTTCCCCACCCCTGAACTCATCAGCAGTCCAAAGGTCTGGAGCATGGGGCAAAACAATATCCAGTAAAGACGTGCCAGAGCAACTCTGGATGCCAAGTAACATCTTCCAACTCACCCAGCTCCTAGCAGCATTGTCACAACGTCTTTGTCTCATTTTCAGTGAACCCCACCTATCATTCAGAGGAGAAAATGAAAGAAAAAACCTCCATACTAGGCAGCTCCTTATGAAACAAACCAGCCAAAGGTAAAAATGAGATATTATTTACAGAGATCTGCCTGTCCTTGGGCAGAAACGTTCATCCTTTTGCCTTTTTCTATTCACAGCAACCTAGCATTGAATTTTTAAGAAGGAGTACAAGGGAACCCAGTCCTGCCAGCACTGCCTATCGGCATGGTAGCAAAAAAAGGGCTGTGCAGTTGCTAAGTGCATTGATAACACGTTCAGACTCAGACTAATTTCTTTTGAGACATGTCTATTTTCTGTCCACACCCAGTCCTGCCTATTTATTTTTTTTATAATCACGGGTGCCAGAGTGTCAGGCAATAGGAATGCGTGGAGGCATGGTTTTATCTGGAGGCTAATGCTGCCTCATGTGAACCCCCTTTTGATCGTCCACTTACGCTTCCTGAGAAACACAACGATCGTGTGGCTTCTGCTACACACTGCACAAACAAGGCAAGTGGCCTTCGGGAGCAGGCATAATGCTGCAACATCAATCAGACATCCAGCATCACCTCTGCTATACATCAAACAACAAGTTTAAAGAAAAATGACAAAGTGGGCCTAGGAATAAAATTAGATTAGAGGTTTTCAGTATTCACATCACATAGATGGATGAGTGTACACAAACATACTCTTCCAAATTTTAGCAAGAACGTGTTTGGGGTTTTTTTTACTTGAAAAAAGGTTCTATTGTTCAAAGGAAAAGGCTACTGGTAGGCAAAATGTAGACCAGACAGAAGAAAAATCATTCTAATGGCTTCACTGTTAGCCTGGGCAATAAACTTCAAAGGAAACTATGAAAAGGATTCCTATAAGTAAAATACAATTTGGGTTTTACATAATAACATAACAGTCTTAACATAATAATTTAGAGGGCTTTTGGATTGGGAAAAGGGAGGGAATACAACAAAGCTTCAGAACATTAGCTAATATTCGTTAAAGATGAGATTCAACAAAAAAGGAAATTTTACTGCAAGTCATTGGTGGCTTAGCCCTTGCAATTTCCTTTTAATCAGCCATGGTAGTGGTCACAGCTGGAGACACGTTGTTGGGCTAGATGGCCCACAGGTCAGCTCCACATAGAGCTGGTCTTGCATGCTTGCAAAATCATCATTTGAATAATTAAATACAGAAAAGACCAGACCCCAGAGAAAGCAGCCTGCCCCAGCAGAGGAAAGGATCCGGTCAGAACTGCTCCCAGTCCGACATACCAACCCAGACTTGCAGAAGAGGGTTTCCTTTTGTGAACAGGAACTACTCTCACCCTTTTGCTTCTCTTTCTCAGACCTTACTGGCAAGGGTTTTCTCCTGAATGCCATGACTTCCTAAATGCAGTGTAACTGCACTTTGCAGCAGCTCAGATTTGAGTTGCAAAAATGAACGCAATGTCAGTTTTTGTAAAAATAGCTATTTTAAGAGAGCGCTCTATCTAGGCAGGAAAGGCATTTGCTCTAATATAACCCCATGCAACTACAGTGACAATAAAAACTTTAAATAATACTGGCTACTGCAGCATTAGATTGTCCAAACATATAATCAGAGACTTGGTATGTCTCAAAAACCTATGATATAAATATGCCAGATGGAAGGACAAAGGAAGAGCTGGTCAACCAAAAATCAGTGGCAGAGCTCAGCCAGGACTCGAGTTTCTCGGACTCCAGCCCGGCAGTCTGCGTAACTCCATCATGTGATTGCCTTGATCTAGAAGATACGCTGCAACTTTTCCAATTGCGGCTCTCGGAGAAGCGCTGCTCTTCTGCAACAGCCCTGTCTGTCAAACCCGTAAAACAAAATGGGCTAAATCCAGGTTCGTTTCCCATTGATTGTGATGGGAATTCACTTACTTCAGGGCTGAATTTGGTCCACTTGATATTCCAGGTTTTACAGACAAGGATTTTATCCCTGGTGTAATTCCAACGTGAATTTGGCTTTACACGAAACCGTAACACTGAAGCGCAGCTTACTTAATACAAGAAAAACCTTCCTTCACACACTGCCCTACCAGCATGCACAAACCCTAAACTGGACATTTCTTTATTAAAAGCAAAAGGAAAGCTCATCGTGCATTGTACCATTAAGTTCTGGCTTCACTTGAATTCACCTGCAAATATGCCAGTCAGAACATTTGCAATGCCACTTCGGGATGTAAACATTAGTCCATGGAAAACGAAGCAGACAAACCTGGACTGATCTCAGCAAACTCATTTCACATTGGCTAAGACAGAGCTTTCAGTAATGACAACTCCTAAAAACAACGGATCTGGCTTATATTTGTGACAAAGAGACAGCAAGACCCAGTGCTAAGCTCCTGGGGCAGCCATCCCATCCAACTGTCCCTTGCTGCTTGTTTTTTATAGGCTCACCCAAGGCAAACTGGCAGAGAAACTTAATAGCTGATCAGAGAGACTGTATATTCTTTAATGTCAGGACTGCCTCTTCCCCAGAACAGCAATATGGTTTGAAATCTAGTTTACAGAAGGCAGAGCCGTGTTTATACTTGTCAGAAGTTACCCAACTTGGCAACGAATCTTCCCATCATGCAAGTGTCATCGCAGTCATTGCCAAACACGGCAGAGGCAGAGTTCAAAACACTACCTCCAAGCCTGTAAATATGTTGAAGAAACATGTTGCACAGTGCACATGCTATGTGTTTGCACATGTCTGAAAGTGTTAAGTAGTAGTAAAAGGTGTTGCTATGATCAAAATGTAACTCTGAAAAAGCCTAAAACATGACCTAATATTATTTCCAGGGAACCTTTCGGAAAATCTCTGTAACTCTTTTTGAAAATACCTCCTTCTTTTCTAAGCCTTTGGTTTTGGAATACTCCTTACATTCTTCTAAGACTCTTTGCAATTCACCCCTCTAATTCCCTTCCCTCCAGTCCTGTGCTATGAAAGCCATCCTGGCTGAGAGGCGCTGGGCAACTTTTCAGAAAGAACACGTACAAAATAGCACCGCAAGACTGCTGGAATGAGGCAGATCAGCTGGGGGCTGAACGGTCCCCATATGGGGCCAACATGGGGACTCCGTATTACTCTTCTCTTTCCAAAAAGATAGGCGATTGAAGGCTTCACTGGCACGCAAACACTCTTCTTGCTGGTCAAATCCTTAGCAGTGAGGAGCGGGGTTAGCATGACCTGCCAGGCTGCTGCCTCAGGGGTATTCACAAACAGCGGTTCCAAGCAAGAGTGTGCAAATGTCGTAATAACCTCAGTGCCTCAGGATACCGAAAACTAGCTGGGAGGAAGAGTTTGGTCATTCAGGTAGTGGGGAAACACTTTGCTGCAGAAGTTGTTGATTCTGTTACCAAGTGAATAGCTGCACTTTCCACTTTCAATGTAGACCACTCAGATGACACAAACCGGACTGGTATGCCACTCCTACAGCTGCCTGTTACTCAATTCAGTCCATCTCTCTTCATCCACACCATTTTCCATCTGACACACTCATGCACCCCCAGGCTGCATATAATCTTCTGGCTTAGCTCTGGGTGAAGGGAAGAATTTCATCGTGCCTTGCCAATCTGTGTTTCAGGCAGGGCAGGGAGGAGGCCAGATCTGCACACTCCCTAGTATGCGGGTCCCTCTTGTTTGGACGTGCTGCGTGAAGAAGGTACCTGAAGGCTATTATTTTTTATGTCCCTTGGCTCTCTCCTGCCTGGGTGTATAACACAGCCTGTCTTACCTGAAAAGATGAGCCTTTATTACACAAAACAGTACAAATCAGGCACGCAGCTGAAAACAAAATAACTCACGTTAGTGTCAAGTCACAGTGTGACACGGACTTGTGTAGCAAGTGAAAATGTCACATGCTGGCTTCTGCTGTTTCCAAACATAGAAGTGTAATAGCAGATTTTGACAGAAAATATGCATTGAACATCACGTTGGTATTACTTCTTCATATAAATCATGGTTTTGAAGGGAGGGTCCATCACAACTACTGGAAGGGGAAATACTCCACTCAGTTTTGGATGGGGAGAGAGGTGAGTTCAGAAGGAGATGGTCCAATCTGTAACACAATCAGATAAGCCCTGCCACACGTTATCAATCCAGCCCTACTTGACTAATAAACAATAAAAATAAATATATTATGTTGCTTATGCTTTTTACCCCGTTTGCAGGAGGCAACAAGCAGAAGATTTTGTATGCTAATTTTGCAGTTTATTTTGTATTTTTCTTTTGGACTATTATCATTCTGTTAATCACCTCCTTTGTCTCAGCTCTTCTTAGAGGAATTAGCTGATGGAAGAGCAATACTCCTGTCAAAGAGCTTTTTAAACCAAGGATGATCCTTTTCCTTTGAGCCAAAAGAAACATTCTCTTCTTACACTTGGGTTAAGGGAAGTAGGTAACTGTCCAATAAGCTGTTTCTTAATTTTCTCTTCCCATTCCCCCAGCAGCAGCAGCCAGCATCCCTCTTCAGCCCATTACTTAGGTGGAATTAAAACCCCAAAGGCTTACAGCAAATGCTGTATATCCCATAGTGATCCCCATACCTAGCGTCATTAATTCTTACTGGAGCAAAAGGAAAGCTCTCAAAATTCTCTCTGCAGTTATTGACAAAACAAATGACTATGACTTAACGAAAAGGGAACATGTTACCAACACTGGTGGATTCTAGGTAGCCAGCTATCTCGTGTAATGACCCAACAAATACCGGATGACGTTGCTAGCTGAGGTCAACACTCCTCATAGGGTTTACCTTGACCAGCTACAGAGATATAAATATTTCCTGTGCCTTGCTGTTCCAGTATGTTTGCTTTCTAAGACGGGCACTTCAAAAGATGGTATCTGAGGAAACCAAAGTCTAAAGGAATTATTTTTTTTACCCTTGCCCTCCAGCCTTCCTATGGCTGATATAATCAGTACAGCAGTGCTGTTTTGGAGGCAATTGATAATTAAATTACTATCAATTGATAATAAAATTGATAATTAAAGGAAGCACTTCAAGTTATGTCAGGGAACATTGATTTTTCATGTATCTTTTGCCTGGTAGAGATGGCTTTTTCATACAAAGGGAGATGAAGTCAAATGATATTTAGATGTTATGGTATCAACCAAAGGAAAAGGGGAAAAACCAGGCCCTTTACCATCTCTGACTCCTCACTCGTGCCAGTTGGAACCATCGCCAAAGAAAGAGCCCAGCTCATTACTGTGGAAGACACCGCCAAAATCATACATCTGTGTTTGTGTGTGTGTGAAGAATGCTAGTGATCAAATATTGTTCACATAGGCTCTCTTCAGCTTCATCTTCCAACCCCAGTTTCTAAACTTCGGGATCAGTATGTATGCCAAGATGATTCTGTTAAAAATCAACAAGAAACATGTTCTGAAGTCTTTCTCCATGGACACAAACCTCTTAACCTGCGCCCTATGCTGAAAGAGTCATGGCTGTGATACTTTCTAACAGCAACAAGGAAAAGGATGTGGTACACAGATACTAGCAAACCTGTAAGTAGTTAAAGCAATGGAGTCAGTATAGCAAAATGCAAAGACATCAGCAATCTGCATAGAAAAGTCTCTGGATAATTTTTTAAAAATTTGATTATTTAAATCTATGAACCCCAGCAACATTTTTTTTTTCTTGTGCACATTCAGGGAACGTAAGGAAAACTGGCAGATAAAGGACGCTTCCTCTTGTTCCTCTGAGGCAGAGAGATGTTGGGGCTTTGTGTGTCATCTCCATGGCCTCCAGTGGGGAGGCAGGAACCAAAAGGCTGAGGACACAAGGACTGCATGTACATCTCCTACGTGGTACTTGACAGAAGTGCCTGGATGAGCAGAGTTTCCACGTCCTTCCTCCCTTCTGTTCTCTGTACTGGTGATCTGCTTCGACATCGTCAGAAAACATCTGAGCGACACAAAATCATCAGTGGTGACCAGCCTGACCTTGAGACACACAAAGGCAGCTACAAAATTCAGCAGCTGAGGACAAAGTGGGACTATTAAAGGTACTTCAAACCCTACACAGTTACCAAGTAACAATTTAACATCTGTTTTAAAATGACAGCTCTCCCTGGAGAAAGTAGGTAATTTCTTCAACGTCAAATTCAGAACAGACAGACCATAGCTGTGGTCACTTAAACCAGTTATTCTAGCTATCAGGCAGTTCCTATCGCTATCTGAAGCTAAAAGTGATCCTTTGCACCTTATTCAAAATCCTGTGAACAACCCAGGAACCGAGGATGTGTTCAAATCATTCCTTCATCCCCAGGGATGACACAGGACTACATCAACGCTTCACGTTAGGTCAGTGGATTTACAGGCGGTGGTGCAGAGACGAGGGCTGCCCGTGGGTGGCCTGGGGAGGTCCCCTGGGTGAGGGGCACAGGGGACCAAACTGAGCTCAAGTCCCCCGGGCTTCCTTCTCTGACCTAAAATCTCAGCTCGAATCCTCGCGCAGAGCCCCGGGCCAGGCGCCCGGCTGGGAACGGCCACAACAGGAATGCCCTCTACGAACAATGGGCAAAAAGCCCATCACCAAAATTAATGTGGCTCTACCCTAGCCTGAGGAGTCTCCTGCAGTGCACTTTAAAAACAACCTCAAAAAGAACTCTGGAGAAATGATTACGGCCAGTGCACAAAAGGGTTGGTTCTCTGCGCTACCGCCTCTGCTGAGGTCAAACCGATACAAGGAACCTTAACAAAAAGAAAGTCAGGCCCAAAGCTATTCTGTACAAAGGTGACTTTTTCTTGCCCTCTGCAACGCTGCCTCAAATCCTAGCGAGAACTATTTGTAAGCGGCCCAACCTCCCTTCTCCCCAGCGCTGCCAGAGAAGAGACAAGTCCATCTGACTGGTAGGACAATAAAGGAAAGCACAAGTGACTTAACTAAATCTTTTCTCTTGTCCCTAGGGCAATCAACCAATATCCCCATGCAGAGAAAAAACCCACGTTTCTAAGCCTGGCTTTATAAGCTCGGGAACTACAGCTGTCTCGGGAACTATGGGCTCCTAACCATATAAGGTCTTCCCTTGGTCCTTTCCCTCTCAAACGGAAAACACTCCGACTTGACCTCTCATCCGACAGCTCGCACCCCGTATTTTTATTGCTCTTGCACAAACACAAACAGTCCGCTTGCCGGAGTGCTAAAGACAGCCCACCCTTCCCCATCGTGGTGGTGGGTAGCTCGCTGCTGACTGTGATGAATCACAGCTGCTCTTTGGAAACTCACCCTGATTTAGCAGGAGCAGCGTGGCATGAGAATACCTGAACAGGTCTGACTCCTCACGTCAGCTAATAAGCTTTTCATGGAAAGTTGGATTCTGTTACTAATTACATCTAGCTACACCCTTTTTATGACAACCACCTATTCCACCCTGTGGTTGCTTGACAGAAGATGACTAAGATGATTTGCTTGGACAGAAACCAACTACAGAAGAGCATTTCCCTCCTGCTGTCTTCATACACCATACCTTATTAGTTCCATTTCCCTGTGCTGTTAAATGTCAAGTACTTTTGTTATGCGTACACTTATTTTTTTGAGTCTCCAAAGCAGACCAAAGGAGCTCGGAAAGATAATTTTTTAACTGTACTCAGCCTCCCTTGCTTGGAATAGTACTTTTTGCCTCTTCCATATGGTGCACTACTATTTTGTAACCTATGCACAATACTTTGGACTTGATTTTCCTCCCATATTGTGGTAAATGTGGTGCAGCTCCCAGTTAAGTCACCCAAGCTATGGAAGCATGTGTGAAAGGGATGTCACACCCACTATGTGCAGCAGTGACTGCAGACAGCCTAAGAAAAGGCTTTGATGTGGGAATGGAGGAGCCAGGGGGGGAAACTCATGTTACTGGGCTGCTCACGCATCCTAGGGTGGGAAACGAAAGCAGAGCCATTTCTGACTTTTCACTAGCCAAGAAGCAATTTGCTGCTGGTTGAGCAGGATCCATCCACAGATCAAGCACAACATCAATAGCAGCATGCCTCTTTATACTTAAACTTTGAAGAACCTCCTGTGCAGGCAAGTAAACAATTTAGATCTTAGGGCCTACGGGGCCTGCAGTCTGAGATGATGCTTGCCCTGCACTGCAGGAGTGGAGATAAATCCTGAGTGGGTTACTTTTCAAGGCATTAGTTTGTTATGCTCAGAGCCTGGCAGAACCTGCAGGAGGATGGCATAACCCTGCACTGTCAGTGTACCCCAAGTCCCCTACGGTTCTGGTCTCAGTTTCAGACACAAGGTGATTAAATCATTTCAGTGAGTTAGTGAGTTACATAAAATCAGCCTCTTGGAAGACACTGCGAGTACCCAGAGAGCAGCAAGCACACTATAAATCCAGGCACTGGCTTAGTGCACTCTGACTTCTTGATAAAGCCCAGCTCCTGAACTCAAGGCAGTTGAAGCTGTAGGCTCCAAAGGTTTGCTGGCTTCCTGCTGTGCAACATAGCAATCAAGCTCTCATGCAAAGCAGGTGCATGCATTTTCCTGTACAGTGGTTTCAGTCTGACAGCACCAAAGCAGGAGCACCTTCCCCTGCTTGCTCACATCTCAGGCTGCACCCAGAGGACACTGCTCTCTGCACTCAAAGGCAAGCAAGCTGGGGCAGAAAGCAACTTCCAGATCTTTCCTTTCCACTGCTGTCTTATTTCCAGATTGTAGCATAGGCAGATTTTTCATTTAATGTTAATTCCCTTAGGCCTCTGCTATAAGGACTGAGGTGGTATTTTTCCCTTCTTCCCTGAATGCCCTCAAACACAAGGCAAAAGGCATTTGGTCCCCAGATAAAAGAAGACACAAGTTTGAAGTGACTCGGTAAATATCAGAACATGTCAGATGACAATGATCCAAAAAGATGAGAACAGGCCCTATCACCGGATCAGCCCAGAAGTACAAGCCAAGGAAAATACCAAATCACAGCTATGAAATTTGCAATTCACGTTTGTTTCTTTAAAAGTAGAGAGGCAAATACAGCGCAAGTAAAATAGTGAAAGGTGAAGGAAAACATCATACAAATGGGAATATGATCTAGAATTAAAAACCTATAGTGTAAATAAGGAGTCGACAAGTTATCTGCTGAGCTTTTGGGTCTCCAGAAATGGGAAGGATGCTGACAGTACCCGCAGGGTGCCCTGGGGCACACAGAAAAACCGCAGAAGGATGGCCCCGTGCCTTTACCGTGCACGATGCTGCAGGAAGCATGAAGACCCTACTGATGAAGGATGCGATTGAAGCTGTGTGCAGCACGGTGACTCCCTCCATTTCTCTGTCAGGCTGCAGAAAGGAAACTAAATGAGCTCTTACAACCATCCAGTCTCAGTCAGCCCTCCCCCAGACTGTCGGGTTTCTGTGGAAAGCCCATTGCTCCCTGGGGTCATTTTCATTGCACTTCAGCTCTTCCAGGAACTCAGACATGCTGACAGCAGTCCCTCCTCTGCCAGACACCCAATCAGAGCACCGAGGGAGGTTTTTCTAAGGAAGCTAATTGGACATGATTTATTAAAAAGAAAAAAGAAAAAGAAAAAAAAACCACCAACGCCCACCGCTTTGCTCTACAGGCAAATTCTATGAAACACAGAAAACCCAGAGGGCAAGATACTAGGCACAGGATCAGCTGGAAATATTGTTTAGGGAACCACATAAAGCTGACGATGAACTTTCCCTGGTGTTTGGAAGGGATGTAAGACCCACACCTGGCCCGCACCTTACACCTTGTCAAAGGGGTGTCTTGGGTTGGGGATCAATGCCTGTAAAAGGGGTAAGGTGGCCATTTTACACACACTTTTCAGTGTGAGCTGGGGGGCAAAAATGACTCAGAATTCACCGTGTGACAGGAATTGCTATTCACTATGCAAACCCATTAGCAGTGATTAGCACACCAAAGTGGTGGAAGTAAGGCCAAGGACACCGAGCACACACTCTTTATTTGTAGAGCTCCAGTTGCCCTCTCTGCACTGTAGTAACTCGTAAAGCAACCTATCTTCCTGCTGCGCCAAGGTTCTGAAATTAATCCCAACGTTACAAGGACATAGAGCACTAAAAGGTTGGGAGAGTCATACTTTGATTTTCTGAAAAGTGTGAGGGGATATACCACTGGGATATACAAGGTGACCCCATTCAATCCCACCTATACTCTTTACAATCCCACTCAGAAGCGGAAGGCTGTCTCAGAAGGGACCAGAGCACGCATGGGGCTGAACAGCAAGGCACTCACCAGGCACTGGCCACCGTTTTATGAGCTTGGGGGCACAGGGTCCCGCAGAGAGCTACGCTGCTCTTGGGACCCAGGCTGGTATCGCCATGGCTGTGTACTGAACGGACACAGAACCTCAGATTAGCTCCGGTTTGAGCATCTCTGCAACGTGACCTGTTGCAGTATGCGAACATTTCTCCAGACTTTAAAAAGAGAATAGGTTGCTCGCTGCTGTAGGTCACAGGTATGGATGTAAAGATGGAGCAGATAGGAAACACACTTTGAAACCTCATACACACCATAGCTCTCACTGCAATGGCAAGATAAACAGAAATATAGTGACATACCACAGTTACTTATAGCAATTGGCTTTCTACAGATTTTTCATCTGAGGTTTTCTAAAGGCTTTATGAAAATGTGCCAAATTCAGCACAGGTGTAATTTTATCATGGCTAGAACTTATCCTTAATCCACATATTGATGCACAAGTCACTACAGGATATGTAGGAATTACTCCATACATCTCTATCCCACAAAACAAAGACAGCAATTCATTACTAGGCAGCACCTCCAAACTACAGTTTGGAACTGGAAGTCAGGAAGTGTTCACAAGGAATTTAGGGAGGTGAAACACATTATCCATGAACATAGGCTGGACAGGATGCAAACATTATTTCTCACTTTTTTACATTTTATTGTCTTGGGCTCTTTGACTATAAGTGCACCTCTCTCCCATCTGAACAGAGGATCTCCAATCCTCTGCAAGGTGAAGGGCTCAGCTGAAAGGCAGATAACCATCAAGTTGCAGGATGAAGGGGGTTGAGACATCTTCTTCAATGTCTCCCTGATACCTTCTATTTATGGGAGTAAATTCACGCAAAGGCTTGTGTAGCTGCCAGATTCATGAATTCTATTTCAATTCCTCCAGCAGTTGCAGCTAGAAAACAGTTATCAAATTCCTAGTATTTCTGAGCAGAAAATACCACAAATGGCCCACTGCAGATGTGGCTGCTCTCCCCAGGAAGACCTAGGAGCAGGGAAGGAGAGCTCAGTGCAGATGTTCTCACTGTAGCAGATTATCCAGCTGCAAAGGCACCAGACCACACTGCGCTGCACGCACTCTCCTGCTCCGGTCTGCAGGCAGCATAGCTGTGTCACTGGAACACCAGTAGATCCTCCTGCCAAAGTGAGTTGTTACTGGTAGGGTGCAAATCATGCAAACACACCCCATTTGCATCCAGGCAGTTTTAGAGGCTCAGCGTTTCCAGCTGCGGGGTTAGCGAGGGCTGTACCAGCTCGGGTTCAGTCTCTGCATTGTGATTTACTGTTATCACAGATGGTTTGCACAGCCTTTGAGCTACTTAAAACACCCCTTTGGACGAGAAGCACCAATAAAGACAACTGCTAATGCATTACTCCAGGATACCGCATTGTTCCTAAACCTTGCACCTGCCTCTGTTTCCTCCAACCTTCTCCCAGATAGTCTCATGCAACAGGAGAATAAACTAACAAGTGAGAAGGCAAACAAATAGGGAGAGATATGCAGTATCAGGAGGAAATTAATACATTGGCACTAGATCACATTGCAACCATATGGTGCTGTGAATATCTTTGGAAGCTTCCCATCCACTGCTGAGCAAGAAACCTGCACAGGCTTTCCCCAAACCCCACCCGAGAGCCAGTTTGCAGGGAAAAGCCTGTTCCAATGATAGCGCTAATTTCAGATTGGACAGATGTCTCCTATGGCTAACAAAACAGGGAGTCTCACACCTTCTGCACCCTTCTTAGATCACCACAGAGAGACAGGGACAGTTTTTAAACATTACACTGCAACTATTCCCACTTCTTTCCAGCTGCTCCAAACTGCCTGCTGTGCCAGCCCCTGCTGTTAGCCTGCAGGTTCCAGGGAGTCCAGCAAGCAGGATTTTCCACTGCAACTCTTGGCATGACAATGTGGCACAGAGAACACCCAAGACGAGGAAGGGCAAAAGCTGTTTTACTCTAGGAGCCAAAATAGCATGTGGCACAATTCAGTTAGCCAAAGTGCCACGGAGTTAGCCCAAGTTGCAGAGGACGCAGCCTTGCTCAGATTCTCAGTCCCAGGCATTGCTCATCACTTGCAAGGAAACTTGCTCAGGCAGGAAATAACTATGCATTTAATGTCTGCAAGAGAAGGGTTTTTTCTGACAGGACAAAGGAAATATTATAGCAATATATCTGTATGTTTAGGGAGGGGTAGGATCTGCTTGCTTTAGGATACCAGTTTCCCATAGGAAAAGCAAGCTGATGATCTTCCTTATCCTTCAGATTAGGTAACAAATTCATAAAAAGTTAACTCATCGATAGCTACTTTGAGGAATCATTGCGCAGCTTGTTTGAAAGCTAACACTGAGACTTGTTTCACCTTTTGGAGACGCACATAACAAACAAGTTATGTGCAAACTTTAAACCATACCTTTCCTGGAGGGAAAGTAAATAGAAAATGCAACAATGGATGGATCAAAAATCACTCAAGGCTTCACAAGCGAAAATGATAATTGCTCTGCTACTCTACCACTGATCTGCAATGGCAGCAAGAAGTTTCTGTCATCAAAAAAAACCCTCTATCTTGGCAGTAAGATAGATCTGAAATGCAGGTTCTATCCACGTAAGCAGTAGCTGCAGACATTGCATATAACTGAGTGAATAATGACATGTGGCATCTGTACCTATTTATGCCAGTTGCAGCAATGGGAAGAGAGAAGCAATAAAGATTTCTTTTTTTTTTAACCTGGTATAGAATTTCTTGGCTTCCCTCAGCTCCATCCTGTCTCTTTGCTGCAGCAAAGCAACAAGTCACAAAACCAAGATGGAGTCCTATGTATTTTAAACATGTGCCTGCATCCAAAAGGAGAATATTTGGTGAAGGAGGGAAACATGGAGACATGAAAGAAAAAGCTTCTTATGCTGTTCTAGCTATGTTCGGGCACAGTGAAGACACCCTAAAAGGCCTGGGAATAACTCCACTAAAGCAGAGCATCTACAAACAATCTGAATATGTTGCTCTTCCAGTCCCTCAAGGACTTAGCACAGAAAGGTAACTAAAAAGAAACGGAACCTGTTAGGAGAAAAAGGAATATTCCAGATGAAGAGTCTTCAGGCAGTCTTTGAAAGATGGCTGCTAAGTGTGTGCACTCTCATTCATCAGAACCCGCATCAACTACACACCAGCAAAAACTCAGGAGACCACAACGAAGCTGGGACAAGGAATCACCTTCTACTAAGCATTCCCCCTTGTGATATGAAAGCACAACAGGGAGGAAAGCAGCACGTCCAGGGAGATGGGTTGAGGGAGGGCGGACTCTGGAGGGCCTGAATTCAGGATTTCAGATGCTTCCAGGTGAGCAAGAAGCGTGCAGGACTCCCTCCATGCCAGGGCAGGAAGGACGCTCCCAGTGCAGCCGGCAGAGCTGCTCCTGCCTGTGGCACCGGGAGATTCCCAGGTTCTGGTTTGGCTACCGGGCGCACCCCACACCGTGCCTTCCTTTCGCGTACCCCCAATGGCAGCGGCCTCTGCCCGTATCTTCGCAGAGCACATGAAGTTATTAGAGGGAGATTATCCTAGCACAGCACTGCAACCCTTTTGTTATCTTTCTAGGAAAGAGTGAAGCCTTTTGATCTCCTACCAAAAACTAAAAAGCAACCTGAACGTTAATAAAATCTTAATAAAGATCTACTCTTCTGCATTTTAATTAGTTGTTTATAGAAACCAAATACATCCAATAGCCTGAGAAAATGAAAGGCAGCAAGGAAGTTGCTATGGCTTTGATGGAACAGCTACTCCGGCAGCATAATCCTGTGAATCCATTAAGGTCTTTTACATGAAGAGCAAGAACAGCTGCCTCTCCCCCCCCGCCCCCAACACGAGCATATGCTTCTTTCCAAACCAAGGGCATATGTGAGCTGAAAAGATTTTGCTAGCTCTCATTTTATGACAATTTCTCCACAGTGGAAAAATACACAGCAAAAAACAGAAAATGGAGAAGAGGAAAGGCTCAAAAGCAGTATCAGAATGTCTGATCAAACACTAGAAGCAGAATCACAATAAATACACGGGAAGAAAGAGGTTTGGGGGCTGACTGATATCTTAGAAAGGCATTAAATGTAAAAGCAAAGAAACAATCTGCTACAATGTCTAGGGGAAAGCTGACAGCATTAAATGAACAACCCCAGAAGACAACACACTTGTTGGCTGGAGCACAACGTGCCAGAGCTGTGGTTATCAGCTCGAGTCAAAAAAAGCAGCAAAACTCAGGGTCAGAGATAGAATAGAGTTCACAGGACTTTTCACAGAGTAGGACTAGACTTGAAATAGTGTGCAGAATGATAATATCCCAATAAAATTCATGCCATTGATGATGTCAAGGCATAAGGGACCCGTCTGGTCTGATCTAGGAGAAGGCCAGAAAATGTGACTCCTTGCCTCCTCACTTTGAACAACTCGCAGTGGGTTAGACCAGCTCTTCCAGGAAAGCAACGCTTCCATGCGTGCACGACACAAAACCAGAAAAAGCAGGCACTATCTGCAGCCTGCAGCATTGCTACAGTGACTTATAAAAGTACCTTGGAAGTCAATATCCAACTTCAACATTCCTCAAATCTCTGCTAAGTTGAAGCCAACCCACAGCAACTCAGTAACCACACGTAGAAGATGTATTTAAAGTCTGGGGCTGTGAGAAATTCACTGCTCCCAGGCTGCCAGCAGCATGTGAAATAATTTTATCTTGTAAATGGGCAGTAAGAATAACATTAATTTGTCAGCATCATGCTGAGTGTTTTCCTTAGAAGCTCTGCAGGGCTTGGGAATAAAGTTCCCATCGTCTCCTGCTTTGGAAGGAGGGGACATGCAGCAGGTCTGAACCCGGAACAGGCTAACGACTGCTGGGAGCCACGGCACTGGGAGGCAGAAAGTGTGGGACAGCAGCACGAGCCAGGCTCAGTCTCAATTTGCTGCTTCTTGTTTCATTTACTCAAGGTCATGTGGTTGTGGGAGGTTTCAGGGTCTTGAAATCTCTGTCTGAGCTTCTGGCACCCTCTCCGACTCCTACCAAGGAGATGATGACTGATGGCGGGAAATTTTGACCTTTTAACTCCATATCCCTTTTCTAAATTCCTGTGGTCACTACTGGTATCTCCTGTGTAGCAAATTCTTTCTCTCTCTCCCCCAAGAAGCCAAACAACTTACTGTAGTACAGTTCTGAGCAGGGCATAAATCTCCAGGCCCTTGTGTCTCTGGTAATCTTCCCAGTCCCATGGTGTGACTCCAAACTTTTGCCCCCTGCCGCTGGGGAGCCCCAGGTCACTGGACAAGCTCTTTTGCCATCCTTGGAATGGCAGCGAGAATTCCCTGAAGCGTCCCGCGGGGCCTGGGGCCACAGTTCCCAGAACTGGCGGCTGCTAACTCGGCTCGAGCTCTTCCTAGAACCGCTGGGCCTTCGCTCACCCCCCGGGACTGGGGGCGGACGCGGAGAAGAGGGGCAGAGGAGGGGAAGGAAGGGTGACAAGGAAGAGACCACGTTGCGTAGACCTTTCAGCACGCCAGACATCCTCCTCCCCTTTTCCACGTGAATCCCAGGAGGATTATTTTTACCTTAAGTACTGGAAAGCGTGGGATGAGCCCAGCTGAAACCTGTCTGGACTGTCAGCTGGCAGCAGCAGCTCCCACCTCTCCCCCTGCTCCCCTGCCCGGCGCTGCCTCTCTGCTCCTGCCATCCCCTGCCCAGCGCTGCCTCCCTGCTCCTGCCATACCTCAGGTTTGCTTTCAGTAATTCCAGCTCCTGGATTTGAAAATGACTCTGCAAGAGGTGGCAGCCATGCCTAGGTATCACACCAAAACTCCTTTCCAAGCATCAGCACACATTATACAAGGAAACATCAGGGGTAACCAATATCACTAAGAAGGAAATTTGCCACACAACAGTGAGGTTTAAACTAGGTTGAGCCTAACACAGGCAATCTACGTTGGGAGTTGTCTCCATTACCAGCTCCCCGCACGGCGCCTGTGTGCAAAGGCTGCGTGCTAGTGCAGTTGTGTCCTCACACTTCTGAACAGTGCGCTCGCTTTCCACAACAGCTTTTCTACGTCATGGCTTTCTCAAGCATTCACATGGAGCCACCTCGGCTCCTAACGCCGCTCTGTGTACGGCCCATCACACACCTAGCTATAAAATTTATTTCTAGGGAATAAATGTCTACAGTGTGAGCCAGACATGTCTGGGACCAAATTCTTTTCTTAGCTAATCACATGCAATTTCTCTTGCTTCAAGAAAACTGTGCCAAGGTGATGGAGAAAGAATTTGGCCCACAGTCTGGCTTTTCCCCAGCACAGCATTTAGCTGTAGACAGACCTGGGGTTTTCAAAAGAAAGGTCTCAGAGCACCTGGCTGAAAAATAACAGCCAGAAAAACCCAGAACACGGCGCATGAAAATTAGGAGCTGAAAGAAAGTAAATAAACTAAATAGGTTTCCCTGCTCTGATGGCACACATTTTTCCTTCAATCATCTGCACTGCAATGAAAGGTGATGATATTGCTCCATTTACAGAGTTTTTCCTGGCCTGTCCCCAAGGCCACAATACACTGTGTTTATTTGGTTTTCATAAGGTCAAAGAAGCATACTTGGGTAACGCAGAAAGTTTACTATGGACTTTCACCTTCGCGATCTTAAACCAAGTGTGACAGTTGCAATGAAAAATATTTACTTCTGTTTACATATATTGGGGGGGACACATTTGGAAGAGAGAAGGCTTTCAGTCTCATTCCACATCCTTCTCAACAGCTTTTTTAAAAATTATGTATTACACACAAGAGGAAAAAGAAGAAAATGTCAAGATTTAGACTTTACAATGTTCCCAGAACACATTGCTGATCCTTTCAAGCCACCGATCACAGACAAGTCAGGCACATCCAGGGAGTTATTCACACTGATCTGTGCAGAAGAATTCTAGCAATAAGTACTGATCTAGTTGAAGATGTCAGTTAAGCAACCTGATCTAGTTGAAGATGTCCCTGCTCATTGCAGGGGGGGTTGGACTAGATGACCTTTAAAGGTTCCTTCCAACCCAAACTGTTCTATGATTCTATGATACTGTTATTACGGATCACATACCTGGGGCTACTGTGCTCATGTACTACTTTAAATAGGTGGGCAGAAGCTGCAGTAAGCAAGTCATGTGCAACACTGCCTTTTCCATGGGAGCCAAAAAAAACGCTGGCATGGCTTGTCAGCTTACTTTATCTGGAAACCTCAACAGGCTGGAACTTCATGTATTTACACACCCCGCGCCGTGGTTTGTAAAAACAGGCCATCTGTAGGCATGCACACTAACCAAAAGGTGGTCTATCCTACTCTCCACATCCCCAAACTCCATGGTCTATTTGGTGACAGTCCTTCTTCTGTTTGTAGTGCCCATGGAAACAGCCAGAAATCAAGAGGATTGGGAGCCTGACACTGGTCCTCAACTTGGTCTCACTTTTCCAGAAGGAACAACTGCAAAGGAAACCATCCCTCCCTACCCAAGCGGAGAACAACCAGCAAAATTCCACACTCCTGAGACACCTCCAGAGGTCAGAACACTCCAGATGGGGAAGGACGTGAGCTGATGCTGAAGTCTGACCAACGCTGTCTCTGGACAAGCCTGCCCTGGCTTTGACCCAGCAGCACAATGACTACAGTGACCACATGGGAATGCAATTCCAACTTCCCTCAGATCCAAGCCCCTTTCTGACACAGAAAGGGAAGAAGAAAAGACATGATGAAATACACACCGATGTCACCAGAGGCATCATCAAGCTGCCTTACACCAGTGGTTTTCAAGCTGCAGCCCTCAGAACTTGAGGGGTTTCCATGAATTACTGCTGACATCCATGAAAGATGACTAATTAGAGGAAGCCTGCTGTCAGGAGGACTTTCTGATGGAAAGTTTTGAGTTACTCATGTCAAAAGTGTTGACAACCAGCACTCTAGGTGATGAGTTGTAAACGGTTTCTCTGAGTCTTTGAATGCCTTGGGTGGGGGCTGACAGGTGATGCTCTTCCTCCTCCCACCTACGTACTGAGTTATATTCACTCCTTCCTAATTTAGCTCCTCCTGTTAAATTCCAAGCAGCTTCCTTGAGTAATCATCTCTAAAACTGAGGCTACAATACCACAGATCCTAAACTCTCCCCAGATGGCAGATACATGAAAAGGTTAACCATGTTCTTAATCCCCCCTCTGACTGCACCAACACTATGCAAGCAGAAATCCCTTTTCAAGCGACAGGAGAACAGCATCAAATGAGCTGGGCAACAGCTTTAAGGACAATTCTTTGCAGAAGGTGGCAGCTGGGCCTCCTCAGCTCTACTACAATGAGCCTAGTAGAAACCTACCTATTATGTATTCATGTATGGTATATGAAGTATAAATATATAATATTTATAATAAGCATACAGCTACATAGAAAATGTCTTAAATCTGCTTTTTAAGTTACAGCTGCTGTAACTCAAATGGCTATTAAGTTACAGACAATACAGCTAAATTAACTCTCACTCAGGCAAAGCAAGTTAAGTGATTTTACTGATATGAGAGAAGAAAGATGCAGGAAACACTCTGGGAAAACAACTTTTTCCTTCTATTTAGAAAACCAGCTATTTTTTCTCCTTCACTCCAATTCTGCCAGCCAAAACAGTGAAGTTTTGAATCCCAGCAGCAAAATACAAGAAAAACAAACCAGATGTGATTCCACCCTCCAGGCGATGCAAAACTGCACAAACTGAGTACATAACCCTTCCTTCGTGTATTGACCTCTTAATACAGAGTGTACCATCACTGCTGCCAATTTGCACACCCAGCCGTACTCAAGCCTGGGAAATGGTTGTCCTTAATTCTTTCTCCATAACTTTAATTGTGCCGCTGCTTTGCCTTGCCTACGACAGGACTGCAGAGCTTCCACCTCTTCTCAGAGCACGGCTGATTAGCTGAACAAGACGTTCCTTTCTTACTTCTTTGTTCTGGACGTACTGTTTCTGCAGCCATCAAGGCCTAACTGCACAAATTATAAATAATACCTAATCCTCAAGATGGTGATTAAACTTGCTCAGTATTGCTACAGCATCAGACACCTGCCTCTTACACTATGTCCCGTGTCATGGAGGTGTAAGAAAGGAAGCATCTAGGAGAGAAAAGCAGGTCTGCAATAGGCTTTAGGAACTACCCCCTGAATTCCTGATAAGCCACTGAAGAATTTGCCCCCGGCACAGAGGATGGAGCTGCTTGCATCCCGATCAGCCCTCCGTAGCCCTGCCAAGGATGGGAAGATGCTGTGAATATTCACTGAAGTCAAAGCGACCCCAGTTGTACTATACGCCTGGCAGTTTTCAAAAAAGCTCCCGCACACGTGCACACAATGTAAAGCACAGAAAGGAGTAAGCAGTCTGACATTAGCTGGTGCCATGGAAATTCAATAAAATACAGAACCAAATGTAAAAACCATACCAATTCACACACTTTTGCTGCTTTCTTTCCCCATTTTATTCAGGCCATATTCCGCTCACTCTCTTCTTTCACAGTTGCTGTTTTCACCCTTTTCACTCCCTGCATTGTTTCCACTCTTTCTTTTTAAAAGAAAGTAGCTCTCATTGATTTCTAGACTTTACAGATTCCCTCAGCTTCTCAATTCTTTTATCACGCATTCCCTCCCCATCTTACCCATTTTCCACAGGGGACTTCCAATATCCTTTATTTCCCCCAATTACTTGCCCCTGTTTTCTTCTAGTCCCAACATAACACACAAACATGTTCTAAACTAAAAGGAACAGCCACTGCAAATGCAGTCAGTCATTTGCCTGACCTCATACCACTGCATGGTTAAAGAAAAATTTAAAAACAACCAACAAAAAAGTGTCTTTCCCTTTCTTGCTGTGCTCCATGCCCCTCCCTGTTTCTTCTGGGTTCTCAGATTTTGAGCATGAAACCAACTGAAAGCCTGTCCAAACACACATAGCCCATTTCTCAGTTAACTTCTTCAGCCACCACTAAGGTAACTGCTGTATTTTTCCAGCAAACCACCTGTGTCACAGGCTCACCTCTCAGGGCTTAATTCTGTACACATCATCATCAAGTATTTCTGACCAGCTAGCATAAAATGCAAAGCCATTTCCCACAGAGCTGGTTTCCAGAACAGGGTTTTGATTACCAGGATTTGCCTTTATCAATACTCGGAAATTCTCCACTTGCCTGTTTCCATCCCCCAGCCACAACTATCATAGCTGGGCAGCCGTACAATTTATCACACCCAGTTTCCCCTCTACTGTGACAAACTGCAGTTCACCACTGGCGTTGCTAAGACCAGGACTTGGGCAAAAAACCTTGAAAGCCTGATCCAAGCAAATTGCATCAATGCTCAGTGATGGCAGTGTGCCAGTGTTAATTCCTTCACTGCCAGTTTATCAGAAGGACCCAGCCAGCGTGCTCATCTTTCAAGTCCTCTCCTGTGTCTCCAAGTGCCCCACCTTGCCTCCCTCCACTGCCGAAACATCTGGGTGGCCCCTTCTCTTCTCACAGTGCAGTCTAAAGAGACGACAAAGGCTCTAAGTAACAACAAAATATAAGCTCTAATTAAAATGTAGTGGAAAACAGAGCGAGAAACCACAGTATAATCTAAAGTGTTAAGATGCTTTAAGTCCAGACTGGAGCATCTTCTTTGTTGCTCAACATGGAAACATTGAGCTAGTGCCTAACTGGAAGGGCAGAGGGCAGCTGGAGCAGTGCAGTGTTGGAGCTGCATTCATTCTCCTCCCTTTCTTAGGAAGGCTGGGGAAATTAAATTAGATCCAAGACCTCTTTCTTCTCCGTTAGCATTCATCTGCCACCAGCCTTTTTACAAGACAGTCCCTCCCATCCTCTTTCCTGCGGTCACTTCAGCCAGCAGCCAGGCTCTTCCAGGAAATCAGACAAGACAAGAGCAGAATCACTCATCTACCAACCACCTGATCATACAGCAGGGGCAAGAGATTGCAAGAGGAAACTCATTTTTTAAAAAGAAGCTTTATACTGCTTCTCGGGATCTGGCTTCTGTGTAGAATGACACACAAAGAAACTCTTACAACACATACACGGTGAGGAATTCAGATTAGGGAAGTACAGAGGGAAGCGGAGACAGCTCTGAACCGAGCTTGAGAACTTGCAGATGCTCAAGCGCATGTCATAAGATGAGAGCAACAGGCTTGTACTAGGAACTAGAAGGAAAAAACAACCTCTTTTAAATCTTTCTATTTGAGGAACTGCCGAACACTCAGTTTAAACTTTTTTTTTGGACATAGATAATCTCCATGATTTTAACACTCAAATTTGAGGTGGGAGGAGGAAGCAAATGACCACCAACACAGCAAAGCAACTCAGATCTCACCTGGGACAGTCTAGAGTAACTGACAGTGAATGGAAAAAACGAACTAATGTATTTTAAAGCAGTGAATTTAACTCAAAAATATCAAAACCAAAAAGAGCTCTAAACTCTTACGCCATTAATATCTCATAGACCTATTTTCAATACTTCCCATTCATATCGCACGCATACATAAAAAGAGTGGCAATGCACTTTCATGATCTTAAATCTCAGAAGGGTTTAATAAGAGCTGGTGAAAAAGTCCATAACTATAACAGTCTGAGTAGCAGTACTGCCCTGTGCAGTGTTGGGAATGCTTATTTACAGGTTCCTTCCTGCAGCCAACCTAAAGAACAAGTGATCAGGGATTACAACTCATAGGAGACAAACTTGCATTTGATTTACTGAGTGAAGTTTTCCAAAGCTGGTTATGAAGTGCCGCTTCATCTCCTCCTGGCTCGCACCCAGCCAAATACAGCTACACCTGCGAGTGCCTTTGCCAGCCCGTCCAGAGGCTGGGATTCAGCTCCTAAACTTTCAAAGGCTGCACAATGTTCGTAAGCGCACAGGGGGCAAATACTCTCCAACCTGAACTGCAGAGCTAGGAAAGATGAATAAACCAGAAAATACGGGACAGTTTACTAAAGGTTTGGTCCATGACTCAACAGTTTGTAAAGTCTGCCCAGGAAAGGCTGGCAACCTGGAACTGATGTATAAATAGTGCCTTTTTCAACAAGTCCAGAGCCCATCGAAGCAATGTAACAAATCCACTTAACTTCAGGTTGTTACGCATTGCGTTGCAACATTTTGAAACTTCCCAGAACAAAGCTTTCCTCCGCAGGACAGAGCTGCTTGCGCAAACCAGAAACATCCGCTGCTGTTAAGAGAGTGAATCCTATGTACATACGGAGAGCTGCAGAGACCATTCCTCCTCAGCGGGCAGGAATGATATTTGAACATCTACACACAAACATAGCAACTGCGTGTGTATGTGTTTATTAAATTGTACCAGCAAAAGCTTCAGTAGGAGAAAGTCGCGGTCGTGAACTCATCAAAGCAAAGAAACAAAACAAATAGGCAGTGTAGCTCTTCGGGGAAGAGGGTATGGAGAACGGGGAGCCTGCAGATTAGATTTTTCCTGGGCTCTGATGACTTTATGGTAGAGACAGGTGAAGTGAAACCTGACTAGCGTAACTTTAGCCAGAGAGAGTGAGATAGAAATAAACAATATTATTCCTGGAAAGATGGGGTAGTAGCTGTCCCTCTGCCAAAGTGCGCTCCAGTCCCGAGCCTATTAGCTGCAGATTCCTTTCTGCGCTCCACCTCCCAGTGTCAGGGCAACAGTCCCAGGTCTTGACGTCAAAGCTGCCTTTTGTTTGCTGCGCAGACGTTCCCCCTTTGCAGGTTTAGCAGACTGAGGCATGGAAGCGGCTGGGCAAAGGGCTCTACTCTGGCCAGATCTGCAAACTCAATGCACGCCTCCAAGGAAAGTCCTCTCCCCACGTTACTAATTTCAACCCTTCCAGTGGAAAAAAAATCTAGTTCAGTATGTGTAGATTGGTTTACATCTAAATTGTCCTCTTTATAACCTTTTTCTTCATTTCGTGTCCTGTGTTTTATCTGTTGCAGTTTTATCTTGCATTATTTAGATTGCAAGAGCTGCCAAGCAAGGACTCTTTCCATAAGCATAAGACAAGACTGTAAAACTACTTCTTTAACTATCAGTTATATCCAGAGAAAATCCTCGCAGAGACAGGCCGATAAACTCCCAGTGTTCCAGGGCAGCACTCGGGGATATCAGAGGGGGAAAGGAAGAATGAGACCAGGTGCTATTACGAAATCCTGCCACCTCTCTGAACCTGGGACAGCTAGAGCCAAACTGGTTGTTTTCCAAAGTTAACAGAGCAGTCTCTCCTTTGCTAGTCATGATGACCTGGGCACATACAAGCCCTTGCCCTTCAGATCCACCTGACTGCCTGTCCCAAAACACAAGCTACCCTGTGGGAGTATAAGGGAAGAGGGGCTTGCGGTAGAACTAGCTGTGTTAGGTCAGGCTTCTCCTGCTAACGAGACCCTTTAAGATACAGTTATAGCAGTCACAGTAAGATTATGACACTCCTAATATAAATTCAACACTCTATTATATCCTACAGCTTTTTTGTTTAAAGGCCAAAGATTGTAGGTCACTAAACAGGGCACAAAAAGAAATGGAAAAATGCGGTCACACAATACACGCAAAAATGGGCACGGTAATCAGCTGCTACGTATTTCCAAGAGGAGATGCCAGTTTTCTCACATGCTCAGAGTTAAGACCTGACCACATTTGTAATCCTTCCTTTCGACAGCAATAAACCTGACACTCGCTGGGATATTCCACAACAGGGCCCTCCTATTCCCTTGCCACTGAGACTCCCAAACCCATCTCCCTCTGCCCAAAGCAGAGGCCAACACTCTTACTCCTGTTCTCCAAACACAGGTGTGCTGCACGCTCTCCTTTTTTCCCCTTCTGAAGGCTTAAAGCTGGGGAACCTTTTGTATCTTTCCTTCTTGTAAGACTCTCAAACTAGTATTTGACTTTGTGATTCTTGCATGAGTACTGTTCCTAGCTTTGTATACCTGTAGCTGAGTGGAAAAACATGACTTATCTCCTGGCTAAGGCACACGGCCATCACTGCTGGGACGCAGCATTCCTAGGCTATTAGTAGCTAACAAGATGAGCAGCCTATGCTCCTGCTAGTGAAAAGGGAAGGCAGGAAAGAAAGGAAAGAAAGGAAAGAAAACCTTTCTATCATCTGTGCTGTCAGAGTAACAGAAAACTATATGCTCAACCCAGGCCAAAGCGTTTCATCCCTTGTAAAGTGTTAATTTGCGAGGCAGAACGCAAGTTGCCTGCATCTCAATGGAGCCTGGCCGTCCCATGCCATCCTACTGACCCGTACAGAAAGCCAAACTTCCCAAAGGAGGAACCCACATCCACTTCCCTGGGACTAACTAGTGCGAGTAAATCTTCATTCAACAACGCACATCTTGGGTAGGAGGAAGGAGTCCCAAGTGGAGTCTCATACAGTCACACTTCCCTCTCCTGTCTTTCAGCCAAACTACAAGCACACAAATAAACAGGGGAACCGGCTGTCACATTTACGCTCCTTTGAGCTCCTTCTACTGTTTTCAGGAAGTCATATTAAACAAAATGGAAAGGCCTGTTCATTTTCACTTGTTCTCTAACAGCAGGGAGACACAAGCTAGTGGGTCAATAGGATGACTTTATATTACCAACTTAAAAGCGCACATGGGTGGTATCAGGGGCAGATGTCAGGAAGTTCACCAGCTGCTACAGTCTGATCTAGAGCTCTGCATGGGAGTGCTACACCAAACCGGGCTCTGACTTTCTATCAACGTGTCCTGGAAATGCGCACTGCCAGTCGGGTCACTGTGGAGATAAGCAGGACCTTTTAGGCCTCATACAGATCCTTCCTCTAATATAAAGGCTTGACAAAATTGAGCCCCGGGGATGACTAGCCGCTTGAACTTAATTTGTGTCACACGGTGCGCTCTAAAACTAGGCTGTGATGCAGAGAGAAAGAGTATTTCCAGGTATTGAAGAGACAGCTATTCCAGTAACTCAGCACTCCCCTCCCACTCCAGCAAAGTAGGTGAGCGAGAGGCACAAGCCTTATTCCAAACGCTTCCAAGCCTTATTCCAAGCCTTATTCCAAGCTCTCAAGAAATCAATAGGCTGAAATGCTAGTACTAAAGGTGTCAGGGTGGAACGGTTGCATGTGGCTGGTTATTGGCCTTTAGACTGTTGAGCCTTTAGAGAGTCATATTTTCCAAGCTCTTCCTATCACTACAAGGGCTGAGAATCTTTAAAAAAAAAAAATAAAAAAATAATCATAGACTACCTCATCACGAGAGAGAATTATGAATCCAGAGCCAAAGGCTTGAAGAAAAACAGTAAGTATGCAGAGAGCTAACAACTACCAGAGCATCCCCCTGATGCTGGAGATAGTTTAGGCTGGTGCCAGCTCTCGAAGAGCCAGCAGCAAGGCAAGCCCACCATCATTGCCTAGAAGATCTGCTTTCAGCAACCAGCTGGCTCCCAGGGCAGGATTTGTGCTACAGCAGCTCTGCCCACTCCTGACTCCCACCCATTCTCTCCTTTCCAGACTCTGGTGATACAGGAACAAGCTGTCTACCACAGGAGGGGGATCACTTGTATGCATTTCATTTGTAAATGTATGATGGGGTGTTTCAGAGTTAAAAAATTTAGAACAGCCACGTAGCTGAAAATGGTCAACTAGGTCCTGGCTGTCTCAGCAAGCCAAATAAAACTCCGACCGCCTCACCAGCACTGAGCAGCGAGTGGCTTTTTGTGTACTGCCTGCTGAGCAGCACCGGCTTCCCACCCAAAGTCAGAACAGACAAGAAGCATGGGGCAGGCGCTACCATGGCTTGGAGGCCATGGCTGCCTTGACTTCCCTGTCTGTCACTTTTTTTTTTTTTTGCTTGTGATGTTGGTGCAGAGGCCTAAGGAAACAGAACTCCTGGGAGGAAGTGAGTCAGGAAACCTGTACCACATTGCAGGGGGAAGTGTGACTCAGAGCGGTGCGGTGCTCACCGCTCCCCACCCTCTGGAGGAGGTGATAAGATTGTGTAATCCCCAAGATAACTCGCTGCACATCCTAATTCTGCTGATCCTCCCAGGGGAGGGGTTCCTCTGCTGAGTACTGTACATTAGCTGATTTCTTAGAATAAACTGTGACAGCTCCCTGTGAGCTCATCGCATGGGAGGGGGGATGCTGGGCTCCCTGCCTGCGCTGTCAGAAGAATGAGGAGCTACAGAAGCACTGAATTTATCAAGAGCACAGCAAAGACCTGGCAAACCGCTTGTTTAGTCTATTTGTTCTTCTTTCACAGACAGAGAGTGTAGGGACATAAGTACTTGAAAGCGACAGAGGAACCACCTATAAAGCAGAGGGGAGGATTTAAGAAAGAGAGAATTTGAGAAAGAAGAAGAGGACAAATGTGGTGGCAATAGGAGGGGAAGAGACAGCGTGTGGTCAGGACTGGTGAGGGGACAGTCGGGGACAGAGCTACATGAGATACTGGGAGGAAAGAAGCCAAAAGTGTAGGCCAAGCAAGGGAAGTGAGGAGGGCAGAAAGAGGATGGAGAAAAGATCATAGGGAGAGTTGCTTAGGAGTGATGAGGAAGGTATGGCAAAACCAAAATGCCCCTGGGACTGAGAGAGCAAAGAAACATGACACTGAGGGAAAGAGGTCACCATCCATTTTGAATCCTCAGTACATTCCAGAGTCAGAGTTCGCATTTCTGGGTCTCCGTTCATCTGTGTAGGGCCCATTCCTGAAAAACAACTGGAGCTCGAAAGCAGGGGGGCAGAACAAGATACAAAAAAATCACCCTTTTCAGCCATACAGGATCGTCCTTGTTTCCTCACCATGAATGCAGCCACCAGCAGCGTTAGCACTCAAAAGCTCAGCCCTTTGCCTGTGTCAGTACAGCACCTGGTGCAAAAGGCTCTCGGGACACAAGTAGGCTTCTGGAAGTTTCTGCTGTACAAGTAAAACTCCCAGGCACCTCGGGGAGCTTGATGCCAGCTGAACTTCCAAACTCCCACCCTCTGCTCCCTGGAGACAAAACCAAGCCCACAAAATAGCTTTTGCAAACAAACTACTGAATATGAACGAAGAGAGACGGAAGCGCTCCCTGTCGCAGCGCAGGCACGGCTGGCACGTGCGCTCACCGGAGCAGACGCTGCTGCTGTGCGTGGGCTTTCACAAAAACTTGTCACTGAGTCAGAAAAGGACCCATTCCCATCCCATCTCACCAGTGTCAGAATCCACTAAACAATCACGAACACAGCACAAGTTACGGAAATCCATGGTTATACAGAAAATTCACTCTCAAGAAGTATCATTTTCAGAAGGGACTGTTCTGTGCTTCCCAGGAGAGCTTCATGCTCCAACACGCAGGTACGCTCTGGGGCTGCAGCTGCACAGAGGCTCTGTCCATCTGAAGTAGATCTAAACTGTATTTCAGGCACTGTTTCAGAGTCCTAACCGTGCGCAACACGGCACTGAAAAATATCATACAGTCTTTCAACTGCAAATTTGTTATGCTATTTGTGTTTCAGTCAGGAGCCAGGAGTGATCAAACCATCAGTTTCAGAGACTTTTACCCTGTCCTGGTTTCAGCTGGGACAGAGTTAATTTTTTTCCCAGTAGCTGGTACAGTGCTGTGTTTTGGATTTAGTAAGGGAATACCGTTGATGACACACTGGTGTTTTAGTTGTTGCTAAGTAGTGCTTATACTAAAACAAGGACTTTTCAGCTTCCCATGCTCTGCCGGGTGCACAAGAAGCTGGCAGGGGGCACAGCCAAACTGGCCACAGGGCTATTCCATACCATAGGGCGTCACGCTCAATATCGAAACTGGGGGAGTTGGCCAGGGGCAGCGATGGCTGCTCGGGGACGGGCTGGGCGTCAGTCGGTGGGTGGTGAGCAGTTGCATCACTTGTTTTTCCTGGGTTTTGTTCCTCTCTCTTTTGTTGTTTTCCTTTTCACTACAATTTATTCTTATTATTACTATTATCATTATTATTATTATTTTGTTTCAATTATTAAACTGTTCTTATCTCAACCCACGAGTTTTCTTACTTTTGCCCTTCCGATTCTCTCCCCCATCCCCCTGGGGGGGAGGGTGAGCGAGCGGCTGTGCGGGGCTTAGCTGCCGGTTGGGGTTAAACCACGACATACCCCCAGCTGAGGGGCAGCAGAGATGCTGGCTGAGACGCAGAAGACCTAAAGCCCATTGCCATTTCTGCCCCAACCTGTCAGCTGTCCTGGGACAAACCACTGTGTAGCCTTGGGCTCCATTAAATGCATCCCAGACTGAAAAATGCTAAATGGTTCCGTAATGGAAATAATAACGAATACTTTAAGTTTCAAGCCTGGTATTTCTAGGACAAGTGTCACAGCTCATATGACCTAACGTCCCAGGGCTACCGAGCCTGGGAAGAGGAGCTGTGTATCAGAATTGTGCACAGGGGAGCAGGCAACCGACCCTACAACTTCTGGTAACAAAAAAAGTAATGTTTTTATTATAAAACCCAAATCAAAGGAAATTCTTATTCCTCTCCCATGAAAATTCAAAGCTGCTAGAAAACCAATTTGCTGGAAATTTGTGATTGTTATCACGGGTTCAGTGAGACCCCATACTGTAATTCCTTATTTTACTGTGGTCAGTCTGCTACCCAGAAATAGGACAACTAGATTTTGTTCCTGTAGGCAGTATCTGTAAGGCCACAGCGCAAGGACCAAAACTATTGGTATTGTGCTTTATAAGCGTGTTAGTTATTCTGCCCCCTGCAAACACCCACCCACCTTGTGGGCACAGTATCGGGATGAAGCTGTGTCCAGCCGAGCAGGTACTCACGGATTTTTGTTTAAATGATGTTTTGTGAGCCTGACTCAGCTGCTGACAACTCCTCACCACACACAATGCCTGCACTCTTTTGCAGCAGCTCTGTTTTCCCCTTTGAATCTGTGCTAATAGGAAAGCATCAGGTGGAAGAGTTTATTTTTCTAGTTACAGTTTTTCAAGATGCTGCCTGGCCTAGATCAATTCCAAGAACTGAGGCAGTTGAACAAAGAAACTTTTACAGGCTCATCAGCAGCATGAACATCTCTGCTCTGGCAACTTCCCACGCTGTAGCAAGAATTTGCACAAACGAAAACGAGACCACACGCAACAGAAGGGCTGAGCAGCGCATGCAGGGAACTGCCAGCGACAGCACCTTCAGCACCTCTGCAGACACCAGAGGCGGCGGGCAGGCTCCAGCACCGTGCCGTTACACTTCCTCAGAGTATGTGCTCGAGTAGAAAAACCTCCCCACCGCTGTTTATCCAGGCAACTAACCAAACCGCAGTGCTTCCATGGCGGTGGCAGGGGGAAGGCAGGAGATAGGGCTGCTCACTCAGTTCCTTCCCAAGAGGCCACGCTCTCAGGACAGGATTCACGCCACAGCCTCTCCTCTGCCTTGCAATACTACAGGTTGCCGACTATGAAGCCTGAAAGTTGAACAGCAGTAAATTCCTTTAGGGGACAGGATGGGGCGAAGCAGAGACTCATAAGATCCCAGTGCTTCAGCCCTGCTTCCTTCACCCCCCATGCCAGGAAAAAAATCAGTCTCTTCCACAAACTCCACAGCCACAAAAATAATCTCAAAAAGTCATCTCATTACATGCAACTACCAGTGCCAGCTTAGAAACAGTGAATATGACATCCCAGGTTACCCCAACCCCTTCTCAATCTCTCCTTCTTTGTGGGTACTTTGACAGATGCCTATGCCGGCATTCAGGGTAGGTTTGTTTTCTTTCCCGGATTAATGCACTGAGGAGCTGAAATCAGGGGCCAGCCCTCATCAGAGCTCAACTGAGAAAGCAGAGCCCGAGGTTGACCAAAATCAACCTGACTACCTGTGTCAAGTGAGAACCCTAAGCCAATTTTAGGCACACAGGGAAAGGAAGGGATTTTCTTTCTCCCCTGAATAAAGAAAGCCAAAAACATTGAAAAAGAAAAACCTTTGGACTACTCGTGTTCAGCTAATTGCATCCATGGAAATAGCAATAGAAATGCCTACATGTGCTATGTTCTGGTCACCTTAAGCTGTTTTCAGGATCTCATCAGGTTCATCACAGCCATCACACTCACATAAATTTGGCACTGGGGCTCTGGCTGTGACAGTCACAGCTGTGGAATAACAAGCTTTGAGTCAGCCTGAAGAAAGAAGCAAATGAGCCAGTGCATTTCCAGTGACCCAGTAATAGTTTGTGTTTCCATAGAGCTCTCTGCCTGGGGACCCCACGGGCATTAATAAACCCTCACGATCCCCAACTGAACCACAGTATCAGTACATCCCATACTACACATAGGGGAAACTGAGGCATCAGAGGACAGTGCTTGGCCCCAATCATGCCGCAAGAAACAGAACCCAAATTACAAGATTATAAACTACAAACTCCTCCTCCTTACCCCTAACATAAATGCAGACCCCCATATAAGTAATTTCATTTAACTGACTGGAATTTACCCTACAGCACACACAGTCTTTATATGCCTCTTAAAGCACATTATCAAACATTTTGTGCAGCAGTACACAGCACCATGCTGTAACTACCCGCTCAAGGTATACCTGAACCAGGCCAATTCTGGGGGAGTCTGTGGCTGAGAAGTTCTTTGCACTCCAAAAAGCACTTTCCTTACTGAAGTGCAGAGCCCAAGGAGGACATGGCCACTGGAGCAGCCTGCTTGCCTGAACAGCTGCTCGTGCCTCAATTCCGATAGGCAAGACAAAAAAGATGAAAGGTGGTCCTAGCACAAATCTAGTGAACCTGAGTTACAACAGGCATACATTTGGCTGATGATGTGACATTGTATTTCAGAGCGGCTTCCAGACACATGGCCCCAATGAATGAAGAAAGCCTTTGTCCCTTTCTAAAAGAGTACATTTTGTAGCCTCTGTAGCCTGTCTTGGTGCAGCGAGGGTTAATCCAGGCTAGCGAACAAGAGGGATGAAGATCAGCTCATCTTTTCCATTCAAGCAGAGCCTGCTACAGAAAATGCTGGTTTCTCGATGCTCGGTGTCTCAGTGACTTCCAGGAACAGTGAGCTAAACTCAGCTGCTCTTCCCAGCACTAGCTGAGGGGGCGGCAGGGGATGGAACACAGCCCTGTTCTTGGAAGGCAGGAAAAAATAAGACTCTGGCAGAGCTGTGCAAACTCTCCTCTCTCCCTCCTCCCCTCCCCAAAAGCCTCTTTCAGAATCTCTAATTCCTGACAGTAGAGCTGGGTTGGTTTTTCCTTTTATCAAATAAACATAAGAGCAATGTAAGAAAACTGCAGGCAATTCTTAAGCAGAGAGAGGTTAAGTTAATCAAATAAATAAATTATAAGCTCATCTCCGTGAGCTCCCACATGCCCCATGATTTTGCTCAGTTTAGTGCATGACCTACTGTACTACTTCACATTTTCCTGTTAGATAAACACAGAAAGCTATAGAACCATCCAGCTCATGGAAACTATTTTTGGCTGCTTTATCTTTATGCAATACGAATTCCAAGGCAGGATTGGATATTTGGACTTCTCCCAGCCTGGCTGACTGTGAAGGGAGCAGACAGTAACCTCATTGCTATTCTTCTGTGGAAACAAACGTCTTTTAGAGATGACAACTATCTGGCTTGTAGGTACATTACTCTGAATGAGATTCAGGGAAATAGAGCAGTCACCAGCTGCGAGGAATGCGAGGATAGCCTCGAGGCACACAAAAAAGGAAAACAGGAATTAGACTGAGTTTGTTTCATGGTTCCCCACAAGCTGCCCTTGAAATACAAGGCAGCAGCACTGAGCTGTGAATAGAGGGAGAAACCCTGCTGCAGAGTTTGCAGTCAGCAGCGCAGCTGGATGAGAATTCGCACCAGCTTTCATACAGACTCAAGTCTGGCCCTGCAGAAAAAGAAAAGAAAGCCTATGTGACCTGTGTTGGTGGGCCTCAACTGAGCACCCAGCAAACTGGCCCCCTTGTCAGGAGTCTTGGCCAATGGGCCCGGGAATGAATGGGCCACGCAGCGGCTCAGACTAACAACTGGTCACCCCGGGACAGGGCCATGGCACCCTGCCACCGAGGCGCTGCAGGGGAAGCTGCTCCCCGAGATAGACAGTAGCTGTTTAGCAGATAAGACGACTGTCTCCAGCACAATCAATCTCTCACCTATTACAAGTGTTCCATGCACTTAAAATGCTGTGGTTTTCTGTTTGTTGGGTGGTTTTTCCACCTGCTGGACAGAAGAAAAATGCAAATCTGCATGGTTACACTGGACTCTGAAGTTCCCTGCAATGCCAAGGCCGTTCGCACATGTTTAGAAGACAAGTAGACTTCATAGTTATTTTTCATGGATTTCAGGGCTATAAAAAAAAACACCCAGGGAATAGCACAGAAAGCAATGTTGAGTCAGGAGCAAACTACAAGACCAGTTTACAGGTTATTGAACATGTTCCACTTGCTGATTTCTAGGTTCTCAGACACCAGACAAGAGATTGAAGCACTCTGCTGTCCCTCCAGGACTTGTGAACTCCGCCAGCATGACGCACCATTTATCTCTGCTACTTTCAATTAGAAACAGGAAGCAAAGAGTTGGGCACTAGGCTCATTTTTAGCTGTGCGAAACTGCGATGACCCAGCCGCTTGCCTATAAATCAATGTAGATGTGCCGATTTACACTCTGGAAGAAATTGGTTCATTAGCTAGAATTAAACAGAGGCCCGAGCCACACCATTTCAATTTGAACAGTGCTCCTGAACACTCTGTTCAGTCCAGGAATTGGGATTTGCTTGGTGCCTTCCTATATTTAGCATACAGTAATGTAATTGAAGCAACAAAATTAGACCCGCAAATAGACTGGTTTCTCAGTACTTAATCAAGGACCTTTTCCTAGAACTGCAGAGGGCTGAAATTAAAAGAAAGGAATGTGTGGTAATCAGCCCCATGGAGGCAGGAGGAAACCACCGTGAGTTTAAACTCCAAACACACATTCTGGCCAGCTGAATGTATCCTTGTTTAAATTAAACATGGCTTCACAGTGACCCAGGCCAGGGATTGCATGAAACACTTCAGGGTGCGCAGCCCACGTACAAGGAATTACTGAGCAGATACAACTCTTATGGTCTACAATTCACTGTATAATAAGAATGTCCTCAGACCCCTATCCTTAACGGATGAAGGAAACGACAGGTCTGAGGTACCTCTGCACTAATGCTAATCTGTTTCTGTCAGCGACTTTTGTGAACAGCAACAGGTATAGAAAGGAGTGACCAAAAGAGAAATCCAGTGTACAAACTGCAAAATGCATAAAACAGGCAGCAATCATACTGCAGCGGCACTTAACACCAAAGCGAGGAGAGGCAGGAGCCCACAGCACTGCACTCATTCATATTCACCATCAATAGGTCTTACAAGATAAACTAGGAGACTCCATTTTCTGTCCTCTTCTTCTTAATCTTCTAATTTTTACTGGGGGGCTGAATAGGAGAATTAAATTTAAAAAACCTTTTTCTGTCACCAGTTTTCATATTACTATTAGGAAAATCTCCTCTTCGCATTCTAACCTAACAACTGCCAGAAGAATAAGACAAAGAAAATATTCTATAAGCAGAAACATAGTCAGACATTTAAGAAGTGGTGAAATGCTTCAGAAACTGTCAAAGCTTGCAGCTGACAGTGAATGAAAGGGAGCTTCCTTTTTATGTAATTCTACAGTATCAGCACCACAAGCGTCACAGTGCCAGTTAGGACATGCAAAGACATGGATGCAGAGCTAAGTCAGAGGAAGGTCTTTTTAAATACATTTCAGAGCTGTATTTTCTAGCTTTGGCAATACCTTTGAAGGTCAGTTGTACCTCCCCATCTCTTCGGCTCTCACTGTCTGCAAACAGATGGAACAGCTGTCATGCGCAGAGTATGCCCCTAGAAAGGTCCTCCAAACAGCTTCTGCCAAAAAAGTTTTAGGACTGAATTTACTTCCCACATGCAGAAGCTACTGACTTCTCTTGTTAAATTTTTCCTGCGTAACGTGGGATCTCTACTGGATCAAGACAGCTGAGGTAGAAAGATTAAGAGTCCCCCTGCACTGGTTTCATATACTGCATTCCCACCCCCTGCTATTGCGGGAGGCAGAAGGTGAGGACAGAGCAGGAAAAGTGAGAAAGTAAGGAGAGAAATAGGATATGGGAACCAGACAACAGTAGCATAAATTCAAATCAGCCATTGTGCCTTTGATTCACCCTGAGGCAAGACAGCTGAGAAGGAAGGGCTCAGCTAGCTCCCCTCCCTGCTGTCACCCTGCAGTGGAAAAGCAGTGCTGGGCTCTAAAGCCGAATCTAAAAATCACTCACTCGAAGCTCCAGATACTAAGAATTGATTATGTAAAGCTGCATCAGGGAAAGCATTTCTTGTATGATGCAGATCTTTTTCAATGCAGGTCTATAAAATGTTACAGCATAATTAAGCTTCCATAAATATTAATAGTTCCATCTGTAATTCCATTTCTAGTTCCATTCCTTCCATTCCTCTAATAGTTAATATTGCTTTCACATCATCATTAAAGATACCAGTTTGATAGTAGGAACAAAAGATTAGGCCAAGAATCTTATTTGTAATGAATGGTGACGAATAATATCAGGTGCAAACTGCAAAGTGTGAGAGTGCAGAAAGTGACTGCTCTAACCTCCCAGTTAACCTAACACCACAAACGCCTCTCTGATATTCACAGACACTAGCATTTCCTAGAAGAAAACCGAGAAGAAATCATTTACTCATAAACTACAAAACACTCACTGGAGACAGAAGTACATTTGAAAAATACATGTCAAATGCAATTCAGGGAAACACACTCCAGTGTTTTAAGAAAAGCCAAGTTACTTTCCTATCAAGACAACATTAAGGAAATAGAAGTGGAATTACCACCTCTGCCATGGTGGTGAACCCGTTCAAGCTGGGGACAGCAGAGCTGTAACGGAGGGTAAATGAGAAGCTGTGAGGCAAAGCTGATGGGAAGGTGGGGGACTGTGCAGAGGTATAGACAATAAATATATTTTATCCCACAATTCAAAGCAGAATCAGCATGTGAACTAGTTTAATGCTTCACCCTTGGCCTTGCCTTCTTTTTCTCCCCAAAGGCATGCTGTTCCTCTGAACAGGCTTTTCCTTACTGCTGCGTGCTTTTGCAGCAAGGAGCTCAAAGGCTGGTAAGTGGCAATCAGGCATGTCTTTCCTGGATCTTTGAAGGGCTTCCTTGGGCAACATCTCACACTTTATGCTCCGATTTGTTACGTAGGAGCAGTCTGGGCTTTCGCATCTCATCCAGGGCTTGAGTCCGCAGCGGGCAAGCCCCTGTTAGTGCCCCAGTGGAGACAGCCAGCACGTAGAAAGACCTTCCTGTAGTTAATCTTAGAAATCCTTTTTTGGAGCGGCTGCAAAGGTGGGAAAATTCCCTCAGCTCACAGGCATGCTCTCTACAGAGCATCCGAGCCCTGCGGCTGGACAGTGTCATGGCAAGTACGAAAGCTCGACAGTGAGCATACCTTTTCTTTAGCAGGGAGGCTGGAAGCTGTACAGACTCCACGCTCCCATCCTAGCCCATCAGAAGAGGAATTACCATTTCAGCAACTGCATCATCATTCAGAACATTTCCAGAGGAAATTCCTTCTTAAGTAAGCAGGAGCTTAACTCACCGGTGGACAGAATATCCAAGAACAACCAGCACGCTACCACCACCCACTGACAGTTAATCCAAAATTGATACTGCTTTGGGGGATGATGGCTTTGAATCTCAGACAGCTCACTTCCCTCTCAAACCAGCAGCACTTTTTTGACCCAGAGCCTTTTTTTTTTTTTAATTCAATGGCTCTGAACGACCTATTCCTAAAGAAGCTGAAGTGTTATTCTGTCCTGTAAGTCACGAGAGGCCTTAAATCCAGCGGGTACACAAAGGGATCATCTGCCCCAAGGCTTGTCCCTAAGCCCACAGAGAAAGAAGGAGCCAAGGGAGAAGTCCTACACTCTAAACTCCCCATGATTGTTTTGATTGACTAATCCAGTTTCCCTTTTGGCATATTGAAAACCCAGCCAAAAATCCAGTGTCCTGGATTTCCCCAGTATTAAAAACTGCCATCTGCAAACCACCTATCTTCTTAGCATCTCCACTGGGGCTCTTGCCTGCAAGTTATCTGAACGTGTACTTTCTAAAATGCTTATTACTAGTCAGTGTTTTACAATATTTTTTTTCTCGAGGCCTAATAATTTAGAAATTAATTCATTATCCTCCTGTGATTCTAGCATATTATTCTGCTGTCATCCAAACATAGATCAGAAATACTTACTAAATGCTTCTACTTATTTTCATCATCATTAACAATTGCACCATTTCCATTTCAAAGAGGCCTTACACAATTCTTTTTCTGTTTCAAGCAGAATGTTTAAATTCTTTATCGTCCTTGAAGATAGCAGCCAAGGATAATTTTACATTTTCCTTTTCATTTCCAGTTTTCTGCACTTCATTTCTAATTTGTATTAACTGCGCCCCACTCTCCCTCCCCTTCCACATTGCTTTTACTTTTTTGTTCCTAATGCCGTCTTCACCACTGAACAATGATCAGCTTTTATGAAGATGCCTCTTTCCTGAGGGCAGAATCACAGTTCTTTGCCGTATAAGGCACTGTTCTTAAAGAATACCTAACTCTAATATTTTTTCCTATAAAACACTCCCCAAATTTAACTCAAAAAGTCTTTTAGCTTTGGGTAAATTATATGTTACATTATTAGTTGGGAAAGTCTTCTTTTTATTTAGATTTATCTTTAATGAGGTCACAGTCATGTAGATACTACCAACTTCCACTCCAGCTCTGAAATCCTTTGCTCCCAGATGTGCTGGGTCTGTTAAACCACTATTCAATGACTTCTCGAAGGCCACGCAGCACATCAATCCTTCCACTCTGAGAGGCTGCACCTGCTGATTTGCGTAACCATCGTGCACTTATCTTCTCTGAATGCAGATTCCTGGACTCCAGTTGCACAACAGCCCCTGAGTCAATGTGGCAGCAGGGACTGACATGCACCTCCACCCCCACCACCAAGCCAGAACACTTCTGCTCTCCTTGGCACGCAGAGCATCCTCCCGCCGCTTTGACTAAGTGCTGGGCTTACAGTTAGGTCTTAAAAAAGTGCTCCCAAAATGGGTGTGGAAGAAAGGGAAGAAAAATATCATGGCTGGAAAATAGCAGAGAGGGACAAAGTAACAGCCTGAATTCTGCACAGTGCTGACAGGATGCAGGCTGGCAGCTGGGGATTGAGACCCCACTGCCCCTGGGGGACTCCAGCAAGGACAAAAGGAAAGGCAAGGGAAGAGATCATCAGTGAAAGGAGTAGAAATATCTTATTGGGTCTCTTTTGGGGCAGAACCCTCCTAGGTGGAACCGAGAGAATGGAAAAGGGTCAGATGAACAACGGCATTTACTGAAAAGCTTTTAACTTCTAGGACCACAGACATCTCATGCCACCCGACAAGAAATTGTTACTTTCAGCATTTGATTAAGTGTTTGGTCAAACTGCTCTCTCCTGGCACCTTCACTGAACCATCCTGTGCAAAGCCAAAAACAAACCCCCTGTAAGTGGCCAGCCCCAAATGCACAAGATGTCTCCAGCACGCTGAAGTCAGGCCCATCAACCCTTCCGCCCACGAAACTGGGGTTTTCACTAAATCTCACTGTGGGAACACTTCTGGCCCCAACCCAAACAGATACTTGCCTACACCTCTTGCTAGTATTCCTAAGTCAGGGCATGAACTGATTCTTCAAATTTCTTCTTTGAAAAACTGCATTTTCTGGTCTTGGAGAAGAATAGAAAGAGGTAGAAAAAAAAATAGGTTTGGAATCTCACTGGACAAATTAGTGGTTTGATCTTAAGGAAGTCCAGGTACTTGGTGTGTTCAGAACTAACCACAAAAATCAGGGTAGCTTAAAAATTGTCCCCCAAAATTGCCAAACAGGATCAATGCTATGATCCAGTCAAATCCTTACCCACATCTGACAGTGGCCAAGACTTCAAAGGGAAGTAAAAATCAAATAAACAAACAAAAATCCATTATGTAGAACTAAGGAAGAGGTTCTTTTGAAGACTTGTCTTGTCCTGGGACTTTGACTTTTCTGCTTTCCCCAGCCCTCTCTCTCCTATCTTGTCATTTTTTGCACAAGAATTCCCAAAGACGGAACCTGCAGGATATAGCAAAGATCACAGAATACACCCATTTGCTCAAAACTACCATGGAGAAGATTCAGACTTAAAGGTAAAGACGGTTGTCAGCAGCTAAACAAAGGCTCTCAGCCTTCTCACTACAAGACCAGCCACTAAGAAGCGAGTGCTACAACCAGCACCAGTATGGAGCAATTCAGTATGTCTGTCATAATGTAATTGAGGCTGGAGGGATCTCTGGGTTTCATTTAGTCCATCAAGTTAGCTCAAAGTAGGGATAACCTCCGCATTAGACCAGGTTGCTCAGGTCTTTGTCCATATGAGTTCTGCCACACTGGGTCTGCAATTAGTTAGGCTGCAAAAGAGGAGACATATATGAATAGACCAAATACTGGAATAAAGAGCTGAATTTGCAAATGGGCTTTTCCCATTTGTAAAGTGAAAGTATTGCTACAAACAAGGACAACTGTTTAACCGTGATTCTTGAAAGCCAAACTGGTGTTTACTCTTGGATGTGAGAGCAGCCTACCAGCAGGGAGAACAGCCAAGGGCTCCCTGATGACCTTCTAGCTTCCTTAACTGGTTTCCAACTGGTACACTACACTCACAGGCAATCCATGCAATAATATAGTATCAAATAAAATTGAAAGTATCTTTTCAATGCTAGATACATTTGAGTTACAGAAACAGCATAAAGTTACTAAAGAATTATCTCAGATTAACATACTACACAGTCACATTTCTTTTAAAACCTCTTCAGCTCCATCCTATAGTATACAAAAGGAGAACTGTTCTAAACTCCAAGTAAGTCTGCTACCATCCTGCTATGTCTGGTTTTCAATGTTTTTTTACTAAAGAACTAAGCAGAGAAATAAACCCACGTTTGGTGATAGTGTAGTCTGACTCTAAACTATCAAAACCATGGATGCCAAGAGGTAAGACCTTCCTTTGGGATTTTAATTCCCTGCACTAAGTACAGTATTAAGTACAGCAGAAGATAAAGCAACCAGTCCTCTCTACACATAGTTCACCCAGGTATGTTCTGTGGATGCTGTAAGCACTCACATGCAAAGTACATCCTACCGTATGCATGCCCTGCAGTCATTATCCGTTAGCTTCCTACCAGTGCTTCAGTTCAAATCTTCAAGTTCATCTGGGATGTCATTTAGCCTCATAAGTTATTAGAACATCACTTTTCTCTGGCTTGGTTTCCTACATTATCAAAGGTAACCTTAAAAGGACAAAAAAAGAAAATGGGGAAGACTATTGCACTACTCTACCTTTGGAACCAAGGATCTACCAAGCATAGTACCCCACAAGTAACTTTATGAAGAGTAGATAAGGTTTACTTTACTGCAAAACACCTGAGATGATCACCCTGCAGTATTTTGAAGCTGCAGGTCTTCTTTTGAGGAGCCTGCTTTGCAATGCACAGTTCTTCACTCAAACATTGTCCTTGAGACTTTTCACCCATGCAGCAGAGGCTGTTAAGAGGTCAGAGATCTGACAGGGATTATCTGCAAAGATCTGGTCTTGCCCTGGGACACAAGAGATGGACTTCCCTGCCTTACTCCCTGTAATTCTTTCATGCTTTACTAAATGTAATTGCTTGCCTGTATTTTATGAAGATATTTAAGTTGCCTTCACTGCAATCTTCTTTAAATTGGCTGAACACAGGCAAACTCAAAAAGCTGTTATGACCTTTGCATTAGAGCATTATTGCCTAGCCACTGTTTTTATTTCAATTCTGTGCTGGAGTCAGCTCACCTGTATAGACCTAATAAAGCTGTTAAAGAACAAAACAGCCCTTGAAAATCAGGAAAGGGCAAGGTGGCTTGATTTACTTTGAAGATCTTTTCACTCACCACTGTCTTTTGCACTTACAAATTATATTTCACCCAAACCTGCACTGTTTTGATACTTCAGCAATTCATTTAATTCATTACTAACACAACGCAGTTTACAAGGGATACATTTCCAGCACCCAGTGGTTAGTGTCTCTCAGAAACGGACCGGCCTCCTAAGTTAACCTTACCTCAAGGGCTCTGTGTAAAACCCACAGAGAAACATCTCAGCTGGAGCCACTTGTCGCAGGGAAAGTACTCCTCTCCCAAAGTGAAGAGGTAAAAAGATCATCTCAGTACGTTTATCTACACATACGCCAGTGGTTCCTAAGCTGTGGTACGGGAATCGCTGAAGGAGGAACTACCCAGGTCACAGGGCAAACATCTCCATGAGCACAGTTAAAGCTGATGGAGATGGGGTTTGGTAAACGAAAGGGTGCGGTGGGGGTCTTGACTCAGGACAGGGAGAATGGGTCCCTCTGGGAAGGAATATGGTAGCTTAAGGATTAGAAAAGTATATGATGGGAAGGCGGAAACAGGAAACTAGAGGTGCACCTTCCTATATGCATGAAACAGCACACTTCCAGCAGCCACTGTCTCATGATCTGCCCTTGACTCCAGTACTGATAATGATGGCTGTAGCAACCTATGGTTGCTATTGCTGCTGCCTGTGCATTAGAGCAACACAAATCCGGGAACCCCTGGCACAGGTTACAACCACAGGCTGAATTCCTCTTTGATACCACTTAAGCCAATATGAGCTCTGAGAAACTGTTGCCACAAGTTCTCTCCGTGATGCACTGCTTAACAAGCAGCTCTTATTTTGTGCTGGCTTCAGTTTCAGAGTGATTTCCGTGTATGGTCCCATATTCAATGCTTTGCAGCGGAGTGACTTGGAGCTGGGTAACTGTGGCAATACCAGTGTCTATGAAGACAGCTATATGCTCTTCTAGCAGCATATGAACAGAAACAATCATACTCAGGGCTGTTCCTATCTACTGGAAACATTCACCTACACAACAAAAACACCCTGAGGAATGCTTATGTCATTTCGGTCTCACTTAACCTCTCTTATCTGAGACAAGACAAGTCTGTCTCAAAGCCTTAAAAAAACCAACATTCCTCATCTCTGAGACTCTGATGACAGCCTGGGTTTAGCAAGCAACCACCACTTCGGTCAGGTTAGCTGGCTGACACATTACCTGTGGTACGTCCTTACTTGCAGTGCTGTCACTCCATAAGACGTGAAGGGCTGTTTTCACCACTGGTCAGATTCACCACAAAAATCACAACGCATCTTCCCTTTCCCCTCACCTGCCACGACTTCGTTACAGACCACAGAGGTCCCCAGGAATGAAACACTACTAACAGTGATGAGGGGATTCTGTGCTGTTGCCCAGAGTAAAAAGCAGTCTTTGTGGATAAGTTTTTCTAGATCAGCACCCTGACTGGGAGAAAGGCAATTAGTTTCAATGCTTTGTTAGGTTCCCTTCTGTGCAGAGGGAACTCAGAGAAGGAGGTGGCATGAGAGTGCTTGCCATGATGGGAAACGTCTTTGAGGAAACCAAAGAGCTTTTGTCCTTTCTGGTGCCTGTCTTGTTCTCTTCTGAGTAACTGGGTCTGATGAACTTCGAGATGTGCTGCATAGTCTCCTACTTACCCAAGCTTTCAGGAAGGAGAAGTCAGGGAAGAAAGAGTCGTTTATGAGAAAAGGTGGGTTTTGTGGGAGCTTATCAAGCCACAGCACATAGCCTTTGGGTTATGTGACTATTTGCTTCTGCTCTAGCTATACTTTTAGCTTTCAGCAATGACAGCTACAGTCTTTTTTATAATTTAAAATTATGCAATGTTAACTGAAATAAGTTTTACCTCGAAATGCTAACTGACTTCCAAGAGGCGGAAGATTCTTTACGCAGCATTCACTAACCAATCCTGAGAAGTCAGGCTAAAGCCGAAAGGCCCATTTCTTCAGCTTGTCACACATCGATCCATCCTGTTCACATGGAGCTCTGCAGTCTTGAGAGCTACAGCTACTTCTAAAAGTTCTCCTCATCAACTTTTGTTCATGAGATATTTACATCACTGTTTACCAGATGCCCATAGGTATTACAGCTTAAATATATAAACTCCATCCTCAAATGAACGTTACGCTTTCATTTTTTACCTATACACATACCTACAGAATTTGTTAAAAATTAAGAGCTTTTTGAGAAACTGGGAGAGGAAACAGATTTATTAAATGTAAATTGATTTTTTTTTTCAGCAAAAAAAATCCCAGCCAATCACATATAAGTACTCTTAATTTTTTTTTTTTTTTTTTTTTTTAACAATTAGCCTTCGGTCAGATTGGCTTTTACCACTTGTTGCTAACTCCTGGCTCCTCAGCCAACCGAACAAAACCAACAACTGCTGTTCTGCTGATATTATAATATAGCTCCAGTATCTTGTGGGTTTTGTGATGCTTTGCAGCTGCCTTGAATTCTCCTGTGCACAGAAATAGCGCTTTGGAAGGAATGTCTGTGTTTTATCCACATCTCTACTTCACTGTCATATCAACAGGAAAAAACTCTGAGGGAAGCGTGTTCACTAAACCCATTATAAAAAACACAGACACAGAACAAAGCAAGAGACAACAGCCAAAGACAACTCCTCTGGCACACAGCATAAGGGGACGGGAGAGCCTTGGGCATCCCTCCCTCTTTCCTTGCATGACGTTCCCTTACTTTGAGGGCACTCCAAGGAGTCCCCTTCCAGCAAGCCCCAACTCAGAGGGCAGCTTGCTGGAAGGGGCTCGCTGCAGGGCAGGAGTTGTGTACCCACCATACGCCACATTAGAAACAGTCTCAGCAATCCCCGCCTGCCAGAGCTCGCCCCAAGCGCTGTGTTTCATTTGGTTAGTACCCCAAGGTATCTTAGGCCTGCTGGGCCCATCGGAATAGAAAAGGCATAAAAGAGCATCATTCTCTCCCCAGCACTGTAGGTTTTACGCTGTTACCACAGAGCACAAAGCACGACACTGATCGCGTAACAATCTTAAAGCAGGGGAGTGACTTACCTTGAGTGAAATTCAGAGCTGATAGAGGATTCTGCCCAGACTTGTGCACCGCTGGACTCCAGTCACACCACTGAAACTGGTTTAAAGAAAGCAAAAAATAGGTAATCTCACTCTTTGGGAACATCTTCCAGGAAAAACTGACTCACTAAACAACACCTCAGATGTTTTTTTTTTTTTTTTTAAACTAATTCAGCACAAGACTAGTATAGGCCCTTGCTGTCTATGCTGACCCAGCTACATGCAGACAGCTAACTGAAATTCTTAGAACAGGAGCTTCTTTGAGGGTTAATGGTGACAGAAAGATACACTCCATCTGAATCTGACTTCCACTCATTTGTCAGTGCCCAGATTGCTCTGCTGGAGGATCCAGCATTTCTTAGGTTTGTAAGCTCATATTCTGACACTACCAAAAGTTTATTCTGCTGTCCCTTCAAGGATCAGAGGCAAAGGGCTTGATCTACCTGGCCTGGTAGTAAAAAAATCTTTCTAACCCTCTTTCTGCTCCTTTCTCCATGGCAGCTGAGCCCACTTCCAGCAGCTCCTTGTTCACTGCCTCCTTTTGCATTTTCTAGAGCTCATAAATCCCCCTGGACTGGGAGGTAGGGGGGACTTACATTGCAATTTGCTGTACGATACAGACAATGGCTACTGCCCCATTTTGAAATCCAGCACACTCTTTTCTTGCTTCTTCCTCAAAGTGGAAAGAATGAAACACTTGTTCCTGGAGGTAGCAGCTCCTGAGCTTGCAGGAGCTCAGTGGGAACAGGAACTGTTGCCACCCCAAAGCTGAGAACCTGCTGATGTGCTGTGAAGAAGGAGTTGCAATGCTTCTGGAACCATACCCCCCACTTTCCCTTCCCCTTCATTCTGCCCCTGCTGTGCCTGACGAAATCCTAAGAGGATAAACTGTACTTGGCAACTTCCCAAGCAGTGTGAAGAATGGACTCCTCCCGCGCAGAGCTGTGGTCCCCGCTCACTGGCCCACTGAGACAAGCCATGCGGTTCACTGGCAGGTACAGTTAGTGCCTTCTGCGCTGTGGCATTGCTAAATGCTGTGCACTTATGGCCACCACAAAGGCCTTTGTGCATGACACAGCTTCCTGAGTCAGCAGAGGGTCTTTGCTGTCTACTGTTGTGGAGGCTGATCAACCTCAAAACAGATAGGAGAAGTTTTCCCCATTTTTACGAGAGTCCTGTAAGCCTTGCTGTGCAGGACTGCTCAGGTGCTTTGCCTTTCCTTGTTTCCCTGTTCAATCCACACCCTGCAAACATGACTCTAATGCTCAAACAGAGCCACAGTTTATCTACAGATGCCTCTGGTGAGAAAATAACACCAGCAGGTGCTGGTACATACGGAAGCAGAAAGACAGGAGGGGCTCAGGCCACAGCTGGATCACCCGCTGGGGAAGAGTTTCACTAGTGTGCTTCAGGCGTGAAACACCACTGAATATATAGCAGCCTGTAGCAGAAAGAGGCACTTTCTTGGGAAACAAATGTGATGTAAAGTCCTCCTGGTTTCACATCTCGGTGCATCTTTTGAGTAACAAAATTCGAACTCCACCAAACCATATGAGGACTATATACGTTTTTGTGAGTGATACTAAGTCCCAGCGCTGCTCACTTACAGAGCACAAGATTGAGCCTGCCCACGTTTATGGGGCTGCAGTATTTAATCCGAACCAAGACAGGAAATAAGCAGCTCAGAGGTCCTCGTTTTACCACAGATGTCTGAGATATTATTTGAAACCTGGGACTACCCTTCTAAACAAAACATGCTCGTCTGTTAAAACCCAGCAACACTGTTCAAAGAAAAGAAATGGCTGTTTATATTGTCATTCCACTGCTACAGAGTGAAATTGGTAACTTTGTCATACAATCCTGGTAAGCATTTACTTTCTCCTACAGATACTTTTCCTTTCCCGAAGCTTTCAGCACAGCCCATTTTCATGCTCCACTGTAAACTGGATCACTGTGTACCTTGTACAATTTTTGTTATATAAAAGCTGTACTGAGCATATTATTATTTTACACACTCTTCTGTATCTCTTATTAGATCACAAAGAATAAAGAGTTGATCTTGGCTATCAAATAAACATAAATGTCTGCTGCAAGTCTGAACCAGGCTGAGGTACAGATATTACATACAGATAAGCGGAGCTCTGAGTGATCTAAGCTGCAATAACCATCTTATAGTTAAGTGTTATGCATAATGTGCTGTTCAAACCACAAATTAGCAATAATAGGGAATCAATTAAAGTAAAAAAAAAAAAATCAGAACTTTGCCTTAAAGAATGGCCTTTTTAATCAAATCAAATGTTTTCATCTCTGTGAAAAATAATTTTCTCTCCCAGCATTTTTAAGGACTATGGTTATTTTTCCATTTCTTGTGCAGATCTACATAAAAATTTTTCTTTTTTACATATATTAAAATGCAACATTTCAGTTTTCAAAGGCTATCAGGTTTGGTGTGACTCTCCTTTCTGAAGAAAGCAGTGAGAACTATATTTAAGCCTCATCTTTCAGGCACACAAGTAAGGGTGGATTTGTTTCCTTTTAATACATATGGAACAGTCAGACAAAACAAAAATGACCTTGTGCTGATATAGTTACCTTGGGAAGCCAATGCTTTCACCTATGCTTAGTTTAACAGAGGGGGGAACACTAGGAAAGGGAATATATTCACTTTTCAGAGAACTCTAAAATTAACTGCAACACTGAAAATGAATATTAAGCACAATTCTCCACTTCTTCCTTCCTTGCTTGCATGGGAACAAACAGTGCTAGCATTTGGAATAAATCAACACAATGTTAATACCGCACCACCGTGTCATCACACTGTTGCAGCCTCATCACCACCATCGTGCTGACCAGAACTGATCAATTTGCTTCATCCTCATGTCACAGCGCCTCTCTACTACTCTGTCAGTGAGGAAAGGAGGTCAAACAGATGAAAAATTAATTCATGCCTACTTTGAGACACCTTTACTCTGCCAGAGAGATGTAAAGAAGCACTGCTGCAAAACCAGACCTGTGCCCAAGCTGCTCCACGTGCTCTCTACAGGAGACATACTCCCGATTTACGCCTAGCACCTGCCTGGTTCTGAGTAACACCTGCATGAAGGGCAAGCATTTAGAAGCCCTCACCAGCCAGGTAAAAAGGCCATTTGTCACAAGTGTCCCCCAGTTACCAATCCAATCATTTAAATACTTCACACAGGTCACCCATCCCCAACATGGGCCAAGTTCTGCACAGACTGGTGGCAGAACCCAACAGACACAGGCTCAAGAACCAGAATATTTTCAAATAACCTGGTCATTGTTCTTATTGTCACTTCAAAGAGAATGAAAAAAAATCCCAAACTATGTGATGCTCCTCAACCTATGACACAATATGTTACATCATAAATACAGCTCTTGGATATCCTTCTGCTAAAGTCACTGGAAAGCCCCTGTGCTTGATGTGAGCTGTCAACTTCTAATCTTCAAATAAGATGTCTGCCAGCAGAGACAGGAGTTTGGAGACAAGCACCCACATGAGCTGGTATGATCAGAGCAAGTGATCCTCCAAACCCTCTTTGCAGAGATTTTATCAGAGCTGGGCAGGCAACAGGCAGGTCATGAGTCACACTACCATTAACCCCTCCCAGCAGTATTAGGATTTAAGGTGGAAAATTACAGGTGTGTTGTAGACCAAGGTTGTGTAACAGGTCAGTCTGCATGGCTGCATTTCAGATACTTCCAACAGGTGTCAATGGGAACAGCTCAAGCATGGTGAAGGTGTAAGCACTTCAGAAAAGTGGTTAAAACAAGAAGCACTACCTTCATAGTAACAGGTTAGAAGAGAAGCACCTCACGCAAATATCACTGTGATATGCCATGAAATTTGAAGCTAAACTTAACTTTGACTAGATGATGTCCTGTCTCTAGATGGTATCCCTTATCCTGACCCAGTGAAATGAAAGGCAGATGCCTCATCGCCTGCAGGGACTGTTTAGCATTGCTCCTCCTGGTCAATAGCAGCACAGAAGAGTCAGACCGAAAGGCACAACACTGAGCCTAGTGTAGTTCCTGATTTGTATAGGTTTTTCTCAGAGCATTACATCATGCTAGTTCACTTCCTCAAGTGGATTTCCTCTCCAGAGTCTGGCACTACTGCCTTGAACACAGACTTCAGCATCACACAAACATCCCTTCCTCCTCCTCCCTGACTGTTCAGCTACATTTAAATCTAACCTTTGGGCAGCAGACAGCACAGAATGCACAATCCCTTGCATTCAGATGTTAAAAAGAAGCGTCATTATCCATAATCCTAGATAGAGAAGTGGACATTAAAAATTCCATCCACCTCAGCAGTTGGACCATACTTCTCAGCTAGACACTGAGCTCTGTATTACAAAGACTGTAGAAGCCCACGCCTAGCCAGGAAAAGGGAAAGATGGGGGTAATCCCCACTGCCTGCAGCCTTCTTCCTCATTTTATTAATCCATCTTCTAATGCCATCTGTTCCTTCTTTCGGTCTGCTGCATCCTCACAATGAGACTGCAAGCAGTGATTGAACTGAGCATGGGAGACCCTCCACATCCAAAATGACCATGATTTGCCCCCTCGGATACTTCTAGACAAAGTGGTACAAAATATGATGCTGTGGCACTGGTTCTAATTGACATATTTCAAGAACAGGCTCACATCACTTGAATCTGAACCAACCCACAGGGGTGTGCTGAGTTCCATCCTGCCACGCTCCCCATCTGCAGTATGGAAGGGTATTTATAAATTCCCCGTAGCCGGCTTGTCTTTCAGAGAAGGCAGCAAGGTCCAGTCCATTGGGTGTTGGAATTCTGCAAAGCAGAAGCAGCACCGGGCTCCTAATGCCTTACAGATGATGGCAGAGCTCATTTTAGTTCTTAACCTTTTCCGTCATGGCAGCAAGAAACCATCTCAGCGCGAGCAAACATGCTGCACCGGCACAAAGAACAACCCCAGCTGCCAAGCTAATTGTGGAGACAGGAATGGCTGGTAGGAGGACAGGACAGGAGATGGGGTGTCCTTTATATCAGAGTTGCACTAACGTCCTAAGCAAGCCACATTCCTAAGTGCGGAATGTAACTTCTAGGATAAAGACCTTGCATTATTCAGTGCAGGCATTTTATCCTTTTCATGGAAAAATCTTGACAATCATGAATAAGAGCATTCAGATTACAGGGAAACTGTGGCTGGGTTTTCCAATACATCTTGTGCAACACACTCCAAACTCAACCAGTTTCTTCAATCTGAATTTATGAACACACTCTTTGGGATTCACGTACTCCACCCTTCGTTACTTCTTGTCAGACTGAAGCTAATGCAACAACAGCTGAACAGGTTCAAGAAGAACCTCTTGCAATGACCCTCACCACTGGCACAAGTAAGTGGAAAGACTGAAACCCAGCTTGAGGAAGGTGCTGAGCGTGTCATTCTGACAGGATAAGCAGGACCGCATTTGTGTGTGGAAAAAGGACCCCCTGATTAGAAAAAAACGCCTTGAAATGTCTTTCAACCCAGCTATCTCCGTTAACTAGCAAATACCATTCCACTTTCTTTTCTTATTGGAGAAGTCTGCTTGGGTTGCTCCATGGATGTCTGCTTTTCCTTCCAATTGAGGGTGGGGTTTGACACCCACTGTTTGCTTTTACAAGCTCTCAAGTCTGTAGGGTAGCCCTTGTGGTTGGGTAAACCAGGCTAAACATGATTTTGTGGCTAACTCGTACAGGCAGCAGACAGGAGATGTGGCAGTGACACAAGGTAAAAAGACACAGCAAACATTTTTCAAACATCTCCATTATTCTGAGGGCACTGCCACTCTGGAACGTCCATAGCTGAGACAGATTCCCAATACAATTTACAGGAATACACAAACTCTTGAGGACCCACTCTTCTAAGTTCAAACGGCTTTCAAAAATGAAAGTTTCAAAACTGAGCATGCATTCAGGGCAAAACTCACAAGTTTACAACTACTCATTTTTCAGAGTTCTTTCAGTCCTCTCTTATATCCACTGCAATTACATCCACTGCTTTGGTCTGGAGTAAGCAATAACAAAAAGGGAAGGCAAATGAGATTTCAGCCCTTTGTTCTGTTATTGCTGTTTTGCTGGAACTAATATAATAAAAAATAGCTCCTCAATGTGCAAAAGTTTCTTACATTAACTGATAGAGTTACAAAGAAAAGGAATTAAAACAGTATAACACTTACCAAGCACCTTACTTGGTTTCATTTAAGCTGTGAGGGAAAGAAGAGAAAGAATGGAGCAGCAGAGGAAGAAAGGAAAACAGATGGAAAGAAATAGAGAAATTTGTTTTGACTATCCCCTATACAGACTATCCTCTATGTTAAGTTGACAGAAAGTACAAAAGAATTCGTGGAAGATCTTAGAAGGAGATAGATTCATCTTAGTTATGGTTTCTTGAGGCTTTCAGCTACTCAGTGAGCAGCATTTGTTGTATTCACTCCTTCTATTTGCCAAGAGAGAAGACTGTGAGCTACTCAGCATGTAGGTAGGCTTCTTCCAAATGCCTCTATATTGCTCAGACAAACATCCTAAGACAGCTTGGAACAGAGATATTCTTGTCATATCTGAACAGGCATTGTTTGGACAATTAAGGACAAAACTTTTGTCTCTACAGAATAATAAGTCTCTAACTCCATTTTTCAGATATTGCAGAAAAAGAAAAGTGAAAGAAAATTCCTTTTTCCTGCAGACTACAGATCTAGTTCTCACAGAATCCAACCACAGCTTCTAACTTCTGGAAACCAGACAGAAATTCAGACTTACCACAATTGTATCTGGAATATTTAACACCCCAAATATTCAGAAGTGAGGTAATGTTGTAGGAATTATTCCATTAACAATTCAGACAATTCAGATCATTTAAATTTGATAACCTTCAGATGATGAAACAGTCTTAGCTTATTGTGCCAGTCTACTAGTAACTTCTTCTGACCACCAAATCTTTTTTTTTTTTTGTAATGTTGAAAGACACTTCTGGGATGACTTAGGGTAAGATTGCGCTCATTTCCAGACATGATATGTTAGAATACAGTTTTGAGCAACTTTTTGTCTTCATTTATAGTAGGTAAGACCAGGATTCAATCCTGTCTCTCTTGACCTGTCAGGTCAAAAGGGGAGAAACATCCCGCAAAGTCAATCGCAACTGCAGGTCACGCATCCCCGAGGCCTGGCTTTAATCACACCATTTCTGTGCACCAAAAGAAGAATATAAAAACAAAGTACCAAATCAGCATGTGCACAGGACAGTTAACTTCACCATAAGTAGGCCAAATGGTCCAAAGACACTGAAAAGGAGTAAGCTAAGACCTCAAGCCTCTGCGTAAGGACTACAGGTGTCAAGCTGGGCTGCGGAGAAGCACTAGGCTTGCTGTCCTTGCCAACTATTAGATCACATTGGTGTCAGTCCCTCATGATTTTCCCTCTCCCTACCAAAATTCCCTGCTGGTCCCATGATGACTTGAAAATGCAAGGACAGAATGCTTTAATGAGTTGGAGGCAAGAGAAGCTGGCCACTTCTGAAAGACCTATGACTTCTCACATCATCAGGTAAGAGCATCCTCTGGGAAATACAATTTTTATATTCACTTTATCCCTGCAATGCATTGACTCCATCGATCAATGGCAACTTTCCAATGCTCTGCTTAGTCTTACTGCCAAGTCAGGATCATACTGGGGGACAAATAAGTAAAGTCCATTAGTAAGAGAAAAATGCTACACAGAAAACCAAACTCAGCAGAGCTACACCATGGATATGGTGGCAAAATTCAAAGAAGCAGCAGATTTTTTTCTTCAGATGGGCAATAATGCTCTTCCAGCTTTCTCCCATATATCTCTGATGCTCTCCAGGCCTACAGCCAGAAGGAATGGGAAGTAAACTTTCTCTTTGCCCTGAATGCTCATGTCTGATTAGGAGCTGAAAAAAAAAGATACTTGCTCTGCCTGACCTACTATCCCTTCTTTCCTTCCTCATGTTTCTGTCCAGATGCATCTTCTATTTATTGCTTGCTTCTTATATTCTTCATCCCAATTCCAAAGAATTGCCATTTCGGGGAATACCTCTCTGTGTACCACCATTAAGGGCTGAAGTTCTTGTTTTAGCTGGTTGGTTTTTCGCTTATCTATTTGCATGTTCCTCTCATTTTCTAGCCTGAAAAGTTCAGCTTGTCCTACAGGTGAGCATTCCTCAGTTCTGACCCGGGATAACACTAATTTTCAAAACACTTTCAAGAAATTACTTCATTTTCTCTTAATCCAAAAATTTACCAACATAATTTCAAGCCTGTTGCAAATGAACAAGCTGGTTTGCAACAAGCTTGTTTGCAAAAGGACCCTAGCACCTCCTCTGACAAAGGCAGCTCTGCTAAACTTTGCTAACCTTCCTCCTACAACTTCAGGCCAAAAGGCTCTCTTGGGAAGTCTCCAGCAAAATTGGAGGCATTCTCAAAATATGTCCTAAAACATATCCTAATCTTTTATGAACGAGGAATTAGGGGCACAGAGACAAAGCCACCCTGCTACAGCCCCAATGTAGATCTGTGCCAGAATGGAGCAGAAAATGGCAGCAACTGGGAAATGGAGAGGGAAGATTTAGCACAGAGTCCTACAGTGCAAGTTTGGGTTCTAAAAGATGCTGTGAAAAGGCTCTAAACTTAGTCAATTTGGTGAAGTCTCTGTTTGTTCTTAAACACTAGATACAGCCAAAGCTGGATATCTGCACAGCTCAGCTATACTGAAACTCCCCATCTCCTGCAGCTGACTTGTAACTCAGCTATCGATTCTTAATTATGGCTGCTGACTGCTGTTTCCCCCTTCTACTGCAACTTGCCTTCCTGCCTAGACTATTGGGTCAGGCTGTCTATAGCATCCACATGCATAAAATAAAATGAGACTGTGTCAGAGACTTAATTTACTCTCCCTTTGCTCCCGCAGGCTCCTCAGGCTTCTTTACAAAGCTCCTTTGGTTTCCATTTCTCCCTTTGAGAGACTGCTCCAGAATCTCACTCCTCTAGTGGTTGAAAATCTAATTTCCAGGCTAAGTTTATTAATAGCAAATTTGTACCAATTTGTCCTTGTGCCAGCATTGATTTTTATTATAAAGACCTTTTCTTCCCCTGTAGTATTTACTTTGCAATGAAGTGTTTACAGAGAGACATCACATTCCTCTCCCAGTCTTTGTTTTGCTAGGCAAAACAAACTCATCTCTCTTAGTTTTCTCTCATCTGCTAAGCTTTCTGTCCCTTACTCATCCTCCCAGCCCTGTTCTGCACCTGCTCCTGCACAAGTACGTTTTTCTGACAGAACCGTACACAGTGTTCTTGGCACACTCTCGGTTTTAAACCTCCCTATTTGTAGCAGGACTGTCTCTTTGAAACCACCCTACAACCATATCAGCCCTGACACTTCTCCACCATATGTTCCTATCGCTATCAAAGTTCCTCTGCTGCCTCCAGCAGCCTCCTCAGCACTCAGCTCATTCCCTCCTCTACTCCCACCTGCCAGCACCTCGTGCACATCATTCCCACCCTGGCTGAGGACGCACACAGCCCAAAGCTGGTGCCAGCACTCAGTCCCGCGCTCTCTGTGCTTCTGTAGGGCTCTCCCACGCAAACTGCAGGTACCAGTCGGACTGCCCTGCTCCCCCACTTTAAAACAAGCAAACTCCCACAGAAGACTCCCCTGATCCTATGCCTCCTGGGCCTCCTTCCGTTGTTGGTAGACTCTTCTTAACACCACTGACACTCTGGCTTTCAACCCTGGATCTTCTGTGGCTCAGTCAGTGGTGACAGAAGGACAGAGGCTCCCTTAGGCCCTCAAATCTAAGACCTCTGTCCTATTCAGAAGTACATAGCCCTTCCCTAGACTCTACAAGCTCCAAAATGCAGCCAAACAACTTCTTCAGAAGGGCCAGATACAGCCACTGAACTTTCCCTGCTGCCATAAACAACAGGAACATCCATTTCTTAACATGGGTCAGTTCTCCTCAGGCTTCCCTGCTAATAAAACACCAGTCCTGGGCTCACAGGCAAAATTCTTGCCGACTTCATTACATTGGGGTTTCCCTGTAGCTTCTCGCGTCGTACACGTAGCTATGATGTCTCCCAGATTACAGCCTTTTGCCTAGCCTTTCAAAGATCCACTTTCAGTATATACCCAGACAGGGCAAAAATGGCATACAAAATACCATATAAGAACAAGCAAAGGCATTGTCATACTTGCATAAAGAATCAATCTGGACATAGCTAAACCCACATCTTAGCCTAGGGAATAAAGAATTCTTCTGTTTTCCAACCCCCAACCTGTGAATTGGGGCAAGTGGGGACATCTGTTGTCTTGTGGAAATAAAATTCAGAGGAGCACACCCATGGAAACTTGCCCAGTGCTGTTTCAGTGGCATGGTTCCAGAAACTGCCCTCATACCTTGTCTTCACTCATGCACTGTTCCCACATCCTTGCAGTAATAATGGCCTTAAGGTCGCACAGCATAAACCAGTTCATGAAATCTGCTTGTCCTACACTAACTCAAAAACTGTCATTCATCCTCTTATTGTCTGCATTTGCAACAAAGCTGTCAGCATCTTTATTCCTGACTTCTGGAGAGCTTAGCCTTCCCTGTTAGGTGTTTCTTTCACTGATACTATTAAGAAAAAGAAAGTCTAAATCAGTGGAGCAGGGAGAACGTGGCAGCTATGTCTTGCTAAGGGTAGACCAGTTTCAGCAGCACACTGCTGACTCATGCTTCTCTGCTGGGATACTTTACATCTTAAAACTATTGATGCCTGGATTGTGTGCCAGCTCCCATGAAAATATCCTACTTATAAATCCCATTGCCACTGCAGCCCTTTGCCATGCCACAGCCCAGATCTGCTCCTCCACTGTGGATGCTATTTCCAAATTGAACATGTTTGCTTAAAACAAACAAGCAAGCTACTTCTACAGTATCAGTTTGTTTTCTTTTAACTATATGGTGTAATAGCTGCATGGATTTAATGTAAGACTGATAAACTCTTCACCTGTGCTGCGAGCCACACTGGAATGTGGTTTCCGCAACTGTGGCTTCCCACCAGTGTTTGCAGTGATGACTGCTGAAAGGTAACCAGAGGAACACCTTCCTCCACAAGAGCAGCAAAGGCCCACCCACTAGTCATCAAATCTCAATGCAAAGCAGGAAAGGAAACTTTGGCTCTGTTAACTCTGCAGCCTCCCAGTCACGCATGCTATCCTTCCTGCTCAGGCCATCCTGGGTTTTTTTTTAACTCATTTGTGTTGCTTGTTTGGGCAGCACCTTGGAAGAGAGAAACAAGGCATGACATTTGCCATTTCCTCCGCATGGAAGGAGGCCTCCATGGAAGAGGTCCAACAGTGAGAGCACACTGTCCTTTCCCCATGTGAGGGGCAGGAAAAACAGTAGTTGTTTGAACAGCATGCTCCTGGCTCAGGATAAGGAGAATTATTTCACACCTGATGTGATGTGTTACAAGCAGTACAAAAGCAGCGCAGGAGCCAGAGAAGGACAGCTTGTGCAATGAAGGAATTTTTAGGACTTTCACTATGGAGACTTGGGTTTAAGTACTAGTGAGAAATGTCTAAGTCTTCTCTACTCACAATGCTGAGGAGAATAACAAAGAGTGCCTTTGCTGGGACAGAAAGACAGCTAGTAGAAAAGCACCATCAAAACATCCTCTTGGGAAGAACTTCTTTTAAGAACAGATTTTTTTAATTTGTTTTTGAACGAGCATTGATTTTGATAAAAGTTCCTGCCAAAGCTACTTGGAACAGCTTTGTTTCTGGCAGTTCAGAAGCTCTATTGCAGAACTTCAAAATTGTACGTATTTTACCTTAGAGGATTTTATCCCACGTGCATTGTTATTAGTGAAATATTTTATTACTTTTTAGATCATTAAGATGAATTGCTACTTACTACAGAACGAAATGTTACCTGCTTTTCTAGATGAAGGCATTCCTGGGTGTTGTGTATGGCAGTGCCAGACTTTCATTACATTGCAAACAAGGGACTTCTTGTTCTAGAGAATAAGATAAGATGTTTCAGTCATATTAAGCAGCAGCTGTTCTTATTGATTTAAAAAAAAAAAAAAGTAACTAACTACTGTGTTGTCTTATATAATATACATACTGTGACCTACTACTAGTCTTTACTCAGCAAATCAGCAGTAAGCATAAATGGATATAACTCAAAACAGAAATTCAGAAATTCCAGAGCAAAACATTTCTAAAAGTCAAAATCTGGGACACAGTGTACTCATAGAAGTTTTAAAAATAAATTATTTAATTCGGGGGCGGGGGGACGGGGACGGGACGGATGACGACAAACAAGGTTTTACAGTGTCAGAACTGCCCAGGAAACGGCAATTCTAAGTTAGGCTAATGCATGTTAATTCTCAGAAGCCTGAGCAGGATTTTTTGCTAGGGATAAAGTCCAAAAGGATCAGGATGGAGGGAATTCTGCAGGGATCCACAGCACAAACAGCGAGGTTATGGGAGGTCAGCACAGCTGGGTGTGAGAGTGCTCCAGGGCTGAGCAGAGCTTAGGTGGAGGAGTAAGGCACTGCCAGATTAGAAGAGCAAGGAAAAAGGAGGTTGCCTTCACTCTTCTGCCCACTATCTGCAGAAAAGCAGCAGGTCAGACCTTGAGAGGGAGCAGTGTCATGCTCCTGTGTGGGACCTGCACAGCTATCCATAAATGGGTGCTCGAGGCTCTAGCAAGCACCCACACCTTCTAGGGGGGTGCTCAGGAAAAGGCTTGCCATCAGCCATGGGATGGTGCCGCTTTTCTTGCTTTTCCAGACTCTGCATGAGCAGAGGAGGGTGCTAGCAAGCACCAACTGCTGCAAAGACAGGACTTCAAGCAGTTATTCTGTGATCAGGACACCGACAACAGGCTACAGGGCATTCATCTGGATGTGTTCATCTTTTAATTTTTGTGCTCATGACTCATGACCTTCCATGCTCATGACCTAGCCTTGCCTTAATCCTGACCCTACTTAGTAACAAAGTTACTTAATTACTAAATTAAATAATTTGTTTAATACCTGACTAATTTCATTAAATTATCCAGCTTTCACGAGTTACAAAGGCCACCTCTCCAAAGACACAATTTTCACTCTCAAAGTATTTATGCCCCTTTTCTTTCCCACATCGGCAATGATGGATGGAAAAGCCAAAATAAATTAATAACTAACTACTCCCATGCTCTTGGCTTTATTGCTGGTCAATAGGGCACACAATCAAGCCCTGAAGCAGAACAGATGATATATTTGCTGGGCTTATGGAAGTTACCGTGGAGTTTATCGCACAGTTCAGGATCTCCACCGTGTATGTGTGTGTGCCTGCGCGTTGCTGAGGTGGGAAAAGTTGTGATGCTGAACAAAGGGCTACTGTCTGCTGACACAAACGAGACAAAAAATTCACTGACCTGGAAGTTAAAGTACAAACTCTACTTTCAGCCTGAGTGCTCGCTGCCCATACATATTAAATGAAGAAGCCTTGTTTGAGCGAAGTATGATCTTAACCTGCTCTTCTCAAGCAAAGAGAGCACATGCCAGGACCACGACTCCCACCCCAGCAAACACCATCACAGCAGCAAAATCACGCGAAGGACTATGCAAGATGAAAGTGCCTTTTACATTAGGATTTTTCTGTCACAAGCTTACTCCAAATTATCTAGCATAAAGAAATTTATCCATGCAAGCCAACAATATTGGCAGGGGGAGAATTACACAACAAGATACTGGCAAGGGAATAGAGTACTGAAAGCTTAGAGAGAGATGGAGCAACCTGTGAGAAAAGCTTCTAAGCACTATGGCAATTACAAACACACCCTGAACTGCAAAGGCTCAGAGAAGGACCCCAGAGAAGCAGCAAGCTCAAAGTCAAAAGGGATGGCAAGAAGGGTACTCCCAGAGAAGCGGCAGAGCAATACGGAAAAGGAGAAAAGATTTGTCAGCTTAACAGCCTCCAGTCCTGGAAAGGCTTAAATCCATGACTGGACGCTTGTTTCACAGAATACAAATACCACATATCACCAAGTAAGCCAACTTCAACCCAAATGGAGTGAGTGGGATGACCGCACTGAGGTCAAGAGAGTTGTAACAGCTTACTCTGGATTTACAGCTGGAACATCAAAGCACTACGCCAACCTAAGTAATTAATCATAAGCCAAATGCCAGGCCAGGAATTTTATAATAATTCAAGCCTTTTTCAACAATCCAAGTGACTGTGTTCACATTCTAGACAGTCTTGGATGAATATTTCAGATAAACAGTGAAGATTTTGATGGCAGAAGCCACTCTTCTACCAGCATTGCTGGGTACCGCGGCTCTTGCAGCAGCTCAGGCTGCCAGGTAAGGACTCCACTGCAGTACGCACTGTGCTATCAAGCTGATGGGCATGCCCCACTGTGTGCATGCTATAGCGTATATACAAAACGCAGGAGACAAGCCAACCATCAAGAAAGGAAGAAGCAGCAGGTGGGGAGCTAAAACTATAGGCAGCAGCTAGCATAAAGTGGAAATCAAAATCTCCCATGTAAGAATTGCTGAAGGCATGCCACTAGAAGCAGAGTTCTGCCTCCCATATAGTCATGCCTAACTGTACAACTAGTGTTTATAGAAACTCGGGCAAGTGGCATCTTTGTGACACACTCTGAGCAGTGCTCTGCTCTCAGTCAACGAGGCTCCTCAGAGTCCTGTGCTCTGTCCACTGTTGCTTGCCTGTGGTCCACCAGAAAGCCATCCACACTGGAGAAGGGGCTCCATTCACTCTCTGAAGTACAGACAGTAAGCAGAGATGCTCAGTTTGCCTCCTATATATAACTTGTATCTTACAGAGACTCAGCCCCACACTTCCACTTACAATTTCAGAGTGGCAAAGCAGGAATGTGGAAGCACAGACCATCCCTCCTGAAACCTCAGCTTCATTTTAACACACCCCTTCTCAAGAATCTTGTCTTCTTTAGATGAACTTCATGTAATGGTTTCTTCACCACTCCCTTCCTCCTCCACCACATCCATCATTTGCGTACGTTCAGGTCCTGCAGTGGTTAGTAATGGCTGTGCCAGTAACCCAAACTGTGAAAATTACCCTCATGTCATATCTCAAGACTGAGGCTCTTGAAACTGAACATTTCTCTGGTCACACTCTCCTTCTTCATGCAAACAGGAAGGAATAACAATAACTACTTCCTACTCTCGAGGCACTATCATCCTCCCAAGTGACAGCTGGGACAGCTATATTATTTAAAGAACCAGTAAAGGGAGAAACAAGTACAGCTAGAGCTAGGTTGCCAGAACTGCCATTAAGAGCATTCGAGCTCTTCCTGTGACTCTGCTGTGGTTCTTCCTTTGCTGTGCCTCAGTTTCTCGCCACATCTGGTGGCCCTGGATATTTAGATGGCAAACTCTTCTTTGCCATGCCACAAATTCCAGCCGGGGAGCTGAGAATCCCTGCAATGTCTCCTGATGCTCCCTGACATGGACAGGATGATCTCAGAACATCCTGGCTGTCACAAAAGAAACGATGAAGCCTGAGACTACTTACGTAGCCCTTTGAAGCAAGCTGAACCCAGAGCAAATATTTGGTGGGGACAAGGCCCCTTCCTCCCCCAGGCAGCAGTTTGTTCACATGCAGTTGTTCTAAGGCCTTCTATCCTGTAGTAACCTTGCTCACATAGCCATGGTTATCATCATAACACTGATGCGGCAGCTGCAACTGAAATGACACGTTGATGCCCACTCTGCCCAAAATGCTAGGATGAGCATGCAAGACACAGAAGAGTGACCGTTCAGGCTTGCTGGTGAAGGGAGAAGATGAAGCAGATCTTTAGAGCTAGAAGCTGCCACTTAAACAAAGCTACAGTTCTGACATCAACCACATAAATGAGGCAAACCATGGAGACCACAACATGTGGCAGCACTTCTCTCCACCTGTCTGCAATAGCAACATATTTGATGCTCATGCATTATAAAAGCACCAGTTGCTTTTGTGAACAGGATGCACTTTCTCAGCACTCTGCAGCAGGCTGGTTTGTGCGTCATGCTCTCATCATGCTCAGGGATGCACTTGCTGCAGAAAAACTAGTCCCGGTACTCTGGCTTACTCCACATCTTTTGGTTTTGCACTGGCAGCACTGGAAATCAGCAAAGCAAATCTGATTTATCATGCTGCAGCAGGGTGGTGTGCCCTGTCACCAAGAAGCAGATGAGATGGATTTCATAAAAGTTGGCTCATTCTTCGCTCTTTCTGGATGTAATTGAAGAGGAGGTTGCCATAGGACAGTCACAGTCCTTTCTGAAGTAACTTGAGTACCCCACATCCTCTATATAAGGTACTCTTACAGTGGTCTGTAAGACAGCAAAGGGATATTATTCCAACCATAACAGCAGGGAACAGAGTAAGCAATAATACGCCCAAGGTCAGGCCTGCAGTTTGTCACACAGCAGGGATCTGACTCCAGATTTGGTGAATCCCAGTACAGGATGGAACCACTGGCAAGTTTCCAGCAAATGCAGCGTTAAACTTCCCAAAGGGAGCAAAGTGAAATGACAGCTTATTTGCCTCTGACCTAGCAATAGCAGATGGAGAAGACAGTGCAAGTCACACCTGGTTTTGGGCACAGCTGGAATTACTCAGGCCTTGCTTGTGGGCAGGAACTGCTGCAAACAGGTTTCCCCTCCTTTGTCATCCCTACCCACTCCGTCCCCACAGTAAAATCCATGGGCATGTGAATTTCTTTCCTCAGGCATGAGAGAAAGAAATCTAAAGCAGTTTGCTCAAGAGCATATCCCTTGAAAACAGCTGATTTTGCAAAAACTCCAGTGCATCTGCACACACCATATTCCCCAAAGGCCCGATCCCAGGATCCAGCCCAGAAGTAAAACCATCATGGTATTCAGTTCAGCACAGCACACATAGGTTAGCATGATCACGCCTCTTACTACTAGCATGTTCCTTGGTCTGCTCCATTCTACCTAGGGGTAACATAACCCGTAGGTACCTTCTCTGGAGGGGATCAAAAACCCCAAGTAACGTGCACAGGCAATTTAGCAAACCACTTGTACTTTTATTCTACCCTCAGAAGGCCATTCTGCCAGACCCATTGTGGCAGTGACAGGCGAGACCAAAGAGTCCAGGGCCAGAGAGGTCATATAGGTCAGTACCCACAAGATACCACCTCCTGCTTGCAGACACATTTACAGAAGACTACCGCGGGCCGGAGGACAAATGTTGGGAACAGTTCAGATGCAGACTCCGAACCCTGGGCACATCAGCCCAAGCCCGTCTGGCACAACTGAAGAGGCAACTGCAAAGCAGGAGAAAGCTGGGTACAGGTCTGATTCTGCAACTAGGCCACATTTTAGAATATCCTTGAGGCTACAGTAACTTCTGATACCTGGCCCAGTTGCAACAGCTGAACGCAGAGCATGCTTTGGCCAAGATCCCAGGACTGCAGGGTGGTAGCATGTAAATAGCCTCCTGCATTCACCAGGGATTGGATGGACCATGCTGAGATTTGCAAGCAGCTGCCAGGCAAAAGAAACCGAGAAGGACTGTGACATGACCCTCCACAGGGAGGAACACCTGAAACTTCCAACACTTAAAGCATATCAAAACACCTATGGAAGAGGAAATAGGCTGGAAACTGGATAAAGTCTCTCTTGGTATCTCATCATCTTCTTGACTGTGAGAGAAGCCTTCTCTCACTGGGTATTTGTCCCCCTGGATGCAACCCGGAGTAGAAATAGTAGTTTATTAAAACTTAAATACAGCTTTTGAAAACTTGCCCAGACAAAGAAATTGTTAATGCAAGTTTTGGCTTGGTCTTCACTGCTTGGGAAATGACTCCTCCCCTGTAATAGGATGAGCTGTAGCAGCTCTGTTATTCCAATCACCACAGGCACAAGTATCACCTGCAACTCATCTGAAGCACACCTGGTCCTCCTTTGCATCTCTCAAGCAGGGAGGGAAGGATGTGCAAGCAGCTTACAGAAACAACACAATGTTGGTGTACTTTCCTCAGAAATGAAACCTGTGAGGAAACACAGGAACAGACTACCACACGGAAGCCGCTTGAAGGAGAGAGTCAGCTGTTCTCCACCTCAGGACAGGAGAAGTACTCAGCTTTAATGGCAGCAAGGAAGACTAGGTACAAAGGATAACTTTCTAGTGGGAAGAACAACAAAGCACCAGAACAGATTGCACGCAAAAAGTCCTTATCAGCATTGGAGGCTTTTTAGGTCAGGTTGAGCAAACATTTGTCAGGAATGATGTAAGCCAAGTTGATTCTTACTTGGACAGGGAAATTAGGCTAGATGACTGTCAAACTGTCTTCCAACCCATTTTGATCTATGGCCCTGCATCAAGGAACTGAGTGCTGGCCAGTAATCCGTGCACATTCAGTCACCTGGGTCCCCAGAGCAATCCTGTGTCACCCTAGCAGAGTCACTCTGTGTCTGTCAGGTCCTCACCTGGAAAGGAGTCTCATCCCTACAAGAGCACAGGCTCAGCTGACAGCACTGTGAGGATAAGCACATTTCTTAGACTAAGGTCCCTGAGAAAGTCCTTTTCATCCCACACCTTGGGTGGAAGACTGAAAACACAGGTGGTACTTGCAATTCAGGGTGCTTACATTGAAATTACACCAGAACAAGAATGGCACTCTGTCCTCCAGTGTCCAAAAGCATGGATTAATGCAGGCTTCAGGCCTCCCATTAATAGTATGAGGTACAACCCCAGTCCTGTATCACAGCCATGAGGTCCCCTCCCAGCTTCCCCACATGAGCCCCACACCGAAGCTCTGTTTTACTGGCACAAGAATAGAGTTTAAAGCCCCACTCTGCAGCTGCATCTACACTGAAGCCCTCTGCCAACCCGAGTCCTCTCACTGGGGGACTGCACCTTGCCATGCTCCCCACACCGTGGGAAGCCTGTGGCAGGACTGTTCTCCAGCACAGCCACAGCTCAGCTGGGACCACAGCACCATCTGCAGGGCTCTGCCAAAGACCAAGCTTCCACCAACTCCTCCTCAGGAAAGGCCAGCATGATCCTAGTAGATACTTCGCACCTGGTAACTCTCCAAAACACAGACATGAGCACACACCCCCCCCCCCCAACACTCTTCAGAGTCCTGGAGGAAAACAAAGCCCCTTTCTGAAAGCATCACTTCAGGAAACAAATCACCGTTTCGATACAGTTCCAAAGACACAGTAAGTCCCAGAAAATTAACTGTATGTCAGATACTGGATTACGTAAAATGCCACTTCTGTGGCTGCAGGGAGCAGATATGTCTCTGCAGAGAGCTCACGTGCACAGTATATTGCTGGCGTCAGCCGAGCCTCCCGCTCACAGGCAACAAAGACAACACAGACAGGGTCCAGTGCTTTAGAAAGGGCGCTGGGAGTGCCTGTGGTTCCTTAAAACCACCACCTCCAAAAAGCTTTGCAGTGCCTCTGTACCAAAATGACCCTGGGCCAATATGCGTAAAGCACTGAAGAACACACTGTACTACACCAGCACATTCCCTCAGATGCGAGTCTGACAAATAAATCCAGCCTCTTGGGAGGAAGAACAATCTTTCTCCATTCTTGCCTTTGTAAGAAGGTCAGCAGCACCATGTGATTTTCCAAGACATATAACCACTACGCAGTGCAAACCCACAGAAATGCAAGCATTTTTATTATTGCTTTAGCTATAAATATAGGAATTTAACACTTGTCATACTGGATTAGACCAAGAGTCTGTCTCACAGAGAAAGTGTCCTGCTCAGAGCTCTGTCAAGTGATTGATTGATGCTTCTGAGAAAAGGCACACTGCTTTCTGCAGCCCAGCCACCAGTGCTCTCAGAGGGACATGTAGCCTGCTGCAGGGAATCAGCCTACCCCTTGAAGAATGCAATACGATGCCTTTTAACACTCTCATAAGCCAGTAAACTATCCAGCTTTTGAAGTATCATGCAGAAGCAAGCTGCGCATGTTGCTCTATTTCATACGTAAACACTGCCAACACCCAGATGAAATCTGTGAACTCTGTTTAAAAAGTAAATTTAAAGAAATGTCTGACAAACTGAACTTTAAAAAAACCTCTAAACTACTATTAAAACAAACAAACAAACAAACAAAAAACAAAAACACCCCACCTCTTTGACTACAATTTGTACTCATGGCTCTAGCAGGCAAAACTACCAGAAATCAGCTGTGCTGGAACTTTATTTCCAAACCTAGGATCAAGTGCACTTTAACTGAACTTTTTTAATTCTCTCCTTCCCTACATTTCCTCTACTGTGTTTAAGCAGGGCAGGTACTGCCGTCCAGAGAAAGCTCATAACTTCAGACAGAGTGTATGGGACATGGCAAACTACTGAGGTGCACAGAGCGGTGGGGAGGATAAATGCAGGGCTGAGTGGTACAACGGGGTGAAGGGCTAGTCTGTGAACAGAGCTGTAAAAGCCCAGAGGGTGGGGAGAGGATCCGACTGGAGACCCAAACGCTGGTACATGAGAGAGATCAGGTATCTCTGGAAAAGCAGGGCCAATGTTCAAGAGTTAAAAAGCAAATGAAAAAGCAGGGAGCATGAGTGTGGAAGAGGTAAAGGGGAAAGGGACTAGATGTATTAGGGCTCACGTAAAGCCCTCTGAATCTGCTGCAGCCTTCCAAACAGATGCAGTTTGCTGATGCAGCTCCCACCTAATGTTTCTGGCTATGTGCTCCCAGTTCAGCCTGGACGGAGAGACCGATAGCACCTGACCTGTCACTGTCTGGACACTTCCACCCTCTACTGAGTGCTCACCTCCACTGGCCCAGCAAGTGCTTCCATTCAGACTGGTAGACCAGATCCTTTGGTTTGCTTTCTTTCCTTCCTTCCCTGGCTAGCTATGGTCAGGAAGGGAACTTGCAACACCAGAAACAACACCAGCAATAAGAAGCAGCTTGAATTTAATCCTTCCATTATTTATAATGTCATGATGTTGACTGTCCATTTCAGGGGCTTCTCTCAGTGTTGTTTCAGGCAGCCCTACTCTGAGTCATCCTTCCCAAACAGACAGGCCTCAGCTATTCCCACGGCTGTCAAGAGACTGGATCCTACTCCAAACTTAGCCTGTTATCAATTTTTGTACAAGTCATTTCACCTCCTGTTTTTCAACTTCTCCATCTGCGAAACTGGAGTAGCGATTCTGGCCTTCTTTGTAAAGTCTTGCATTTAAATGCCTTACATGGAAGTTAGGCATTTCTATTACTATGAGAAGCAATGTGCGGGTGCCAGATGTTTATTCAGGTCTGCTAGCATATTTGAAAATGTAATTGCACAGCAATTCTTGTAAGGACACTGATCTGAAGTGCTATCTTTATTATAATGTTTTGATTGTTTCTGGCAGCATCCACCAAGTGTCAGGTGTTGTAGATTCAGATGGTGTAACATATGCACTGATCCTTCAATGACATGTCACTCAGCAGGACTGGGAAATGAAGGCTGCTTTGCTGTTGGAGATCTACTCCAGAGCATCAGGATCCTGGAATAGAACTGAATTTGAAATGTGCACATTAGTCATGTCCCATTATACCAGCAAATCCATGTGACGATACAAGCCAGAGTTTGGACCTATAATCCGATCTGGTCACATTCTATATAAATTTATCTCAAGGCAAAAAAAAAAAAAAAAAAAAAAGTGAAATTCTTTCTAGGTCAAATGCGTGATCTGACATGTTGAGAAGTTGTATTTTTAATGAAATATCTGGAGCTGTGAACTCTTCCATATTGGATCCTGAGATTAACGAGTCACTTTTGCAGAGCAAACTAAAAAGTTGCATGCAGTTCCCTGAGGAAGGTGAAACACTTCTACATGCTCTGCTGAACTTCTGCATCTCTGGATGAAGTCTGTATCAGGAAATGAGGGGGTCTGCCACTGCATGGAGAGTTCAGTGCACTGGGGAATGAAGTAGAGATTCCTTTTGCCACGCAGAGTTTTCAACAAGCTGTTCAGCAGGGCTCACCCGCAAAAAGCATGCTGCAAGAAGAGTTATTTCCGGTACAGTTGTCATCTGCTTTGTTTTTGGATGTGCAGAAACCTAGGCCTGTGGGAAAAAGAATGATCAGAGCTTTAAGACTTGCTAGGGAGAACATGCCTCTACCTCCATCCTATAAAAGCAGCAATTTTCCAATGGCAATAATCTCACCAGAGCTAGTCACCCCATCAGAAATGCTTATCTGCATCAGAATTTCTGACTCAGAAACACTTGCCAGGCTATCTCAGGATATGAGAAGGTTGAGATACTTGAAAGGAGTCCCTATTTTGTTAAAGATTGGCTTCAGCTGTGGACTTTCTCTGGCTGAGTTCATTCAATACATCAGGGTACAGAGACATAATCTACAAAGGACACAGACCTATACCTGAAGCAAAAATCTGAAGCAAAAAAATCTGACTTACTTGCCACAGAAGTCCTTGTGAATGGCACAAAGGATGAGTACTAAGTTGGGGTGTGCCTGTAGCCAGTTCTCCACCATATTTGGGTGTCTGGGATCAACTTCCAGAAACACACTCCTAAAAGGGAGTAGAAAGCAGGGCAATGCACACATTTAGGTTGCTACATTGATAAAAATTAAGGTCTGTCTTTCTGGATAACTCCTATCAGTGCAGGAAATGAGAAGGTCAGCAAACACACTGCAATCCAATAACCCTAAAACAGATCATAGCTGTCCATTTAAGATGCAGATCCCAACTGCCTCTTTCAGGGGGAGAAAGTGTTGATCTTAGGGGGAATTCTCATGGTACTCCTCTGTGTGAGCAGTTAAACTCTTGTATCAAGATGTAAGGATCCCTTTTGACGCCGTGCAGAGATACCGCCAGCTCTGTCTTTCTGAAGCCCCCAAAGATTTAAGGCCAGAATGAAGTTTTATCATGCAAATGCATGAACACCGAGTGCTGGACTGGCAGCATGAAGTTCCTCTTTGTATAAGCAGGGTGACATTAAGTCCCAGGAGCGAGAGTCATAAAGTACAACTTAGTACACACATTTTCCCACAGTAAATGTCTCCATAAATCAGTTATGAAAACACCATCAGCATTCAGACCTACACAGAGGACTGTACAAAGGAGAGTGCAGCAGCAATAAGGGAACTAATCAGACAACCTCAGTTAGCGTACCAGGACTAGGCCTGGACACTGCAGGGCTATTTCCATCTCTGCTGCAGCCAGGCTTTATGACACTGGCCCATTTCTGAGTCTCCGCTCCCACAGCAAGGGAGAACCACCCTAGCTTACAGGCACAAGGAGACGATGGAACTGGTTACAGCCTGTGACAGTGCAGCAAGATACAAGTTTAACAGGCAAAGAACAGAGGCCAAGCCCCAACCATACGCTCTCCTGAGAATTCCTAAAACATCCCATGCTGAATACTCCCTATAAATTCACCAAACTAACTACAAGCTGGGTGTGGATCTCATTCCTGACCTTAAAAAACTTCCAGTCCTCAATGGGGGCTCCACCTTATAAAACAAGCAAAAAGGGAAGAAAAATAAATAATCCTAACAAACAACCCCACGGGACCAATCTCTGTCGCTGGGAAGTTCTGAGGAGCATCTTCTGCTCTTGTGGCCATGCAAAGCATGAGGAATGAATTCTTCCGCATGCAGTAGGCCTGTCAATATTCCTGTTCCTCTTCTGAAAACAGCAGATTTTCAATGACCTCTCTTACGCTGGTAAAATGTCAGGAATTTTACACCAGATATGTGAATGCCCTGGCACAACAGACTTTTGGGTATCAGCATGTTGATCTTTAAGCACAAAATGGATCCCACATGACAGAGAATAGGAACAGTCAGTCCTGAGCATTAACCATGGAGAAATTTAACATTTAAGAAACTATCCCTGGCTGATCATCTTTCTCCTGGGATATTCAGCATTGTATCCTGGCACGATAAACAAGTTTCCGCTAATTAAAGGGTGGGAGGGAAGTAAAGATCTACATCCATTCTCACGGAGTTCTAAATTGCTTCTCCTTCAATCAGTTATTCTGCTTAGAAAGCTTCCTTTTTTTGTTGCACTCTCTCTTTCTCTGCTGCTCTCTCTCATGTTCTTTTTGTTGCTGCTTTGACCTTTAAAGAGTCTCACTTCACTAATGACTATGAAACACCACCACTGGTCAAGGAAGGCTCATATCCCTTTATTAACCAATTTCAAGCTAATTTTGCTTATGCACATGACATTTTTTAAGCTGCTATTATTAGATGGGGGGACGGGACGGGACATTTTTGCAACTGTTTTCCCTCTGTACCTTCCTGTATGAAAAGAAAACAGAAGTTATAGAAATGAATGGACAAAACAGAGGACAGTGCTTACCCAGAATCCTTCAGAAGAGAAGGAGCCAGAGCCAGAATTGTTTTGATGACTCTCATCCCATCATCTCCCCCATCCAGTGCATCAAGGTCCTCATAGCTGGAGTGTGGCAGTAAGAAGACATTAACAGCAATTCATGTGGCATGAGCCATGCCCTTGACAATGCATTGCCCCACACTCCATGGAGAATGGTGCACCTGACACACCTGAACTCCAGCACTCCTATAGCAGGTGACAGCATGCTATGTAAAATACAGAGAGTAAAAAGGCAGCTACCACTAGACTGAGAAACTCCACGTTGAGCACAAGCAGAAAACTTCCCCTGAACTCTTCCTGAAAATTATGAGCCAACTGCAGCCAGGGTCACACAGTTCCAACACGTGGATTTGTTCTCTCTGTGCTAGCTGGACAGGGAGACAGTGGGTTGTAGAGCAAGGATGACTTCCTTTATTTCAACTATACCAACAACCAGGTTGGACTGCCTTCTAACCTAGCAGAGCGAATTATGGTGTAGAAAGCTCAGCTTTCACAATCTGCTCTGGTGCACATCTTGTACAGAGGTGGGTGCAGGACTTTGTCCTGACGCATGTGACAATCAGTTCTGAGGAAGAACCAGCGTGCACAAAGTAGTACCACATCCCAAAAGAGCTTATTCCTGTTTGTGTGGGTTTGTCTGCTTAAAACAAGTATTGGGATGAAAATGGGTCGCAGCATTTCCTCCCAAGTTTTTTTTGCATCACAAAAAGCTGCACAGATTACTTGTACTTTCTTTCATAAACTCACACCAATTATAAAAAAAAGTCTAACAGGAAAAATGTTCTGAAACAGTTTTGGATTGGAAACTTGTTAATTTCAAAGTGTGGAATTTTTCCATTTTTATAAATATTTAAAATACTTTGATATTGTTTCAGACCTGTAAGCAGTCTGTAACACTGTATTATTATATACCATATAAACACACCTACACTATGTACACGTATACTACATTTGCATGTTTTGTGTGCAATTGTTTGTAGTGTAAGGCAGCAGACAGAAAACCTTGCTTCAAGGAACAGGAGAAGAAAAATCTACTTATCTGATTACCGGAGGATTTCCGCGTCCAAGGAAGCCATGTCTTCATGGAAGACATATGGGGGGTTACTGACTATGAAGTCTATGGGGCCCCAGAGTAGCAGCTGCTTGGCAGAACCTAGAAAAGAAAAAGAATCACAACCAGCTCTCAACCATAGCAATCTTCCCTATAAGCTCAGTGTCCAAATCATATCCAGGAAACTGTCTCTCCAGAGACATGCCCAGGTGTGTTTGGCTCTGCTTTTCTCTAATAAGATTTTATCCTATTTCTTTTTGGGATAGCCTGGCCTGCTCACTCTCCCACCTTGAACGCAAGAGTGATACAAAGCTAAGCAAAGTACCATTTTTTCATATCAACAGCCCTGCTTAGCGGACCATGTTACAAAGCACAGGACCTCTGGAGCTCTGTGCCCATCTGGACCTAAAGCAACAATCCGAACTTGAGAAAGTCCACAAAGACTGAAGTGGGAGCTTAGACTAGCTGTCAGGATGCATATCCTTCCTCTTATCAGAGCTGCAGAAGGACCTCTAACAAGCAAAAGAGCCACTCACAGCAGTATCAACCATCTAATGGTTTGGTCTTCTGCAGACAAGGTTCAGCTCGCTACGCTCATGCTACTGTCTGGACTGACACATACCAGCCCTGAATCAGACATCACGTAACCATGTGAGTGTGTCCTCAGGCCAGCCTCTGGCACAGGGCTTACCCATGCAGGTGCAATGCCAACACAGCTACACGGCTTTTGGACTGGAGCTGGCTGGCGTACTGCTGTTTGGACTATGGGCAGCACAAACTCAGATCGGCAGACAGAAGACTGTGCAGACATACAGGCAGCACAGTGTCAAAACCAAGATGTCAGAAAGGTGCACTAATGAATCTACAATGCTGGAGCTCCTGGTTCCACAGCTCCTGGCTAAGAAACAGCTGAGCACGTATACCTAACTGGATAAGCCTCACCAAATGGCAGTTTTAACTGGTTTCAGCTGGGTCTGGGGAAGACAACAGGTATCCTTCCCTGGTTCAGCTGACCTAATTTCAGGTGAATAAGGCTGAACATTTAATCTAAGCTAAATATCTGGGCTCCCTCTAACATCAATGAAGAGACAGGCACATACATGTTTATCTAAAGCATCCATGTCAGCATGGAATGAATTACACTCTGTATATATTTGCCTCTCCCCAGTAACACTAGAGAGCACCTGGACTACCAGCTCAGACACAACCTTTAGACACCTAAAACCAGGAACAATTCACCTTCTGATGTAGTCAGGGACTTCTCTCAGCTGATCAGCTGGCCTGGAAATCTCTGAAGGGAAAAGCTCCACTGACTCACTTCTTACTGACCTTTTTCTCTATTAACTTCAACACGCTCCTGACACCTGCATCCCAAGTGGGTCCCTTGGCTGTCTCTCACACCTGCCTCCCCCCATCAAAGTAAAAAGGGAGAAAGACAAAGGGGATTATAACAGTGAAAACACTTACTGTATGAAACATCATGGTGGAGGACGTGGATCCTCTCCTGGAGTTGCAGCCTGTAAAATTCCAGATGCAAGAAGAGAAAGAAGAAAGATTAGGAGGCATGTTTGTGTGGATTCATGAACAGCACATTCTATAAACAGATCATTAAATATCACATCTCTTATCTGATACACGTATATCCTACCCCACTGACTGCAGCTGGATTCCTCTCAAGCCACAAGGGAAGTTTAGGATCTGCTCTTTGCCCAAGGAACAAAATTGAAAGCAAAGAGCACACTGTGCACCCATGGTGATTCCAGGGTGTGGCTCCTGCGCACTCAAAACCTGTATGTATCACCTCTTGCCATACATACAGCAGTATTCCCCCACCCTGCTGCAAATTAACCACATCTCCAAGGCCTCCCCCAGGTAAGCTCACCATCCCTGAAAACAAAACCAAACCAAACCAAAAAAACCCACAACAAAATCACCTGCTTCAAATATGTAAACCTGCTATTGTAAGTGGAGTGAACATGCTCACGCTTACCATTCTTTCTCAAGCCTCCTTGATAATCTAGATCTTAACAGTATTCTGGCATCTGAGTGCATTTTCTAGGCATCTTTGGATCTCATCTCACATGCCAATGTTAAGGTGACGAGATGTTAGTGCACACTGCCAGGAGGCCAGCACATACAGTGCAGCAGAACCCCTGTGCCAGACACAGAGCTATGAAAAGGGACTCCTTTAGGGACAGCTCATGCACAGACTGTACAGTAGAACGTATTTAAAATACACACTAGGATCTCTCAGATGCTAGTTTCTAACTCGTGATCCTTCTTGCCTCTGACACCTCTGTGCACATTAATTCAGAAACACATTATGGTCAGTGCCTTTCATCTGCAGCCAGACATCCCCAGGGTGCTCACACCAGTGGAACCCCTGAAGGCACTAGAAGACACAAACACCTCTCCTTTACCTGTGACAAGTGAGCAAGTAAGCATGCTGGCTTGCTATTTTTAAGAAACAGGTCTATAAACACATTGGTATTTCTCAGGGAGAAATCTTGGCCAAGATTCTGATCTGACTCACTGCACTAAACCAAGGTAGGACAGCCTTGAGACTGACAGACTGCCACTGCATGGTGCTCCAGTCTGTCACAACCTGGCATGATCTGTCCCTTGCTCCCAGCTTGCTACAGAATATGCTTGCTGCCAGGGGAAACTAGTTGAGACAGCACTCCCCTTAAACCTTAGGAATCCTGAGCAAAGTTCCCTTGATGCTCCTGGGAGAGGAAAGAGAGGCCAGTCTGAAAGTAGCCTTGGTGCTTGGCGACAGCCTGATACTACAGGAGAGGTCACAGAAACAGAGAGCGTGAGACAGCAAGGAAGGAACAGAACCTCTAATTCCTTGGCTACATGGCCCACCCACCAAAATACCTCTCTCTTCTCAGCAGGTTTGCCTCTGGCTTTTGTGAACACATTTGAGCAATGTCAGAAGCAGCACTTCGCAAAGCCAGAAAGACAGGGCTGGACAAGATCTGCTGGTGGAGAAAGACTCCAAGCCTCCCACAGGAGATGCCATTCCCTGACCAGCAACAAACAGCACATTGTGGCAGAGAGTCTGCACTGTCCCCTAACTCCTGTCCTCAATGCAGTCCATGTCTAGAGAAAACAAAACTGCCCAGCTCTTGCCAGCTTGTTCTCTCCTCCCACAAGAGACCCACCACAGTGGCAGAGCTTTCCTCCCAGCTCTTCAGTGTAACACCTCAGGGCTACCCAATGGGGTTCATAGAGCATGCTGCGATAAAGGCCTTATACCCAAGTCCTACTTGCCTTTGCTGAGGGCCTACAGTACTGTCCCGTCAGCATACACAGGCATTAAGAAAGGGAGGGATTCCTGCATCTGTCTGCAATGTGCCCAGATGGGCCATCTGGCACTGGGATTGATTTAGTGAGAGCAAGACTCACTGAAGCATCTAGAGAACACAGCTGTGATAAGAGAGCTCTGAAAAGAAGGCAGGAACCAAGCTGGCTTCAGTCAAGCAGTAACACAGCTTATCCTACTGGTTTGTCTCCCAAGAGCTACAGGGCACCGTGCCATGGACAAGATCGCAAGGACACAATGAAAACATCCATGGAGAAATATGAGGTTCTCCGGCACTGCAATTTACACTCCCTCGGCCACTCTTAAGCCAACAAGCAGTTAATAACAAGACTATTTTTTCCAGATGCCAGTGCAATAATCTACCAAGGAAGCAAAGATCTGGCCTGCTTTTATTATACCTATGAAAAATTGCAACAGAACTTGGTTTGACACTGACACATCAGAAGGAAATCTCTGCTCCCCACTCCCTATACCTGGACTAGGAGGCAAAGGGTAATAGTGAGGTGACAAGTTTGGGAAGGGCTTGTTCCTACACATCACTTCAGACTCACGTAAGAGCTGGGACTGAGCTGCCAGAAGTGAAGAGATGCAGCCCAGCACAGCCAGAAACAGAAGTAGCCTATCTCTGTAGCCCCAATGCTGACAGCAGCTTGGGAAAAAAAGGGTATGTGGGCCCTGTGGACAGCAATGTCAGTTAATGAGCACCACTTAAGACTCACAACTGTACTAGACTCCATAAGAGGTAGCAGTAGGATTCCTTTCTGAGACTGCTCTACTTAATGCCTAGGGCCCAGCAGCTTCTAAGGATAGGAATACATACTAGAGCTCTGTACCTTTTATAGCATCTACAGAGACTGGGATCCTGCACTCAAAAGCATACTGAGACTCTAGCTCTGGTGCTTGCTATGTTAGTGACAGTCCAGAATAATCTGGGTTAGGAAGAACCAGCTGAGGAAGTGGTGCTACAAGGAAGTACGAGGTCAACCTGATACAGAGCTGTGCTGACTTCAGGCACAAGATGCTTGACTCATTGCGGGGGGGTTGGACTAGAAGACCTTTAAAGGTCCCTTCCAAGCCAAACTGTTCTATGATTCAGCAGCTCTGGACATCCAGCCACAGCGCAGGTGTCGTGCAAACAGCACAGGACCCAGCAGCACCATTCTCGCCAAACCCAAGACTGCAAGGAGGATGCTGAGGGATACCACACTAGCACATCAGAGTGAAGGTGCTATTTGAGTGTGCAAGCTTGTATCTAGAGGAGCAATGACAGAAACAAGCACAGCAATAATGCCATAGGAAGCCAGAGAGAGAAAGGTTCAGGCTATACTTGTCCTTAACCTCCTCAGTGACACATACATTCTTACTACCTGCTGCCTTCAGTTTCCCAAGTTCACAGAAAGGGATAAGAGTAGTTACCATGAAACCCTTTGAAACCCCTTGAAAGACAGACAGCATTTAAGCACTATTGTTTTATTTAGGCTGCAGTCTTTGCAAAGCGCATTCACAAGTCAAAGGAAAAAAAATACACTGGTAAACATAAGAATTTTTTTTCTGAATTCTTACATGCTTTAGGAGTTCAACCTAGGAAAACCAGGGAAACATTCCCTGGTTTCCAGTGGCAATAAACATGAACAACATGCCCAAATATTGAGGAGTCTTGGTCTTTCTCAAACAACAGTTTAGAAAAAATGGGTAATATGTGGGCTTGTACCTATGTGCATTCTCCCTGGTGAGATCCACAGCAGCCTTCTCTTTATCCACAGCTATCACCCGGCTCTGGGACAGAAAAAACAAGAAGCAAGCATGCAAGATAAGAATTGACAATTCACTGTTCACTCTTGGCTCCTAAAAGGAATAGTTCATGAAGAAAGCATCTCAGGGCACCGATGGGATCATGAGTCACTTCTAGTAAGGCTGGTAACGTGACGGAAGGCACTCTGCAACACTGCCAGCAGCCTACCAAAATAGACAGGCTTCTGACTGAACCAACTCAGCTGACAACAATGGGGTCACACTGACTCACATCACCTGATATGTTCATAGTTCCTAGTAGTGTGAGACTCAACACTCTGGCTAGTCTGGGGTAGACACAGGTTAAAGGAAGCTCATGTCCTAGGCTTCCCCCCTCTAATGCGGACAGAATCCCTCCTCACATCAACCACTTGGACAGAGGTTCTGGCATTTTCCATCTGTTATGCAGACCAGTTGCAGACTTTTGCAACTAGTCTGCAAAGCAGACTTTTGCCTAGTTACTCCACTACAGTCCCTACACCACATTCACTGCCTGTATTGACTGCACGTCAAGTATCTGAGAGTAACATTAAGAGATAGGACTACACAGTTAGAGATTTGTTTGACCTTCCATTCCATCTTGGGAAAAGTACAGGCAAAGGCCTGACTTGTTTTTGCTTTGCTTAATGTTTTTTAAACACAGATGTTGCTAAGTATTTACATAGAGAAAGCATGCTCAAAGAAAGTACTTTGCATTTGGAGATGATGGTGTGATCAACCATCATTCCTAGGGGGATTAATTTCACAGCCTGAGACTAGCACCCACACACACGAAGCTGACCCTTACGGTGAAGGACACAGCTGAATGTGCAAGTGAAAAGTTGCTGTTGTTTTCTCAATACCCGAGTGCCAAATTCTGCCTCAAACACTGAAGAGATCACACAGAGTGTAAACTCCACTTAGCTGTCAGTGTGGCTACCACTAACTCTAATCAGTCAAGGCTCCTTATTTCTCTGGGCACAGCAGTTTGTGTTAGTCAGCTGGGAAAGGACTGTTATCAGTTATGGGGACAGACTGACACAGCTCTTTAACTTAACAGGCAAGGAAAAGAGCATGAAGTACAGCTCAGGAAATCAAGGTAATTATACTTTGAAGTCATGAAGCTCAGCTAATAACCTTATCAGGTCACTGGGAGGAGGAACACAGGCATCAACTTTAATTCTTACACACCAGGTCTTATACTTCTACAAGAGGAGGGGCTGGCCACAGCAATTCTCGTTCACGAGAAGGACCTGCTGGTCTGCAATTCTGAGGAAAGGGGAATATTTTTCCCTTAACCACATGTGATGAGATCTTGGATTCATCTCGCTGTTTACCAACGGTATCTCAGTAAGCATGTTACATGCCACAATAACCAGGGGCAAGAAGGGCTTTGGTCACCCAGATCTCAGTCCCCTTCCTGCTCTTTTCACTCTGTTCAAAAGGTGTGCATTGTTATTAGGGAACAAAAGACTTCAAAAACAGTGGTTTGGTAGTTGTGGCAGTGTGACATATGCTTGTCATATTGATCGCAAGTACTGACACTTCTGTGGTAATCCCTTCCCTGTACTCATTTAGTCTTCAGTCTCCTAGAGACAAGATCTTTCTACTCACAGCAAGGTAATTTTTAGAGATGACTGCCCCACAAATTCGACTAATAGAGTGTGTGCCCATGCCTTGGTCCCTCTTGTTCACAGCCCAGGATATTAGCTTAAAGCAACACCCACCAGTGCTTCAAGCTAAGGTGATTAATAGTGAGCTGTGACAGCTGAAGAATGAGCACATTTGCTTCTTCCATTCTAACTATGTCTCCACTACTCCCAGGGAGAGCAATTACTAAATATCCCTCTTCTACCTAGCATGAACTTACAGAGCCTGACTGTCAGAGACCTCAGCTGCTGAAGTCCCATCAAAGCAAAGAAGTTTGTCTGTGAAGTCTCAATGAAGACTAGTAGAGTGGGACTGTCCTGTAACACGGGCATCTATTGTACCATGAGCACTGAAAAAAGCTCACCTGTGGCAGTTTGCACAACAGACTCAGAGCAATTGCTCCAGAGCCACAGCCAATCTCCAGGATCACAGGATGAGGGCCAGGAACTGGGAAGCAGAGGCCTGAATTCTTCTCACATTTCCGAGATTCTTCCTCCACAACTAAAGAGATGAGATCCTAACAAAACAACAACAAAAAAAAAAACAAACACAACCAACCAAAAAAAAATTTCTAAGGAAGCTGTTTTGACTCACACCTTTGTGGTCTGAGAACTGGAGTTTAAATTTCTTGACTCTGTAGCCCAATGAAATGTGGTTTTGTTGCTAATTTTTAAAACACAGATGGCAGCAATGGAACTGACATGCCAGAAGTCACTTCAGCTCCATCTCCCCCACAGGGTGCTTTGATTAGTAACCAAATCCTCAGGATACAATTTCCCACAGATCCTCTGAAATCTTCTAGCACTGTTGGGAAAAAACAATAACCAAACAGCTGGAGCACATTATTTTCTGCAACACCATTTTATTTACTCCAAAATTCCAGTTTTCAGAATTTGTAAACTTCAAAATTTAAGATTTCTACACTCAGTGTGGTATGTAATCTGGAGGCAGAGGTACAACTCCTAACAGCACCTAAGCCAATAATCCAACCTGCAGATGAAAAGCAAAGGCAATGAATTGCTGAATGATCCAAATGAGCAGCTCCCTGCATGGATTTCAGATTGTGGACTCCTACTACATTTTGTTGGTATAAAGTCACGTGGAAAAGATTTTCATCCACGCTCCTGGATCCATATGCGTCTCTGCCATCGCCACCTCCTCCCTCCCATCAATCTCCTCTTTTTTAAATCCCTTCGCAATTTCATATAAAATCCAACACAGCAGGAGAGGTCTCAAAGATATACTGTTCTAAGGTTTGTGAAAATGAGTGACTAGCTACAAGAGAAAGCACACATGTGCCTCCCTCAGACTGTAGCATGAACTTCTCTCGCTATTCACTGGAGAAAACTATAAGACAGAAACCTTGTAAACACCTTGAGTGCATCAGCAGCTTCAGCAAGTGCTCACAACTCCCAGCAATCCTTGTGCTTTCATGACACAACAGTACAGAAACAAGGCCTTACTGCCCAAGGCGCTCCCACGATGGCTAGGTTATTTCACTTGAGAGGTCTGCTCTTGGATCTCTCCCGTAAATCCAGAAAGCTTAACAAAATTTACAAAGAATAATTGGCTTGATTTTGCCAACAGTTAAAATTAAAGACATTACCAGGAAAATTACCAGCCTTCCATTTTTACAAGGAATCTCACATGTTCTTGGCATAAGCAGGAATATTTAAAAGCAACACGTCTTGGCAGGCAGGTCAGCTTCTCTTTAGTAAAGCAATGGCCTTTTTCAGGAGCCTAAACCGGGTATGCTTGTACGTAAGGGCATAAGCCCTTCCTTGGATATATCACCCTAACTGTGGTGCAGTGTAATAGATGCCTTGTGCAAAGCTGTAGTTTTTATGAAGATATTTGTTGCTGTTGGTCATCCTTCATGCTAGGCCAATTTGTATCTGCAGTAAGTAGGGAGGGAGGATGCAAACAGGTATAAAAACGAAGCATCAGGGTAGATGAGCTTCAGCAAAACATCCCCAGCAGCAGAGCACCTGAGACATGGGCTGTTTTGTCAGACAGTATTTTCTGAGGTTTCCCACAAGACGTGAACTGCTTTTAAACATATTAAGGTACCGTGCTCCTGCATGCAAGCACACACCCAGTGCTTAGAGAACAGAAGTAAAGCTTGCACTACTTCCCAGTCTGGGATGGAGAAACAGGCATATTTCAACATTGTCCAGGCCTTGCAAAGCGAGGCAGCTTTGAACCACTCCATCTTACTAGAACCGTTTGCTTGTTGATTCCTCCTGCTGGAAGAGCCTGAACGCATAAGTAAAAAGGAAAGATTTGGTTTATTTGAATGTGTAAACACTCCATATTTCCTCTAGTAACATTACTTCTTCTGCAGATCAGCTTTTCTGAGCCTTTGCCATTTTCAACTCGGCTGCATTAGGCTTTGCTGCTTTTCCAGTAGCCTGCCTCTGCCAGCAATAGCCTTTTGGGAGCCACTGGCTCCTCAACTTCCTTTAGGCTCCTTTTCACAGCCACAGCCTTTTGGGGCCTTCAGGGGCTTTTTAGCAACAAGTACCTTCAGCTGTTTTCATTGTTTTCTCTCAAATCTTCTCCAGTTGTTGAGCTGGAAAGAGCCAGAGATGCCCATGCCTTCACTCACCAGATACTCAATGACAACAGCCTTCATGCTTCTCCAGACTGTGCCCTCTGCCTTCCACAGCTTTCAGTGCTCCTCAGCTATGAGCTCTGTTGTGTTCATACCCAAAAGCCCAAGAGGGAACGAGAAGCAGCCCATAGGCTGGAAGGCACTATTCTGAGAGGCCTCTCTCAGAGGTGTGTCTTCACTGCAAAGTTAAGTTTGGTGACTGATACCTAAGCTAGCCTCAGCCAGGTATAAGGAGCCACACTGCAATGCCCTATGCTGGTTACCGTGTCGTTATGGGCACTGCACTCATAAAGGAGTTTTGCTAACAGCCTCCAAAATCATATTCCTTGTTGCTGCTCTGGGATTCCTTTCCTAGACAATTATGGAGGAAAACATTCTTATAGGCTCACAACAGGACTGTGGGAAACCATTAGAGGACTACCAGTGCTCAGATACCAACAGGGAAAAATGAACACCTTCTCTACCCACTTTTGTGCAAAAATGGCTTTTGCCTTTCAGCTAACAGCTCCAGATGAATCAGTCTGAAAACACTTCTGCAATGGAGACAGCCAGAGATTGTAACCGCAGCTGGTTTGGGGAAGCAGGTACTGATGATTCCAAGACCACAGAAGAGCAGCCACCCAAAAAATTCTGCTCAGCCATTAAATTGCTCTTTTAAATACCAGCCATTTCTGGTCACTTACAAACATTTCCAGGAAATCTCTACAGTAACTCAGAAGAACCATCTGTCTCCAGGGCTGATGACAGAGTAGCACAAGTTACTGATTTCTAACGTCCAAATGTAACTTCCATACAGTAGAACTATTGTCAGAATTTAACAACTTCCTTAAGGTTTATCATTAGTAATTTCAAGCTTGGAGTTTTTAATGAACTTCTACTTTACACATTCCACAGTGAAAGTATTTTTAGAGTGCTTGCCAAAGCTCCTATTTAAATATGACTTGATTTCAGTTTTTACCCATGTACATTAAAAGGGATGTTGGTATTATTTAGGCCTTATATCCTACTTCCTGACTCCCTTGCCTTATTATCTTGGTTATTTCATATACTTCTTACTGACGCAAAAGCTAGTTCTCTCATAATACACCTGTTTATCACAACAGTTCAAAATTAAGAGATATTAAAAATAATGTGACAACCTAAAGAAACTACATCCTTTTCCAGACATTAGCATCTCACTACAATCAAAAAGTTCAATAACTATGAAAATAAATTATTTTATTAAATATAGTCGATTAGCAAGCAAAACAGAAGTGGCAAATTAGGAAAAAAAATACTAGTACAGATTATTCAATGTTGAATTACATTTGCAATTATCTATGTATTAAAAGGAGGAAGTAAAGACAAAACAGAATGCACTGGAATAAGACATTTTGTAATTCTGCATTAACTGGCTGTGATACCATGGTCCTTTTCTTCACTTACAGCTTTCACATGAAAGCCACATTTCCCCAACATCTGCGAAAGAATCGGAAAAACCCAGCAACCACGATACAGAGTATGTCCAGTTAGCCCACTGCGATTGCAACTAGGTTTCCTTTTCCGAAATCATGAATGATTCAGTTATCCAAAATTGTTTTGAAACAGTATTCTTCAGATTCTTCTCAGTATTTTTCATCTTTCAGCAAGCGATCCAGCCAAAATCTGTGCTTTTCCAAGCACACCATCATCTCCAAGATGTCACCACTGGAAATTGATAAATTACTGCACTTCGCAGAACACAGCAGAATCACTTTCAAATCTCGTCTTGGGAGACAAAGTATTTCTGGCCATGCATTAGAGTAGTCATACAAACACTACAAAATACCCTGCAAGACAGACATTCCCTACCTCCGTACAAGCATCTGACTAGAGCCACACCTGGGGAAGAGCAACAAAGAGGCAGAAGGTGCTAAAAAGAAATGCCAGTCCCAGACACAGAGAAACTGGGACAACAGCAGATGGCCAAAGGCTGTGGTCTTTAGTGTGTAGGATACCCCATGTCTCCTCAGACTGAACAGATTCAGAGCACAAACGCCTGCTAATATAATGCCATCATTGCTAAAAGCCATCTTAACTGTCAATTTGATCACCAGCTCTAAAGGCTGAGACATGAAATTAAAAAAATTCCACTGGGAAATAAGAAAAAACACTTTAGCAGCCTAGGTAATTAACCTTTGGAATATGTTAGGTAAATTCTCCACCATCGGGCACTCTAAACTGAAACGGCAGGCTGTTCAAAAGGGCTTACTTTCACTCACACCATTTACAGGATTCAACACATCAGAGAGAGAAGTGTCCTTCGCTACAGAAAAATGCTATTTTGGATAAAACAAAGACTTGACAATCAGCGTGTCTTTATAGTCTCTAAAAACAGGGAAATGAGTTAGCTTGCTCAGGTGCCTTGTCCCTGCAACATGCTGAGCACTTCCATACCTTTAACACATGTATCCTCACAACTCCCATTTTCCAGATGAGCAACTGTAAAACAGCGACCATCCCAAACTCATGAAGGAGGACTATGGCAGAGCAGAGCATTGAACCCAATGCTCCAGAAGCCTCATCCACACCTTTCCAATGACACCACTGTAGATTGTGGAAACGGGTCCCCCAAACTCCAGTCAGGTCTACAGTTGTGTGAGGACAACTGACCTCCTGCAGAAAAGCAGAAGTCACAAAGATCAGAACGAGATTCCCACATCATCTAAATACACAGCGCTTGGCTGCTCTTGAATTGTCTTTTTGTTTTTACTGTTGTAGATAAAAAAACTGTAAATATAAAAAAAAATCCAAAGCACTGTATTAAGGAACAAGTAAAATCGAAAATTAAAAAAGTATCTTAGGAATGTGACCCCATTCCATATTTGCCCACAGCATGCTAACCACTGGATAGGATAAATGCTCAACTGTGGAGTTATTAAATTCAAATTATTGCTTACAGTATGCGTAATTATTGTTAGTAACAAAACAGCCTACACTAAAAATCCTCCTAACCAATGCTACAGATACTTGGCAGAACTACTTTTAACCTGGAGCCTGGTGTACACATACGTGGGTATAAGTGTGATATTTGTGTCAGAATGGAGAAATGGAACATTTTGAAGACCTTTTCTCCCCTAGTCTGTGCAAGAAGCTCCTTCCCCCAGCAAAAGCTAGTTTTGGAAGGAGCGGAGGGACTGAATGGCAAACAGACAAAACCAGAGAGAAACTAAAATCCTCTCTTTGCTTTTGCTAGCAATAGCATCACGGTAGAAGGGAAGGAGGGTCCTGGCCATGGCCTGGCTGTCCCCCATGACTCGGAGCTGTTGACATCTGCATGCAGTGGCAGATTGCACATTTCATTCAATAGATGGGTGTACAGAGATGTTCAAGCAGCTGAGAGGAAGAGCTAGAAGTCACACGGAAAGATGAGCTCAGTAGCCACTGCTGTCCCTTGGAGGAAATCTTATGTATGGCTAAAACTGCCCCACAGCTGTCTTCTCCCCTGCAGCTTGTAGGATTGCCATGCGCCTTTGCAGGGCACACCAGCAATGCCAGTGTGCCTCAGGGCCTTTTTGTCATGTTACAGGCAGGCAGCACAACAGTCAGGGCAATAGGCTAGGCTTAGGAATGGGGGCAGCTCACAGCTCTGCAAAGTTAGTAGTGTGACTAAATCCCAATCTCTCTGCACGTTGCAAACTCCCCTTGCACAGCAATAATCAATGAACTTCCCCTTCTCCCCCATTTTACAGGATTTTGTGCAAATAAATATTCAAGAGGATGTCAAGAGCACCAGCCACCTCTGAAACCTGTGCATTCATGAGGGTAGTAAGCTAGGTGCAAAGCCTCGAAGGGTTTTTACATCACACTGGACTGGAGGTGATGCAGGTATCAAGTGATGGGTGTTCAGGGACCTACATGCTGTTGCTAAGCACAAAACAGAGTGGCGAGAAGGTATCTAGACCCTCTACGTCTTTACCAGAAATGAATTTAAAAATCTACAGGGAAGACATCCTTGGGAGGGAGAAGGATATCTGGTCCTGACTAGCAAAGGAAGAGCTTGCAAGAACTAGAAGAGACCTGTTATCTGCAGTTCATATATAGGGGACACAAATATTTGCTTCTCGTGCTACTTAATTTCCAGCACTCAGAGGTTCTCAAGCTTTTGTCTCTTAGCCAAGTCACTCACAGCCTGCTCTCACCTTGTGATTCCAGGAAGTCTTGCTTCACTGCCAGATTCGCCCTAAGTTCACGTTGTCCTTTATTTGGGTTGTTCCCCCCCCCCCCCATCTTCTCTGTTGAGCGAAACAAATGCAAAACTTTGCGAACACCTCCAGCTTCCCATGAGCCTCTGCCTCACCCTTCCACCCACAACTCCTGCTCCCCAACCCGCCCCCCCAGCACACACTCATGTTCTGACAGGTTCTTGGTATTACCTCCCCCTCCCTGCAGCCAGGTCTCTAGTTCACTGTATTTCTTGGAACTGCAGCTGCACAAAGAAAGCGTGAGGACAGTGTCTGCCAGCACCCAAACCACAAGCTCCACAGCTGCACAGCTCCAACCAGCAGACAGCGCAAGGTCAGGCAGCTTTCAGCACCAAGACAGTCAGGAGAAAACAGCAGAGATTCTCACTGCTCAACAGTGGCTACAGAGCTGTGCGGAAGTCCAGAGTTGAGGCAATCGTGTGCTACAGTCCAACAACAGTGAATGACCCATCTGATGTTTCTGTGATTAAAAGTACAAGGCTAAGAAAAACAAGTGGAGGGGAGGAATGCGAAAGGCAAGGGTGGAGGTCACAAATTCACACTGTGTTCCCTAGAAGCACCCTTTTTTCATGCCCCGCATGCTCTGGGGAAAGACAAGGTTCCAGGAGTACGAGCCAGGGTGGCAAGAGGCTCTAACTTCCCAGGTTAGCAAACAGGATAAGGAGAGCAAAAGACACATGAAAACCTGGGTAACCTCCTCTCTGCTCTCGCACGCTTCCTGGGAATGTTTTACTTATTTGTGTGCTTTCCAGAAACTTCTATTCTCAGAATCCAGGACTTTCCATAGAGCCTGATCTGATATTAACCAAATCACCCCTCCCCTCCTGTTTGTCCACTTGGCTGCCAATCAGCACATGACAAAACACCAGGAAGCCAAGCTGGAAACCTAACTCCATGGCAATGGCTCTAGAAGATCACTGCCACGTACCCTCCTTCCAAAACCAAGCTACCAAGCCAGCCCAGAGCTTACTGGGCAGGCAGGCTATGGCATTTTTGTCCTGGGCTCTTCTGCCTGGCACCGCAGTAGGAAAGAGAAAATGTTGCACAAAGTCCATGAAACTCTCCCTATACACAGACAGAAAGCAAAACACCAGAATAACTCCAGAAGGAGCCACTGATCCTGAAAGAAAAGGTGGCTTTAGGGAGAAGCAATGACAGACAAACAGGTAAAGGCAAGCCTAATACTGAGGAAGGGGTTTGGCTTCTCTGTCATACAACACAAGAAGCTCCTGATGTGCCAGGGCACATGCCAAGCACTGTTTCATCTGTTGGAGGAGAGGCTGTGACAGCACCCAGAAATTACTTTACCAAAAGGCAGCAACCTTTGCAACCCATATGTGCTAGTGCCCAAGAGAAACTAACCGCAGTTGTCACATCTAAACTTAGCCATGCCCAAGAGGGGCAAGAAGAGTGGATCAAAGTCACTGTAAAACGGCCGTACATTGGATCTCCAGCACAAACCTCTATCTAGGCACATCTCTCCAGAATCAAGGCATTTTCTTTCTCTGCAGATACTGGTATCGACCACTGCCAGATACAGCATCGCGACAGATGTGCTGGTCCAGCTTGCTAATCCCTAGCTCTGAAATCCCAGTTACTTGGATGTCTGAGAGAAGCAGGGGGGGGGGATAGATTTTTTTTTTTTTCCCCCTGTTCATGCAGGAAACCCCTCAAGTCCCATCCCTCCTGTTACAGCCATTCTATAGTTTGTTTTTCTCCAGTGCTAGTCCTAAATCTTGCTCTAACTGCTGAGGAGCTAAGCTACTCAGCTGAAACTCACAGAAAGAGAGACACTCTTTCAATCAGAAAAGGGAGATTAAAAAGCCAAAGACTTCACAGAGTTCTTTTAGGGCCAAAAAAATAAAGGCATTAACAACACTGAGATCTGTGAGAACATATTAGGAAAGTCTATATAAGTTAACCTGGGGAACAGGTTTGTGCATGACTTAAAAGAACAGCTGTTGCTTCCCCTGCCTTCAGCATAGATTTTAGCTTTAAATTTACATTTTTGAGTCTGTCCTGGAAATCACCAACTTTGAAGTAATCCTCTGCACTAGTGCAGCCTTTTTTTCTTCCATAGGAAGCCAGGAGAAACTACTGCCATAGTTCATCTTGGCCAGTTAGCCAGGAACAATCCTGTTTCTTCCTCCATTTCCTTTTGAATAAGGAGGAATCTGTCCTGGGAAAACATCCTGTCCTGATTTTAAAGTAGCCAGCAGTAGACTCCTGCTAAGCTGTTTCAGTAATTAATTACTCTCTCTGGCTTGCATTTATAGTGCTTGTTATACACTTGTCTATGAAACCAAAGAGACTTCTGTTATCAAATTTCTGCTCCCTGTGCCAGGTAATTAACCCCTAAGCTTGTCTTTGATGATCTAAACAGTCTTTCACAACAAGGCAGATCTTTCCAGCTGTTAATCCACCTACTGGTTCTTCTCCAAACCTAGTTTTCCATTTCTTCCTCAGCTGGTCAGTAACATAACTGGACATAATATCTTTGCAACTATTCCACTACTGCAGTACACAGATTATTTAATCCTGCTACTTGTACTTCGCAATCTCCTGTTAACACACCCAAGGATCACATTAGCATGCTAGGCAGCCCACTGAAAATGGGTGCTCGTGGTCAGCCAGTATCCATAAGAGCCCCAAATCTTTCTCCAAGCTCTCCTGGCAGGGGAAGCCCCTCAAGCCACAAGGCACAGGCTGCATTATTTATTTCTGCATATATGATTGTATTAAACACTTGTTGCTGCAGAGCGACTGCAATTGCCCTTTGAGCTAGGAACAACAGGTTCCCTTCAAAATTCTCATTCCCCAGCCTCTGTGCCACAGCCCACTTCAGAAAATATTGTTTTGCTCCAACATACTGATAAAATATTACCTATCATATGGGCAAAATCTGATCTATGTGAGGCCACAACAGCAATGCTCCAACTTTAGCACATTTGTTTACAGCTATATTTTGACAGCAGTTACTTTTTGAGCTATTAAATAATGCCCTATTGCATTTATGTTCAATATACCTCATAGGAATCTATATATATTTCAAGAAAGGTCTTTAAGCTACGTACAAGATAGAGCACCATCGTCCTTTTCATTTCCCAAATTGGGAAGCCAGTGACACAGAAAGGAGAAGCAGCCTCCCTTTGAAGAGACAACTAGGCAGAGGCAAAACCATAAGAAAGCGCCAATCTCCTGACTCCTGATCCATGGCTGTACTCCACTAGACAGCGTGACCTTTTTTGACCTTTCAAAAAAGTAACCATCTGTGGCAATGAAATTAGGGAAATGAAAGGCCATTCTGTATCAAAAGCTTCCTTTCAGTGCTGATTAAAACAGAAAATATGTACACTGCTTTGACATAAAGCACTGGAGAAAGGCCCCACCTTGCAATCTGTATATTTGTGTGTACATGTCAGGAAGCAAAAATCCTCCCTTCTCCGTGTGCTTGACCTTCTTGAAAGGTTAATGATTATGTTTAGCTAGAAGTAAGGTTAAACTTCATGAAAGGTTTCTCTGAGCAAATCTTTGCCTAAAGTGCTTTTGCAGAACACCCCAGCACAATGATGGCCATTCAGCTGACAGATGCAAGTAAACAGCAATGTTTTCGGTGTATTGAGCATGTTATCATGGGAAAGAAACAATCTATCTTGGGAAACAAGTTAAAAGCTTAAAAATCATAGGTGGAAAAAGAATTGATTAGACAGCAACAGGACTAAAAATTACAAATGCTATAGAAAGCATGAATGGTTTATGTGTTACACAGTAAGAAGTAAGGGCTTTGCGCTTAAATGAGCAGGCAGCACCATCAGCAAAGAAAATACCTTTCCCATTTACAACACAAAATTAGAAAGATTCACTGTCAGATGATGTCATGGAGGCTAGTCACAGACAGACTCAAAAGAGGATTAAACAAATTAATGGAGGACAGATCCATTAGTGATTATGAAGCAGGATGGCCCCAAATCCAGCTTTGGCTAAGAACAGCCCTTAACTGCTGACTATCAAAAGAAGGGGGGATCCTTCCATACCTATCTTTTCCCTTGTAATTTTGCCCCCACCATCTGCTACGAGCCCTGATCAGCCACAGTATATTGAACTAGACAGACCAATATACTCTGACCCACTAAGTCTTTTTTCTTGCTCTCACAGGAGATTGCAACCACAATCTTTCTTTCATGACTACTAAAAAGTGTTCAGCATAGCACAGACTTGTAATTTCTTTCCCTAAGATGTATCCCAGGCTCAACACACATCCTCACCCTACAGTGCCCCCCGTTTACAGGACAAGGGACTGTTCTCATGACACAGCCACTACAACAAAATCAAGACAGAAAAAAATTATGTAGGATTTGAGCTTGTGCTGAGATCACAACAGGTCAAGGAGGTGTCACCAGGGGACTCCTGAGTGGCCTGAGGGTTAGAGGGGATGGTGGGACTCTGACAATCCTCCCAAGGAAAACTGGAGCTCTCCTCCCAGCAGCTTTCCTCCAGCAAAAATGAATACTCAATGTCCGAGAACCTGACTCTACCCGCACGGTACCTGCAAGGGATAAAAGGAGAGCATTTTTGTTTCCACTGAACAACTAAGCCTTCATTGGCTTTAAAACACAGCATCTGAGAGAGGAGGGGATCAGAAACACCACAAATCCTATAATAATTAATAGGAAATAGAGCCATCAGGAACTCCGTGAGCCTAAGCCCGGAGTGCCCTCTAGGGGTAAAAGACTGCTGAGCCACATATCCCAAACTACTTCCTTCGGAGAAGTCCTGGACCAAATGAAACCTTTCCTTAATGAAGTCATGGTGAGGCTTCATTTAGCCTATATTTGTCTGTACAAAAAAAAGGAATTATGTATCCACGGTCGGCTGAGATCCCCTTCTCTTTGTCCTATTTTTCCTCTGATACGCAATGCTGCTGCGATAGTAACACAGACCAAGTTTTAGAAAGCCTTGCTTTGGGAAAAGGATTTTCTTCTCCATTAATACAGTGACTGAGCAATGTTGAGACAGGGATTCCTTGACATTACAATACTAATCGCATAACAAAGATAATTCACGAGACTGAGCACACCCCTAAACTTTGGCCCAAACACCTCCCCGTTGCAGAAACCTGGCTCTGGTGGTCACGTGAGGAAAACAGGCAGGACACTGGGTTCCGCAAGCCCTTGCAAACCCAGTCAGTGCTTGCAGCAACGAGTCCAAAGCTTTCCTCACAGAAGGCCAGGTAACTGGAGGAAGGTGAGACTGAGGACTGCTTAACAAAACTCTCCTCCAACACAGTATGTCTGTGCTCACAGAAGTATCTATCAGCCCTGCACACCGAGAAGTTATGACTGAATACAATCAGCTTTTGTTATCCCGCTCTCAGAGCTTAAACAGGACCTGCTAGTTTCCTAATTTTGGCTGCTTGTCCCCTCCCCACCCAGACTCCCACTGAACAGAAGAACGAGGCCACATTGTGCTGAAAAAATATTCCCAGAGGGCATGAACGGGACAGGGCTCAGCTACCAGAGAGAACAAAACATACTACAAAGGCCCAAATTTCACACAGGGAAAAATTAAGCAGACAACTGAGCTTCTCTTTTTGCATGTGTGTCTGCCCTCAGGACTGAAACAATGCTGGTGGTTTATGTCATACTGTTTGCCGTCATGCCATCACCAACACGTCTGGGAGCAAGAGTCATAACCCTTCTGTTGTAACCATAGAATAAAACGTGCATCATAAAGATGGCTCCTCTTCTTTTCAGACCTTGAATCAATAAGCAGGAGCATTTGCAGAAGCTACATAAATATAGCTAGGAAGCAAATTTGCAGCTGCTTGTGTATCTGCACAAACAAGTCAATTTAGGGAGTCACATCTACTCAGCCAAGGACAAGACATGCCACGAGGCTTGTGTGTGCAGTCACATATAAGCAACTTGAACCTGGCATATCAACATTGATAATTAACTGCTTCCTAAAGAACAAGGATTATTTACAGATATTATTTGGTGAAAAGTTTCAGCTCTACTGGTTTTAAGAACACTGCAGACAAATCCTAAACAGAAAGGGAACAACAGATGCAACTAACTTCAATATTTTTCAAAGGAGATATTTCCACTGCAGTTTTAAAGTCCAGTGAAGTCTGGAAAAATTACTCTGATGAAACAAAACATAGGCAAACCCAAACACACCCCACAAAGCTAGGAGTCAGAGATGACCAACCTTTCCTTCCCAGCAGAAGAAAAGGACCTGCACATCAACTTACTTTGTGCAACAGGTTACACACAGTACACAGTTCCTGGATGCAGCGCATGCCTAAAGCAATGTCCTGCCAGGTGCTGCTAAATAGCTGGATCTTGTCCCCATGCTCTTCCTGTTCAAGTAACCTCCTCAGTTGCCAACAGAGCTCCATTCCCAAGCTATCATCATAAACTTCCGGCCTTCCATAATAAATGTGCTAAAAACATGCCTTCATAGTAAGTACCATGACACATCAAATACAATTTTCACAGAGAGACAAGGTTTGGGTTAAGCTGTTTATGCTACATTTTTGCACCAGGGTATGTTAAGTGGTTTCAAACACAACATGTTACACAGCACTGCATTTCAGTTTGGGCCAGTGGAGATGCTTTTACCAAAATCACGCATGTGGGCACAATTAACTATGTTGTCAAGCATCAGCCACCCTGGCTTCCACTCCACACAATAGGCCTTTGAAGCCTGGCACTGCATGGAGAGTTCTCCCTGGTTTTAAAGCTCACATTGCATCCACAAATTAATGGGGAGTTAGAGGTTGGAAACACTCTCTTGAATCAACCAGAGCAGAAATACTGTTGACAATAACAAAGCTAACCATCGCTGGGCTCCAACTGGCAAAACTATTCCTTAGAGCCCTATCTCCAAACTTAATCGCCACAGAGTGATCAAACCCAGACACAACAGAGAGCTCACACCTTCTCTGGATGCAAGTGTCATCACTATGATTTAGGGCCCAGCAGGCTCTCAAGGAGATGCTGCTGATGCCCCACACCAAATCAAGACTCTGGTTCTGAATATTCTTCTACAGGCTGAGATGAGAGGATGTCCAAGTGGTAGCTGTGCTGATTCCCACTAAATTGTCTGGAACCCTCTCATGGATTTCAGTAGCACCCTCTTCTTGAAAGGGCACAATGGAAGCACAGGTGGTCTTTGCCTTTTAACTTTTGTGTAACATAAAGGTGTCAGATAAAGGATTCTGCAGACTGCATCCTCTCTTTAGCGACCTGCTGCTTTCTTCATACATTCCCAATAGTATCCCTTCCGCAGAAAAAGCAAAGGTGGTCTTCCCATCTCCAAAGCCCACTCAGTCCTTAGCATCTCTTCTGACATTGTCAGTAGGGGACATTCTGTCTGAATAAGCCTTTTCATTCTTTTTACAGCATGGGCCCATACTTAAAGAGACCTGAGCAGAGGGCTGCCAGCAGATTACAATAGTCACCAAGCAGCAGGCAAACAACTGAAGAAATGACTATTAGACTGTGGAGACATCAGACAGGTGGTAGGTGCCATTTCCTACCAGCCTGCACTGTTTTAGTCTGTACATGGACGAACAAGCTCTCTGGAGTCCACTACCATTTTCCAGTAGCAGCTTTCTACTGCTGCAGGATTTTGCTAACAATTTTTGGACAATTTCGAGATTCTTATCCTTGTATCAAAGTACTAAGCCACTGAGATATAGCAGTATAGGTTTTGAACTTCTAGGAGACATTACTATAGCAGAAATAAGGAAAGAAAGCCAAGTCTTTCCATCAATGGAGATAGATCTTTGTGTAATTAAGTGATAGGCTAGCTTGCAACATATCTTGCTCTGAGCCAGGAGGCAAAGTTCACCAGCACCAGTTCCAGATCACAAGCTTAGAATACCCCTGTTCTAAAAGAAGTGATCTGACCTCCTCATCACTACAACCTCATGATATACAGGGTGCCTTCATAACAATGCTATGATTGCATTGTATGATGTAATTCACAGATTCAAGCCCGCCCCTGCCATGTTTCCCACATTCATACCTCTGTTTCAGGCCGAGGAATAAATACTGGGGGTCTCATCTTCAGAGTCAGGTCCTGAAAGTCCCACTCACCAAGCACATACTGCACTGGCATTCTGTGGCAGGCAAAAGCAAATGTGAACACTTTAGGACTACACTCCGTAACACAGAAAAGCTCTCAATACCATGCTTACCTCATTACTAACCACATAACCCTCCTGAGGGTGAACACCTAGACACCCCTAAGGCTCTCAACTGCTTGTGCAATGTGCACGTGCACTCTAAGGGAGCTGTGGGAGCTCTATTCCCACAAAAGAGTTTGTTATCAAGCACTGGACCCAGGGAACTACAGGCCAGTCAGCCTCACCTCGATACTGGGGAAAGTGATGGAACTCTCTAGTCCTAGAGATCGTTTCCAAACACACCAAGTACAGGAAGGTGACTGGGAGTAGTCAGCATGGATTTACAAAGGGGAAATCATTCCTGTCTGACCCAATAGCCATCCATGACACAATGACTAGCTTGGTGCATGAGGAGAGAGTAATCAATACTGTTTATCTTTACTTTCCTAAGGGTTTTGATACTGTCTCCCACATCCTCATATACAAGCTGATGAAGTATGGACTAGATAAATGAGGTAGACTGAAAATTGACTAAACTGGCAGGCTTGGAGGGCTGTGTTCAGCAGCACAAAGTTCAGCTGAAGGCCGATCACTAGTGGAGTACCTCTGGGGTCAATACTGGGGCCAATATAGCATAACATCTTCATTAATTATCTGGATGAAGGGACAGAGAGCACCCTTGGCATGTCTGCAGATGACAAAAAATTGGGAGTGGTTAATAGACCAGATGAGTGTGCTACTTTTCAGAGGGACCTCAGGAGGCTGGAGAAATGGGCTGACAGGAACCTCATTAAATTCAGCAAAGAGTAATGTGAAGTCCTATAAACTGGGGAGGAATAACCCCATGCACCAGTACAGGCTGGGGGCCAACCAGCTGGACAGTGGCCTTGCAGAAAAGGCCATGGGGATCGGGTGGACAAGTTGACCATGAGCCAGCAATGTGCTCTTGCAGCAAAGAAGGCCAATGGCTTCCTGGGCTGCATTAGGCAGAGCATTGCCAGAAGGTCAAGGGAGGGGATCCTTCCCCTCTGTTCAGCACTGGGGTAGGAAACATCTGGCTACCAGTACAGGAGAGTCATGGACATACTGGAGTAAGTCCAACAAATGGCCATTAAGATGATTAAGGGATCAGAGCATCTGACATACAAGGAGAGAGACTGGGAGCTGGGACAGTTTAGCCTTGAGAAGGGAAGGCTTGGGCTGAGGGGGCAGGGGAGGGAAATCTCGTCAATAAGCATATGTATCTGGTGAGACTGAGTAAAGGAGATGGAGTCTGACTCTTTTCAGTGGTATCCAGTGAAAAGACAGGCAAAGGGCACAGACTGAAATACAGACAATTCCATTTAAACCTAAGAACCACGCCCCCTTTTTTTTTTTCTCCCCTTTTTTTAAACACTGTGAGGGTGGTCAAACACTGGAACAGGCTGTCCAGAGAGGTTGTATAGTATCTGTCTTCAGATATATTAGAAACTGAATTGGGCATGGCTCTGAGCCACTTGCTCTAGTTGATCCTGCTTTGAGCAGCAGGGGTGGACTAGATTTCCAGAGGTCCCTGTCAACTTCTGATTCTATGAATTTTGTGGCCATGTTTTCAGCTGCTGTGAGGCACCATACTTCACTTCTTCACGTAGAACAGCAGATGTGTGTTGCAACCTTAACAGCACTTAAGACAGAGCAACTTGCAAGTGAGACAGCTCTGGGAATTTTGCATTTCTGCTCCTAACACAAGACTCAAGAGCAGCAGGAAAATTTCACGGAAGACACTCAGATGCTACAAACAGTAACCACTGCTAACACACAGACTCCCTGAGAAACCCTCACATCCTATCCTGCATAAGTCATGGCAGGATTAATCCGCACAGCAAAATGAGGATCCACATCATAACCACACTCACGTAAACAAGCAGGAGGATGTTGCCTCCAAACATGCTCCCAGACATCTCCCACCCTTCTAAATGATCCAAGTTCTTGAATATTTCCTCTCCCCACACACTACTCCCCAGGCCCAGCCTGATTCCAAGTAGCTCCTTCACACCAAACCCATTTAATTTTTGCACTAAGACAACCCCTCACACAGAGCAAGCAAATAGAGGCCAAAAGAATACCAAAGCTACGACAGCCATGGATACCTCTAAACACCAGGGAAATCCCCTGCAGGCAAAGTCTAGAAAGGAAAGCACAGCAACACCACAGACCAGTATAGGACTGGCAGCTGAACAGAGTGCTGAATCAGACAGAAGGGGACAAGGCTAAATTTTGTAAGCACAGAAGGGCTTAATGAAAACGCACCCAACTCAGAGTCAGTATTGCCAGTTTCCTGCTCCTCCGCAACATCCCTTAAGCCCTCTTTGCTCCCAGACAGGACAGACAGGTGATTTACTACCTGACAACAACAGCAAATGCCCATCACTTGAGTCACCATGAGACAAAGCACTGTTACTTGACATGTCAGCTGCTAATGGTCTTCTGCCTTCTCTCTGCTACCATTCTTCTGGCTGCATTAAGACTGAGGAAAACCCTCCAAAGGAACAACTGTAAGAGGATGCTCCTACCTTTCTAGTCGCTTGTTGCTCAGCTGCTGGATTTGTTCCTGCTGCACTGCTGTAAGCGGAGTGCGGAGGCTTTTGGAGTTCAAGCTCTGAAACTGAAGACAAGGTCACTTTAAAACCTGCCCACTGGTGCCACTCGGGTGTCCTCTGCACCCTCCCAAGAGCATCCTCCAGGGAGACCCAGCACGCTGACAAACACATATGCTTGGGACTGTACAAAACCACAAATGATTAGGAGAACCTATCTGCATGTTTAAAAACAAATCTGTACAAGTGTTCTTCTTCTACTTTTCGGGGCTCAGAAGAATAGGTAAAATTAAGAATCATTCCACCAAGCAAGTCAGGGTACAGCGTGGGTGTATATGTCATGGGTTACATTTCAGTCTCTGCAAAAGAAGGCATTTAAGAGACCCCAAGTGTTCTACTGGCATTAATAAACTACGCTGCACCCTCTCTGCCATCTAAGGAAGGAAAAGTTGTTCTACTTCCTATAAGTGAGATAAAAAGAAAAGTAAGGGATTCAACCAAAATGACAAAGTGAGAGGCATGCACAGAGCTTATTCTTTTCCTATTACTTAACTGTTTTTGCTCCCAGGACAAATGACACAATATATTCACTGGATTCTCGTGCTTCAGGGATCCCATTTGTCTCAAACACCTTCTGCCAGTAGTTGACCACATCAGTGGCAGTCACGAGCCCAGGTCTTGCACTGCAGCTCTGCCTCAGAGATGACCGCTTTGGACTGAGGATAGGACCTTTAGTTTGACTCGATCCCCCTTGCACACACTGAGGTGAGAGACCCAACAACCTCCTGAGCAGTGGGTGGGTGAGGCATCTCATTGTTGTGAAATCAGTTCCTGGCTTCCACATGTGTTCCTCGTTGCCATCAGCTGATCTAGTCAGTGCTGAGACTCACAGGACATTTGGTGCTACCACAAGCCACTGTGGCTAAGCACCAGCTGACCACAGTCAGTGGATTCTCCTCAGGGCAGCACAAAAATGTCACTGGTTTGCAGCTCTTCTGCTCTAGAAAAAGAGGCAAGAGTACAGCCTGAATCCCTCAGCTACTGAATCACAGGCTCCCCTCTGACAGAATGCTTGCCCTGTGCTTGCCCTAATCCCAGCCCACGGGTACAAAACCAATTACTTACACCCTGAGAGTAACAAAGGATTACCCCAAGAAAAGACTCAGGTGACAGCTAGCCAGCTCTGCCACTGCAATCCATTTCTTCACAGAGCTGCCCATCTCCACGGGCCAGAGCTACTAGGAGGCCAGTCTGTGCCCATGGCAAGGCAGAAGCGAGCATGCCTGCGCACAGGCACAGCACTCCTGCCTGTCCTTGGTCCCAGAAAGCCACAGACACACCAACCTCCAGCTCCAGCCCTTGGCTCTCCACCCCAAGGGTAGGTCACCCTGGTTCCCTGCAGGAAGACTTTCACACTTTCCTAGATTCTTTATTTTATTCCTCTCTCTGTTCATAAACCACAAGTCCTAGGTTAGCAGGTGTGCTTACAGAAGACCTTGACTCCATGGGTCAAGGGTCTTCCACACTGTCACCATTCCCAGAGAGCAGAGAAGGGGCCACAGAGCTAGGACTGAGCTGCTAAGAGCAGGGGAAGGAGAAAAGGTCACAAGGTACAACTAGAGGGAAGAGGAACACCTGAAAGATGCAAAGGCCAGAAAATGCAAACCCTGCCAGAGAGAAGTCAGTCTCTTAAAGGAGAGAATAGGCACAGCCAGACAGAGGGAAGAAAAACAAGATGACTGCAGGAGACAAAGGAGATGAAACTTTACAAAACAGCTGCTGCATATCACACTTGGAACTGTGTTTTAATGGAGACAAACAGAACAACAATCCCGCTTTCCTGCTGTGATCCATCAGAAATGAGGGCCCCCCTCCCTTCTGACTCACAGTCCCTGGAGCCACTGTGGGTTTCCCTGAGCACCCATTCCCATTCCTCTATTGACAGCTGCTTTTCATCACTGTCTCGGAGAGGCCACAACCTCCCCTCCTCCAATTCCTCTGGAAAACCACCACACAAACAACTAAATACCTCTCCTGAGCAGCCAGCAGCACCCAGGGTGGGTGGCTCTCTGCTCTGTAGGAGCGCTGCTGCAGAGAGATCTGGGGAGGCTGGGTCAGCTCCCACCTGGGCAGATGCTGGCACCGAACCCCTGCAGCAGCCCTGGACCCTGCTGCATGGGGCACCTGCACAGGCAGCAATGTGGGGCCTGCCTTGCTCTTGCTGCACAGTGAAACTGTGGGAAGAGTCAAGCCCCCACTGCCTTCCTTGGCAAAATCAAACCAAAGAGAACTCAGGGAAGCAGCAGAGGGAACACCCTGCAGCAAAGACCTCGAGATTGGCTTACCTGCTACCCCCTGGTAAAGGGGTGGGCGCTCTAAGAGCCCAAGGATCCTGTTCTTACCATCTTCACTACCCCCAGCAGAGAGATAAGCAGCCCCTGTGAAAACTTGTCTTTATGTTATGCATAAGCAGTCTGACAGCTAGTCTTTACCCGAGCAGCTCCCCACTCCAAGGCCCTGTTTTGGGGATACTGCCACAAGAGGAACACTAAAGGAATAAAACATTAACCATCAGTGTTGTTAGGGAGGCAGATAAGACTTTAATTGGCCATGGCTGGAACAATGCTGCCACCACTGTCATTATTAATAAAGGAAACCAGCTACTAATGTGAGGTCCCTGCCAAGAACAGTCCCTGTGTGCTACTTCTTGGTGCAAATACCCGTTTGCACACAGGTAGGGAATAGACTTTTTTTCCTGCAGTTCTGTGGTTTGGTCCATTCAATCCCCAGTTCCCCACTCACTGTAGTCCAACACGTACACTGGTGGCCGTCGAAAGGCACAGCCTGTCCCACCCTCGGCCCACGCCCTACACTCCCTGTCTCACCCACAGGCTCGGGCAGGAGCTGGGACTTGCGCCGTGCAAGTCCATACCCTTCCGCTGCTGGGTCAGCGGTCAGCTGAAGCGGCCCCTCGCACAGCCCCGCTGGCCGTACCAGGGGAGGGAGCTGCCCACCCACGCCTCATTTCAGTGACCGGGCGGCTCTCCGGCGGTAAACGAGCCCCACCGAACACTGCCGGGCCCGGGGCCCGGCTTTCCTTCCAGCTGTCCCGGCCTTCCCTGCACACGCAGTACCTGACCAACGCCAGGCACCTCGCCTGGCCTGCACCGCAGCGCTGGCGCGGGGCCCCTCTACCTGGGCGGCGGCGGGCCCGGGGGCCCCTCTCAGAGGCGAGCGCGCCCGCACGGCGACGCCTCACCTCATGGCCACCGCCACTGCCGGGACTGGAGGCGCAGCCGGCTCCCGCGGTGGCCGGAACCGGGGCTGGGGCCGGGGGCAGCCGCCTCCCGCACGGCAGACTGCGGTGCGGGGCTTGGGGAAGGGGCCCGGGGGAACGGCCGCACGGCCCAGACGCTCCCGCCGCTCACCGAGCGCCGCCACAGCCGTCGCACCTCCTGCCCGCCGCCGCGCGCATGAGTGACAGGCGCACTCACCAACCGCGAGCCGAGACCTGCGGGCGCCGGCCAATCGCCTGGGGCGCAGAGCGGCGGGGCGGGGCCGCCGGCCGTGCGGCGGTGCGCGCGGAGCTGAGCGGCCCGGCCCGCCCCCCGCGGGCAGCGCGGCCCCGCGGCCGAGGGCGCGGCCCCCCGGCGGCCCCACCGCCAGCGGCGCTCCGGGGGGACCGGACGCCTCAGCGGGGAGCGCTCAGTAAGTGCCGGCCCCAGCGGGCCGGGGGCGCCGGCGGGCAGCGGCCGCCCCGGCGGGGGGGGCGCGGCGCTGAAACGCGGCTGCCTCCGGGGAGGGGCGCGGCGGCGGCGGCGGCGAGCCGGGCCCCGGGGGCGTGCGGCCGCGCCGCCCCGTCCCGTCCCGTCCCGCCGGGCCGCGGGCGCAGGCGGGGGCTGCCGCGGCCTCTCGGCGGCGGGGAAGGGCGGGCGGCGGCGCCCCGCGCTGTGCCCCGACCCCGTCTCTGTCCCCGCCGCCCCGCCGAGGCCCGCCCAGCCCCGGCCGGGCGAGGCGGAGCACCGCGGGTGGCCGGAGCCGCGGGCGCGGAGCGCAGGCAGCACTGCGGCGGGGAGCCGGCTGCGAGCCCCGGCGCTGATCCGTCACCGCCTGGGTAGAGCGGGAAGGGCCGTATAACCCGTTATCCGTCTGGAAACGTCTCCCCGGGACGGGGAAAGCGTGACTTCCCGCAGGGACTGCGTCCCCAGCCAGCTGTGGGGTGGCACCGCCCGAAGGGGCTAGGGGTCAGGGCGATCGCTCGTATTTCAGTTTTCTCTCTGCAGAGTCAGAGGAGTGGTGACGCTGCTGGGGAGTGTCCCCGCGCCTGTCCCAGGGTGGGATGGGACCGTGGCACCCCTCTGACAGCAGAAGGGTGACAGCCGAGGTGCTCCGGGACAGCGGGCACACGCGGTTTGGGGCTTCCCCCCCTACCCTGGGGGCTGCCCCGGAGCCTGGTCAGCCCTGTAGCAGGGGGAGAGGAAGCCACAAGTTCACGCACTGGGAAGCCACATCCCGTAGCCAACAGCAACCCAATGCTGCTTGCATTGCTGAATTACTAGTGACACTTCATCTTGGTGAAGTAATGCAGAAAAAATACTAGTTGTTATTTGCCTTCTTCATCCAGAGAGCCCGTGACCCATCTTCATCCCTGTGACACAAACCTCTATTCCTGTCATACCCAAGAGGAAACTGCAGCACAGAGAGATTAAAACCAAGACTCAGAAAAGCCAGCGGCCTCAAGCTAGTGCCTGACATGATGTTCTGCATCTCAGAGGGGTTGGCCACCGCAGCGCCTATCAGAGACCAGTTTGGAAATGCTGGCTTAGGAGAGAAACAAACATGTTCTCTTATTCCCAGACCCAGCAGAGCCCAGCACAGAGCGGTCCTGGCTGTGTGAGAAGCTCTGCTGGTGCAGGCAATGGAAGAATGCCAGCTCGCAGCAGCTGAGGATCTGGTTCCTCTTCTGTTCTGTTCTATTTGTGCATGGACTATGCTGAAACCTGCCAGTGATAGGCAGTAGCTGTCCCTGGCCCCAGAGCAGCCATCAGGGACTTGGAGTGTGCCCAGCCTGCAGATCAAACTTCCAGAACCAGGATGACAACTGGGAAAGGAAGGTGGTGGGAAAGATCATCCACCCCCAGCTCTACCGTTGTAAGCTGTGGGCCCTGGGCCATACTTGCACTCAGCCTCCCCATCTGGCCTTCTGCAACCTGGACCAGAAGAGGCCTGGGAACAGAAATACCCTCATCTGGACCTGGAACTGGTTGTCTAAGCCATGTCAGAAACCCTTCATACAGGACTGCTTTTAGAGCTAGGCCTCTGGGCTTGGGAATCTTTCAGCACAGACAGGATGCTGAAAGCATGAACAAGAGCCCCCCTTCCCACTTGACCAGATTTTCAGCTGGCTAATTTTAACCTAGCCTAACTTTATTCAGAGGAGCAATGCACAGCAGCACAGTGAGTGGTCCATACAAAAAGAGTCTCACCCAAAGGCTTGGTATCAGCTTCAACATCCAAGTTCCAGTGGTTCTCCAAAACTGGACACTGCATTGAGATGAAGGCCTAACCCATTTTGTTTCCAAAATTCAGGAGCCGTTCGAGATCTAGAGCCATACTTTGCAAAGCCCTTGGGCCTGCTTCACTCCTTTCACTTAGGCTCTTTTTTGACTTTTTGTTTCCTTGGTGGTGGCTTTTTTTTAAATGTGAATTATCATCACGAAGAGTTTCCCTGAATAGCACAAATCGATGATTCTCTCTGAGCAGCTGCTCGGTCTGCCCAATACCTGCTCAACAGTTCCTTCCCTTTCCCTGCTGGGCTGTAGTTGCTGCTGCTGTTGTGGTGCTCATTTCAAATCCGCCATCTTTGTGCCCGAGTTGTCCGCTACACCTGAGCTCCACTGTGGTCAGTAATGGCTGAGTAAATCCAGGTGCCACATGGTTTAAACTAGGCGTGCACGGTTTGGTGGTCAGTGAAGGACACGGTCCCTTTCAGCTGCAATGAACTCGTGTCTCAGCATGATGTTAGATGGGACCAGAGCAGAACTGCTATCTTCACATTTCTCTAGAAACTCATGGGAGTTTGACAGCTCCCACAGTCTCCCAGGCACTTCAAAATCCCCCAGCAACCCCAGCTTCACAAAGTTGTTCACAGGGAGCTGTGAGACAGATCCTGCATGTGTGGTGAGAGATCTACCTGCTCAGGAAGTGCTGTGCAAGTCAAGGTGGCTACAGGGAGATGCAGGACAAGTGCTGCGCAAGTCGAGGTAGCTACTTGGGCTGCTGACTGACCACAGAGCAGCCTGGTGCTGTTTGCCTGGCGTGATTTCTCTGCTCCAGTTGTTAGTGACAGATGTTAATCGCACTGCTTAATGCAGTTATGGACAGCAGTAAGGTGTCACAGTAATGGGAACTGCGCAATCACCTTGCCTAGAATAGAACAGAGTGGAGCAGAACGATGGCTCATTTCTCTTTGCAGGCACATCTTTTTCTATTCAGAGCTCATTAACCCCTATGTCCCGGCTGCATTCCAGTCTAGAGATGTAATGTCTGCTAAACTGCAGAGAAGTTATCAGAGGACTGCTACAGTAGTTCTTGGGGTGGGCACTGCTCTGGTCCAGAGGTAGCTGCATACAGTATATATATACAGTGGTTATATATATATATATATACAGTTGTATATATATACAGTGGTTTTATAAACAAAGATGTGCAAATACTTCCCATGGGATCATCCCATGGTGTTTTGCAACTCCTGATCATTTGCACAATAGAAGCATGAAGCAATTAAAGCCTTTCGTGTTTCCAGCATGAATAGGTCCATCAAATTTCACAACTCCAATCCAAAATTGGACTCATTTTAAAATTAATATTGATAATTAGCAGTGCATGACTAAGCTTGAGTGGGTGCTTTCATGGGGGACTTGAGAAATACTCACTGTTCTTAGTAGCAGATGGGGGACCAGTGCAACCCACTGCTTTAAGGAAGCTGCCTTTCCAGAGCTCATGGGATGAGGGACAGTGGGGCAATGGATAGTGCAGCGACCTACCAGTCACCAGTGACCACCACAATAGGGAAGTCCTACTTTGGATTCAAGAAAAAGCATCCTGAGATATGGATGCCTCACAGCTGAGTGCTATTTTATTGGATGTGTGCCCACTGATAAACTTAAGGGGATCCATGTAACTTTCCAGAAATTAAAAGCAAGAGACAGAAACAGGAAAATGCTCTGTCTCCCAGGGCAGATAGAGGCCACCTGGCTCAGCCTGGTTCTAAGGTTGTCCCCACATAGATCTGCCAAGTGCCTGCAAGAAGGTGGAACTGAAGCAGTGAGGGGAGAGTGTATCACTGACTTCAAGTGAATCAGGCATAACTTCAAGGGCTCTCAGTACCCCTGAAAAATCTTTTTCTTATTTTGAGTGAGCGTCTGTGAGCTGCTCTCAAAAATTTTCCTAGTGAATTGGGAAGCTTTGGAAAAGGTTGTGCCTGTCTCTAAGAGCTCTGCACTGTTCATTTGTTCTCATTCTTTCCTAGGCAGAAACCAGTGTGGTTCCTATGAAGAAAAACCATCAGCAATGATGCTACAGGATAGGTCTCCCATGAGGGTCCTTGATACAAAGGGCAGCTCTCCGCTTCTGTAGCTGATGGGTGAGGACAACAGCTTGGTAAAAGGAGCTACCGAGAGCTGGCAGGATGAGTTACAGCTCACCCTCTGTGCGTGACTTGTATCACAGCACCACCACCATGGCCAAGCCAGACCCAGGGACAACTCTGGATGTGACTGTACCAGAAACAGCTACCGTAAGCCCTGAGACTACCAGTTTCAACAGCACCAAAATCCCAGATGTGGCCAGCACTGGACCCGGCATGAGCACAATGCTGCTGTCCTTTGGGATCATTACTGTGATTGGGTTGGCTGTAGCTATGGTAAGAGAGCCCTTTTAAATATTTCTCTGTCGGTTGAGGGTGGAGGGTGGCAAAGGGGCTCTAGGGCTGATTTGGGTTGAATAATTTATTTGCATTCTGCTAAAGGCTCACCCAGAACTGCTGGGAGCTCATAGGTCCTGAGATCCCTTTCTTTTTAGGGCCTTTATCTAGTGCTCCAATATTTCTGCAGTCTCCCTGAGGTCTAGTCTGAACGGGATGCTCAGCAGGCCTAGAGGAGCCGTATGTAGTATTAGTATTTATTTTTAATAGCAATAGGAAGTTCAGTTAAAAGAATACAAAGCAGATTCTGTTCTGACTTGTTAACTGGAACAGCTGCATTGATTTAAACCTTGTCAACATGGGGGCCCTGCAAGAAACTTCATCCAAATTAACTTTTAAAGCAGACTGTTGAAACCATGTTAATCTCCCCTGTGGACATGCCTTTTTGAATTGAAGTGCCCTGAATCCATTTTAGCTAGATTCATTCTGGACTGCATTTCCAAGGTTCTACTTGCTGGGTATCAGCAAAGCCCTTGATGATTTGCTACGTAACTAACCTTGCCATTAATGCTGTAGGCAGAAGCTTTCAGAAGCTATAGTTCTGGGCCTGACATGGGCAATGCAAGTGCTGCAGTTCTTCTTTTGACATATAACCAGATCGTTTACCTGCCAACAGAGAACAGAAGGTAGCGGCAAGCTCCCATTCCTCGTATGAGGAAGAGCTTCACTAATACAACCATCAGAGGAGCCTACAGAAAGGGACTACTGCAAAATTTCATTGCAGGCCCAAGGAGGAGTTTTTCCAAAAGCCCCTAAGAGAACCTGGAAACATTATCCTGGAAACGGTCATAAGTTCCCAAGAGCAACATCCAGCGTTTGTAGTTCTAAGAACAAGGCTCTGGAGGCCAAAAGCCTCACTTTCTTCCCAGCGCAGCCACTCTTCCTGGCTGACACGAGGCAAGTCATTGAGCATGCCCTCTTTGCTTCTTCCCTTTTTACTGGGGAGGGGGTAACAGCACTTCTACGTTGTAGGAAATATACAGATGAAAACCACAAAGGGAAGGTTCTTCATCCACTCTTAAATTGCAACGTGTCCCCTGCAGCCACCAGAATTGTGCTGAGCTACATCTAATAATACACCTAATACTCTTACTACTACTAACACACCTAATAACAGGCCACTCAAGCACTTAGTGTCAGACATGATGTGCCACCGAGCTTACACTGATGCATATGAAATTTCATTTTCAGTTGTCACTTCTCCCTTCCCCCTGCTTTGGTGCACAGTGACACCAGACTTGCTACACCTCCTTTCTGTGTGCCCTGTGCCCAAAATTTCTCTTCTCACCTGTTCCCCATCCTACTGGGACTGTTGTAATGATGGTTTTCTTTCTCCTTCAGGTTCTGTATATCAGGAAGAGGAAGAGGTAAGTAACATCTATTGTTGGCTGAAGGGAACTCAGTGCTTCAAAATCCAGAGAGAGCTAGGAAGGAGGCAGGGAGATGGGGAGAGTGTAAGGTATGGCTGGCTGAGAACAAGCCTACAGGGAATCAGCTGCGTGTGAATGACGCAGGGGTAGGGACACTGCACTCCTGGTACTGGCCTACCTTCTAACACCAGGGCTTCAAAGACTCCTCCGCAGCTTTGGAAAGAAAAACATGGTTGAGCAGGAAGAGGTTAGGGATCCTGCAAACTCTTCATGCTTCATCTATGAGATGCACTAAAACAGAGGAAAGGGTTATGAGCATATAAAGAAGCTGGGAACTCTGTCATGAGAGGTGTGGATCTCACATTTGAGCCATTCCCAGATCCCTATGTTTTCCAACAGCCCGGGCCAATGACACTGGCCTTGCAAGGCTGAAGGCCTCTTTAGCTGGAGTCACAGCAACTGGCAGCAGCATAGTGCAGAGTTGCAGCTTTCTAGCCCAAGACTTAGTGTCTTCATTTCCTTGTTAAGCTCCTGGCTGAAAATAGAGAGGAGAGCAGCACGCAGGAAGACACACATCTTCATTCTTCCATCTCTGACAGCAGAGATACTGGTGAAGATCCATTAGATGTGGTACCTCCTCCCTTCCTGACTCCTTGTGGCAGGCCTGGCCTGGCCACGGAGTTTCACGTAGCGCTGCTGCCCACTGTAAAATTTCCAAGCCAGACCCTGAAGCCCAGATCTGGGTACTGCCACATACTGCTAATGCTTGGCCTGTGAACATAGCACTGCTGGAGATAATGGTTGTGTTGGCAAACCCATACAGAAGCAGGGAGGGAATGTGTCATCCTAACACTTGCCAAAATAGATATTTGTGGTGACACTGCCAGTAACTGCTTGTGTGTTTCCCTCCCCCACCCCCCAAAACTCAGCTACAGCCTAAGGCAGGCTCAGTGTTTTCACAGGGGCATGCCCACCCATCCATCGTCCATCTCTGAGCTGCCCAGTATTTAGGGAGACCCCTTGGGGTAATACTTTATAGCTCTGTCACTTGGAGCAATGATACAAGAGTAAGAACAGTGTCCACAAGCATCAGCCTCCTATGAGAATCTATCTCTTTCCTATTTTCTATTTATTGTTTGTTATTTTCTATTTATTTTTATGTACTTCAACCCCAGAGTTAAAATACTACTCTTGGGCCCCTGGAGCTAAAAGTGGACTTCTGCTGGCAGACATAGTGTGACATGGCAGGACTGGCTGTTGTGAGCAGAGGGACAGGGGGAGAAGTTGCAAAATGCCTAGCCAGTATGTTCCACCGTCTCTTTTGTCCCACCACATAAAGCTTGATCTTTTAAGGTCTGCAGGAACTTAATCCCTGTCTGATTCCTCTGTGCGTAATGCCTGCCAACATAGATTAGTGATTGTGATTAATCCCTGTAACTGCACTCTGGGTATCTTCCACTCCTGCCAGCTGTGTGTAGTAGGTTCTTATCCTCATCCCTGCAGGACAGGACATGACCCTTATCCAGCAAGAGCAACAAGAGCAGAATCCCTGTGCAGCAGGAGAAACAGCCTGCAGAAAGCCTCAGCAGTGGGATGGGTAAGGCAGCCTGAGCATCTGTCCTTCTCAACCGACCCTTTCCTTTCCCTCCCACGGGCAGGTTGGAGAAGCTACGGCACCAGCTCATGCCCATGTACAACTTCGATCCCACCGAGGAACAGGATGAACTGGAGCAGGAGCTGCTGGAACATGGGCGAGATGCAGCATCTTCCCAGGCATCACAGAGCAAGGTAGGCAGCAGGGACCCGCGAGTCTTACTACAACCACTGGTATCTGCACTGCTTTTGTTACAGAGTCAAAGAGTTTTTGTAGGGTTGTAGGGTAAGGAAACCATGTAAGGCCTCAGGAGGACTTCCCCCATCTGCCAGCCCTGGAGATAGGGGGCTTGAGCATTTTGGAGTGCTTAGGATGGACTGAAGAGTCAGGCAATTAGGACAAAGAACTTGGGGAGGCAAAGTGCTGGCTCTACTCAGAGAGTAGGAGAGAGAAAAGGGCAAATTCAGTAATTAAGGGTGAGCTTACTACAGTTTACCATCCAGGGCACCACAAGGGAGCAGTAGGATTAATGCCATTTTCTGGGAGATGGGGCTTCAATGCCCACAAAGCACTGAGTCTCCTTTGCCCTGGCCCTGAAAAGCAAATAATTTCCACCCAGTTTTAAGGCATCCCTGCTTTGCCTAAGGATGCAAGTGTGGAACAAGGCCTTGCTGAGGGAAAGCCTCTAATTGTAACAGTGAACTGTGCTGCAAGTCCTGAAGAACGCAGGCAGAAAGCCTGCACATTGTTGTGGCACGGCGCATCTGGTCTTGTCAGCATCTCCAGGCCAACCTTGCTGGGCACAGAGCAGGCATGGCTCAGAAAGAGAAAAGGGAGAAGAGTTCTCTATTTGAATTTGGGGAGAAGGGAAGAAGGCTTTGCTTTGACCGCTTCTGAGTGTTCAAAGGCATGCAGCATGCTGAGAAATGATAAGGTCCTCACAGACCACTGACTTACTACATTTGTGAGTTAGGAAAGAGCTTGATAGCTTGGCCAGTTGTTTTTGGTTAATGGTCCAGATAGCCTCTTGTCAAAGACCTATTTCCTTCCCCAGTGTACCAAGAGGTAGGAGAAATAGGGAAGAAGGGCTTCTCACCATCGTTTGCAGCCAGCTTCACAGTGTTTTCTGTTTCCTTTGTCACCACCACCACAAAGCCTTTCTGAAAGACAGAGCCGACAGGGATAGCTGGAACAGGTACGTCTCTTAGCCAGTGATGCAGCCTCCCCTTAGAATAGACATCTCTCCTTTCTTGAATTCCTCTCCAGCTGCTCTGTGTTGCCCATGTCTTCTCTTGCTTTTCCAGTTCCAGGAGCAGGAGTTCTCCCAAACAATTTTCAGTTTCCACACACTTTACACCTTCAGATAATCTGTAGCAAGCTTGGTGTGGGCCAAAAGGGAAACAGGGGATAATATATACAACTGTAATTATAAAATATTTACCTTGAGACATGCTTCCCAATTTGCTATGGACGCAAGGAGATGCGTGTGTTGGAATATGAAAAACAGTCAACATATTCCATACACTGGTTTGGGAAAGCAAGAAATACTGTTGTATAGAAGCAAAGGAACTTGTCCTCTGAGTAGCGCATACTGGGAAAACATCAGATCCCTCTATTAGCGTACATAGAAGACTTCCCTTCAGGTATTAAAGGGGGGAAATGACAAGCCCAGAGTTAAACTTAGCACAGTACAAACAGATCCTTCCTATATAGGGACTGGCCAGCAGGATACCTCAGATCCCTCCAGAGCTTGCTAATGCACAGATACCTCTGCTCGGAAAGTACCCAAGTTTAAAGGCTTAACTTAATAAGAGAGGGAGAGTCTAAAACAACAGCCAAAGTTCAGTCTATGGCATGTTTCCAGGCCTTCTTGATGTTTCAAGTCTTTTCATGCTGCCTTGTATATATAAATAGGAGACCCACTAATCCAGTGATGTGGGGATTTTAAACTGGCATGGATGTGCTGACTTGCTCTCTGGCCTGTTGTACTTTTCTGTCACAGCCTTGTTAATGCCATGTTAGTCAGCCAGCCTCCCCTTAGTAAGGGGCGGAATCTAGTTACAATACCGTGCAGTCTGTGCCCAAGCACACACACCTGAGCAAAGGCAGACTTGCTGGGTCTCATCTTTCACTGCTTCAATGCAGATTCTGCTGACAAGTCAAGGAGCCCTCCAGAGACCCAGCCGTCTTGTGTTCACAGACGTTGCCAATGCCATCAATGCATGAACAATACCTGCCACTGCTCTGGGATCGTGCTGAAAACTGGGGAGGATGAAGCCAACAAACCAGTGACTTTCCGCAAGCATGGCCGATCCACTGAGCGCAGCTGGTCACCCCGTTGGTTTGTGTTACAAATGGGCACAAGCACTGGGAACTGTCGTCACTTTGGGAAGCAAACCCTTTGTGATGGCAGTGGTGATTTTTTGGTGCATCTGTTACCACTAAAAGGTCCTGAGCTCCAGTTTCTGGGCTGCTGCTGACTGATACCATCTACCAAGCTGCGAGCTTAGGAACAGTACCTGCTTTGTTGTAGATTAACTTGTCAGAGCACATGCATGTGCTCTCTGGATCAGGGAAGGAGGAGAGGTGCATGTTTCACAGAGCTTCCCCATTGGCTTTGTGCCACCAGACCCCAAGGAAAGCAATGAATGAGCCTCTCTGTACAGTGACCGCAGCTTTGGCAGATCCTGAAGGGGTGACTGGTGGCAAAGCTCCTTTGAGCAAGGAGAGCTGACTCCCCTAGCTGAGTGGTAATCTGGAGCACGCCAGGGAAAACACATACCATGGGCTTATCCCTCTTGTGGCACGTGGGCCGCTGATAAATGTGCGCCCGGGGTGATGTTGAAGCATGGGGAATTCACTAGCTTTAAAAAGTGAAATGGGGAACATTTGGCTGATTACATCTTAACTGAGGAAGTGGCTGAATATCCCAAATTAGGGCTGCCATATAGGCAGAGGGGAATTCACACAGCTAGAGGCAGGGGGTGTCAACGTCTGGCTATGTGACTCCCTGCCACGGAGCTAGGAATAATGGTGCTTGGGCCACAGAGGGGAGTCATGTAGAACTGGTGTTCCGATACCATATATCCCCCTCCTGCTTTGGCTCAGGGAAGTTTCTACAGTGCAGAGTGTTATCCAGAAAAAAGATTAAGCCTTGAAATATTTTCTTATAAATAAGGAAAAACATGTATTGGCTCAACATTACAGCAGCCCCATGTCTGCCCCCAGAGGTGACTGAACAGCTGGTTCATACTTCCTTACCTGCCAGGAGCTGCAGGCAGAGCCTTCTCTTCTTCCTGCTGAAGGAAACACAGAGCTTTGTGTTAGCCTCTGCTCATGTTACCTGCTAATGCAGAAGGTGGGACTAGACAGGTAAGCCCTGTAACCCTGAAGCATCTCTCTGCCTATGCGTCCTTCAGGGCTGCAGGAGGGAGGGAGTGCGAAGGGGTCTCTGGCCACCTTGGCATGCTGCAGTGTGGCATGGGGGCTGTCCTCTGCAGAGCCTTTTGGTGGCCACCAGCCCTGAGTGCTGCAGGCCAGCACAGCAGCCAGGGGCCAGCAGCGGATCCTGCATACAGGCATCAGTGCCCAGCCACACACTGATCACTTCTTGATTTTTTTTGCAGCACATGCGTTTGTCAGTCAGATCATGCTACATCCACAGCACCAGTCAAAAGGGAATCAGGGCAAGCCAAAATTTGAATGCAGGTCTAAAGGCAGGCTTTATGCAAGGAGATGTTTCACCGAGTGGCAATTCAGGTATCACGCGCTTTGATGCAAGTTTGGACCTGCCAGTTAGTTTTTGTTGTCCCAAATCTTTTTTCTTCCCCACTGTGATTTTTTTTTCCATATTCATTAAATGCAGACTCTTTCCTGGGCATGTGCCACTGACCCCTGCAGTGCACAGTTCCTTACCAGCCTTCCCTCCTTCACTGACACAGCTTCCCTCATGGCAGTTTTGCAGGGCTACGTTGCTTTAATTTTTCAGTATCCCTCTTTCTTTTTAAAACCAGGGAGTTCTGGGAGTGTATTAGGGCTAGGAGTGTCATCACCTGTGGAAAACAGCCCATCCTCCATACCCAGGAGATCTGGCAGGAGGCACTCCCAGGCTGCTGGTTGCTGCTGGTGTTTGCACTCTAGGGATACTGAAGGTGCATGGGTACAAATACTCAGTGTAATCTGGCTTAGGTCCTTAGAATTGGGACACTTATCCATGGGTCTTCCCAGAGGTTATGCCTACGTGACCAGCTGAGAAGCAAATACATCCCACCAGACACACGCACACACTTACCATCTCCTCCAAGTGCTCACTGAGGGCAGCCAGCCACAGTGACATCAGATTTCTCCCTTCAGCAGCTGGCACATCGCTGCCTGTCACACTCCTGCGCTCTGCAGCAGGACAGGGATGCAAGCGGCAGCAGGGGTGCGTGGCTGTCCGAAATCACAACGTTTCCCCTAGAACTCTTAGGATTGGAACTTCATTTGTTGTTTTAAACTCAATAAAAGGCAAGTGTAAGCTGAGCTGTTTCCTCAAACCAACAGCCTACTTTGTGCTCTTTACCCAACTCCATGTGCTGCACAGGCAGCTGCCAAGCAGTGCATCTGCCAGCTCAGGTGCAAAAACATGCACCTTGTTCCACATTAATGCTGAGATATATCTTGTATAACAAACACACCTACGGAGGAGTTCTCTTTAACCATTCTTCCTGTAATGGTCGGCTTTGTCCTGTGATGACTGCCCTTAGATTAAAGAAGTACAGATAACAAGACTAAAAGAATATTACGGGTATTTGCTGGGCTTGTACTGGAGTATTCTTTTAGTTCAATAGCGCCTCTTCTCACAGTTCTTGGAAGTATATGTACAATTTACCAGAAGCATTATGATGTAATTTAATTCAAGTGTTTCTGTGTTTTAAGCATTGAAATATAATTAAACTATTTACATGAAATCTAGTGTGATTGTCTTCCCTCCCCCCCCACCCCCTCCCATCATTTGCATTTTCCACCGAAAACTGCTGGAGTGTATCCTCAGTACCTGTCGGTAATTTGCATGCAGTGAATTCCCCTACTCTTTCAAAGACTGAAGTAAGTGTGAAAAACTTGGAAGGACAAGCTCTGCAGGGGTCAAGGTTTAGTGCTCCACAGCATGGAAACTCAGACCTCTTCAGGAAGGCAGGAGCTTCCAGCCTAGCAGATCCTAGGCATCCAGAATGCAGAAAGACAAATTCCAACTTGCCTATTTGCCATATTATCCTTTAACCAGCTGAATTCTCAGGACAAACTACGGGTTCATCAGCTCACCTGCAGCTCTGTCCACGATAGCCTGCCCACGCTGGGGTGAACATTGTGGGCAGCAGCATCGGTAGCTCCATGGTGATATTGTTGGTGTATTTCAGATTTGCTTTCTGCCTCATCTTCTGGCCCACAGACCCAAAACTTGGGACCAGTTAGGAAAGCTGTCAGATTAACTGAAGAGGCTATGCACAGGAATGGAATTAACTGTATGAAAAGCTAAATAGTTGTATGACACACAGAACAATGTGGGGCATAAACAGACAGCTGTGGAGACTTCTGGATGTACACGTGAAGGAGAATCGGCCTGTGTTCCAATCAAGCCACTTATGAGGTACTATAAGATATACAAGAGGATGGAATTAGGTACCAACATTTGGGTTTAAGGGCCTGTCTGTTTTCCTCCATGTGTGATTCCTCATGCTCATTACTACTTCTTTTCACATAGATCTGTGGGTGCTCCCGAATGACCAAATCTTGTTTTATAATCCCCAAAACTCCAACCCAGATAAAGAGAAACTCACCTTGTCTGGTGACATGCATGTGTGCTGAGGTGGTTGTACATGGAGAAGGCGAAGCAGAAGCCTGAGGTGCTACGTTTTATACCTTTATTAAAAACAAACTCCAAGGCTAATTTGCAAGTTGCCAACACTCTTTATGCCTTCACCAAAACCATTTATGAGAATCTTCCAAACTTTGCTAGATAACAAACCTCCTTAATCTCCTGTGTTTTGATCTAACTGTAATGACCTCCTATTTTTGACTGAGTCAGACCAAAACTGTCTGTGCTTAAAAACACTTGAAATGCATTTGCTTAGAGGTAGGATTTGGCTACACAGAAAAGGTAACTAACTATATGGGAAATAAGAAGTGTTTATAATTTCAAAAAAGAAAATCCAGGTAATCCAGTGTGAGATCCTAGCTCTCTGAAGATGGCTGGAATTCTGCCCACCTTTAATAGGCATTGACTTTCATTCCAAGTCTCTGCATAAACATGGAAGCTGAAGCTATGGATTGGGATTTCAACTACACACAGAGTAGCTCCTAATAGTGTGGAATTCTGCTTGTTCTCCTCGAGCACTTACATTTTTATGGAGACATGTTTTCTACTGTGGCTTCCCAACAGAGTATTAAGAGGTAGCAAAGACGATTTTTTTTTTTTTTTTTTTAAGAGAAGTACTTTGAATGAGGAATTCCTAGAGGAATACTGCTGACCTAAAGCAAATGGATTTACTATCTAGCTGAGGCAGTTTCCATCCCTACTCCATGCCACCAGCTGAGAAAGGTCTGACTGAGGTAATAAGAAAAGCTTGAGTCTCTTACAGATGCAATCCCCAATCTATTTGGGAGAAGCTGAGATTCCAGTCTCGCATTGTAACAGCTATTACTCTCAGGTAATAGGGGTTAATTAAATAGGCAGTACAGCCTTGCAAGCAGAGTACTAAACCTGCCAACTCACCTGAAAATCAGGTAAAGAAGTCTGTAAAATATCTTGGTCTGCCACTGGAATGGCCTTTGAATGCAGACATGAACTGCAACTGAACTTGTGTGTCCACTGAAGAAGAGCAGCTCCCTAACCTGAATTCAGAGGAACACTGTTGTAGCTTCTCATGTAACCATCAACAGTTACAGATTTGCATGCATGACGTCCCACCTGGATTTATCCACAAAGCAGGAGAAGGGGGTCAAACTCTTCCCATACCTAGCAGCACACCTTACCCTACAGCATAAGATTTAGGTCAGTCCCTGTGATCTAATCCATTTAATCTTTGATTTCTATGCTACGTGGTAGAGGAGGCACAAAGGTTATCTGTGATGCAGTTTTCTGCTGAGACCACCAAACTCCATACATAAGAAACTACTGTTAGGGCAAACCAGACAACACACAGAATTAACAGGATCGGGACTCTGATCACTACTAAACTGGGCGGACTGGACAAAATGACGTAGAAGGAAAAAGCCTTTTTTTTCCCCCTATTATCTCTCTCTGATCAGCCCTTCCTCTTAATTCTGCATACATTTTCTTGTGTTAAATAAATACCTGCTAAGGGAACAGACCTCTGATGAAAGGATAATAAATGAGCTCAATATGTACTGCCATTTCATGGGTTTCTGCTATGCACTGCCATAAATTTAAAGCCAATTATGTTCTGTTTAAATATTTAACACTGTAAAGCTAGCCAATTTTACATCTTGTCAGAGATAATTGAAGTACCTACTTTGTCCCTTTAATAGGCAGGCAGAGCATCCATGAAATGGAAAAATACCACTGGGATTTCACTGTTTGCAACTGGATATTGGAAATACCCTCAATTCCTCAGAATTAGCAAAATCAGCTCTGACACCAAAAGCACAAATCTGCATACAATGTGAGACTGAGAGCAGCCAGCAACAATCTCAGACCAACTGGCTACTGCTGTCTCCCCAAACTAAACTGTATCAGCAAGGTTTTATTTGCATAGCTGCAACACTAGAGGACCCCACATACGCACATTATGGACTGAAGATATAACTAATTTAAATTGAATCCTGAGGCTCTGCAAGGAAGCAACCTTTGTGTAACTGGTTCTTTACAGACACTCCTTTGAAGTGATGAAATCCAGTGGCTGTGACTAAGCTTGTAAACATTGTGCAGTCAGAGGTGCTATCAAAATCAGGGCGAGTGCCACCAGGCCAAAAGTCAGTTACAGGAGATGGCCCCGAGCTGATAATGCTAGGATAAAAATTTCAGAATCAATCCCCAGGACATCAGGGTGCGAACTTTCCTCTAAAGCATCCAAGTTACTGAGCAACATCATTAGGTAAGTGGGAAATGCCATGAAGGTTTTTCTTTCTGATATAGTAAAGGAAGGACTCGAAGATGCAATCCCTATGGGCAACTGAGCAAAACATAACTGTTGGGACTACTCCATCAATCTACCAGAGGTGGTATGATATGTAAGTTCAGCAATTAGCTGTGTAAATAGGTTTTCTTTACTGTATCTGCATTACTGAGTCAACACTATCTTTCTGTTGAACTATTGCTGTTTGTGGCAGGGCAAGGCACCACGTTATCCAAGTATTTTCAAGAAAGATTAATATCCTCACAAAGATATACTACAAACTGTGAAAGGCATCTCCCCAACAAGGCATTTGCCATTTCTTCCTGTAAGTCCCTGTTTGGATGTTTGGGGTAAGCCAGCAGACAACAGGAGAGAAAGCTTGGCCAATATTACCACAAAGGAAGAATTTGAAATATGACATTAAAAATCCTGTTTGCTTTCCAGTCCTCCAGCTTCAGCACGACACGAACAGGTGGCATACTACTGAGCTGTGGCAGGGATGTTACTCAGAGATCTCCTAAGACCAGTAGTTTTGCCAGGCCTGGAACCATCTTTTCCAGTGATGCCTAAAGGGAAAGATCATGGGAGAGGGAAGGTTAGAGCTCTGGGTCCAGGAGCCTAGCTGCCCAAATGCCCCATTACAGTGTCAGTGCAAGGTTAAAAGGTGGCAAGGATTCATTCCCAAACAACCAAAGGTCTTCACGACAACATTCCCATTGCTCTTGTACCAGCTCCAGGCTAAAGCCTGACACAAATGGCTTCCCTGGCAGCAGGCCTCAGCGTGAGGCTATTGAGAGCCCAGAAGTTATAGTCTCTGTGAAATTTTCTGGCTTCTGCTATGCAAACACACATGATCAACCTCTGCTGTGAGCAGTTATATGTATTTCCAACTGCCGCCCTGGATCCTCATGAGACACAAAGGACCAGAAGTGCCTTACCCAATGCCATAAACATCAGGAAAGTAGACACACAGAAGGTCTGGAAATTGTCTCAGAGTGGGGAACGTGTCTGGCTACACAGGCTTGCTCTGATCTGCTGCTAACCCCTTGGTTTCAGGAAAGCTGAGGTGACCATTGGGGCAGCAGAGGGAACAAAGTGAGACGAAGGAGTTTGCAGCTGTTCCATCTCTCAGTGTACTGAGAAGAACACAGGGAAGGAAAGACAAGACAAAAAGGAGCAAGATCCCAAGGCTGCTTCTGGCTTTGGGCTGGGTCTTGGAAATTTTGCCATAAAGCAAACTCTTGCCCTCTCACACGTATACTCCATTAGCCAAGCAAGGTTATTAAAAGAAACCAAGGTTGCTTTTGTGGCTTAGGAGGCTTTGAAGTCAGCTTCATCAGTCATTCGGTAGTGGTACTTATGGAAGAGAAGACAGATGCTTCTTGGCCCCCACAAACAGAAAACTTCAACAACTGAGTTGTGATTGGCAGCATCTGCAGGTAGCAACACAATAAAGCCTGAGCCATTAACAAACCCCTGCCTGCTCCTGGATAACCCATAACCAGTGCCCTGGGAAAACCAGAGCTGGATCCCCAGCTACAAAGGCCATGGAAGAACATCAGCTCGCTTTCAAGCAGCTCTCTGCCCCATGGCAGGCTTGTGAGTCTTGCATGTTTCTAGTTTGGCTCTTCCCATTTCTTGATTCTCCCCATGACAGACTGACTGAAAAGCAGGGATTCAGTCACTGTTTGTTTCAGCAATTCTTCCTTAATGCTGCAGACGTGAAGCTCAGGGCGGATCTCTTTCCCACTCACAGCTGTACAGCATACAACCTGCAGGATGAGCAAGCACCTCCCATGCTATCCCTCTAGCACAGCAGCTAAAAAATCCTAACCTGAAAGGAAAAAGCAAACCAATGAACCCCAAAATCTCTGGCTCTGCCTATAGCAGAAGATTATTATGTGATTGTAGACTCCTGCTAGCAAATCTCAGAGCAGTAGCCTCCTGCCTGAGTAGCACAAAAGCTTGCAGGTGTATCTCTAAGTGAAACCCAGACCCATAGAATGGGTTCATCCAGAAACTACCTGTCTGAAAGCTGTGACAGCTGCATCTCACTTGCAAACAAGCCACAGGATCTATAGTTTCCAGTAAGTCGGAATAGTAAGTCTCCTCTTTCCCTTGTCTCCCTGTCAGAAGTTTCTAAGACAGGGTTACCACTCCATCTCAAGCTCCTGAGCGAATAACAACTGTTACGAAATCTTCCAGAGGACTGCCAGGTTTCATACTGTACATGCTTATCCCCACTGATTTTCAGCTGGCTGGGTTTTTTTCTTACAGAAGTGCACACCTTCCCCAACAGTAAAACCCCCCTCTCCATCCCTGGCACTAAGCGTGCAGACACAGAGCAGTTTGCGCTGCAGTATCACGTGCTGCACTGCTGTCTCCCACTGACCGCAGCATCTGCTTATCCTGTCACATCTGGTTCTACCTCATTGCGACAGGAGGGAAACATATTCCTCATGTCAGTGCCCTAGGTCCCACTCAAACTGAAAGGAAGAAGAAAGTGCCCACATAGGCTGTGGTTTTGGGCGATGCTTAAGAGTGCTACAAAAAGGCAGCGACTGGGCCGGAGGTGAGCTCATCATCCGCGAGCCTGCGGCTCTGCTGATGTCATCGCACAACTTGGTGGCAGGAAATGATACGGGAGCAGGAGCCTGAGAGGAAATTGAATCGAGCAACTGAGGTTAACTACTCTGGCGTTTTATCATGTGGCATTTCCAGGGACTTTCTAAGAACCTGAGGTTGGGTTTGGCTGCCCAGCGTCAGTTAGCTTGCTTTGCACGCCACACTCAACAGCGCTAACGGCAGTGGGATGAGGGAGCAGCTGTGCTGACCACATGGCAAAACAAGGCAACATCTGCCTCTCCTGGGTTGCTGGCCCCTTCCTCCTCCCACTCGAGGGAAAATATTTAATGAATAGCTTTCTACGATGCTCACTGAAGGTAGGACTCAGCTGCATGCAAGTTTTCCTGGCATCTGCCTCAGAAATGGCCCTGAATGGTACAGGCTGGACCTGGATTTGCACTTTCCCAGGGTTGTAGTGAGGCTGGGGCTCTGGGTGGTGCATCTGTAAGTTCCTACGACAGTGATAACAGTTATCTGGCATCTCATCTCAGAGAAGCTTAGATAACTTTGCAGCCCTATATAGAAACTTGCCAATGTCATCATTCTCTGTGCTGCTGATGCCCTAGCATCTCTGCTAGTGTGCCAGCCACTAACAGAGAGCACTGCCTTAGAGTACAAGCCAGGAAGGAGGGAGCAAGACTATCATGGAGGCATGCTGGAGTTAATCCAGAATACTAGGATGTCCCAAATGTCAAGGGATCTTCAACTCTTTTTTTTTTTTTTCTCAAGTAAGGTAAGACATTCATGATAGACTATTTTCACTTTCTACATTAACACAGGCAGACAATTCCACTGAGCCATACCTGTAACAGTGACCAGAACCTCAGATACATGACTTCTTGGAAAGACAAAGATACAGATTCTCTTCCCATCCCTCTTTTCGGCCTCCACTTCTGCTGAAGTAGTCACAACTGAATTAGATGGAAGGAATGTGCTACCCCGCCTGTTGTAATGTGCCTGGAAGCCTTCCAAATTCTCCTCTGTTTGTAGGATTTACCAGAATGATTGCAGCCAGTGCTAGAGCTTTGGGGGTACATGCATGGTTTGCCAGGAGGATGGCTGCACAGTTTAGTCTCATGTAATTATGATTATCTAATTTCAAACCTTGTGTGGCTGGCGCCGAGCTCAAATTCAAGTCACTGCTTCCCTGAGGATTTTCTTCCTGAGACACTCCTTCTTGGACCACTAGTTGAGGCTACAAAGAAAAACACCAAAAACAAACATACACACACACACACATAAAATTAGGTAACGAGACAAAATTGCAAATACACAAAGTAAATGGAAAGCAAAAAGCCTTTGATCAGTGTTATTTAAATAAGACTGTGCAGCCCTGAAAGCTTGCCCATTTGCCACCACTTCCTATATCCAACCACATGCAAGAGCAAGCGCCAGTGCACGTAGCGTCCACACACATTCACAAGCATCTCTGAGTGCTTGTCAGAATCCATAATAAGCCACCATATTACCAGTCTTATGAGACACACGGCCCCACACTTTGAAAAAATCTCCCCATTAGGCAGCTGTGGAGAAATTTTTTCATCCTTAAGAACACTTTCTATATTTCAGGATATTTTCCTGTCCTGAACAACTAAACATTTTGTCCATCAAAAATTAAAAAACAAATGGCTGTTCGTTTTCTTCTGCTTTGGTTTTGCCCCCCAAAAACTCCTCAGCTATTAAAACAAATTAATTTTTAACTGAAACATCCGAATGCTTCACTAACCAAAGTTAGAATGACACATTTTGAAACATTAAAAAAGAAAAAAAGAAAAAGGAGCCAGTGTACAAAACGTTCTAACTTCAATAAATTGGCATGTATTCAAGATTTTTTTTTTTTTTTTTTTTTTTTTTTTTTTTTTTTTTTACAAATTACTATGCAGCTCATTGTTTATATTAACGAACACCCTAACTTACAGCTCTGGCACACAACTCAGTTAATTTAACCACAAAACCCCAAGCCCAACCCTAGAACTGCAGCAACTACAATCTGTTACAGAAGAGAATGGCTGGAAGAGTCTTTTCTGACCTCATTTGCAGCCTGTTATAGATGAGAGATGGCTATAAATTATTTCTAGCATTCTATAGGTGTTTATAGACTGGGCAAATCCCTGAGCACCCTGATCCAATTAGACCTGCTTTGAGCAGTGGTTTGAACCAAAGGATCTCCAGTGGGCCCTTCCAACCTAAATTATTCTATGATTCTAAAAAAATAAGAAGCAGCATAGGTACACACAGAGCTGAGGGATACCAGACATTCAATACCACTATTAGTAGATCCTGGAAGCTATCAGGGTGCTCCAAACTGTTGTCTTGCTTATTCCGTGTGGCATAAAGGTCTCAAGGAAGAATAAAATACCAACTGAATTTATAAGCAAGTGTTTTAATTGGATTATCATTACAGAAAAATAAGAATTTCCACAGAAAAATTTTTTTTGAAATTGCACTTCTACCCACAAAAAAAAAAAAAAAAGAGAACATAGGACAGGAAAACTATTCCAGCTAACTTTATTTCAGAAGTCAGCTTTTGACAGCACACACATGGGTGTCTGTGCCCCACAAGATGTTGGAGAGCATGTTCTCAACACTGCCTGGCTGCCCCCATTTCCTTTTCCATTGCAGGAGCCTGTCCCCAAGGGGAAGGGGTGGGGTGTCACTCTGCAGCCATGTCAGGCACACCAAATACCTACAAAGCAGGGTTGAAGCCATCTCCTCTATCACTACTACTGTCAGTTTAACCACAAGACAGCCCTACCAGCAGGTGTTTTATAAACTGTCCCTTGCTCTGAAACCCTCTCTCAGGCTTGTCCTGCATAGGATCCTCAGCTTTATATAGTATGTACTTCACTTTTTTTGGCTTTCCTGAACGCCACAACAGAGCCAAGGCTTCTCTGCCCCAGTTCAGACTGCATCAGGGCAACAGCAGAAGCTGGGACTGAATCTATTCCTCCCACAGAATTTCATTGCCTGCTCTTTCCCTTACCAGGCAGGAAGCAGAAAGGCAGTCTAGCACTCCTGAGGGTTAAACTTGCCTATTTCAGATTAGATGAGGAATGCGTAAACTACTGCCAGAAACTGCCTGCCAGCTCCTCTGGAGTCCTTTGGCCTCTCTATTTGCATTCACCCACTGTAGTTCATGGCTACACATACAGGACACATCCATTTGTACCATTGTCCAAGACAAGGTAGTAGCTTAGGCCTCCTTCCCCCTCTCTTCTCAATCTCTGCCTCCTCTCATGCACATGGCCAGGTCAAATTGCACCTGCTGATGAATATCCCTCTTACCCCATCTCAAATTCAGCAATACCCAGACTGCTTCGAACCTACTTGCAAAGCCCTGCCGCCTTTCACTGCTCCCAAGGAAGGACGCTCACACCGCTCAGATTGTCTGCTAGCCCTCATGCAACCATCTGGACACCAGTCCCTGACCCTACTTCACCTGGTGAGAGTATGCCATGTGATGTTGCTCTATTCTCATCAGTGCTTCTTTTTAGCACAAATCCTCCTCTCCTAGCTACTGCTTTCTAGTTGGGTTGCAACTTCAGAGTAACTTCTAAGGGTCAGCTTCTGAGCCCCCTGAAACTTCCATCTCTTTGCCTCAGGGGTCTGTCTGAAATTTTGTTGCAAAGCAATTGAGACTGTTCAAACAGTCTCAACCACATCTGAAGAGTACACTGCCACCACCCAGTTCTTCCATGAAGGAGTGAGAAACCCTCTCATCCAGGACAAATTCTCAGAGCAGGGAGAACCCTGCAATCATGATCCTTCAGGAAACACCTATACTGTCTCTCACTTTATAAAGTTATCTTCAATCCATGTTAGCTGGGGAGTCAGAGGTATGGTTTCTGGCCATACCAGTCCCTCCCTGTCCCCAGCCCTAGTTCAGGCTGACGCTGTGTCTCACACTTAGCTGTATTACCCAGCATTTTCAGTCCAGCTCAGCAACATTCAGCTCTGTTCTCTATCAGCAGATAATGATGCCTCCCTTCTCACAGTCCCTTTTGTCCTGGACACTCTGCTTAAACAGAACTATGCTGCTCATCTGGTCCAGGGAGCAATCTATGTATCCCTGCTTATAGAGTCTTTGGGCAGGAAAACAACATCTTCCCCATAGAATCTGAGCTCCTTCTGACCCACTCTGTCCTTGAAAGGGAATCAAGACCTAGGACTGGCTGTGCCCCTTATCCCTTCTGATATCTCTCCAATGCGCATGGCTCTACTATATATCTCTCTGAGCTATACATGTTCAAGTCATTTTTCTTGCTTGCTTGCATCTAATTCATGAAAGAGCATCTTCTCTCCTAATTTGCTGCTGCTTTGTATTTTTTCCTTGTCTCACTTCTTCCTCTCTAAAAGAAACAAAGCCAATCTAAAAAAAAAAAAAAAATCTTTTTTTTCTTTTTCTACTTTGCAGCCCTGAGATGTTTCTTTTTCCTCCAAAGGCACTTTGGGCTTTTCACAACAACCTGGCCATGGCACCCTTGCACTACTGAAAGGGAGAACGCTGTCCTTTATTCATGTCCTTCTAGGTCCTCCTGCTTCTCTTTGAGATTTGTCAGCCCACAAATGACAGCAGCAGAACACACTGGGTAAGACGTTTTGATCTCTAAGACACAGCCATTTCTGCCTCCAATGCTTTTCCATAGAGCTTGAGGATCCCAATTTGCAGAGCTGATTGCTTTAAGCACTGGTAACATACCAGATTTCCTTACAGTGTATTTAAATAACATAATAGAAATGGGCTTAGAAAAAGCAACAGGTTTTTAGCAAAAGCTATGTGCTGACCTAGACTGTGACCTTCTCATCTGGATTTCAAAGAAGAAACAGCAATTGGACAGATTTATGGAGTAGATCTCTTGTCTGGGAGATTCAGTTCTGCACTGGGTTTGCAGACAGTTGCCCTCCACCACTATCCAAGAAATATTTGTATGCCAAGGTCGCTGTCATGTCAGAGAAGTCTTCTAATCTCTCCCACATCCCGGCACTTCCTCTCTGATGAAGATTTCCTTCCAAGCCTCCTGCGTAGCCCTCACGGACTGCTCTATCCCTCTGTTTCTGCTGAACCAGACAGTGTCTCTTTCCATCCTAAGCACTCCTGTGGCACTGCAGCGGTAGAACAAACCTATGGATTCTATGGATTCCTGCAGCAAGTGCACAGCTTAGGTTTGGTCTAGAATTTTTTGTGGTAACAGATACACACCAAATAATGGTTTGTGGTTGTTGTGGGGTTTTTTAATCACTCCTAATGATAGATAACATGCCATTAATTGTTCACAGGACTGAATAGCCTTATTGATTAAAAGCTTTCATCTTTTTTTCACATCTGAAATGTTCTATCTTCATCTACTGATTCTTACTAATCCTTTGTTTGCTGCATAAAAGAGCCTCCTGCTGGCAGGATTCAAAGTTTCGTCATTCAGCAAATTTCACTTTTTGCTTAATTTTAAGTTTCTTCTTTTGAGACAAACCGACATGCTAAGCAATCACTTCACTCTTTCAAGACTCTTGGGAAGACAACGCCTCTGCCCGAGAAAGGATGGAATCTCTGGTCTGACATTCCAAGTCTGGGAAAGTACTGTGGAAAACTAATTAAGTCTTAAATAAGTCTTGAATTAAGTACAGCAGCTCTCCTGGGCTCAGAATTCTTCAGGAGCTGAATCTTAGGGGTCACTGGAAAGGGAGTCAGAGGTTCCCTTAATGTGTTAGGTTTCCAGGCCACCTAGGCTGAAAGAATCTCATTGCAGATAGAGAGCCTGAAAAGAGCCAACGCAACTGAAAATCCCCCACGATCTGTGACTGGAGAAGAGGAAAAGGACTACACACTGTACTCACCCACTTGCGGGGCCTCCCTCTTGGCCTTTTCCCAGCAGAAGGTCCTACCTTTATTGAAAACAAAGGGAAAAAAATATTTTCAGCTTTCATATTTGCTGGCACTGTGACTAATACACTAAACCTGGCCAAGGTGACCTCTGAATAAGTTCTTGTAAGACAAGTAGCAGAAAAGGCAAAAGCTGGGGATAGAAGACAGTTGAGGAGGAAATGCCTGCCAGACTATGATCATTGTGATTATTTGGCAATGGTGGAGGAGAAACGCTAGAAGGAAGCTGCTAAACAGGCAGTGGCAACACAGGAAGGCTGGGAGGTGAGTTAGGACTAAAACCACAATAACTGGTTTGTCCAACAGTGGCAATGAAAGATGAGCTGAATTAGGGGCAACTTTCACTGTCTATCTTTAAGCTAAGAGATGTCCTCCCTGCTTGTCCCTCTAGCAATGCTTCAAGAAGGGACAGCCAGCTTCTCTCTCCTCCATAAAAGAATATAAACCATTTACTCTTACCATTTGTCCAGATACAGCAGGCACTTTCTTGCTTCCTTTTGGCCTTCCTCGTGGTTTCTTCACTGGCAATGGTCCCACAGCCTCCTCCTGGGATAAAAGGAGAAAATCATTTAAGCAGGATGATCCTTGGAACAACTTACAGCCTCCCATTCTAATATGTCTTAGACTGTCTTACACCAATAATAGCACCCAGACCACTAAATACCTGGTTGTCTCTGCTTTTCCAGCTGCAAAATGCATTAGAAGATGGCCAGCAATACCCCTACACCGTTGTCTGGGGAAATGAAGTTCCCAGGACTCTGACCATAGTGCCTGGAATGGGGAGAGAAAAGGCCTTGGCCTTCTCCGCTCTGTCTAACTACTGGTGCAGAAGCAGAGGGTGATGGCACCTGAAAGTCTCTAGACTGGAACAGAGACCTGGCTAGCTTCTCTCATGGCATTTCCTGGCCTGAATCATCATGGCCTGCCACATTAGAGGCACCTCTGAAGCCAGTGGCTGAGATGTCACAGGGTGCACATACTGCTGCTTTCCTGAATAGCAATAATATTTACTACAGAACACCCCGGTTTCCCTTGCTTCCTTGCTTTTGCGGTTAGTGAGCCGCTTCCCAGAACTGCCTGCAAATCCTATCAGGCTAATGCCATAGCATTCTCAAGCAGCCTCTTAGGATGATGTGCCCTCACCTGTGGCTGCTTCTTTGGTCTTCCTCTCTTTTTCTTCAGGCCCTCGGTCAGTGTAGAGCTGGGATTCACTGGCCTCTCGTTGCTCATGTTGGCACTTTCCACAGTTTCCAAATGATAATCCAACAGGTTATTTTTCCATCGAATGGGAAAGAAAACTTGTCTGTCTTTCCTTATCTTGTTACGGATTCTCCTCTACCTGCACGGCTGAAATGGTGAGAGAGAATCAGGCATGACAGCTTGCTATTGTTTATATCAGCTGGAAGAGTCTGGGACACAGCAGGCATTTAGAAGCATAACCATACTTTATAAACATTATTGAACCATTCTCTTACATTGCCCATTCCTCAGCTTTCTGAGGCTTTTGGCCAAAGGAGCTGATTGCTCCAGGTGCCAGAGTGTGTTGGTACCTGTATCTACCTTTCCCCCCTTGTTGGCCACTTTCATCCGAACTGACAAAGACAATGTCTTCAGCTCTCTGAACTCCCCTCTTTGTAGGCTTCCTTTGCCCGAGGAGGAAGGAGGTGGGAAACAAAGTGGTGGTGCTAAGTTATAAACACCCCATTCAAGGGTAAAGCTTCATTTGGAGCTCCTATATCGTCAGATACCAAAGCTAATCCTGAGACCCAAATCCACAGCAAAGAGAGCCTTACATCAGGATGCTTGAAAGAGCAAGTATCAGGGTACAAATTCTTTAACAAGTGAATTTGTCTCTGGAGCTGCCCCTCAAGAGTTTGTTCCTAATCACTGGACTGAACAGGCACTGTCTGGAGAGATGCCCTGACCCCATTTCAGGGCGCTCAGCCTCTGGTCCTGCATGAGGCTCACTGTTTCCTACAGGATGAAAGAAGTCACCCAGACCTGGGTTTTGCTTGGATCCTGAGCACTGGTTTCTCTACTGCAAGTTTTGTATCAGCAGGCTTGCCAGTCAGCCTCCTCCCTGTCCCCAAGCTCTACTTAGTGCCTGCTGTGGTTGGAGTGAGCCCTGATCTGACTTGTTCGCCCTAAGAAATAACCAAGATCATGAGCTGTTGAGGGTACATAGGAAACCAATGACTTTCCTTGCTTCTGCTTGAGGTTTCTCCTCTGGCATTGTCTGCCAGAGAAGGTGGCAGTCTGACTGTGAGCCTTTACACCCTCACATCCCGAAGCAGGAAGAGGAGGGAAGAGACCTTGACCAGAAGCTCAGCTGGCACCTGGATCCCAGGCACATTGAGAGAGGTGGGGGTCTTGCTTGCGTGTGAGGTAAACCCTAGCCAAGGATCCGAGTTCAGCTCCCAGTTTGCTGATCTGCTTGAAAAAGGCATTTGCAGCCTCCCCAGACCTTGGCCCTCCTTTCCTTCTTGCACAGGAGGGAGGGCTGAAGAAGATGAGAGGGGCTGAGGGGACTGAGCCTGGCTGGACAGAGGCTGAATCCTCTTTTGTCAGTAATTCTTACCAAAAAATAAATAGCTGAGAATAGTGCAGTTGGGAAAGCAACATCATTGCTTGCCTAGGAAAGCAGGAGTATATAGATGAACAATGCATTTCTACCATTGCCTTCTCCTTCTCATCTAGACGTAGCAGGGGTAATCTGCTTTGGCTATAGAAGCTCTTCTACCTCCACCTGAGAAATATTTTTTGCAGCTCTTTGCTCTACCCGTTTTGTTTCTCCTTTCTCACTTGTTAAATGAAAGGTAACAACAGCATGCTTAAACAGCTCTTCATCCCATCGGCCTTAAGTGCTGCTGGGTCCCTAAGTCCCTCTGCCAGGCTCTACCTGAGGCAATAAAGGCAGTATTGCAATAAGGTGGTGCACAGCTGCACCATGTAGAAGAGTGTGACTGTTTTCTTCAAAATAATGCTGGAGGGCAGAAGCTGGGTTCAGTTCCAGTTCATGCATCAGCAACCCTACCTAGTGAACTCTCTGGATGTCCCTTTGTGCACACTGTTGGGACCCAGCTCACAGGTGCTGCTGCACACTCGGCTTTTCTATCAAAACCTCTGATCAGAGGCTGATGGAAAGACCATAGCTCAGGCCTCCGAGTTCAGGCTGCATCTGGAGGGGAGACAGAAAAAAAAAGTTTCTTTGTACTTGCAAGCCACGCACAGTTGCCACCAAGTCCCTGAGAGACAAGCATGAAACACTTTTGCAGTCTCTTTCAGAGAAGAGCTGTGCTTTTACAAACTGTTACCAGAGCTTTATAGTTTGATCAGATGTTCAAGTTACAAAGATGAGAGGGCCTTAACTGAAGGTGACAACAAATATTCTACCCTCTGGTCCAGCTACTGTTTCCTGCATCTGCATTTACTGGTCAGAATTGGAGCTCAAACGGCTTTGTGCTGGTCCTGGCATTTGGGGCTGGCTGAGGCAGGAGGGAGTCACTGAGGTACACGGACCCTGGAGCAGGGAAGCCGTAGTGCCGCTTCCCAAAGGCAGGTCTAAGCCAGCCCTGGCTCATGCTGCACACATCTGCTGCTGGATCAGCCCAGAGTGCTGCAAAGGTGGCTTGAAGCCTCCTGAGCCTGAGCCTCCCCTCAGCCGCCTGTGGAAAGGGAACAGACATCACCATAAGAATGGACAAGTGTGAAAGTGCTGACCAAGCCAGGTCCCTGAGAAGAGATTAAGGCTGCTTTGACAACACAGCTTCTACCTGTGGATCACGGTAGTTTGAAAGCACTGGTTCAGTGCCTCTTGGAATTCAGGTCCTAATGCTAATATGTGGAGAAGAGTTACAGAGGAAATATAAACATGTCCTTGAAAAGTATCCATACGTGCATGTTTTTCCCTGTTTTTCCATGGTAATGCTGAAGCGTAAGGAACAGGATGAATGATGGGGTATAGCAGGTATTGTCAAGGATAACAACAGATGCAGCTATATCGGGGGGAGGCTGTGCTGATAGGAGGGCCGAGTTAAGTATTTGTATTTTATTTTTCAATCTCAGATTGCACTGTCTGCTTGGTCACCTCAGGCTGGACATGCAGAATCTGAAAATGCCACTGGCAGATGCAGCAAGAAAACTTCCAGCAATTCACTCCATATTCTAACAAAATGTATGCAGTCATGACAGATGCTGAAGCCATTGCTCTTATTGACACAACCTCTCTCACGAGTTCACTGTAACTGAAACCTGCATTAAATCCAAATTTTGCATGTCATTATTCAAGTGGGAGCAACCGCAGTGTATAGAATTCATTTTTCCCTAGTTGCAAAGAAAGTCAGTTCTTGCACAGTGATCGTTTTCTAAATCTTGCTAGACTGATACACTCTACAATGTCTTTCACATATCTGGCAAGCTTTCTACAGAGACTGCCAGGAGGTAGCAGTGTCTTTGTACATCTCTCTTCCACCTTCCCATCACCCACCAAAGGCACGCACTTCTTGAAGCCTGGTATGAAAAGAAAAAAAAACACAAGCAAAGCTATACAAGCATCAGTCCTTAGGGCTTTCGTAAGCTTTACATGACTCAATGTAAGATGCATACAAAGCAAAAGCACCCACTGCAATTCTACTCCAAATTTCTCAACAATAGCTTTCCATTTATATCTATAAAAACCAAAACCAATATTGACTCCCATTGTATACCAAAAAACAAGTATGCTTTCCAGGGTCACTGCACTCCCTGATGGGAGTGGAGCCAGCAGGGCTGAATTCCAGTCCTATACACTGTCCACAAGGGCACAAGATCTAAAAAACCTATCCAAATGCTTGTGGGCCTTAGATTACCTTTATGTCAGCCATATACACAGCTTTGCAAACAATGCAGATATGCGAATACATGTTTTTGGCAGTATTCAGCCCTCTATGTTGCAGAGACATCACCTAAAACAAAGCACCTCATGTGCCAAAAAGTATTCCCAGGCACCTGGCAGAGGACAGAGGATTCTCACAGTCTAACGCTTTGCACCTGATTTAGGTGCTAAGTTGTACAAAGCTACTTTTTCTACCATACCGAATTCTCAGGAAAGAAAAGCTCCTCCTGGGGGCAATGTAGTTGTAGTCTAACACAGGCTATTGAATTAGTGTTCTTGAAGTGTTCTTGAGGGACTTTTCCCTTTCCACAGACTACAGAGGAAGCCTTGGGGATGAGCCTGCTGACTTGGGCAGGTAAATTAAATGGCAGAACCCCCTCCTGTTTGTTTCCTCAGGGAGGTTAAATTTTAGGCTATGTCCTTGGGTGAAATACAATGACACAGGGATGCTTGAGACATCGTACTAAAACCCCCAAACTGCATGCATGATTCACAGCAAATGCTGCCAGAAAATGATTGTCTAGCTGCAGTGCCCACATACAAAATAAAAAGCTCACAAAGCCTTTTTCAAAGCATAATAGGAGTGTGATTATAAGAGACCCTTCATTACAGCCTTAACTCTGCCACTGTCCCTATAATAATAGGAAAAAATATCCACAAAGCACAACTCCCACTTCGTAGCACAGCGCCATTGTTCTGCTGTCACGTGTGACAAAGTAAACTCGGGGTAACTTCACTGATGTGAACGTGGTCACTCTTCAGTCCCTCTAGTAAAAGAGGGAGGGAAAAATTTGGCCCAAGGCCTGCATCAAGCGGAGGAGGATAAAAGACTTTGTTAGTCAAGACATCTAAAGAAGGGGACTAAGAAGGCTGGGCAGAGAGAAACCTTTCATTCCAATAACTGTAGCAATAACGATCCACACTCGCATTATGAGAAATTACTTTCACCTTCCGAGAAATCAAATGCTCACGTCTTTTCAGATCTCACAGCAGATCAAGAAATACCACAGCTTGTCACAGTTCCCCATGGACTGTTTGATCAGAAAAGCAGGATAGCCAGGCACTGGAATATCTCCCTTGGGAAAGAGCAGTGGTGGTAACTCTCTAGCAAATGCACCTTTTCTGCCAGATTTTTCTGTGAAATGAGGAACTTATGGGCCACTAAATCAAGCTTGTGGCAACAGCAGGTAACTGCCACAGTCTTATAAATCACATCTCAAAAACATAAATAACCTCTCTAGGTGATTTCCCTAAGTACTTTGAGTGGCTAAGTCTAAGCCTTCTTGGTCTCATGCTTAAAAGTCTCCTAGTTCCTTGCCTGTTGTTTTTTTTAATGAGCAATTTATTGTCATTTGTTCTTGCATCACCAGAGTCCTTCAGCAGCAACAGTCCTCTCTCCTCCATTTTTAAACCCACTCTACCAGATATACACTTTAATCTGATCTCCCCCATCTTGCCTGGCTGAACAAGCCAGTGTGTTCCAATTTCTTGGGATGTGATCATATCTCCCGATCATTTAGGCTCTCATTTACACCCTTTCCCATCTGAGCTCAACACTTCTGAATATGATAAGGATTCTTACTCTCAAAACTATTTTCAGCGAGGACAGCTTGACTAACTTAACCTCTCACTTATCTGAGAAGCATGGGCTAAGCAACAGTTCAGTGAGAAAAATTCAGTTTCTGTGTAACATTAATAGCATGAGCTTCCCAACTGACTTAACCAGCAAGCTATTCCACCACCTCCAGCACTGATAAAATATTAAGTACAGAAGACAGAAACTATTTAAGCTTACAGAGGACAAAAAAAAAAAAAACAGGAACCATACAGGCTTCCAGGCTTCACATCAGTGCTAGGGACCAGCTCAAGGCCTGAATGAGGACTTCTGTAGCTGTATCTACAGAGTTACGTTTCCAACTTTGTTACAGATTTCTCTGTGTAACCCTAATGAAAGTGCCTTCATGTGTTTCAGTTCCTCTTCCACAAAATGGCGCGTAGTTCCCTGACTGCTGAGCTATGCTGGTGGTGGGGCTGAGGGGAAAGAACCCGAGCGAGGCAGGAAGAGGCCATCCTGTCTGTGCCTGTCCTTCTGAGACAGCCGGCAAGGCAGGCAGGTACTACCAGCTGGGACAGGAGCTCATGGACTAAAGACCTACCTACTAGGAAACAGACAGTGCCAGAAGCTGTTTTTACATTAGAGACATGTACAGCTACATGGGAAAAGGGTTGTTGATTACTGAGTTTCAAGCAATGATGTGGACATGAACAGGCTCTGTTTCCTATTTCCCAGATCCTGAGCGCCCAGCTTCAGCACAGCATCAATACACTGCAAGAGCACTCTCTTGAGTGACCCTACGCTTGATGCAGTGCCTGCCAACTTATTTCTCTCTCTGTCCAGCTACCTGAGCCAGTTACTACTCCGAGAGGCACCTTGCTCATCCTAATCCATACCTAATCATAGAAATACCACCATGGCTCTGCTGTAGCTAGCCTAAAATACTCCCATTCCTTCCTCAGAAAAGTGAGGCTTTGCACCCCATGTGTGGAGTCCTAGCTGCACTGAGGTCCTATTCATCTCTGTGTGCGCAGGCCTTTCCCTGAAGGTTGCCACATACTTCCACAGTGAAGGGCTCAACCTCAATCCTACCTCAGCACCATCAGCTTCCAAGCCCTGCCAAGGCCCCAGGCTTCTTATGGTCAGAGCAGGCAAAGCAAGGAGGCGGTTAACCATACCAGGGAAGACGCGGAAAAGCACTGCTGGATACCAAGACCAGAGGGGAAGAGAGATCTGGAATCTGTTCTTGACTCTGATCTTGCGCAAGTCACGTAATCTTTCTGTGCTTCACATTTTCTGTCCATAAGATTATGGAACAACACTGGAAGTATTAACGCTTGCCCTCAACCTGGGGTGGAAGGACTGAGGATTTAAGTCATTCCTATTTGTAGACTAACACTAAGAACCCCCAGGAGAAGAGACCAGAGCAAGGCATTATTAGCAAGCTGCACCAGCAGCCTCCCCCATGTCGTCGTGTTCGGGAGCACAAAGGAGAGACTGTCGCAACAGAAGAAATACAGCCCAGGATTAGCCACATCCCGCTGAGCAGCAAAACACACCCTTACCCTCTTCCCCCAGGAAGCTGAAGGCTCGTGGGACCAATTTGGCCCAAAGCTGTAAGCTGGAGTTCCCTGCCTTGGGAACCTGGCACAGAGCAGCACTGGAGTGCGAGTTAGGGTTCCCCAGAGCGGCGGCACGTTGCTGAACTGCACAGCACTTCTCACCCACTCCCAAACCAGAGCAGGCAGGGGGCACAGGGCCCAGCTCACTGTCTCTATCCAAGGAAACTCACATACCAAACTCAGGACCCCGAGTCTTGAGGCCACTGCCCGAGGTCTTAGACACCCTTCCAGCACTTCTCCCAAAAGTATCAAGCCAGATCAGTGACACTTAATCCCTCTGTGTGGATCGCAGACTCCCTAGCATTACACATTAAGAGCCTGTTAAAATTCTCCCTTAGGGAATTTGCCCAAAGACCCAAATGTTTGCTGAAGGACTCTTTCTTCTCTTAAAGTCTCTGTCCAGACGCTTTCACCAAAAAGCAAGCTCCCCAAGCACTGCAGAGTTAAATCAGTGGAGAAAAACCAACAGTATTTACAGGGAAATAAAAGGATAAGGAGAAATCTGTGCTTACTAAAACAAAATTAAAAATCACAGTCATCTCTTATTTCAGATAGCATCAAGCCTTGCTCCTCTGCGGAATTACCATCTTGTTCAGCCCGACTACTGACATCTGCAAAACACTGTCCACTTGCGCAAAACCAGGAAACGGCCCTCTGCGTTTCCTGGTGAGGACAGGCGTTTTGGCACCTGGCACAGGGACGTACGAGGGAGCAAGTTTTGTGCCTTAACCTACTTCCAAAGTCTCTCTCAATTACCGAGATTCAAGTTATTAATCCCTGTGCCTTAATAAACCCCAGCGTCTTGCAGATGAGCTCTGCATACGCATTTCAAATGCAGGCTTGCTAATGTGGTAAGAAAGGAACAAGATTACCTGTTGAGATGTTGGGCAGCACCACTTGACCTGACCCCGGCAGACCTAGCAATGAAGGCAGGAGAGGAAGACAGAGGTATCCAGCAGCTGACACCCCTTTCTGCGCTGGAGAGAAGCAGCTAACCGAAGTCTCTGCACACATTCATTTCAGGAGCCTTACAATGAGCCGAACGCTATTTATTGCGCTCCCAGTTAGTGATATGGAAAGCAGCGTGAGCACTGCCAGTGATCTCCTTCTGATGGCAGTCCTGAGTAGTGACAGCAAGTGAAACCGAGTTCACTTCAACCTGCCTGGAGTCTCACGCTAAACTGGCAACAACCAAAATTAAGAAAAATCCCCAACCGGACCACTTACGCCAGACAGCTTGTACCACTGCCCTGCTTACTAAAAATAAGGCCAGTTTCCAAATGTGAAATGAATGATCTGAATAAAGGGGACAGATTAGTTCACAGACTTCCCTCTTTACAAATGCTAGAAAGAATCACGCTGACCCTGTTTTATGAAAGAAAAAAAACCCCAAAACAAAACAAAACAACAAAAAACCCAACAAATGGGTAGCCCCAGGAAGGCTTGTGATGACAAAGTGGTTATTAATCTGAGTGCAAAATGCGCTCGGGGCATTTCTATAAGCCACAAATAAAAATGGGAAGCTGACTTCAGTTGAGCATAAATGTATTTAGAAAGGAGATGTTGCATGGTTCTAAGTTAGGTATTCTATATTAACTATGTGAACAACCATTAGAGCTCGTAAAAGTCCCCAGAAGTATTTTGCAAAGGAAAATGCAGACTTTTGATATTACTGACTTGGTATATTTAAGATGCCTACATTGGGGTTTTTTGGCACATCACCGTTAGCAAAACCAGAGAATTAAAATATCTCAATCTGTACCTGTATAAAACCCATTACAGTATCTTAGAGACAAAGTCTGAGGACTCTTCTTTATGTCAAGTAGTAAATTGCTTACAGTGACAGTACAATTGAATAAACTGAAGACTATTTTTTTTTTCTCAGAGCTGTCCATATAGAAGATTTGCAATTACTTGAGCTCCTCAGTAATTTCTGAAAATGTCAGTAAGGCACCTAAATCACTTACTGCAGTCTGGAAAACATTGGTCTCGACCTTATTAACATGGGAATGATGATCTCCTGGTTAAGGATGTACATGGGGGCTCTGGAAAGGTGTCCAGTTCTTGGGGCTGCCGTGTGCTTCCTATGTGACCTCAGGAAAGTTCCTATGTGACCTTTTCTTTGTACTGAGTTTCCTACATATAAGGTGGGGATAACACACAAACCAGGTAGCATCTTGCTTATTTAGACAATATCTTCTTTGGGAAGAGATACATTTCCTACCATGGAATTACACAGGTCTTAGGCAAAGTGGCTCAAGACTTTATTTGGAGCTCCTAACCACTAATAAAATAAAATCAACATAAAATGTTAAGAAAAGCCTTTAATCACCCCTACAACAATGTCTAATCCAAAAATCATAAAATAGTGTATGAATTCAAGTACCTGAAAATCATTATCTATTAATCTAAATGCTTAAATATATCTAGCTAATCTATCAAAAATCCTCCTGCATACACACTACTGTATTGTATGGAAATACACAAACTTTTTTCAATTTTTATGAAAAATATTTTAATATTATTTAATACTATTTTTTAAATATCGCTAGAGACAAAGTTGTATGCATGCTGTACAAACACAGTGTAATCATAATGACCAGGTCAGAACCTAAATTGTTATGCGTTATATGAAATTAAGAAATCTGCATTTCATTCAAATACTTCCTGGCAAGGAAATACTAAACTGGAGTCTACAGCACTAAACCAGAGATGGTTGACTGTCCACAAGTGCTAACGAACATTATTAATATTGTAGAAATTAAACTTCTAGTTAGGAAATGTCAGATATAAAATTGACACATGGAGTCCTATTTAATCCTTATTGGGCATATATTGGGGGATAGTGTCTTTAATTTCATATCCACACTTCATAATTTCATTAGCATTTAAGGCCAAGAGAAATTATTTGATCATTCTGTATATAAATGACTGTCATTTCATCGTTATCCTTGGACTGAGCCCAAAACTTTTGTACTTGACTGAAGCATCAGTCCCAGAAAATCATGTGTTCTGGATTTAAAGACATCATGGGATGGAGAATGTACCACTACCCTTGGACATGTGTTCCAGTGGTTAATCCCCTTTAAAAAGGGTGCCTAATTTACAATTTGATTCATGTGCTTTCAGATTGCAGGTGCTGGTTCTTATCATACTTTTCTCAGATAAGCACCCAGCCTACCTATTCCCTACCTCCCTTGCTCAGCGATACTTCTACACTGTTATCAAGTCCACTCACACTATTCTTCTAAAAAATTAAATAGACTGAGCTCCTTAAGTCTCACACTGTAAAGCTTTAAAAAAAAAAAAAATTCATTTTTGTGCCACTCTCCTCATCATCAAATATTAATACCTTTTAAGAAGAGGGGCACCAAAGCAGCATGCCCTACTTCAGTAGCTGCCTTGACCCCCACTAAAACAGAGGTAAAATTAATTCTTCTTTTCCACTCCTGTGGTTTAACAGCCAAGGATCATAGGAGCCCTTTAAGAACACAAAATTATTTTTTCTGCAGCATTCCCATTCATTTCACAAGCTGTCCCTTCCATCCAGTAAACATTGCTGTTTCTTTTTACTCCTTTGGCCAGTTCTTTACTGCTCTGTGCAACCCTTTTTCAGAAGGTAAAATTATCTGTTCCCCCCAGACTTTACAACGGCAGTTCTTACCACACCATTTAACTGCTTTACAAACATGAATTAACGAATGTGTCCACTGCCACTCTATGGTGTGATAGTAGTTGTGTATTTTGCAAGGAAGGGGAATTAAGATCAGTATCTTAGATATCAATATCTAGGTAAGATGTTGCCAGCAAAACAGTTTTACCCTGTGCTGATTCCATCCAGCTAGGCATGTGAGGATACCGTCAAAGCTTCCCTTGGGCAGACTGGTAGATCTGGTCCCTGTTCCCTCTACCCCTGCATTCAAATCCCAGGATTTCTTCCCCTGGGCAGCCTCAATGCCAAGAGGCAAGCTCTGAAAGACAAAGATTTGAGCTGCCTGTTTTCAGTGTACGTCAAACCAGCAGTGTTGTGCTAAACAGAGACCTGGATCCTGGTTGTCGGGTGCAGAACAGGACCGCCTCGACATTGTCTATCCTGCTTCTGTCCCCAGAGCACCTCAGAGAAGCCGCTATGGAGAAGAACAGTTTCTGGCCAAGGGCCGAAGCCTGTTCACGATTGCACCTTCTGATGAAATGTCTCTTTTGGAGGTCCCATGAAGGAGGAACAAGCATGAGCTGGACCAATCAGCAGGAAAACAGCAGCAGCCAAATCAAGAGGACATGAGTCCTTCAAATTCCCTCTTCTTAGATGTAAAAAAAAAAAAAAAAAAAAAATCAAATTAGCAAGGTTTCCACCCTTGAGTGACTTGCTAACATATTTATGTCCTGAGAGGGTTTTGTGTGTTTGCAGCAAGACTTGCCCTACACAAGGGCTAGCTTGTGCCTGCAAGATAGTTACTAGCTTCCTTCAGGAAACGTCCAGATTTTACCACAATGCACTGCAAGTCTCTGCCGGCATTCCTATTCCTTATCTTCACTCTTCCAGAAACTAGATTGGTCACTGTGGTATAGCGCGTTATACATAGGCTAACACCAACTGTAGATTCATTTGTGTATAATCCCTTTCTGTTAGACAGGTGTATATAAAAAGCTTCATTCGCTGCTATCCTGATCTTGTCAGAGCCTCTCACGTGCACAAACCTGTATCTCGTAAGTGTAATGAAAACTAGTTTCATAGTAATTGTTCTATACATGCTTACTATTCAGGCTGTATTAATGAATATTTTAACTGGAGATTAGGCTGAGGTGTGATTTCCACAAGATAAGAAATAGATTTGCCATGCTCTATTTTATCATTGTAATGGAAGTGTGCCCCATAATATTATATTTCTTAATTCTTTCATATTATGCTCAACAGCAATTCGAACTCTCTGGATGATGCAGGGTTACAAAAATCTCACTTTGAGAAACTTGTGGACTTGCTGGAAGGCCTCCAAAAATCAGAGGCTTAGAAAACATGGCCTGTGAGGAAAGATTGAAGAATTGCGTTGTTAAACCTACAGATAGGAGAACAGAAAGGACATGATAATGGCTTTCAAATACACAGAATAGTGTGGCATCTAGGAAAGTAATAACATGTGGATAGGATAAAAAGTCAGTTTAAATGCAGAAGGAAAAGTTAGGTTGAACATTAAGGAAAGCCTAATGACTTAATGGTCAGGACAGCAAAGCGCTGGAATAAGCTACGGAGTTTGTGGAGCTTCTGCCCATGGAGAAGCTAAAAATGGGTCACACACACGTACTAGCATTGGCATGGATGGTAATAAGGCTTCCCCTAAAAATGAAGTGTGTTTGGCAACTTCTCGGGCTGCCTCCCAGCTCTCTTTCCTACGACATCAAGTTTCTAACTAGGCTGCGGTTAAGTACATTCATGCAGAACTGTATCTATCAAAAGGCCAGAATAGCTGATTCATAGGGACTAGAATTAATTTCTACTTGTTCTCCATGGCTGCAAAATCTCCTGAACTGGCTGAGTATTACTTTAGAGTCCTCGGAATCCAGCTGGTCCTACAGCTACAAAGCTTGTGATGGGGGAAGCTAAAGGATATTTCACTGTTTCAGGCCCAGAATGCTGTCAATTAATTACCAGAAGGGGTAGAATTCGGCTCTTGCAATGGGAAGGATGAATCCTGATAAAGCAACACTATGAACACTATCAGCTGGTAAGAAGGCTGACCCTTTTCTACCTTTATAGCAGGAGATAGTTACTGTTCCTGACAATGTGCAGACAAGGAAGGTGGGACAACTGAGAGTGAGAAGTGAAGAGGGAACAGCTTTGCTGCAGGCAAGAAAGGTGCAGCTAGAATTAGAAAGAGCTCACACCTTGCTCAATAAAGCCATGTGGAGACACTGTGAATGGTGGCCTGGAGATGGCCTTGAAGGACCTTTGTAACACAAAATGAACCTTTCACCAGCAGATAACTGAGCATGAATGAGGACTAGATCCCAATGGAAAAGTAAAGGCTGGATAATTCTCATCTGTGACCAGAGGCAACCAAGAGCATCAGCAGAGGGATCCATGGCAAGCAGTCCATATCAGAGGACTATCCCCTAAGAGGCAGAGGAGGAAGCCTATGGCTGGGGAGCACAGATTGGCAGGTGTAGCAAGCAGCATCCCAAATACTGGGGGGTAGGTGTACGTATGGGGGAAGATGTATGTTTCTGTGGGAGACAGCTCAGGCCCATGATTATCCCTTAGGTTGCCATCCAAAGCAGCAGCACAGCAGCACCACATTAAGGTGGAGTGTTCAAAGGAAATGCAGTAACGCCTCATGAACTGATACAGCTACCCAAAGATGCTTTGCTGGCCAGAGGATTTTACTAGCATCCCAGTTGGAAGGTCTGAATTTCTGTAAGAGAGACGCAGTGTAAGACAGACAAACCTGTCTCTCCTCCACGTCTGAATAGGGCCATTCTGAAGATTGCAACATACATCTCAGGAGGGCTCCTGTAGTGATTGTGTCGTCCTTCCAATGTTCCTGTAGAAAGTTATCAGGTAGACCAAAGGCTGGTGTGTCCCAGCAAAAGAATGAGAGGTGTGTCCCAGACACTATGTCAAGTAGATTAATCCTAAAGGAGCAACAATGGCAGTGCATACCGTACTCCCTTCCCTGATTTTGCAAAGCGTATCCCATGTGCAGCTTCAAGATACCATTACTTGAATCCTTCTAGGTCTTAAAAGAGTGAAAGGTAGAGTGAAAGGGGAAGCTCACATATACTTCTAAATACCACCAAATTTCTTATGATCAGGCTGAAGAGCTCATGAAGTCAGGCTATTTTGGAAAGACGTCTGCAAAGAACCAATAAGCGTACTGATGGAGAGCTGCAGAGCCAGTGCCGGGCTTGCAGTACAGGTACAGCCTACAGGCTATGCCCCTGGCAAGGTGTCTGCTGCTTACTGTTGTTCTCTTTTCCATTCAATCTTACAACAAACAACTGAGCTTCAGAAGGAAGCGTTCCCTTCCCCAGAGCAGAACCAAAGCACATTAGCCACAGACTTAATATTTAAGAACCTGGAGCTAAAAGGCATTGAAAAGCAAGCACTAAGGTGTGAGACCTACTTAGTACAGCCAAATGACCAGGTTATGAGGATGCCAGGACAGGGGACTAAGATGACTGTAGTCTCAGTATTAGCACTGTGGGGTGCATAACGCATGCTGTAATAGAGGAACGATCACAGTACAGCCCCAGCATCACTGGCACAGGCATGAGAAAGCACAGCCCTAAGTCCCTGAAGTTGTGTTGTCCATGCCTGAGACAATTTGCAACAGATTGTTTGGAGAAAATTGCAGGGCACAGTATATTATTTATGTGTCCTGTTCTTATCCCTTTATTTCACTATCCCTTGAGGAGAGACATGATGTTAACACAACTGGAAAAGAACACATTTTGCCTTACCTTTGTCAAAAGGCTATCAGGAGAGAGAAGGGAAGGAAGAAGAATATATAAGCAAAATGTAAGTGCCTGAAGTGTCGCTCCTGCTCCTTTACCAGGCACAACCCAAATCCTGGGGAGAAATCAGGAATGCCTCCATCAATGTCAAAGAGATGCTCTTTTAAACCTTTCGTGAAAAGGATGACATTTTCTGTGTCACCACACAGTGGCAGTCTCCCCATACGTTTCCAGAGGTAAATCTGCAAGTTTTTTCCCCCATTACCAAGATACATATGAGGATAAATGCCAGTGAGCAGACAGGGTTTTCAGAAACCACCAGCAACTGAAACACGTGCAACTTGGAACCAGCAGAGATGGTCAAACACCTGCTTTGACAGCACAAGTATTAGCTGATTACAAGTTGTTAGAAACCAAACACTAGAAGAATCTGATTTAAAAATTGCTGGTAAATCTATTCTTAGGATCTTTTTTTGTTGTTTTGTTTTGGGGTTTTGTTTTGTTTCCTCCCACCCTCTTCTCTACACGCTTCACTTGCACTTCACTCCCTTGCACTTCAACATTCTAGCTTCACCATTTTGACATCTCAGGTACTTCATGCCACTTCTGTCTTCCATAACTCTGGGCAGCACCACTCTAAACTCTGGCAAATCATTTATTCTCCGTGGCTTCTCCAGAGGAAAAGCCCCAAGGACTCCCAAGGAAATACACATCTACCAAAACACCTCTCTGCTAGACACACTTCACAGGTGGATTTATTCAAGGTGAGAACAATGGTGTGTTGATAGGACTGTGGCAGAGAAACAGGACTAGGTAAGGGGAAGTGATGGAAAGTAGGGATGGCTTGGAAAAGAGCCATTCACACAGGCTTTCCTGATAAGTGTTGATTTTTCTCCTGAAGTGCTAAATGTCCACAGACTAACACAAGCCTTAATCTTGATGACCTAAACATTACACACACCTTGCACAGAGAGAAGGTATCAGAGCTGATGTCTGTAACGCACATAAAAGAGGAAGCCTACAGGATGTGGAAAGTCTTGCTCAGCCCTCCTAACTGACCTTTGGATGGGACCATGTGCTATTGCAGGTGGGAGCCGGCCTGCTGGTGATAAAATATCTGTTCACCCCAATGCTTTGCTCAAGTTCTTTAAGCCACAGATTGATTGTTTGGGATTTGTAGATAGCAACTCAGATGTATTTACCCTCCAGTAAGACAGACTACAGCTGAATATGCAGGTGCTCTGAAGTACGCCTTAAGCCCTGCCCCTTCCAACCTCCACCTTCTCACTTACCCAGCTCTTATGAAAGGTCTTGTGCTGTGATAACAGAGATGACAAAGGTGAGTCTATAAGTAATGGTGAAAACATGGCAATAGAGCATGCAATACCTTCAAAGTACAAAGGGAAGAGGGGTCTCCAGAAAGGGTCCTATCAATTTCCAGCTATTTCTGATCAGTCTCCACCTTTGCAGCTGCCAGTTCAGATGAGCTAGGCTAGCTGCCAGTTACCCAAGCAGAAGAATCCCAGATGCCTACAGAGATCAAAAGGATTATCACGCATGTATGGCATAAATACCAGTGACAGTGATTCATCTGGGTGAGGAAACTCCCTCCACAGCCAAACCTCTGTTTGGAGGCTGGGCCAGAATAGTGAATCCATCAATTATCACACAGAATTTTACCTAGGGGGACTTTGTCTTCCCTTTTCAGGAAGGAAACTCAGATAGGAGAGCAGTATTCCTTAGGAGAGGTGATTCCATTGTACATGAGAAAAATCACCTTAGAACATAAGAGGTAAGAACATTCATGATGGTTCAGGCCAAGGTTTTCTTTGGAAAACCCTTGTTCTTGCATAGGGGAAGACAATAAACAGTCAGTCCCTATCCATGCTCTTCCATCTTTGCTATACTTCTCAGTCATGTCTCCTCCAAGCTGAAGACAACTTCTCATTCAATCCTATACAGAAGCCATTCTTGGAATTTTCCCATGTCTCGTATACTCCTTGAGGATGAAGAAAACAGAGCCACATGTTGTATTCAATGTGAAACCACACCAGACATTTTTTAACTAAAAAAACCCAACCAAACAGAAGAACCAAAACAACACTAAAACCAAAACCAAACACATATACCCCACCCAGAACAGTGCAATAGTATTTTCTAGTTTGTTCTTTATTCCTTTCTTAATTTCTGACATTTGATTTGTCGTTCTGCTAAGCTTGACCTGATGCTTTCACGGAGCTATCTAACATAACCCCAAGATCTTGCTTCAGAGCAGTATGGTCAACTGAATGCCCATGATTTTATATGCACAGCAAGCACTGTTTTTCTCTGCATGCCTCATTTCACATTTATTCACATGACATTTCATCCACCATTTTACTGGCCAGCCATTCAGTCTCACAGGTGTTTTCAACAATACTTCACTGTTGACCATCATCTTTGCTGTCTTGAATAACTTAATTTTGTCAGCAAAGTTTGAAGTCTCACTGTTCTCCCTATTTTCAGTGCTAATTCCTGAATATGTTCAACATTACAGATCCCAGCACCAACCTGTGAAACTCCCCTGGCAACATCCTTCCATTGGGATAACTCTTCTCCCATTTTCTCCTATCTTGTTTCCTATCTCTTTGCCAATTATTTATACATCTCAGGACCTTCTCCCCTAGGCAATGCCTGCTCAGGTTCCCAATAAGGTATTTTGTAAAAGAACTTTGCCAAAAGTCTTATAGGAATCTAGTATCAGCTATTTCACTCTTATCTACATACTTTTCAAAGAACTCCAAGAGGTTTGCAAGACAAACTTCTTGTCTTTACAGAAATCACGTTGACTTTTCCAAAACTGATTGTGTTTATCTCATTGTCAAATATACTTTTTTTCCTATTACAGCTTTTACTAGTTTATGTATTACAGATGCCAGGCTTACAAGCCTTTAGTTTCCTGGATCCTCCCAAAACCTTTTTTTAAAGATTGATGTTACATTTGCCCACCCTCCATGCTTCAGGTGCCAAGAAATTTTTAAGAGAAATGTTACACACTGCCTTTGCCCAATACAGCTATTGCATCCTTGAGTTCCTCAGACCTCAGGTGAAACCTTCCAGTCCTGGCAATTTTTTAGTGTTCAAGACTGCTCAAATGTTGGATTCTGGATCCAAATCACAAATCTGTTTTGCCAAAATTTTATGTTCTGTGACAGAGTGGGGGAGCAAGAAGGTGCTGTCAACACCTTCACCAAGCAGCCAGGTGAAAGAGCTCAGAATGAAAGGAGGTCTAGTGAGAGCTGGGTATAAAGCTCCATACACATCCTCCTACACAAACCCTCTCGCATACCCTAGTAGGGGGGTGGACCTCATTACAAATGTATCAATGGTCACTGTACTCAAGAAGTAACAGCGAAACTAAATGACATTTCTCCAGTACCAATCCACACCAAGGCCTCATGCTCCCACCATCGCAGAGCAGTAGCTTCTGCATGCTCATGAGTCACAAAAAGGGTACGTTTTCAAGTAGTTTAATTGTCCATCCATTTGGCCAAATGGAGCATTTTACCAAGTGGGTGGTTATCTTGGAACAGATGCATATCACCCAGGTTAACCCTTCTAGCCTGATCAAAATCATGTCTGACAGCAGAGCCCTGGTGTGGTCTTTGCCAACCACCACACTGAGGTGCTAAGACAAATGGACAATGGGAGCACATTTAAAAAAAACAAAAGGAAGAAGACAGAGGTTGTGTTTATGAAGCCTTCACATCATGAAGGGCTGAAAGAAGAGGTGTCACTTCAGAAATGCAGATGGGAAGACTTCTTCTACTTGCATACCAAGATGGTTGGGGCAGAAGTTGTGATGACAGACAGAGCTTTACTTGCCTTCCTTATCCCTCCATCACCCCCAGATATAGCCACTATCAGCACAGCTAGCACCATAGTTAAATGGTACAAGACAGCTAGTTGCCTTTAAGCAGACATTTCATAAACTGGATGTGAAAGAAGGTTAAAAAATAAATAGTCTCACTGTACTGCACTCCACTCCTGTGAGTGGGATTTCCTGCTGGTAGACCAACAACAAAACAGCTGGCACCCCCAGCTCTACTGATCCCCTGGCAGCATACAGCTGCTAGAGGTCCAAGCCCATGCTTCACATCCCAAGAGTTCCAGGATGAGTCTCCTGGGTTGCAGAGAACAAGAAGGAGGGGAACGGCACACACCAACTGCAGGGCATCTGCAAAGGGATGCATAATAGGCATTAACTCACACCTCAAAACAGATGTTGCTTTTTGGTTGTACTCATGAGTGTTGCAAATTTGGGTGCCAAAAGATGGCTGTGATTAGAGTATTTACAGCTTGACTGAAAACTCAGCAAAACCTCCAGACTGCATGAGGTTGGGATTTTTTTTTCCATCTCAGACTGTAGACTAGAAAACTTCAGCAACACACCTGGGGGCTTGAAAAGGAACAGACTTGAGAAGCTGCAATGTCAGATAAGATAGTCCAGAGACCTGGGCCCAATGGTTTGCTCTGCCATCTGTCCACGGTATTCATGCAGGCTTCTGGCTTGGCCCAGTCGCAGGTCTCCAATGTTTGGTGCTGTGCCACTCCTGAGAGAAGGGGATTTCTCATGATGCAGGAGGTCTCTGCATCCAGCTACTCTACTTCCACGCCCCTGTAAGATTTCTCCATCTCCCATCCCTATCCTCATTCCCGGCATATTTTAGGAATTCCCTGCAAACCTTCCGTTCCCTTTTTCACACCAGGGGCTCTGGGAATTCTTCATTCTTCCAAAGGAATCTCTTTGCCACATTTCTCTTCTCTGACACATGCACTTCACATGTATCCCCTTATTCCTTTGTCTAACCACACTTTGTTCTCTCCATGTTTCTTTACCAGGGCTTTCATTTTCTCTCTTACCAAGGACTTTGCATGCCCTGCATTTCATTTTTTTTCATCTCACTGCCAGGACCACAACTGCTTCCTATGCTGAGAAGGCTAGACCTCTTTTCCCTCTTCTGATCTTCAACAAAATCGGTGACTTTCTATCCAGACATCAGTCCTGAATATTATAGCTGATCAGATGCAGCATCCACTGGTAGCTTGTCACAGACAGATAATGCAGAGACAGGTGTCTTCTTGCGCTTTCACCTTGCTTCTTTAATGGCCAGATCAAAAACACTAACAGCGTTACAGAAATGAAAATAAAGTATCTGAGCTCCTCGAGATGTATTCATTAACCAGGTGCCAGGCTTGTCAGGGATTTCAATGGCTTGGGGTTTGAGGTATAGGCTTTGAATTTTGCTAACAGTGGTGCCGTTTCAATCAAGGTAGAATTCAGATTCCACAGATATCAAAAATGTTCATTAAGAAAAGGGAAGGGAACTAAAAGAACAATTCTGCAAAAAAAGCAATCTATTTTGAAACACATCTCTATTTTGAAACACCATCTCAGCCAAAGCAGAAAATGGAGTCTTCAGTCTGTTATCCAGCTTTGGACCCTGCTATCCCAGGAAGAAAGGAAGCGGAGGCATGAAGCACAAGGACACATGTAAGCTTGAAGTGCCCATGGATTGGTTGCAATACAGTGTTGAAATTAAGTAGTTCTGGTTTTGGAAAGTCTCATGCTAGCAACAAGATTGAATAAAAGAAACTAGTTTTGCAAACTTTGCTGACTGTTTTGCAGACTGCTTGAAAGTTGAGGAAAGCAGGCAAACGTATCCCCCAAAGCAATCTGGTTTTCTTATAATTCTCTCCTGTTCCCAGAAAGCTAGTAGCATCTGGCTCTTTGGAATCAAGTTCATCCCTTACTCTTGCAGTATTTACTTGGCTAATCACCGCAGCTTTGAAAGCCTGATGCCTAGTATTCTGCAGGCCACCAGAAGACAGGAATGGCTTGCTTAAAGTAATCTAGACAGAGAGGTGATCAAAACAGGAAGGGGCAGAGCAGACTTGACAGGCAGCAGGCATGCATGCATGTGGGAGCCCATCTAAAACTTCAAACTCTTTTCTAAAGGAAATCAGATGGAGATCAGGCTTGGGATTCATTTGCAGGGGAACAACTGGCATTTCTTAACTGGCCCTCCATTCCTACAGCACACCTGTGACATGATATCCTCCTCCTCATCTGTCTCTCGTTCCAGATCCAAGACCTCCTCCCCCCTGCACAATGCTACACCATCCCACCTTCTCTCACTGCTCCTACCTGTGCCCATCAGAGAGCCACAGCACAGGCACTTACTGTGACTCCTCATTACAGCTCAGAATTTTCCATTGCCCTCTGCAGCCCTCATGGTTATTATACTCTCATCACCTGGGCAAGTGAACTCAATCTTCGCTTTTCTGATTTTCTATTGTCTGTTTATTAGATGGACCCTTTGTGAACTCAGCAGTTCACACTCTCCTGTGGTGCCAAGTGTAAAATTAATATTGACTAAAAAATCTGGGCACTTCTTTCTGGCCAGAGAGGAGACATTTCGAATTAATGGGAATGTTACAGTGTTTCACACCCACTGTCATCTTTCTGAAACCTCCAACTCTTGCAGCTCATTTCTAATTGCAGGCATTAACTCTTAATGGGCCTTGTCTGTTCCAGGTGGGTGGGTGCCTCCCTCAGCCAGCCCAGTGCCCACATGTGCTGGGCTGGCTGAGCATGTCCAGGACTTACTGGGTCTCCTTGCAGGCAGCCAGCAGAGGTGGTGGCATATCAAACAGCTGCCTGGTTCTTCCAACTCCTTCACAAAGCCGTCAGGCAGACAAAGCCATAGGCTCTTCCTCTTTAAAGATGTCCTGACAACCTAAGGCAAGTGAAGGGTGTTTGGCTGAGGGCTCTGCTGGCCCGAGAAGAGATGCAGCCCAAGCACTACTTTCTATCATGCTGCCGATGAGCTCCCAGGTTGAGCTGGCAGAAATGTCTCGGAGCAAGGAGATCATTCTGTCTCCATGGCCTCAATTCAGCACTCTGGCTGAGAGGTGACTAGCAGTGACTGAGGGGACAATTACTGACAACTGTGGTAGCTACTGCTGTGAGGGGGTAAATGGCCTATTTGGTTTACAGCTGAGACCACAAACCTTTTTGCTAAATATCACTAAAGAGACAGTATTAACTTTTGCTAGCTCAGAAATTACTGAGAGGAGAAATTATCTATCAGCTGAGCACAGGCTGTGACTCGGAGGGGACATCCATGCCAAAAAGTCCAGTTCCTGGGTCTCTCTCCAGACACGGCTCTGTTTCCACAGAGAAGTGCCAGTATTTTCTAACTGGCATCACTGACCCAGCACCACTGCAGCACTCAGGAGACAACACTGCTTACATTAGGCATCTCATCGTGCTTGTACGTTTTGAGTGCTTGTAACACTGCCACTGCTGTAAAATGCCACCACTGGTATGGTGTACGCATCTGCACGCAGAGCGAGACACTGAGGAGCTGAGGCTTTCAAAGGTCTTCCCTACAGCATGCACATGTGCTAATGTTAGATTTCTTTTAGAGGTCCATCTGGCCTTACACAGGAGTGGAACAACTGCTGGGACAGTGTCTGCTACTTGAGAAACAAGAACTGTGTCCGGTACCTGCAAACAGCTGAGCACTGCAAACCCTGAGAGACTGCAGCCAGGTCAGAGGAACAGTGGGGACTAAGGCCATGTATTACCCACCAGAGATGGACACCTTTCTCTCACTCAGACTGACTTCAGATTTCAGAGGTGCTGGCAATCAGGTCTCAGTTCGATGTATTTCCACAGGCAGTTATGGCTGAGTAATAGATTGGGGTTTTCTACTGGTGGATCAAAACCCCCAAAGGAGGTCAAGAAACACAGTCCAGGGAGGAAAAGAGGATTAGAGACATGCTGAAAATGCAGCTATGATCTCGGGCAAAAGAAATCTTGCTCTTGCATTCCTTGCATACCCTAACCCTTTATAGCCAAGGGCTCTTTGCCAGCCTCTTAAAACAAACCTACAAAGCAATTATACTGGCATAACACTGTTACCACTCATACCTCTGTGCACTTGCACAGCAAGTGTAAGAGGGGAGAGTTTAGACTTTATTATTATCTTATTATCATTTCAGATAGTGTTGCCAACATGAAACATTTGAGAAACACTGAGCTAACAAACCCAACTGATTCTTTTTTTCCCTGTTTTCCTCACTTTCAGTAACTGTCCCAGCCCAGACCATGCCTGCTACAGAAGACTCCAGTATCATCGCTTGTACTTTCAAAAGGAAGATAAGACTGAATAAACTTTTTTTTCTCCAATGAAACTGGACTGAACAAATGAGAAAGGCCAGATGTGCAAGTCTCCCCTGGTCATGTTAAGCACATTGTAGACTTCCAAGCATGTTATAAATGGAGGAGTGGTGCAGTATTACTGCCCTTATGAGAGAACTGAGGCACAGAGAAGTGCTTGTCACATCGCATGCCAGTGGATGACCAGGAACTGAGCTCCCACCTCCAGCCATGACAGATAAAACAAAGAGTTCCCTTTTTTAAAAGGAAAGGACATGTGGTCTCTAATGCTTCACCTGTGGATACTTAAAATAATTGGATCTGGACAGATGAGAGGCAAATGGCAGTTGCTCAGATGAACATAGTGTACTATATGGAGCTACGAAAACTGCCAGAAGTACTTGATTTTCAGATTATACCAGCCGTAAAAAAATATGGATCACAGAATGCTGGCAGGAGAGGACAGGGAATGCTTTCCAAATGAAGTGTCAGATTATGGCAGATCAGGCACTAACAAATTGGTGCACCTGATAAGCAGGGCAATGTGTAATGAACCCCCTTGCCCAGCACAGCTGAGCTGCAGGTGTACAACTGGATTTCAAGCACAGCCAGCAGCAGGGTTTGCAGCAGCACAGATCCACATCGGATTCTGTCCTTCCCATACTACAAAAGTGGAAAATTTCCAAGTATGCGATTGGCTCAACCCTTCTCACACCACGGACAACAGTCAAGACCAACAGAGACAGGTTTTGAAATCCTCATCCTACAGCTCACAGGAAGATATATAATAGCAAAGACAGAGAGATAAAAGCCTTCATGCAGTATGAAGAATTTTACTTTACTCAACAAAAAATCAAAAACCTTGTGCTTTGAGAAAGATAGCAGTTTTTTCTTTGTCTTGAAAGATCTTCAAAGAAATGGAAAAACATGCACTCCAAGCTCTCCATCACGTTAAGATAAATCAGCTTAAGGGGCAGATTCTTCTCTTGGGTGGTCCTGTACAACCTACCAAATCATATTAGCAAAATGGTGGAAGATCAGGCGAGGACAGGCTGGTAGCAGTGTCCCAGAGTGCAGTCCCATGTGGTCTGAGGAAATCAGTCCTGCTGCACACCTGACAAAGACCTTTCTTTTGCCCTTCATCCCCGTGCTTCAAAATGTAAGGGAAGCGAAGCTTTGAGAAGACAGATCTGGCCCTCATGCTAGAAAAACATATATGTCAGTCCTCACATTAAATGTGTGAGTAGTCTCCAGGAATATCAAGCTACGCACATGAGCGGGTGATTGCAGGACCAGACTGAAACATGCAGTCTGTACTGAAATGTAGTTATGATACACCGATTTTCCTTCTTCAGATGAAGCCAAAAAAGGTAGAGAGCATCATACCTGTGCTTGGTATGACTATCGCTATTTAATAGTGTCAGCTGAGACTTGACATTGTTTCATTTGCGAACTGATACTTGCCTCAGTCTTTTACAAAATGCCCACAATGACCATTGTTATTGTGCTGTTTGTCTAATAAAAATGTAAAAGGTGCATTTTACTTAGCAGTTGTTTATGACTGTGAGAAGGTAAACTTCTTCAATAACCATTCAGTAATGATTAAGGCATGTTAGAGTTTAAAGCTCTAGATTACAATAACCTTTAAAAACAAATTGTTTTCCTTTGCATTGCTGCAGGGCAGAGTAAAGGCGGTGAAGGTACCTTAATTGCATTTCCATTCTTAGCATGTTTTTAAATCATGCTTGGACTACAATTCTGAAGTTTCTACGGCTTCAGTTAGAGGGATGCAGTCTGAACTGCAAAAAAAGGGGAAAAAAACCAAACAAACAAGGAAAACATAGGCGTCTCCTGAAATTAAATCTTGGGCAATTAGGGTATGTCTGACACTCAGCAATGATGCAGTGCAAAGTCAAAGGGGTTAACATCCACACAGCACAGCAAAGGACAGAATATCTTGGTTTGATCCAGAAAGCTATGCCAGAGCATCCTACATCTGAGTGGTCCAGGCACAAAAATATTTCACCGTGGCAACCCTGCTTCCAGTTCTAAACGGTTCTTCGCTAGCTCAGGCACTTCTGCACTGCAACGTGCAGTGTTGACGCTCCTCACTACACACCCTCTCACACCTTTTCCCCTCAGAATGACCTACCAGCCAAAATGGAAACCCAAACGTTGCAGGCGATACGGGCAGGAAGAAGGAGAGACAGAGAAAAGTGCTCCTCTGATTCACTGTAGAGTTCTTAACACAGCAGGCTTGTGTCAGATCTGTTGAGTGCAGCCCCAAGTGACTCATTACAAAGTTTTGGTGTGTTAATTCAGAGGGCAGAAGTTAATCCGGATTCTACCGGCTGGAGGAAGATGACAGCATTTTTTGCTCCTTAAACGGGAGTGGTTGCTTCAAGCACAGGGGCACTGTATTAGCAAGCCTGTTTTTCACCACAGCTTTAATAAGATGTATGAGAGTGCAGCGCTCACTCTCAATTTGTGGGAAGTGGTTTGAAAGCTATTCTCTACCTCCCGGGCTCACGTGTGATGTGGCTGGGATTTACAACCTCAGTTAACTTACGTAGGTTTTCCAATTTGCATCTATTTCCTGAAAGATTCAAGCCTAAGGAAAGTGGATGCTAATGTAGGAGCCTGTATTTGGATTGGTGAAGCAGATAATCCAAGATTAATTTCATCTGACAAAAGAAATCTATTATTACAGTGTCAAACTCCCATGTGTAGCTAGTAGCTCTCAGCAAGACTGGAGATGCAACTCAGCACCTGCGTTCTTGCACACAGGTGCTATTTGAAAATGCCTAGGGAGACTGGAGTGATTCCGACAGGGGGAAAAGTCTATTTGAAAGCAAGGCCAAGAGCATCCTATCTTATCACCTGGCTTTTGGCTGGATGGAGCATTGAGCCTGTGTGTGATACTGCAGCAACTATCGAACATAAGACTATGCTGGCGACTGATACGAGGTTTATTATAACCTCAAAGGAGGAATAATCCATCTCTAGCCTGGGTTTGAGGTCCTTCACTGAACCACACACAAGGATCTGACGGAGACCCCATGCTCTGCATCTCATACACTCCCTTACCACAGTGGAAAGTGGGGGTTAGAAACAAGTCTTTGATACTCATATAAACTACATGCCATGCAGGACAACACCGGATGGGTACAACAGTCCTTCAGAAAACTATGGAGCAGATCCAGTTCCTCACCAAACATGTATAGAGGTACATTCCTCAAATCAGCCGCCTCAGATGATTCAGATCCATTACCTCTGTTGCCCGACACTCATCTCCCACTACATCTTCAGCTTGAGAAAAGATGTTACTGTGACTTTAGCAATTATGACGATATTAGCTGTTCCTCTCACATTCAGAAGTGGTTGCTAGTGTGACCTCTCTTTTACTGAAGATGTTTTCTTTCATCCAGGCATATCCATGTGCTCGTGCAAAGCCTACAGCAATACTGCCATGGCCCTCAGCTCCACTCCTGCATAAGACAGCAATGATGACCCCAAAGCTTCTGCATATGTGAGAAACATGCCTCTGTCTGTGCAATCTCAGCTGGAGATGGAGAGAAATAGATAAAAGATTACCTGCACTTCCTGTACCCTAACACATGGTTCTGGTAAAATTTTTATAGAAAAATATGACTGCAGAGTAAGTGGTACAAAATGATAAATAATAGACCAACTCCAACTGAATGAAGTACAGACAAAGATGTTGCTTTGAGCAGGAGGCTGGCTCTTCCACCAATAGTAAGACTCACTGTTCTGAGGACTGTTTGACACTCTTCCCTACTTTAGCCCTTCAGTTCAGACAGTGATGTCTTCTGAGGTTCCCGAGAGGAGTACTGGATAGCGTTCAGACTATGCTCTCACTGCAGCACACTGTATCTCATTTGCTGTAAATTGCTAGGACTCTACTGACCTATAAGCCTGGTCCATTTGCATGAGCTGAGCCTCTGGCTGTATTTCTTTCTACCATCTAAGTCGCATCCCAACATAACTGCCACAGCCCTTTAATTCTCTGCAGCCACACTGCACCCACCCTACTCCTTGCTCCCCAAGGCTTCAGCTTCTTTCCAGCTGCTACCTACACTGGTGACAGTTTCCCTCTGAGAGGGGTTTGCACTGACCCCTTGACTGCTGCATGCACTCTGCTATTCATTTCTGTCTCTTGCTCAACACAAGCATATGGACACGCAAAGGCAAAAACCAAACAGCTGGTTGTTATAATAAGACATCATAAAACTTATTAATCATTTCTCCTGCATATTAGGGGACTCCTCCTTCCTTTACCTACCTGCCAGGACCAGGCTCATAGTTGGTGACAGCTGTTGATATCGCCGTGGGCAAGGCAGCAAGAGAAGTGCTGCATTTTCTGGCTCTGTCCTGCACAGATGAGGTCAGTGGGAGCTCTGCAGCCGCTTTCATTGAAAGAGGAAAGAAGGTCAGCATTATGAAGGTCAAAGAGTTTTCTAAATTCTTCTAATGAACCTTAATGTTGCTCCCAGCTTACATTCCCAGAGTGCTTTACCAACACTTACCACTTTACTTAGTATTTTGTTTGAGGACCAATTTGAGAAGAGATGCCACAGATGAAGGCACTTTTCTAGCTCAACTCACTGCAATACGGTCAGGATGGCCTCGCAGGGAACAAGGCCTCCATGGCTCATGCAGCTCTGGAGAAGGGTTCCCAGTTACTGATATAACACCCATTTTTTACCTGGCCATTGGGAACTGGACTGTCATCCAAACCCCCACAGCATCAGGGAAGATTGATTTTTAGTTATTGCATGTTGGGGACTGGTGAACACTGAACAACAAGTACTGGGGGAGAAAGACTTCTGGTAGCACAATTCTATGAGTGAGCAGTTTTCCAAGTCACCTTCACCTACCAGGCAACACTGGAGTGCTTCCTTGCTCCCGTGTACCACTGTGGTTTCTCTGCTGCACAGCAGCAGCAAGCCCATTATCCACAGGAGAGAACCCAGCAGAAAATATCCATAGACAAAAAAAAAAAAATATCCTGCAACAGGATGAAATCCTGGCCCCAATGAACTCACTAGATCTAAACTATGGAATAGGCAAGCTTTGCAATTGGCTCTGCAACCCTGGTTACTGGGTGCAGACCATGGCTGCCTCCTGGCATCGTGCTGGGAAGATACCTGAACATATGCACCCCTCCTTTAGCAAGAGAACTTGGGCAGGCCCAGAGGGAACCCCAGTATATACCAATAGGATCCCCAAGGATAGGTGATCAATGGAAAAGCATTAATGCTATTTGTCACAGACTCTTAGGGTCCGTTAACCTTCAGCACTCTGATTGTTGTAATCTCAAATATTTCAACCTTCAGAGTAATGCAAAACCTTAATGCAACATTGCAGGGGGTGGAGAATGGGACCTTTCCAACCTCCGCTATGCAAACAGCTTACACACTGGAGCACAGGATTTATTCATACCCATCTCAGCATGAATAAATGCCAGACCTAAAGCAATCCATCTTTCAGACTGTGGCAGAATGAGCTGGTTCAATAACCTGTTGGAGTAGCAATTGCCCCTTGATGGTTACTGTAAAGAAAGTCCTGTCTGATCCATGCCCTGAAGATGATTTGAATTCCCCATGCTTGCCCGAGAGAAGACATAGGGTGATTACAGGCTTAAGCCATCTGTGTTGGGGCCCTAACTCTTCATATATGCCCCATGGTGCAGAAGAAACATGTCATGAGACGTGACACACTCTTCCTCCTGTCGAACTGCATCCGTCTCCTTGGAAGCAACAACTCATAGTGACATATCACAACCATATAAAGATGCAACACTACCAATATTGTAATGATCCATAAGTCTCAAAATAAATCTTGAGCCTTTGTGCTGGAAGCAACAAAAACCAATAGAAAAAAAACCCAAGGAGTCTTTTTCACACTGTGGAGAAGGTGACAGCTCAGAAAATAAACCCTGGGAACCTAGGAGAGTGCTGGGGAAAGGCTTTTAAAAATGACCGACAAAAGAAAAAAATCACCAGGGTCTGATAGAGATCCTTATCTTTCCTTCGTTTAGCTTTCGTGTCATGTTAGCTCAACTCCTTGTCAAAACAAGTTCTGTTTTGCTGCTGTCAGCACAGTGGGCTTAACGTAGCTTAAGAAAAACATCTCACGCTATTCTTCATACTTCATATATCATCTCCAACAAGCCAGATAGCAGAAAACAAACTGCTACTGTGCCGCTGATTATTGGTGATCATGTACGCAGGCAGGCCCAACAATGGAAGAATACTACTAAATTTTGCTAAGTTCTGTTTTTAGCTATGCAGAGAGGCAACGAGTAACAACACAGGGGGAGCCTTTGACTCAGGGAAACATCCAGACTGCATATTAACTACAGAAACACAATTCAACATTTTCAGCACTAACAACTGCACCAGAGAGCACCAGTCTGACAAGTCCCTTTTACACGGTACCTGTTGTTAAAGAGCAACAAAGTTGTTGACCACACGAGGCATTTTTTACATGTAAAGATTGTCCGCAATAATTTAAAAGAAGAGTCAGAAGAGTTGAGATGGAATAGGTGCTGAGAAAAAGTACTGCTATTAAAAATGTTAAAGTACAACCTGCCATTTGGTCTTTTGCTTTCTCAAACAGTTCAGCTGCTAATCTAGTGAAGGCAGTAAGTCACTCCATTCCTATTAATTATCCTACTTTGGCCAACTCCATTCCTATGGATGGCATCTGTCTCTGCACACACAGCAATTTAATACAGCTACTGGCTACAGTCACAGAATGTTAAACAGTTACCTATCTTTGTTTAATTGCAGAAAGTCAGGACATCCTCCTAACAGCATGGTAATAAGAACTTGGGGGATACATCCCTGAAATAACTCATGTCAATTTGCTAAAACATCAGCCATTTAATTTAGGAGAATCCCAGAAGATATGAAGATGATTTCCTGATACCAAGGTATTCCTGCCAGTGTTCCACTGTGAACCATGTATCTATTTTGTTTTGCATATCCACCCTGTGAAAATATCTCATCATCATTTTCCACTGATATTCAAGAGGGATCTTGTACTGCTCTCAGCAGCCAGCATTATAGTCTTCATCCTCTCTGCTGAGATTTGATGGTTCATTTCCTCTGCCCAGACTAACTTCAGATTGCCAATATTGCCCTGCAGTTCTGTGAAAAGAATACATGCAAAATATACTTATTTGTACTTAGAGCAGATAGTTCCTCATCTTGTAATTTCCTTACACAGCAAGCCAGTGGTGATAAAACAGGTTTAAACTACAGCTTAACGTTAAACACCTCGTCTTCTTCAAAGCTTCCATGCTAAATTCTTGGTCATTCCTGAAGACGTGCTCAAAGTGGTCTTCACCCCACTCCTTGGTGAAGAATCTGAGTGTAGAAGCGAAGCTTATTTCTCACTGCATTTCACAAGGCTGGGAGCCTAGCATGGAAAATGAAAAAGTAGGATCTGGGATCCGGGAAGGGATGTTCTGTGTTTCCGAGTCCAGCCCCTGCTACTATTCGTACTCACGTCCTGTAATTCATCAGCAACATCCTTGACATCTGGTTTTTCTCTCCACTGTTCCTATGGGAAGGATGCTTCACAACTTCACTCTGATGGGTGGAAGCTTTCTTCTCATTTGCAGCCTCAATTTGTTGAGGACTAGGTTATACAGTCTCTTATGCTGGCATTTCCCTTCAGCTTAAATAACGCATCTCCTTCCCCAGTACCTCTTCCTAGGACGCATTAGTAGACAGCTTTCACAGACCCATCAGCCTTTTATTGCTAGTTACACTGAGCCAAATTTTTAGCATTCTCTTACCAGACAGGGTCTCTCTTCCCCAGTCATCCCAGCTGTCCTCATCTCCCAAGCCAAATTCAGAATGTGAGATGGGGAAATGGTGGTGAATAGGGCTCAAACATCAACCTTAATCCTGTTGGTCAGGACCAACGCTGGCCTGGCTCCAGCCAGCTCACACTGGTCCTCCAAAGGAATTCCAGCAGATCTAGTTGTCTTACCCCCACCTTTCTGTCTCACCAGAATGACCCATCTCAGTATCTCACTGAGAAAATAAAGTTGGCACAATCGAGTTAAGCTAGATGAGACCTGAGCACTACAAGGGCCTCTTGCAAGTAGGAGCCAAGGTACATAGGAAAACTGGTGAGCCCAAGTTCACCACAGCCTGCTTGTATGCAGCAAGAGCAAATCAACTTGAGCTACTGTGAACAGAAGTGGCCCACACCAAGTGATACACTGAGCTCAAGTACTCATGTAGGCCCAGTTATCAATGGCTGCCTAGACTTTCCAAGCAAGTTATGAATTTCTTAAACCCAGAAGCACTCTTCCTTGCCCCCAAAGAGGTCACATTCAGAGAAGGGAAAAAAAAAAAAGCTCCTCTTCAGTCACCCTCTGGCTCCTCATTCCCACCTCTGTGCAGAAGTTCAGAACCACCTCAGGTGTACCAAGACAAAAACCCTGTTCTCAGATGTTACAGAGACCACTGAGAATAACTCTTCCCTTCCCCCCCCACCCCCCCAAGAAGAAAAAGTTCACTTTAAGCCAGACCATTCCAGTGTCCCAGTTTGCTGTGTGGTGACAAATAGCCAAGAAGGCAGGAATATGCAAGCTGGCTTCACCACTGCAAACAATGGGACATGATCACCCCCTCAGAGGTGGGCCCCATTAAGACATACAAACTCTAAGCAGCTAACTCATGACAGCACCGATCTGCCTGTACAGACAGCACAGCCACAGTCTGTTGTCAGACTATCCTCATTAAACTCCTTGTCACTTCACTGGACAGAGGTGATATAAGCTACCTGTCCTTCACACATGCTTGCTTCACCTCTTCTTTCATCCAGGCATTCATTAGGCCACAGAGTGGAGAAACCATTTCTTGTAGGATTCAGCACATGCACCTCACCTTCCTGTTGGTAGATTTTTCACTTTGTGTCATATCACTGAGAAAAGTTGGCTATGAAACTGTTAAATGCAGCATGCTAAACACTGTCAACCTGTAAAATCCCACTGGGCAGCTGCTGTACACACTTATCTCTGTGCAGCCAGGCTCTGCCATGTCACTGGCTTAAAAGAAACGTTAATTTTCCCCTGTAGAATACAGAGCTGGATTCAATCTCTATTCCTGCCCCTTTCCTCTCACTTACTTTATCACAGCTTTTCTCCCCCTTGCTTTGCAGCCACATGCCTAAGGCTACAGCAACATCCTGGTAGATCCTTGAGGCCAGGCAGTCCAAAGTTCTCCTGAAGCCACAGCAAATTTCACCAGCTTCCACTGGAGTAGGGCAAGGAGTCAGGACTCTTGCTGCTGATTATGGTACCTCCCTTTCCCTTAAAACAAGCTGCCTCGCCACTAAAACCTGTTTCATGCAGAGATCAGCCCAGTCTCACTGTGGTAGTCCAGATTAGAAACACCGAGGGATCCTGAGCAGCCAGCAAGGACAGACAGTAGTGGGGCACCTATCTTTAGTAGCCCTATGCTCCAAGACGCCTTGTTGTCAGTATTAGCAAGGAGCTAATGTTCCATTTTCTGCCCACCAGAAAAGCTGTCCCATTGAGCAACGTAGAGCGAGTGAGGAACAGAAAAAACTTTTTGATCACACGGTGTTTGCAACTCAAGCATTTCCTAGGCATAGTGACTACTACTGTTCTTTGGATCACGCCCGTTTTCTTGGAGAGCACAAGGCAGCAAACATCTCCAGAGTGACTGCTCGCATTAGGCAGCGGTGGTAACTGCACAGACCTTGTAGCAGAGTACTCCAACAACAGCTTGTTTCCTTCTCCCTACTTCTCTTTCCAGAAGTCCCCGTATCATCAATGAAATATACCTGCTTTCTGCTCTTCCTTATTAACCTCTTCCATCAGAGAGGAACTGAGCCAGCAAGACAGGCTGTACTGCAAACCTTAACCCACATTCCAATCCGTCTCTTCACCTGGGGGGAGGGAGGGAAAGGGGATATGACCTCCTGTCTCCTTAAAGAAAGCTCACAACACTGCAAGGGTTTCAGGAGAATAGGGCAATAGCCACACAGGCCTAAAGTCACCCATTTTGCATAGAGCAAGTGTCAGGTCATATCACACCTCCAGCTATACCAAGTTCCCAAGCGCTTGCAGTCAAGCCCTGACGCTTGGTCACGCTTAGCAGTTCACACTGGGATGGACCTATCCTGACAGAAGAATTTGGTACCAGACAGCAGCAGAGCAATGTTTGTATGGTCTTGCTGTAGCATAATGTCATTGCAATTCAGAATGCTACACCAAACAGCAAACAAACTGCAATTAAGAGCTGGATGACAGGAAGCAGAAAGTTCGCACCTGCCACTGAGCCTTTCAGACCAAACTGAAATAACCCACTTGGATTTAATCTCTTCTTCCTAAAGACAAAGCCACGACTCATATGTTTCCAGTCTGTTGATGACAGACGGGTGATCTTGTCAGAAAGCCAAAGACTTAAGTACAAAATTCCTGATTCCTGTTCCTAATTCTGTCTCACATTGTCTTAACCAAGTCACCTCATCTTTGTTGCTCAGCTTTCCCCCCCTGCAGAGGGGGAGGTTATACTTCACCAGGCTCTACTGAGCTTCATTCATGCAGTCTGGAATCCATCATTGCTACCAGAGAGTAACTTCTTTTTTTATTTCTTAAACACTGGAAGGAAGATATCATTTTTATACATATATACACAGAGAGTAAGCTTCTATCTAGGAAACCATCTGAGTATTTCATCCTACTGGAGGAGGCAGGATGAGCACACGTACAGCATGAAAAGAAAACAGTAGTGTTCTTGATGTTTTCATCCGGATCAGAAGTTGGGTTTCACCTCTCCCAGGCTTTAGCTTCTTTCTCTTTCTCTGTCAGCAGTGGAGTCTATACCCACAAATGGACCAGTCTACACCTAGGGTCTTTCATTTCCACCCCAGTCTTTTCTTTTTCACCTGGATGTCCCTGCAGAGCTGTTCTGAGTACACATGCTA